>NW_027507685.1:2982500-3657500 GCF_037356315.1 Lithobates pipiens | reverse complement strand
GCACTGGACCTGTGGAAAAAGTAGCGTTATACATATACAGTGTACATAAAGTTTACACACCCCTGTTAAAAATGTCAGGTTTCTGTGATGTAAAAAAAAATAGATGAAGATAAATCATATAAACCGTACAACTCAGTTGAAAAACAAACTGAAATCTTTGGGGTGCTAAAAATAGAAAACTAAACTAATGTGGTTGCATAAGTGTGCACACCCTCTTTTATAACTGGGGATGTAGCTGTGTTCAGAATTAAGCAATCACGTTCAAACTCATGTTAAATAGGAGACAGTGCAGATCTTCCATCATTTAAAGTGCCTCTGATTAACCCCAAATAAAGTTCAACTGTTCTAGTAGGTCTTTCCTTAGTCACATCCTACAGCAAAAGCCAGAGAGAGTCCAAAGCATCAGTAAGGATCTCGTTGTTAAAAGGCATCAGTCAGGAGAAGGGTACAAAAGAATTTCCAGGGCATTAGATGTACCCTGGAACACAATAAAAACCGTCTTCATGTGGGGAAAATATGGCACAACAGTGACATTACCAAGAACTGGACGTCCCTCCAAAATTTATGAAAAGACGAGAAGAAAACTGGTCAGGGAGGCTGCCAAGAGGCCTACAGCAACATTAAAGGAGCTGTGGAAATATCTGGCAAGTACAGGCTGTGTGGTACATGTGACAACAATCTCCTGTATTCTTCATGTCTGGGCTATGGGGTAGAGTGGCAAGATTGAAGCCTTTTCTTATGAAGAAAAACATCCAAGCCTGGCTAAATTTTACAAAAAACACATCTGAAGTCTCCCAAAAGCATGTGGGCAAATTTGTTATGGCTTGACGCCAAGGCTGAACTTTTTGGCCATAATTCCAAAAGATATTTTTTGCGCAAAAACAAAAACTGCACATCACCAAAACACCATACCCACAGTGAAGCATGGTGATGGCAGCATCATACTTTGGGACTGCTTTTCCTTGGCTGGAACAGGGGCCTTAGTTGAGGTAGAGGGAAATATGAACAGTTCCAAATATCCCTCAATATTGACACAAAAACTTAAGGCTTCTGCTAGAAAGCTGAAAATGAAGAGGAACTTCATCTTTTAGCATGACAACGACCCAGAGCGTACATCCAAATCAACAAAGGAATGGCTTCACCAGACGAAGATTACAGTTTTGGAATTGCTCAGCCAAAGCCCAGACCTGAATCGGATTTGAAAATCTGTGGGGTGATCTGAAGAGGACTGTGCACAGGAGATGCCCTCACAATCTGACAGATTTGGAGTGTTTTTGCAAAGAAGAGTGGGCAAATATTGCCAAGTCAAGATGTGCCATGCTGATAGACTAATACCCAAAAAGACCAAGTGTTGTAATAAAATCAAACGGGGCTTCAAAGTTTTAGTTTAAGGGTGTGTACACTTGTGCACCAATATTATTATTATTATTATTATTATTATTATTATTATTATTTTAAATTTTTACTTCCCTCCACCTAAAAGATTTCAGTTTTGTTGTTCGACTACCGTATATATCGGCGTATAACACGCACTTTTTTCCCCTTAAAATCGGGGGGAAATCATGGGTGCGTGTTATACGCTGATCCCCCCCCCCCCCCACCGATCTGCCGATCTGTGCTCTGTGGAGCGCCGCCGACATTTACCAAGCTGAGCCGAGTGTACTGTGTACTCGGCTCCGCTCTCAGTCACGCCCAGTCCCGCCTCCTAGCCTTTACGTCCCGCCATTGGCCCAGTGTTGTGTCCATCACAGGAGCCAGGACAAGGGGCGGGACGGGGGCGTTACTGCGAGCAGAGCCGAGTACCCTCGTCTCGGCTCGGTCTATGTCGGCGGCGGGAGGAGCCGAAGATCTCGGCGGCGGCGGGAGGAGCCGAAGATCTCCGCGGCGGGAGGAACCAAAGATCTTGACAGCGGCGGGAGGAGCCGAAGATCTCGGCGGCGGCGGTAAATTTAAAACTAACCATGCTGCAATTTTGGGAAAGGCTGCAGGGGGACAGTGTAGGGCTGCATGGGGACAGTGGAAGGCTGCAGGGGGACAGTGTAGGGCTGCATGGGGACAGTGGAAGGCTGCAGGAGAACAGTGTAGGGCTGCAGGGGGACAGTGGAAGGCTACATTGATGGGCATTTAAAATGTAAGGTTTTTTCTTTAAACTTGCCTCCTAAAAGTTTTTTTTCCTTAAACTTCCCTCCTAAACTTGGGGTGCGTGTTATACGCCGGCGCGTGTTATACGCCGATAAATACGGTAAGTTGTACAGTTTATAGGTCACATTAAAAGGTGGAAAAAGTTCTGAAGTGATTTCTTTTGTCTATTTTTTTTTTTATATCACAGAAACCTGACATTTTAAAGAGGAAGTAAACCCTGATGAGTTTACTTCCTCTTTTTTTCCCTGCAAAGGTAAAGCATAATGGACTACTATGCATCGCATAGTAGCCCATTATGTGTCACTTACCTGACACAGGAGCCAGCGAAGTCACGCTGTCCCCTGTAGTCCGCCGCATCCATCTTGCTGGTGGCGTCTCGCAGCTCCGCCGCTGTCATTCGGCGAAGCCGCGATGACGTCACTCCCGCGCATGCGCACGGGAGTCGACAAATGCGGCAGCTCCATTTTTGGAACTGCCGCGTTCAGTGTGCCTGCGCGCCGTAGACAGCGGTGCCCGTTTTCGGGCAAATATCTCCTAAACCATATAGGTTTAGGAGATATTTCTTGGACCTACAGGTAAGCCTTAATCTAGGCTTACCTGTAGGTCAAAGTGGTTTGTAAGGGTTTACAACCACTTTAACGGGTGTTTTAGACTGTTTATATCCACTGTATGTACCAAATGAAAAGTAAATAAATGTTACCTTCCAGGGTTTTTAGAGTTAGTAGAACAGAATAAAACTAAAATGTGTGTGTATATATAAATTTAAATGTTTTCTCAAATTCTAATTTTGTAGACCTTTTCCTTGGATAGCATTTCCAGTCCATTCAATTATGTAAAGTAATAAACTTTCTTGCTTAAAAATTATTGTATGATTCTTAATACGTAATAATTAATTTGTCTTTATTGCTTAAAAATTATTGTATGATTCTTACTACTTAAAGTGGAAGTAAACCCTTCTATCGTTTTCAGTCAAGGAAGCCGCCATCTTGGCATCTAATGATTCTTCAACTGCCATAATACTGCACATGTGATCAGTTATGAAACCAGCCATTGGATGGTTTGAAAGTTTGGTTGAGAGCACAACCAATGTGACAGTTGGCATTTCCGGCATGCCGGGAATGTAAGTGTTTTTTGAAACTGGGTTTACTCCCGCTTTAATAATTAATTTGTATTAAGAATCATACAATAATTTTTAAGCAATAAAGTTTATTATTTTACATAATTGATTGTTGGTTCATCTATGGTGCCTAAAAAGTCCATAACCCCCCCCCTTTTTTTCTTTATTTCATGTTATATCAGGACGTGGCACATGTCTATACTTTCATGTATCCACAGTACCACTCTGTGTTTTTAGATACATTTACCAATTTTTCCTTGTTCTGCAGTTTGGTTTATAAAAAAAATTAAAAAAAGGGGGTGAAAAAAAGTTTGAACTGGTTTTTGGACGATCAGTTTGTGTATAGTAAAAAGGGTTTTTGGTATATGAGTGTCTTTGTCTTTGGCTTTATATTATGTTCAAGAGCTCATTTTACATTATATGTAGATAAAATGTTAAGTGTTGTTAAAAAAAAAAAAAAAAAAAAAAAAAAAAGCTCTAATTAGTTTAATCCTTCTCTTGGACTTAGGTTATTGGCTTTGTACGGATTCCATTTGTAATTCTTTGCCAGGTCTCATGTTACACCCGATACAGAATGTTGCAATAGGACTTTGTAAAAGTTTGTTGTAAAGCACCAGGGTATGTCAAAAGTGCAATTTCCTCAACAAATAAAACTATAACACAAATAATGCGCATTTAAGTAGGCAAAGAAAAAAAATGTGCATGGTACCAAGAATTTAGTGTACTGCAATTTTAAAACATCTGATTGTTTTGGCATCTTTTACCGAAGCTGAGCTCCAGGCTAAATACACAGATGAAATGCATATTCATTAAACCTGCCAAAAGGATTTGTATGTCTGTTCAACCAGCCCTGAGAGAAAAAAAAAATTGGATCTTCCCTGCATCTGAGCACCAAAACACTTTTTTAATTTAACTCGGTTTTTAAATTCAAAGGAAACTACCCCATCCATCCAGGTCTCTATACTTCATTATGTTGAGAGATCACTGAAAACGCACCCTAGCATTTTTGGCCATGGCCATCTTAAGTAAGGGCAAATTATTCATGTAGCATTTTACTTCCTGGAACCCATCTGCCCTTGGCTCAAGCATGCATACAGGAGAGCGAACTAAGCGGAGAAACCCCCTCCTCCTTTCCTGAAGACTCCTGGGATGTATGACATCATTTGCATAGGCAAGAAACTAGAAAGTAACTAAAGAAATGTAAAAAAAAAAAAAAAAAAAGTTTAAAACCAGTAAATATGATCTACTTTCCTACCTATTTACTAATACTAGCAGCATGAGAATTAAAAGTAATCAGTGTTGCAGACTGCAGTTCCACTTTAAACCACCTCCACACCACGCCTGATTTTTCTCTGCTGCAGTTTAGTGACACTTAAGGCCCCTTTCACACTGGGGCGGTGTGGCTGTCGGCGGTAAAGCACTGCTATTTTTAGTGGCGCTTTACTGTCGTTTTAACGGCGGTCTGCGGGCACTAGCGGGGTGGTTTTAACCCCCGCTAGCGACCGGAAAAGGGTTAAAACCGCCCAAAAAAGCGCAGCGGCGCTTTGACGGCGGTATAGCCGCGCTGTCCCATTGATTTCAATGGGTAGGAGCAGTTTAGGAGCGGTGAATACACCACTCCTTCACCGCTCCAAAGATGCGGCTAGCAGGACTTTTTTTACAGTCCTGCTAGCGCACCGCTCCAGTGTGAAAGCCCTCGGCTTTCACACTGGAGTGAAAGGGGCCGGTATTTTCAGGCGCTATTTTTAGCGCTGTAGCGCCTGAAAACCGCCCCAGTGTGAAAGGGTCCTAACAGGTCTTCCTCCCCAAGCCTGTGAATGGACAGTGAAATGAGAAGCAGCAGACCACTGAGCTCTCTGACACTTAGCATTCTCCTCTTACCAACGTGCACCTTGCAGTGCAGCACAACTGATCGCCTGTTTGCGCTCCCTCTCCTTCTCTAAAGCTGGCAATAGATCCTTTTTTATTTTTTATTTTTTTCAGCCAAAGGGCTGATTGAAAAAAGTTTCCTCCCATTCACACAAACGAGGTGGATGGAGGAATTCTCCCACTGTGACGATGCTTTTTGATGTTCTGCTGTCAGAAGACACTGATCAGCGTCTGCAGCTGCTTATTGACAAGTCATTTCCAACTTACCTATTTGACACATGTCAATGTAATGAGCAACATCGGTCAAACAGGAACAGCCACACATAGATCGAAATTCACTACTGATTGAAGGTCCCTGTTAACAACTTCAGCCCCGGAAGATTTGGCTGCTCAATGACCAGGCCATTTTTTGCGATACGGCACTGCATCGTTTTAAGTGACAATTGCAGAGTTGTGCGACACTGTACCCAAACAAAATGTCCACCACCCCCCAAAAAGAGCTTTCTTTTGGTGGTATTTGATCGCCTCTGCGGTTTTTATTTTTTTCGCTATAAACAAAAGAGCGACAATTTTTGAAAAAAAAATTTTTACTTTTTGCTTTAAAAAATATCCCAATTCTTCTTTTTTTTTTTTTTTTTTATCAAAAGACAAAATTTTCCTCAGTTTAGGCAGATATGCATTCTTCTACATATTTTTGGTAAATAAAATCTCAATATTGATTGGTTTGCGCAAAAGTTATAACGTCTACAAAATAAGAGCTAGATTTATGGCGTTTTTTATTTATTTACTAGTAATGGCGGCGTTCTGCGTTTTTTTTTTTTTTTTTTTTTTTTTTTGGGGGGGGGGGGGGGGGGACTGCAATATTGCGGTGGACAAATCGGACACTTTTTTGACACATTTTTTGTGACCATTGACAATTATAAAGCGATTTGTGCTATAAAAATGCACTGATTACTGTATTAATGTCACTGGCAGGGAAGGGGTTAACACTAGGGGGCGATCAAGGGGTTAACTGTGTTCCCTAAGGCCCCTTTCACACGGGAAGGATCAGTAATGATCCGCCCCGTGATGATCCGCTTGCTCAGCGGGGATCGCTCCGTTGTCCCCGCTGAGCCGGCGGCGGACAGGGCGGTCTCTGCACACTGTGCAGGGACCGCCCTGTCAGCTCTCCGCTCTCCTCTATGGGGGATCGGATGAACAAGGACCGTCTGTCCGTGTTCATCCAATCCGCTCTGCAGACGGATAGAAAAATAGGATTTTCCTCTGTCTGCAGAATCGGACAATAGCGGAGGCGGACGATAGCGGGTGTCTGCGGATGTTCACCCACAGACACCCGCTATTCCATAGGAATGCATGTATGTCCGTATTTAATCCGCAAACGGATGGATGAAATACTGACATAATGTCCACATGTGTGAAAGGGGCCTTAGTGTGTTCTAACTGAAGGGGGAAATCGAACTGTCTAGGAGGAGAGAGAGATCGATGTTCATACATGGTATGAACACACAATCTGTCTCTACTTCCCTGAGAGAATCGGGATCTGTGTGTTTACACACACAGATCCCAGTTCTCGTTCTGTCACGAGCGATCGCGGGAGCCCAGCCATCAGGATGACGGCCGAGCCAGACAACACATGCTACGGGCCTCCAGCAGTGCGCGCGAGCCCCCAGTGGACAAAATGCAAAACGTCGTCGTAAGGCAACGTTGTTTCGCCATTCTGCCACAGTAAAACTGCGGCAGCTGGTCGGCAAGCGGTTAAACTGGTTGAATTGTGATCCATCTATAGCCATATTTAGTCTGACCTTTGGTGGGCAGGTACTACAAGAGGCAGATACTAAGTCAAAATCGAATACTTATTAAAAAAAAAAATATGCGTGTGTGTGTGTGTGTGTGTGTGTGTGTGTGTGTGTATTATTTATATATATATATATATATATATATATATATATATATACACACACACACACACACACACACACACACACACACACACACACACACACACACACACAGTGCCTTGCGAAAGTATTCGGCCCCCTTGAACTTTTCAACCTTTTGCCACATTTCAGGCTTCAAACATAAAGATATAAAAATTTTATTTTTTGTGAAGAATCACCAACAAGTGGGACACAATTGTGAAGTGGAACGAAATCTATTGGATTTTTGAAACTTTTTTAACTAATAAAAAAATGAAAAGTGGGGCGTGCAAAATTATTTGGGCCCCTTGCGTTAATACTTTGTAGAGCCACCTTTTGCTGCGATTACAGCTGCAAGTCGCTTGGGGTATGTCTCTATCAGTTTTGCACATCGAGAGACTGAAATTCTTGCCCATTCTTCCTTGCAAAACAGCTCGAGCTCAGTGAGGTTGGATGGAGAGCGTTTGTGAACAGCAGTTTTCAGCTCTTTCCACAGATTCTCGATTGGATTCAGGTCTGGACTTTGACTTGGCCATTCTAACACCTGGATACGTTTATTTGTGAACCATTCCTTTGTAGATTTTGCTGTATGTTTGGGATCATTGTCTTGTTGGAAGATAAATCTCCGTCCCAGTTTCAGGTTTTTTGCAGACTCCAACAGGTTTTCATCCAGAATGGTCCTGTATTTGGCTGCATCCATCTTCCCCTCAATTTTAACCATCTTCCGTGTCCCTGCTGAAGAAAAGCAGGCCCAAACCATGATGCTGCCACCACCATGTTTGACAGTGGGGATGGTGTGTTGAGGGTGATGAGCTGTGTTGCTTTTACGCCAAACATATCGTTTTGCATTGTGGGCAAAAAGTTCGATTTTGGTTTCATCTGACCAGAGCACCTTCTTCCACATGTTTGGTGTGTCTCCCAGGTGGCTTGTGGGAAGCTTTAGACGAGACTTTTTATGGATATCTTTGAGAAATGGCTTTCTTCTTGCCACTCTTCCATAAAGGGCAGATTTGTGCAGTGTATACGACTGATTGTTGTCCTATGGACAGACTCTCCCACCTCAGCTGTAGTTCTCTGCAGTTCATCCAGAGTGATCATGGGCCTCTTGGCTGCATCTCTGATCAGTCTTCTCCTTGTCTGAGCTGAAAGTTTAGAGGGACGGCCAGGTCTTGGTAGATTTGCAGTGGTCTGATACTCCTTCCATTTCAAAATGATCGCTTGCACAGTGCTCCTTGGGATGTTTAAAGCTTGGGAAATCTTGTTGTATCCAAATCCGGCTTTAAACTTCTCCACAACAGTATTACGGACCTGCCTGGTGTGTTCCTTGGTCTTCATGATGATCTCTGCGCTTTCAACAGAACCCTGAGACTATCACAGAGCAGGTGCATTTATACAGAGACTTGATTACACACAGGTGGGTTCTATTTATCACCGTCAGTCATTTAGGACAACATTGGATCATTCAGAGATCCTCGCTGAACTTCTGGAGTGAGTTTGCTGCACTGAAAGTAAAGGGGCCGAATAATTTTGCACGCACCACTTTTCAGTTTTTTATTTGCTAAAAAAGTTTAAAATATCCAATAGATTTCGTTCCACTTCACAATTGTGTCCCACTTGTTGGGGATTCTTCACAAAAAATTAAA
The DNA here is from genome assembly GCF_037356315.1 of Lithobates pipiens. NCBI lineage: Eukaryota > Metazoa > Chordata > Amphibia > Anura > Ranidae > Lithobates > Lithobates pipiens. The sequence goes on along the minus strand of NW_027507685.1, from coordinate 3,648,813 downwards.
ATTTTATATCTTTATGTTTTGAAGCCTGAAATGTGGCAAAAGTTTGATAAGTTCACGGGGGCCGAATACTTTCACAAGGCACTGTGTATGTGTGAGTGTGTGAGTGTGTGTGTGTGTGTGTATGTATGTATGTATGTATGTATATGTATGTGTGTGTGTGTATATATATATATATATATATATATATATATATATATATATATATATATATATGTATATGTATGTGTGTGTGTGTGTGTGTGTGTGTGTGTGTATATATATATATATATATATATATATATATATATATATATAGATTATTTTTTTTTTTATATCTGCTTAGAGTGCAGCTAGCTACAATAGATGTGTCAGTGCAAATTTATGTGCTGCTTGTTGTTAATTGTTGGATCGTGCGAATCGCAAATCTTTTCTTGTTGTGCTGTTTGGCGTGTTTTCATAGAAAAAGGTAAATCTCGGGTTTTCCTGTAATTCAGAAAATGTAAATCAGATCTACCAGGTTAGAGGTAAACTATACATTGATGTAATCATCAGTTATAGGCAATGGTAATGTAAGTATATGGACAGCTATATTGTGAATCAATGTACAGTTTTCTATGATACTGATGTACAGTAAGTGAACTGCAACGTATGAAAAAGGGGGTGATTTACTAATGAAGTATTTGATAATTTTGCACCTTGTTTCTGTAAATGTTAGGTTAGATAACGGTTTCCATTTCTTCTTGGAAATCACTTTCAAAATTGCAGAGAATATTATTATGTCCGAATGTTGACTTTATTAAGTGATATATCTGAGCCGGTCTTTCCTTGTATGGAGTCGGAAGATTTTACACTTCTAATCGGGGCTCTTGCATTGTGAGCACCAGCGTTGCAAATATTTTGTTTACCGGTTTCTATACAAAGCTATTACAAATTAAAACTATCATGTGATCTAATGTTTTGGCATTTAATCAGAAAGCCTCTTATGACCAGATTAACACTTAACTACTGAGCAAATTATGCCAGGATTCACAGAATTTCTGTATTCTTGTTGACTTCAGTCCAAATGTGATTTTTTTTTTTTTTTCTCTATTAACCCACAATGTAGATTCTGATCTGTTTTGAATGCAACTAATAGAATAGCAACAAAAAAAAAAAAACCCATCATGCCATTTTAGAAAAACCTAACCACTACACTAATATTGATTAGGTCTAGAGCCGCCCTATCTTTTTTGAGTATGATGCTACAAGCTTGGCACAAATATTTTTGGGCAGTTCCCCCCCATTCTTCTTTGCAGGACCTCTTAAGCTCCATCAGGTTGGATGGGGAGTGTCGGTGCACAGCCATTTTGAGATCTCTCCAGAGATGTTCAATCGGGTTCAAGTCTGGGCTCTGGCTGGACCACTCAGGATATTCACAGAGTTATCCACTCCTTTTTTATCTTGGCTGTGTGCTTAGGCTCATTGTCCTGTTGGAAGATGAACCTTCGCCCCAGTCTGAGTGCTCTGGAGCAGGTTTGTATCAAGGATGTGTCTGTACATTGCTGCATTCATTTTTCCCTCAATCCTGACTAATCTCCCTGTTCCTGCCGCAGAAAAACATCCCCACAGAATGATGCTGTCACCACCATGCTTCACTGTAGGTTTGGTATTGGCCAGGTGATGAGCGGTGTCTGGATTTTTCCAGACACAGCGCTTGCCATTCAGGCCAAAGAGTCAAATCTTTGTTTCATCAGACCAAAAAATTTTGTTTCTATATAGTACTTCAGGTGCCTTTTGGCAAACTCCTGGCAGGCTGTCATGTAAAAAAGAGGAAAAACCGCGCTTGTCAAGTAAAAAATTTAAGCAGCAACCCAAATGTTATACTACATTTGGAATAAAGAAAAAAAGAGTGGGTTGCGCTAACAAAATACAAAAGGCTGTCATGTGCTTTTTTACTGAGGAGTGGCTACCGTCAGGCCACTCTACCATACAGGCCTGATTGGTTGAGTGCTGCAGAGATGGTTGTTGTTCTAGAACAGGGGTCTCAAACTGGTGGCCCTCCAGCTGTTGCGGAACTACAAGTCCCATCATGCCTCTGCCTGAGGGAGTCATGCTTGTAACTGTCCGACTTGCAATGCCTCATGGGAGTTTTAGTTTTTCAACAGCTGGAGGGCCACCAGTTTGAGACCCCCTGTTCTAGAAGGTTCTTCTCTCTTAACAGAGTGACCATTGGGTTCTTGGTCACCTCACCTGATCGCTCAATTTGGCCAGGCGGCCTGCACTAGGAAGTGTCCTAGTGGATACATACTACTTATATTTAAGAATGATGGAGGTCACTCTGTTGTTCATTGGGACATTCAATGCTGTAGAATTTTTTTTTTTTTCTGCACCCTTCCCCAGATCGGTGCTGCCATACAATCCTGTCTCTGAGCTCTAAAGACAATTCCTTGGACTTCATGGCTTAATTTGTGCTCTGACATGTACTGGCACCTTATATAGACAGGTGTGTGTGTGTGTGCCTTTATAAATCATGTCCTATCAACTGAATTTACTACAGGTGAACTCCAAGTTGTAGAAACAGTATAAAGGCCCGTACACACGGTCTGACTTTTTGACAACAAACATGCAAATTAGCTGTTTTGGAGCAACATCCGACCGTGTGTACGCTCCATCGGACAAACTTTTTCTGTTTTCATTGGACTTTTGTCGGCTGTGCGAACGGACAAACTTTCTGGCAACAAAAGTCCGATGGAGCAAAGTCCGACCGTGTGTACGCAAAAGCATCGGACTTTTGTACAAGGTACAAACACGCATGCTCAGAACCAATGCAAAAGATCAGACAACAATACAGAAGTTGACCAAAGGTGGCGCTGGAGTCATTGAACGTCCTCTTTTGAAGCGGCATCAGTACGTTGTGACGACATTACGTTCGTGTTTGTTGTCAAAAAGTCCGACCATGTGTATGCAATACAAACTTGTGGACCACGCCCTTTGTACAAAAGTCCACGGAAAAGTTTGTACAAAGTCCGACCGTGTGTATGAGGCTTTAGGATGATTAGTGAAAACAGGATGCACCTGAGCCCCATTTTGAGTGTCATGACAAAGGCTATGAACACTTAGGGCCGGTTCACACAGCAGGCGAGGCGACTCCGACTTGCCTCGCCGCGACCTGCCGCGGCCTCAGCGGCGACTTGCAAATGACTTCTGTATAGAAGTCAATGCAAGTCGCCCCGAGGTCGCCCAAAAGTAGTACAGGAACCCTTTTTCTGAGTCAGAGCGACTCGAGTCGCTCCTCTCAGAACGGTTCCATTGTACAGAACGGGGGCGACTTGTCAGATCGCGGCGAGGCAAGTCGTGTCGCCTCGCATCGCCCGCTGTGTGAACCGGCTCTTATGTACATGTGGTGGGCAGCACAGTGGTGTAGTGGTTAGCACTTTCACCTAGCAGTAAGAAGTGTCGCTGGTTCGAATCCCAACCACGACACTACCTGCCTGGAGTTTGCATGTTCTCCCTGTGCCTGCGTGGGTTTCCTCCGGGTACTTCGGTTTCCTCCCACAATCCAAAGACATGCTGGTAGGTTAATTGGATCCTGTCTAAATTGTCCCTAGTATGTATGAATGTGAGTTAGGGACCTTAGATTGTAAGCTCCTTGAGGGTAGGGACTGATGTGAATGTACAATGTATATGTAAAGCGCTGCGTAAATTGATGCCGCTGAAATAAATAAAAAAAAATGTGGTGATTTTTTTTTTTTTTTTTTTTTTTATAAATTTGCAAAGATTTCAATCCAAACTTCTTTCACTTTGTCATTACGGGGTATTGTTTTGAGGAAAATAATAAATGTAATCCATTTTGGAACAAGGCTGTAAAAAAATGTGGAAAAAGTGAAGCTCTGTGAATACTTTCCGGATGCACTGTGTGTTTTTCCTTGACTGTTGCTTGTAGCTAGATTCTGATTCTGTACGTTTGCTCTTCTGGCTCTTCTGGCTGGCTTGCCACTAATGGCCATTAATTACTCCGCACTCCTTTCCTATAGTCATGTAGTTGGCTGCATGTAAACAACTGACTGCTTTGCCAAGTAGTCTGGTAGCATAACATTGATGGTATCTGGCTAATCATCCTACAGTGGTTTGCTGGATAGCATAACGTATGACAAAATAAAATAAAAAATGTCAAGGGTGAGCTTATAGCCTTTTATCTATCAGACTTGCTGGTGTCCTTGAGAAGCTGAATGGTTAAGGTGGCTTATGCATGTTAATTTGATTCACCATTAAAGGAAACTTGTCACAGGAGAAATATGTAGGCAGTCAATGACCTCAGCTTTTTGTCATGCTGATGCTTTGACTTTAGTAGTTTGAGTCACTTTGTCAGAACAACTATAATAAGGATTATTTCTTTTCTTTTCTGCGTGGTATATGAAGAAGTATTGAAGCCATAGACAGCCAGAGAGCCAGCATTTCAGAACACTGAAGTGTCCACCGTCCCCCCAAATCCAACATACTTAAAGAGGAAGAAAACCCTGTTGGGTGTTACTTCCTCTTTGTCTACCTGCAAAGGTAAAGCATAATGGACTACTATGCATCGCATTGCCCATTATGTGTCACTTACCTGACACAGGAGCCAGCGATGTCGCCGCTGTCCCCTGTAGTCCGGAGCGTCCATCTTCTTCTTTCCGGGTATCGCTGCTCCGGCCACTCACAGCGCCGGAGCAGCGATGATGTCACTCCCGCGCATGCGCACAGGAGCCGCCACTAACGGCATATCGCCGTTAGCAGCAGCATGCTGCTAACGGTGATAGTGCGCCTGCGCGCAGCTGTGACTGTCTTTTTTTAGTAAATATCTCCTAAACCGTGTAGGTTTAGGAGATATTTCTTGGACCTACAGGTAAGCCTTAACCACTTGTGGACCGCCTAACGGGGATGTACGTCCTTTTTTTGAAGAGGGATATCTCGGTAACGGCAGCAGCTGCTGCCACAACCGAGATATCCATCTCTTCAGGCGGCGGTCGGCTGTACGATAACGGTGGTCTCCGCGGCGGATTCCCCGCGAGATCACCACTATCGGCGGCGGGAGAGGTGCCACCCCCCCCCCTCCCGCCGCCCTCCCGCACCTTCCGCCGCTTACCGGAGCCGTCGGTAACGGCGGAGGCGATAAGGTCCTCTTCCTAGCTGGGCATAGAGACAAGTGAGGCTAAGATGGCCCCCACTCGTCTCTATACCATAGGAGGGCGGAAGCGACGTCAAAACATCACTTCCGCCCATACCTCTTAAAGGTATATATTTTTTTTAAATGTCAGATTTTCTTTTTCTTTTATTTTTTTTTTTTGCATTTTAGCCCAAATATGAGATCTGAGGACTTTTTGACCCCCAGATCTCATATTTAAGAGGACCTGTCATGCTTTTTTCTATTACAAGGGATGTTTACATTCCTTGTAATAGGAATAAAAGTGATCCATTATTTTTTATTTTTTTTTAAAACAGTGTAAAAATAAATAAAATCAATTAAAATAAATAAGAAAAAAAAATTATTTTTTTAAAAACGCCCCGTCACGACGAGCTTGCGCACAGAGGCGGGCGCATACCTGAGTAGCGCCCGCATATGAAAACGGTGGTCAAACCACACACGTGAGGTATCGTCGCGATCGGTAGAGCGAGAGCAATAATTCTAGCCCTAGACCTCCTCTGTAACGCAAAAAATGCAACCTGTAGAATTTTTTAAATGTCGCTTATGGAGATTTTTGAGACTAAAAGTTTGACGCCATTCCACGAGCGGACGCAATTTTGAAGCGTGACATGTTGGGTATCAATTTACTTGGCATACCATTATCTTTCACAATATAAAAAAAAAATTGGGCTAATTTTACTGTTGTCTTATTTTTTTTATTCAAAAAAGTGCATTTTTTTCCAAAAAAAGTGCGCTTGTAAGACCGCTGCGCAAATACGGTGTAAAAAAAAGTATTTCAATGACCGCCATTTTATTCTCTAGGGTGTTAGAAAAAAAACAATATAAAATGTTTGGGAGTTCTAAGTAATTTTCTAGCAAAAAAAACTGTTTTAAACATGAAAACACCAAGTCTGAAAAAGAGGCCTGGTCCTTAAGTGGTTAATCTAGGCTTACCTGTAGGTCAAAGTGGTTTGTAAGGGTTTACAACCACTTTTAAAGTGGTATTAAACTCAAAACTAAAAATGTAATATATTACCGCTTGCCAATTTAGGTGTGGTGACTGCATGGCTTTTTTTTTTTTTATCTGTCTTCACCTGGTGATCTGGCCAGTAACACACCTCCTACAGCATGGGTGCTCAACCTGGGGCCCTCCAGCTGTTGCAGAGGCATTGCAAGGCTGATGGTTACAAGCATGACTCCCAAAGGCAGAGGTGTGATGGGACTTGTAGTTCCACAACAGCTGGAGGACCACAGGTTGAGCGCCAATGTCCTACAGTCTGGATGGAGGAGCAAGAGAGGCACCTTTTGGACAGCAGCATTGTCAGTCCGGGGGAAGGAGTGTTGGATATATTAGCAGATTTAGAAATGAAAAAACTTTTTAAGCAGTTAAAGCAAACTGTTTTTTTTTTGTTCCTTTTGGAATAAAGGTTTTACATAAATGAATAAAAGCTGATCACTATAAGCCCCCTTGTTAGGCCCCTGTCACACCGAGGCGCTTTCACTTTAAAAAAAAAAAAATAAAGTGCCAGAAACAGTTCAGGAAAACTAATTTCCATTAAAATCAATTAATGCTTTCACACTGGGGTGGTGAGCTGGTGGGAAAAATAAAATAAAAATCCTTCAAGCAGCATCTTTGGAGCATGTTTGAAGCGCTAAAAAAAAAAGCTTCAGAAGCGCCCCTCTCCATCGAAATAAATAGGGAAACGCCTAAAAAGAGCATCTCAAAATGGTTCTTTTGAGTCACATTACCTTCAAAAAAGCGCTGCAATAGAGGCTCAAAACCATCCAGTGTTTTGTGGGCAGTTTTCAAGCCCCTCGGTGTGAAAGCAGCCTTAGCGATAAATGATTTGTCCCAACCCTCTATCTGCAGCACAGCTTGTTCTGTTAAACAGACTTACTGCTAGGATCAGCTTGTTCACAATGAACCAGACTCCCTCCTCCTCATTCTCCTCCTCATCATCCTCATCATCCTCAACCAACGTGATCCAAGGCTTAATAATTGTTTAACAACTTCAGCCTCGGACCAATAAATACCTTAAGGACCAGAGGTCTTTTTGCAATTTCGCACTGCGCTGCTTTAACTGGTAATTGCGCGGTCATGCAATATTGCACCCAAACGAAATTTGCGTCCTTTTCTTCCCACAAATAGAGCTTTCTTTTGATGGTATTTGATTGCTTCTGCAATTTTTTTTTTTTTGCGATATAAATGGAAAAAGAGCGAAAATTTTGAAAAAAAAGATATTTTCTTCTTTTTGTTATAAGAAAAATCGAATAAACTAAATTTTAGTCATACATTGAGGGCAAAATTTATTCAGCCACATGTCTTTAGTAAAAAAAATGTCAATAAGCGAATATTTTTTGGTTTGCGCAAAAGTTATAGCGTCTACAAACTAGAGTACATTTTCTGGAATTTACACAGCTTTTAATTTATGACTGCCGATCTCATTTCTTGAGGTGCTTAAATGGCAGGGCAGTACAAATCCCCCCCAAATGACCCCATTTTGGAAAGTAGACACCCCAAGGAAATTGCTGATGGGTATGTTGAGCCCATTGAATATTTATTTTTTTTGTCCTAAGGGATTGAATAATGACAAAAAAAAAATAAAATAAAATTTTTTTTACAAAAAGTTGTCACTAAATGATATATTGCTCACACATGCCATGGTTATATGTGGAATTGCACCCCAAAATACATTCTGCTGCTTCTCCCGAGTACGGGGATACCACATGTGTGGGACTTTTTGGGAGTCTAGTCGCGCACGGCACCCCGAAAACCAATCACCACCTTCAGGATTTCTAAGGGTGCAAATTTTTGATTTAACTCCTCACTACCTATCACAGTTTCGAAGGCCATAAAATGCCAAAATAGCACAAAACCCCCCCAAATGACCCCATTTTGGAAAGTAGACACCCCAAGCTATTTACTGAGAGGCATGTTGAGTCCATGGAATATTTTATATTTTGCCAAAAGTTGCGGGAATATTACAAACTTTTTTTTTTTTTGCACAAAGTTGTCACTAAATGATATATTGCTCACACATGCTATGGGCAGAAGTCAAATTACACCCCAAAATAAATTCTGCTGCTTCTCCCGAGTACGGGGATACCACATGTGGGGGACTTTTTGGGAGCCTAGCCAGGTACGGGACCCCGAAAACCAAGCACTGCCTTCCGGATTTGAATATAAAATGCTATAAAAAACAAACTAACCAGAGTCACCCGTAACACTTATACGGTGATCAGTGGTGAAAGGGTTAACTAGGGGCAATCAGGTGGTTCAAATTTTTATTAGGTAGTATATGGGGGTCCCTGGCGCTATATAAAAACCTGACGGGGAACCTAAATAACTAACTGGCTAACCAGCGTCACCAGTGACACTTATACTGTGATCGCTGGTGAAAGGGGGTGAAAGGGTTAACTAGCAGCAATCAGGGGGTTAAAACCATTATTGGGTAGTATATCGGGGTACCTAGCGCTATAAAAACCTGGCGGTGAACCTAAAAAAATAACTAGCTACCTAGCGACACTGATGCAGCGTTCAGAAAAATTATCGCTTAGTGACACTGGCAAAAGGGGGTGAAAGGGTTAACTAGCGGAAATCAGGGGGTTAAAACCATTATTGGGTAGTATATCGGGGTACCTAGCGCTATAAAAACCTGGCGGTGAACCTAAAAAAATAACTAGCTACCTAGCGACTGTAGCGACACTAATGCAGCGATCAGAAAAACGATCGCTTAGTGACACTGGCAAAAGGGGGTGAAAGGGTTAACTAGCGGCAATCAGGGGGTTAAAAACATTATTGGGTAGTATATCGGGGTACCTAGCGATATAAAAACCTGGCGGTGAACCTAAAAAAATAACTAGCTACCTAGCGACACATGCAGCGATCAGAAAAATGATCGCTTAGTGACACTGGCAAAAGGGGGTGAAAGGGTTAACTAGCGGCAATCAGGGGGTTAAAAACATTATTGGGTAGTATATCGGGGTACCTAGCGCTATAAAAACCTGGCGGTGAACCTAAAAAAATAACTAGCTACCTAGCGACTGTAGCGACACTAATGCAGCGATCAGAAAAACGATCGCTTAGTGACACTGGCAAAAGGGGGTGAAAGGGTTAACTAGCGGCAATCAGGGGGTTAAAAACATTATTGGGTAGTATATCGGGGTACCTAGCGATATAAAAACCTGGCGGTGAACCTAAAAAAATAACTAGCTACCTAGCGACTGTAGCGACACTAATGCAGCGATCAGAAAAACGATCGCTTAGTGACACTGGCAAAAGGGGGTGAAAGGGTTAACTAGCGGCAATCAGGGGGTTAAAAACATTATTGGGTAGTCTATCGGGGTACCTAGCGATATAAAAACCTGGCGGTGAACCTAAAAAAATAACTAGCTACCTAGCGACACATGCAGCGATCAGAAAAATGATCGCTTAGTGACACTGGCAAAAGGGGGTGAAAGGGTTAACTAGCGGCAATCAGGGGGTTAAAAACATTATTGGGTAGTATATCGGGGTACCTAGCGATATAAAAACCTGGCGGTGAACCTAAAAAAATAACTAGCTACCTAGCGACACATGCAGCGATCAGAAAAATGATCGCTTAGTGACACTGGCAAAAGGGGGTGAAAGGGTTAACTCTAGGGGCAATCAGGGGGTAAAATCTTTATTGGGGGGTGATAGGGGGCTACCCTGGACCTAACACTAACTGTCCTGACAGTTTTTACTGTCACAACTGACACTGAATGCATTGATCAGTAAAGAAATGATCAATGCAATCAGTGACACTGTGACTGGGGGGGGAGGGGGGGCGGGGGGGGGATCGGGGGGCGATCGGGGGGGGATCGGGGGGGGTTTGTGTGCCTGTGTGTACCTACATGTCAGTGTAGTGTTGGTGCACACTTACTTTTACTGTTCTCCTCGTAGTCCGGTCAAAAAGACCGCCCCCGAGGAGAATGACATCACTTCCTCCTTCCTGTGTAAACAATACACAGGGGAGGAAGCTTCTCATTGGCCAGGAGCGATCCAGAGGGGGTGGCCGAAAACCAACGGCCATCCCCTCATCACGGAGCGCTCCTGGACCGAATCGGACCGCCGTAACCAGCGGGAGGGGGTCCGATGGGACCCCCCACCCGCTGGAAGGCAATCACGTAGATGTACGTGATTATGCCTGCCTGTGCCATTGTGCTGACGTACAATGGCAATACGGCGGTCCTGAAGTGGTTAAAGGGTAAGTTCATCTTTACAGAAGAATAAACTTACACAGGACCCCCTCCTCACCCATCCCGATGACCTGCAGTGCGACAATCTCCCATTCTTAGCCCTGCTATCGGAGCATTCTAATTGGTCGGTGCCATCACATGGGCAGTGCTGACCAATCAGATCAGCAGGGAAGCAGTAGAGGGAATGCCAAGGGGATTTATAACCCCCGATCCGGTGAATCGGCGACAGCAGGGTTTAGAACAGGAGATCACCGCACTGCGGGATGGGGAACGGTGGGGGGGGGGGGGGTGAAGTGGGTGGGATGAGGAGAGGGTCCTGTGTAAGTTAACCTAGTTTTTATGTAAAGGTAAACTTGCGCTTGAAAGTTGCTTGCCTTTTCTACTCTAAGATAATTTAAATTAAAACTTTTTTTTTAATTGTCTTCCTGACCCTTTTGCTGACCTCGGCACAGGATCTATGTTGTATTAACTTCAAAGTGTTCATTTAACACAGAAAATGATGTGCTTTGAAGTTGTCTTTAAAATTCTTTAGAAAGAAGATCTTTTGGTAACCCTGTTTATAGGCATTGGTTGAATCGTCCTTTTTATATATATATATATATATATATATATATATATATATATATATATATATATATATATATATATATATATATATATATATATATATATATCTATATATATATATATATATCTATCTATATATATATATATATATATATATCTATCTATATCTCTCCTCTCTTCTCTCCTCTCTCTCGCTCTATTCTCATTCTCGCTCTCTCTCGCTCTATTCTCATTCTCGCTCTCTCTCGCTCTATTCTCATTCTCGCTCTCTCTCGCTCTATTCTCATTCTCGCTCTCTCTCGCTCTATTCTCATTCTCGCTCTCTCTCGCTCTATTCTCATTCTCTCTCTCGCTCTATTCTCATGCTCGCTCTCTCTCCTCTCTTCTCTATTCTCTCTCTTCTCTAAACCCTAAGGCCTCATGCACACTGGACGTTTTTACAGCTGCTGTTTTTGGCTTCAGACGTTTTTATTTTTCTATGCAGTCAATAAACTCTCCAGCATGTTATCCTATGTATTCATGCACACATAGGCTGTTATCAGCAGTTTTTGACAGGGGCATGTTCTAGCTGGGAAACCCCCCCCCCAGAACAAATGTGTTTTTAGAGGAGTTTTTCTAATTCTGAAAAAAAGACCTTAGTCCTATAGAAAATGTATGGAGGGAGCTGGAACTTCCAGTTACCAAGAGACAGCCAAGATACCTTAAGGATTTAGAGAGGATTTGTAAAGAAGAGTGGACCAAAATCCCTCCTAAGCCCTTGTACACACGGTCGGATAATCTGTTGGAATGAGTCTTATCGGACCGTGTCATCAGATAATCCGACTGTGTGTGGTATGCATCGGACTGATTCCGTCCGAATCTCCGTCCGACCCAATTTTCCAACATGTTGGAAAGATTTCCCGACCAACTGGGCCGGACGGACCTAATCCGATCATGTGTAGAGCATTTTCATCGGACCAAGTGCCACGCATGCTCAGATCAAATTCCTACATCAAAGCTATTGGCTACTAGCCTGAACGTAGTCCCGTCGTAACGAAATTATGTCATCACGTTCTGAAAGATCGGATTTTGTCGCCAACTTGGCCCGACCGTGTGTATGCAACAGTTTCGGACACAATCCGTCGGACTAAATCCGACGGGCAAAATCCGACGGATTTGGTTGGCAAAATCTCTGACCGTGTGTACGTGGGCTAAGATTTGTGCAAACCTGGTCACCAACTAAAATAAATCTCTGTGCTTTCAACAAAGGTTTCTCCACCAAAATACTAAGTCACGTTTTGCTTGGGGATCAAATACTTTTGATTATGGCTTAGAGCTAGTGAAAACCCAAGAAGCAGTATCTCAGAAAACTAGAATATTACATAAGACCAATAAAAAAAATATAAAAATGTTGGCTTACTGAAAAGTACGTACAGTTATAACATGCACTCAATACTTGGTCGGGGCTCCTTTTGCATTAATCAATGCGACGTGGCATGGAGGCGATCTGCCTGTGGCACTACTGAGGTGTTATAGAAGCCCAGGGTGCTTAGCAGGGTGATATCGGCCTTCAGTTCGTCTGCATTGTTGGATCTGTTGTCTTATCTTCCTCTTTACAATACCCCACAGATTCTCTATGGGGTTTAGGTCAGACCAGTTTGCTGGCCAATCAAGCACAGTGATACCATGATCATTAAACCAGGTATTGGTAATTTTGGCAGTGTGGGCAGGTGCCATGTTTTGCTGGAAAATGAAATCCACATCTCCATAAAGCTGGTCAGCAGAGGGAAGCAGTGAAGTGCTTTAGAATTTCCTGGTAGAGGGCTGCGCTGGCTTTGGACTTGCTAAATCACAGCGGACCAACACCAGCAGATGACATGGCTCCCCACATCAACAGATTCTCTATGGGGTTTAGGTCAGACCAGTTTGCTGGCCAATCAAGCACAGTGATACCATGATCATTAAACTAGGTATTGGTAATTTTGGCAGTGTGGGCAGGTGCCATGTTTTGCTGGAAAATGAAATCCGCATCTCCATAAAGCTGGTCAGCAGAGGGAAGCAATGAAGTGCTTTAGAATTTCCTGGTAGAGGGCTGCGCTGGCTTTGGACTTGCTAAATCACAGCGGACCAACACCAGCAGATGACACGGCTCCCTAAATCACCGACTGCGTGAACTTCACGCTGAACCTCGAGCAGCTTGGATCCTGGGCCTCTCCTCTCCGGGACCTTGATTTTCGAATGAAATGCAACATTTTCCACAGTCCGTAATAATTTGGGGAGTCGTGACATCTGTTGGTGTTGGTCTACTGTGTTTTATCGAGTCCAAAGTCAGCGCAGCCCTCTACCAGGAAATTCTAACGGCAGTGTTTGGCCGCTCCGGCACAGAGTGGTATCACATGGGCTTGGTTAGAGTCCTTATCCCTGTGTAAGCTCCAAATCATCTCTTGCAGTGCACACGGGGCTGTTCACTTCCAGCAACTGAGCAGAGAAATAGGGGAGCAAACTTTATTGCTGTGCAACGCATTAACAAAGCACAGGTTCACTTTTGAGTTGGCAAATGTTTTAGCTGCTTATTAAACAGTTGGTTTTAAATGTATGGTAACGGTAAATAAATAAAACTCTGCACTGAGAATTACTGTATTTCTTGCCTTGAGGCAAAGTCTTAGCTGCTGTTCTTACATAAGCGTTCCGGAAATGAAGAGACATCCCGTGTCATTTGAAGGAATTTATAGAATGAAGTTGCGAGGGTATTTTTTTAACATGTGATTATTCTAAAGGGCATGAAAGAATGTTACCCCCAACATTTCATATTCAGCAGCAAGACCCACCAAGAAGCTGCAGGCCCCCGGACTACAGGGGACAGCGGTGACTTCGCTGGCTCCTGTGTCAGGTAAGTGACACATAATGGACTACTATGTGATGCATAGTAGTCCATTATGCTTTACCTTTGCAGGGAATCAAAGAGGAAGTAACACCCATCAGGGTTTACTTCCTCTTTAACCGGTTCCCGACCAGCACACGCCGATGTAAGTCGACAGAATGGCACGGGCAGGCATATTGGCATACAGGTACGTCCAATCTTCAATGCCGCCCTGCCATCTAGAAAGCGTGCCGCCGGCGGCGGCGCGCTCCTGCGCTAGTCGGGACCCCCGTGAGTCCGGTCGCGGGACCCGCGGACTTGATTGCCGCGGGTATACCCGCGATCGTCTCACGGGACGGCTGAATGGAGGAAATGCCGTGTAAACAGCATTTCTCCATTCTGCCTAGCAACTAGTGACGCTGATCTCTGCTCCATGTGATTGGAGCAGAGATCAGTGTTCACTAAATGAAAGCCCACCCCCCCCCCCCCCCAGTTAGTAACACACCCCTAGGAACACTTAACCCCTACACTGCCACCCACTGGTTAACCCCTTCACTGCCGGTGTAATTTACACAGGAATCACTGCATTTATATAGCAGTGATTACTGTATAAATGACAATGGTCCCAAAAATGTCCGATGGGTCCACCACAATGTCGCAGTCACAATAAAAATCGCTGATCGCTGCCATTACTAGTAAAAAAAAATAATAAAAAATTAATAAAAATGCTATAAAACTATCCCTATTTTGTAAATGCTATAACTTTTGCGCAAACCAATCAATAATCGCTTATTGCGATTTTTTTTTTTTTTTTACCAAAAATATGTAGAAGAATACGCATCGGCCTTAACTGAGGGAAAAAAAATGTTTTTTTTTATATATTTTTGGGGGATATTTATTATAACAAAAAGTAAAAAATAATGCGTTCTTTTTCAAAATTGTCGCTCTATTTTTGTTTATAGCGCAAAAAATAAAAACCGCAGGGGTGATCAAATACCACCAAAAGAAAGCTCTATTTGTGGGAAAAAAAGGACGTCAATTTTGTTTGGAAGCCGCGTCGCACGACCGCACAATTGTCAGGTAAAGCGACGCAGTGCTGAATCGCCAAAAGTGGTCTGGTCTTTGACCAGCAAAATGGTCCGGTCTGTAAGTGGTTAATACTTGAACAGGTCATATAAAGCTTAATGAATATCTTACTACAAGTGTTTTTAATACTTCCTTCTGGTTTGTTTCTCTCAGCTTGTACAAAGATCATAACGCACACATTCCTGTAATAGTGGCTGTATGTCTAAGGCTGCATTCACACTTCAACGCTTTGAATCGTGGGCATATTTGCCACGGATCTTTCCGCGATTTTAAAGTGCTAATGTGTGAATTGCAAATCCCGGGTCTCGCATTTGACATGCCATTTATTTGAATGACACCTCAAATTGTGGCACGGGTTTGCCGTTGCAATAAATCGGATGTGCTGCACAATCAATCGTGGCAATGCCAATCGCTGGAAGCATGTCGCTCAAAAGTAGCGCCTGAACTTTTTTTTTTGACGACATGCTTCCCGCTATGTGTGGCCGCAATTGCAGCGTAATTTATCATGGCAGACCCACGCCTGAATTTGAGGTGTGAAACGCAAGTCCCGCAATTTGACATTCACACATCAGTGCTGACAGTTCGTGGGCAGATTCGTGGCAAATCGGCCCGTGATTCAAAGCGCTGAAGTGTGAATGCAGCCTAAATGGGTGCCGAAGCTACTGCTGTCTGGAACTGTGAACAATCGGATCACATCGAAACAGCAACTTTTCAAAGCCTTGCAGGACCCCTTCATTGGTCATGTGACCAAATAGTCACATAAAACGTGGACCCATTTTTTTGGAGACCCATGGTGTGCTGGTGACGTTCCTCGTTCTCGCTTGCTCTCAAGGCTTCCAAAGTGTAAACCGAAAAACAAAACTGTATAGTGTGCCACATATGCCACAAAACTAACTTTATGTACTAAATCATATTGATCGTGATGTATATAATTGTGCTCACATAAAACTGACCAAAAGTGCAGTTTCACTCTTTACTATGCAAACTTTCCCCCATGTGGCATGTCCCACATGCATATATACTGTTACCAAAACTCTTATTGCCTTTTC
Organism: Lithobates pipiens; assembly: GCF_037356315.1. Lineage (NCBI taxonomy): Eukaryota > Metazoa > Chordata > Amphibia > Anura > Ranidae > Lithobates > Lithobates pipiens. The sequence goes on along the minus strand of NW_027507685.1, from coordinate 3,632,933 downwards.
ATCCCAGGGCTAAAAAATATAGCAAACTTCAACATACTTCTCTACACCGTTCCTGTGGATCTGGCAGTCCTAAAGCGGACCTTCAGTCTTTTGTTCAACTTTCTATCTATTAAATCTTCTGCCCTTGTTTTAACTTTCGATAGTAAAACATTTTTTTTTTCTGCCAGTAATTGCCTACTTGCTGTTTCTTGCTTCTCACTCTAATGCGCGTTTGCCAGGATGGGAGGGGGGTTGAGTCATAAGAGGGCCAATGAGGGCTGCAGAGTTGGAGGTGTGGCTCTGTAAATCCAGGAAGTGAATAGGCGGCAGTTTCAGCTGCCCACAGTTAAAATGGTTGCAACCAGACTCAGTGGAGGGAGATTTCTGCAGCATATTTGGAAAGTACAGCATATAAAATAAATATGTAAAGTACATAGAAAATAATATGTAAAGTGGTTGGAGGGAAGCTTCAGAATGGCAAAGATGTTTTTATTACAAATTATGTGAGCAGACTGCAGTTCCTCTTTAAAGAGGGATTCCGCCAAAAAAAAAAAAAATATTAAAAGCCAGCAGCTATAAATACTACAGCTGCTGACTTTTAATAAATGGACACTCGCCTGTCCCGGGTTCCAGCGATGCCGAGGCCGATCGACCGCTTGGGCCTCGGCTGCTGCCGCCGCCATTCTAGGTGAGGGAATCAGGAAGTGAAGCGAATCGGCTTCACTTCCCGGTTCCCTACTGCGCATGCGCGAGCCGCGCCGCGCAATAGGAAATCTCCGCGCTGTCACTGGGACCCGTGTGTGTCCCAGCAGACAGCGCGGCAGGGCAGGAAATAGCGTAGACTCCTGTGGGAGTCTATGCCCGGAAGTGGGTGAAAATACCTGTCTTTGACAGGTATCTCCACCCCCCTCCCCCCTGAAAGGTGTCAATTGTGACACCGGAGGGGGGGAGGGATCCGATCAGCGGAGGTTCCACTTTAGGGTGGAATCCCGCTTTAAGTGAATATAAAAAATGCAAAGACCATAGTGCAGATTCATGTAAATATTTATTAAATAAAAGGTGCTCATGTGTATTAGGAAGGCTAAATCGCATCCAAAACCGTATTCAAGATGGTGGACTAATTGCTTCCGGTTCCCAACATGCACCTGATGTCTCTTCCTATCCACTTCCATCACATTATAGAGATGAAATCCGGATGTTAATCACTTCACAGGAGCAAATTTTTCTTTTTTTGGTCATTGTTTAATTTCTTGACATTTTGACATTGGACACACATGAATTTTAGATTCTTAATCCTAATTTTGACACCTTTCTATTTGGACACAAGTATATCGTAGGTAGAAACTTTCATTAAGCTCTCTGCCTTTATATGCATGCATTAATATTATTTTCTTTCCAGTTGGTATTTCTACAAAGTGTGATGCAAGAGAAACTAGTAACAAACTGTAAAAATATTAACTCTGTTTTAAGCTGAAAATTGAGTCTTCCTGTGTGCACACCTTCTAATTGCATGTCCTAAGTTTTAAAAAGTTTGATCAGTTCACAAAAAAAAAAAAGATTGTATCTGCATGAACGTGCGTGATGATTGTGGCTTTGGGTTAGTTTTATATTTTTTGTATTTTTTCAAGATTATACATGTTAAACTTCTTTTATTTTTTTTATTTTTTTTACCCTCCTACAATTTTTGCTTTAAAAATTTATTGCATGACCAAGGATTCTCAAAGCACTAAAAGTTAGCTAACAAGACAGCAGAGCAAATGTTGCTAGGCACATCTCTGTTTGATTAAAAATTCATTACTGAGCTCTGAGAAGGGATGGGTTATTCCTTTGGTATATACAGGATCTCACAAATGTGAGTACACCCCTCACATTTTTGTTAATATTTTATCATATCTTTTATGTGACAACACTGAACAAATGACACTTTGTTACACTGTAAAGTAGTGAGTGTACAGCTTGTATAACAGTGTAAATTTGTTGTCCCCTCAAAATAACTCAACACACAGCCATTAATGTCTAAACCGCTGGCAACAAAAGTGAGTACACCCCTAAGTGAAAATGTCCAAATTGGGCCCAATTAGCCATTTTCCCTCCCCAGTGTCATGTGACTCGTTGGTGTTACAAGGTCTCAGGTGTGAATGGGGAGCAGGTGTGTTAAAGTTGGTGTTATTGCTCTCGCTCACTCTCATCCTGGTCACTGGAAGTTCAACATGGCAGCTCATGGCAAAGAACTCTCTAAGGATCTGAAAAAAAGAATTATTGATCTACATAAAGATGGCCTAGGCCAGTGATGGCGAACCTTGGCACCCCAGATGTTTTGGAACTACATTTCCCATGATGCTCCACTACACCGCAGAGTGCCAGAGCATCATGAGAAATGTAGTTCCAAAACATCTGGGGTGCCAAGGTTCGCTATCACTGGCCTAGGCTATAAGAAGATTGGCAAGACCTTGAAAATGAGCTGCAGCATGGTGGCCAAGACCATACAGCGGTTTAACAGGACAAGTTCCACTCAGATCCGGCCCCGCCATGGTCGACCAAAGACGTTGAGTACATGCGCTCAGCGTCACATTCAGAGGTTTTCTTTGGTAAATAGACGCATTAGTGCTGCCAGCATTGCTGCAAAGGTTGAAGGGGTGGGGGGGGGGGGGGGGTCAGCCTGTCAGTACTCAGACCATACACCGCACACTGCATCAAATTGGTCTACATGGCTGTCGTCCCAGAAGGAAGCCTCTTCTAAAGATGTTGTACAAGGAAGCCCACAAACAGTTTGCTGAAGACAAGTACTGACTAAGGACATGGACTACTGGAACCATGTCCTGTGGTCTGATGAGACCAAGATAAACGTATTTGGATTAGATGGTGTCATGCGTGTGTGGTGGCAACCAGGTGAGGAGTACAAAGACAAGTGTGTCTTACCTACAGTTAAGCATGGTGGTGGGAGTGTCATGGTCTGGGGCTGCATGAGTTCTGCCAGCACTGGGGAGCTACAGTTCATTGAGGGAACCATGAATGCCAACGTGTACTGTGACATACTGAAGCAGAGCATGATCCCCTCCCTTGGAAGACTGGGCCGCAGGGCAGTATTCCAACAGAATGACCCAAAACACCCCTCCAACCACTGCCTTGCTAAAGAAGCTGAGGGTAAAGGTGATGGATTAGCCAAGCATGTCTCCATAGCTAAACCCTATTGAGCATCTGTGGGGCATCCTCAAATGGAAGGTGGAGGAGTGCAAGGTCTCTAACATCCACCAGCTACGTGATGTCGTCATGGAGGAGTGGAAGAGGACTCCGGTGGCAACCTGTGAAGCTCTAGGGAACTCCATGCCCAAGAGGGTTAGGGCAGTGCTGGAAAATGAATGGTGGCCAAAAAAAATATTGACACCTTGGGCCCAATTTGGACACTTTCGCTTGGGTGTATTCACTTTTGTTTGCCAGCATTCTAGACATTAATGGCTCACTTTTGTGAGATACTGTATATCATCATGGTCTCCTACGGTGCCTTCGGTGCAAGCTTAATCCCTTTCTTAATAGGGTGAGCTCCAACTCTGTAAGCTAGAGAGGTTATAAATCTTAATAGTGGAGCATTTTATGTTCTAGTTTTTCTCTTTCCAACCCCTCTTATTTTTCTGGTACCTGTTCCCTTTTCTTTTTGCTTCTGCTGCCTCTCTTGGTTGACCATTTTCAGCTACAACTCCAGAGGAACCCTTGAAATAATTTTAGGGTTTTAGAGACCAAATTGGTGGTCAATGTGAAGAATGCCTTTACATTGGTAATCAGTGGGAAGAATACCCCCCTTTACAGACCGCTAAAACGATCATTGGTGTCATGCTGCTGACTCTGCCAAGTGGCATTGCCCCCCAGAACTATGCTGTTACCATCAAATACAAGGTCAATCTGCTACAGTTTAAGGAACCCCTAGTGACCTCTGGAGGAACCCTAGGGTTCCACAAAAACCCTAATTGATATTGGCTGTTGTAGATCTTTGAGTAATCATTGAGTAATTTCTTTCTTCAAAAGATCTTTCAATTTATAAAAAAGTTCATGTCATTGATTGAGTCTTCCTTGTTCCTCTTGGGTATTAGAATCAACAGGTGATACTGGTTTCAATTTAAAGGATAAGTTCACTTTTAGGCTGGGTTCACACTTGTGCGATGCCAGACATCGCATGTGATTTGCAATGCATTGCTGTGCAGATCACATGCAATGTCTGTGTGATGCACATTCAGCCATACAGTTTGTATGGTAATAATAGGGGCGCTAAAATACAAACATCAATTACAAACAAGTGTGAAACTTATTATTCATAAACAACTAAAGTGGTAGACAGCCTATCACCATAATAAACATAAGACAATTGCAAAAAATTTATAAATAATAAAGTCCCAATTAGATGCTAGAGAACAACATATATCCACAGTCCATACAGTGATTCATTTAGTGATAAACTCCGTCTATATCCCTTTGCCAAAAAACGACTGAAATCTTCTACAAAGTTGTGAAACGTCCCTTCACCAGATTTTGGACACAGACAACACCCCAACCGTGAAGATATAGTTGTCTTCTTACCAGATGGTGTTGACTACTTTACATAAAAAGATAGTCAAATGAGCTTATGCAGGTGATTCCCTGCTCACATGGAGTAAGATGCGTAGTTCCTCGTTGTGTGCGGCATGCGTTCCACCGAAAACAGCCGACAACCAACTGTGCATATACGAACGTGACTAAGTACCGCCTCGACGTACGTTTCGTTTTCACGTCCTCAGGAAGCGTACCTAGTCACAGGGTCAACGTTCTTTATAGTGTCCCGATCGATCGTGAAGACCAATAGGAAACACCCTATTTTGTACGCAACCTCAGTCCCACTCAAGGCTTAATGGATAATCCATTGTTCATAAAACATAGCTGACTTGCATAATACAAATAAAAAAAAAAATAAAAAAAAAATTGGTCTTCATGATCGATCGGGACACTATAAAGAACGTTGACCCTGTGACTAGGTACGCTTCCTGAGGACGTGAAAACGAAACGTACGTCGAGGCGGTACCTAGTCACGTTCGTATACGCACAGTTCCGGACGTTTTGGTTGTCGGCTGTTTTTCGGTGGAACGCATGCCGCACACAAAGAGGAACTACGCATCTACCACGAAACGATTAGTTTAAGCAAGCAGCCCCAGTGCCAGGTCGGGCACCGGGAAATGTAAGCAACCATTTGGCTTTATGTTTTTAAATTTTTTTAATTAAACGGTGTCACACTATGGATATTGTTTGCTCTCCTTTTTTTTATGACCTGTCTGAGTCTGAGGAGGAAGGTTTTTTTTCCATAAGAGATCCATCTTACTCCATGTGAGCAGGGAATCACCTGCATAAGCTCATTTGACTATCTTTTTAAGTAAAGTAGTCAACACCATCTGGTAAGAAGACAACTATATCTTCACGGTTGGGGTGTTGTCTGTGTCCAAAATCTGGTGAAGGGACGTTTCACAACTTTGTAGAAGATTTCAGTCATTTTTTGGCAAAGGGATATAGATGGAGTTTATCACTAAATGAATCACTGTATGGACTGTGGATATATGTTGTTCTCTAGCATCTAACTGGGACTTTATTATTTATAAATTTTTTGCAATTGTCTTATGTTTATTATGGTGATAGGCTGTCTACCACTTTAGTTGTTTATGAATAATAAGTTTCACACTTGTTTGTAATTGATGTTTGTATTTTAGCGCCCCTATTATTACCATATTTTCAGCACGGCAAGTTTTTTTTTTTTTTTTTTCTCTTGTTTCTAGGGAGCAGCTATTAGTGTTTCACTTAGCTTAGTATTATATCACTGATTATTTATATATATTTTTTTCACACAGTATTTTATTAAGTGGCGCGGAGTTTATTTGCTGCTGTTTTTCAGTCGTATTTACACATACAGTTTGTATGGCTGAATTCGCATTACATTCAAAATGGTGCAGGACCCTTTTTTTTGGTCCACACTGGAATCGGATCGCATGTGTGTTACACCTATGGGATGAGATTACAGCACCATTTCACAGTTTGCACTACGATCTGGGAGTGTGATTAACTTTGCGTTGATACGCGCAGCGGTTCACACAGGGCTATGTGAACTGCCGGCAATTCAGGTGTGATGCGGAAATCGGCACTGGAATTGCGCTGTTTTGCGCATCGCACCAGTACGAACCAAGCCTTAGCCTAGATTAACATTGCAGCAATTTGGCCAAATCAGCGGCAGAGGCCTGCAATAGCACCATCCGAATCGGTACGATGCCGACTTTGCGGTGCCGTACCGATTCCCAAAAGTAGTTTCTGTACTACTTTTAGCGACTCTGCACAGATGTCTCTGATCTCGCCCCTGAAGTTGGGACTGACATGCGGAAATGAAATCCACTGAACTCTATTTCATTCCCACTGTCAGTGTGAACCTGGGCTTAAGTGTTCGTTTTCATACTCTGAATGAACTACATCCCTCCCCCCTTTTTTTTCTTTTCTTTTTTTTTTATTTTTTTCTTTTTTTTATTTATGCATGTGGCGAATTGTCTGACTGTCTGTATTGCCACTTTTGGTTCTGATTCTGACTCATTTAAAAAAAAAAAAAAAAGTGTGTGTGTGTGTGTGTGTGTATATGTATATATATATATATATATATATATATATATATATATATATATATATATATATATATATATATATATATATATATATATATATATATATATATATATATATATATATATATATATATATGTATGTATGTGTATATATATATATATATATATATGTATGTGTGTATATATATATTCATATATTTTTATTTTTATTTTTTTCATGCCCCTTACTTCATACCGCTTTACTTATCCTATTATAAATGAATTATTTTAAACATAATTTAGATATTTGGCAAGAACAATACAAGGCACAATACATCTTCGTCTTTTTTTTTATTTTTTTTTGTAAATGATAATATGAGATCAGTACAAATTGAGAATCCTGACTAGTCCATGCTGGTGTTTTTTTTTTTTTTTTTTTTTTCTTTAAAGTGTAAGTTGGGTATGGCCTCCCTTGCGATTTAGCGGTTTTTTAGAAGTTTATTTATTTTTAATTTTTTTCGGTAGGCGCTTCCAACAGTTTGAGGGGTTCAGGGAATTACACAATGAATTCTGTGTGGCCGTGCTAGGGTAAAATGAAATTTTTTGTGTGTAATTAAAAGCAGCATTCATCCAAGGGGCAATAAATAATCTGGAAATTAAAAAGAGTCCTGAAGTCTTAGAAATAAAATCCTACGCAGTATCATGGGAATTCCATACTTTAGAGAAAAAAAACATGCAGAAATGTGATTTATTTCTGCTCTAGAAACCCAGAGGATTATGTAGTGCATGAAGCAGTGCGTATTAAAGGCCCATTTCATTTGACTTGACATCTGTTGTTTTATGGGCCAAGAGGAGCAGAGGGGAAGTTTGATTGTATTCCCCCACTCACATTGCTGAGAGACACTCATGCTGCTAACATATAATTTTCTACAATAATTTGTCTTGGATTTTTACACAAAAACCCCTTTCTGTTTGATTCCCCCGCTACCCCCTTCCAGTCCCACGGTTTTAAATATGTCCCGACCATAGCATCTAACATTTCAATGACCTGGAAATGATGTATGATACAGTGGTGAGAAGGTGTTAGAACTGGGTAATCTTTTTACTGCAACTCTGTGGTCCATGCCACATAAGACTCGACATTAATATATAAAAGATGAGGAGCTTTGTGGTCACAACTACTTTGGTCCTTTTTTTATTTATTTTTTTCACTTGGTCTTTTCTTTTTTTTTCTCTTTTGATATACAATTCAAGACCATGCAGTGTAGTCTATAACTATGAAGAATGAATCCTCTAACTGCGGAAGAAACCCTTTAATGCAAACTTCTTTTGTATAATATTATTGTCAATAACGCTTACTGCATGAAGACTAAAATATTGTATGAAGTAGGGCTGCAACTAACGATTATTTTCATAATCAATTAGTTGGCCGATTAGTGATTTGATTAATCGGTTAATAACCTTTAAAAGTGTGGTGTATAATTTAGTTAATATGTAAAGTATAAATAAAAGGCAATTTATTCTTAAATCTCTCTATGCAGTGGTAAATATAAATAACTAACTATATTTTTAGGGAGCAAAATCTCTAATCCACTCTGAGAATAACAGACAGAAGAGATATACTGTATATACTATTAGAAGAGATATATACTGTATATACTATTAGAGGTTGAATCTGGAAAAAAAAATCATCAGACTCTCAGAGATAACTTTTATTTTTTTATTAAAAGAAAAAAAAGTTAGACAGTTTTGCAGATTTTCAAACAGAACTGTTAGCCCTTGTACACACGGTCGGAGATTCTGACGGAATGTGTCCTATCGGACCGTTTTGTCGGATGTTCCGACTGTGTGTGGTCTGCATCGGACTGTTTCCGTTGGAATATCCGACGGACCAAGTTTTCCAACTTGCCGGTAAAATTTTCCGACAAAATGCTCCTATCGGACATACTCCGATCATGTGTAGCCTGCTCCGACGGACAAAGTGCCACGCATGCTCAGATCAAATTCCTAGACCAACGCTATTGGCTACTAGCCTGAACGTAGTCCCGTCTAACGAAATAACGTCATCACATTATGTACAATCGGATTTTCCGACAACTTAGTCCGACCGTGTGTATGCAACATCACTTCCGGACCTCTTCCAGAATTAATCCGTCGGAATTACTCCGACGGATTTGGTAGTCGGAATCTACGACCGTGTGTACAAGGGCTAATAGATAGATATCTATCTATGGCCCCTTTCACACTGTCGGACCATTCAGGTCCGCCTGTCAGTTTTAAAGGCAGACCTGAACGGGCGCTTCGTGTTAGTCTATGGAGCAACGGATGTCAGCGGTGACATGTCCGCTGACATCTGACCCAGTCCAATCCGCTAAAATCAGACGGATGGCCCTACATTTGGATCCGTCTCTAGTGGATCGGATTGGGTGAGATCTGATGAAAGCGGACATGCTGTGTCCGCTTTCATCCAATCTCTCCATAGAAACCAGCGGCGCTCGACAAGCCCCTCCCTGCTCAGTGAGCAGAGAGGGACCTGTCATCCACCGGCTCAGCAGAGATCTACCGCTGAGCTGGCGGACAGAGGGGACTCCGTGGATGCGGATCTGCCTCGTGAGAATGAGGCCTTATATGCTGGCCATACAAAAACAATGTCTTCCTTCAAAAAAAAAAAAATTTAATTTTAAGAATGTTCATTCGATTTTCTAATGGTTAGTGGGGTCAAATCGAAATTTAGAAATAATAGAAAACCTCTTGGTCAAAGGAATTTTTAGACAGTGTATGTGGTCTTCGTTCAGAAATAAGAATGTTAAAAGCAAGTGACATTTTCAACCAAAATTTTTCCATTCAGCGAATGTAAAAAGATTTTTCGTATGAATATTCTTGTCTGAAGATTGATCCATTTGGCCAGCAATAACGCTCGGTACACACCTATGCAGTTTGTTTTTGATTTGTTTCTGCAGTGCTTTTTGCTGTGCGTTTTTAGATTTTTGTGCACGTGATTTTGCTCCAGTCCCCTTTTTTTAGATTTTTATGGGTCAATTTGTTGTTGGGCAGATTAACCACTTGCTTACTGGGCACTTAAACCCCCCTCAGTCCCAGACCAATTTTCAGCTTTCAGCGCTGATGCACTTTGAATGACAATTGCGCGGGCATACAACACCGTACCCAAATGACATTTTTATCATTTTTTTCCCACAAATAGAGCTTTCTTTTGGTGGTATTTAATTACAGCTCAGAGTTTTATTTTTTGCTAAACAAACAAAAAAAGATGCAAAAAAAAAAATCATGTTTAATAGTTTGTTATAAAATTTTGCAAACAGGTCATTTTCTCCTTCATTGAAGTGCGCTGATGAGGCGGCACTGATAGGCTGCACTGGTGGGCACTGATAGGCTGCACTGGTGGGCACTGATAGGCTGCACTGGTGGGCACTGATGGGCTGCACTGGTGGGCACTGATAGGCTGCACTGGTGGGCACTGATGGGCTGCACTGGTGGGCACTGATGGGCTGCACTGGTGGGCACTGATGGGCTGCACTGGTGGGCACTGATGGGCTGCACTGGTGGGCACTGATAGGCTGCACTGGTGGGCACTGATAGGCATAGTTAAGGCGGCACTGATTGGCAAAGATGGGCACAGATAAGATGGCACGGATGGGTGGCACTAAGGGGCACTGATGGGTACCACTGATAGATGGGACTGATGGGCACTGATAGGTGGCACTGATAGGTGGCTCTGATGGGCGGCACTGCTGGGCACGGATATGTGGCACTGGGGTGCAGCACCTTTGTTGAGGCAGATTGTGGGCACTGCTGGGTGGCACTGTGGGCACTGCTGGGTGGCACTGACAGGGGGGACACATTTTTTATTCATGTGGCAAAGCAGGGGGCAGGTGGGCACTGGCAGGGCTGGCCGTGATCGGGACTGATGTCACGATCACGGCCGCCGGTGATCGGCTTTTTTTTTTCTCCTCGCGCTGTCAGCGCGAGGAGGAATAATAGCCGATTACCGGCTCCGTTATATCACATGATCAGCTGTCATTGGCTGACAGCTGATCACGTGATAAGGGGTCGGGATCGACCCCTTGCACGGATTGGTGATCAGGCGAGTCTCATAGACTCGCCGATCACAGAGCGCGCCGCGCGCACCCCTCAGGGGGCGCGGAGGCTGCTCGTGCATGGGGCGACGTCAATAGATGTAGTCCCGGCAAAGGATATCTAAAACTATGCTTTTTTGGTTCAATAGACTTCAATGGAGAAGCTGAAGAAAAGCATGTAATGCGTTTTTGCAGCAATTTGTGTTTTTTAACCACTTGAGACCCGCGCTGTAGCCGTCATTCGGCTATAGCGCGGGTCTCATGTGGTTAAAAAACACAAATTGCTGCAAAAACGCATTACATGCTTTTCTTCAGCTTCTCCATTGAAGTCTATTGAACCAAAAAAGCATAGTTTTTGTGTTGGGGGGGGGGGAAAAAAAGCCCTTGACCCTTTCCAAATACGCAGAAGCTAAAGCATAGATGTTAAAGTGTCCCATAGGAAACCATGTTTAATAAACTGTAGTGGGTTTCTGCAAAAAGCACCCAAAAAAAACCCAGTAAAATTAGGCCTTCATAGTACAAAAGGAGCAACAGTGAAAGTAATATTTACAGTAGCGATTATTTGCTTTTTTTGTACTATAAAGGGCTAATTTTTAGGTTTTTTTTTCTTTTTAACCCCATTTTGTTACTGCCTGATTAATCGATTATGAAAATAGTAATCGATTCATTTAATAATCTATTAGTTGTCGATTAATCAATTTATTTGTTTCGGCCCTAGTATGAAGTGTGTCGGTTTTTATTTCCTATTGTTGTCTTTTATATTGTGTATGAGCTTTGAAAATTTTATATTCATTCTTTTAAATTCTTTTTGCTTTTGTATTTCCTAAGCTTGGCTCTAAAATAAAAATAAACAATAGTATGATTGTCCTTTCTCTGTTTTTTTTTTTTGTTGTTTTTTTTATTTTGTTTTAGGAATCGCTTTACTTAAAGAGGAGGGCCGGTTTAAAAAAAAAAAAATTTAAAGTCAGCAGCTGCAAACACTGTAGCTGCTGACTTTTAATAAGCAGACTTGCCTGTCCAGGGCGCCCGCGATGTCGGCAGCCCGAGACTGACCCGTCCCTCGGTCTCGGGTCCCGGCGCCGCCATTTTGGCTAAGGGAAACAGGCAGTGGAGCCTTGCGGCTTCACTGCCCGTTTCCTACTGCGCATGCGCGAGTGGCGCAGCGCTTTGTGAATGGGGCACGCTGTGTTCTGGGGGACACAGTTCCCAGAACACAGCGCGACCCATTACCCAGAAGATGCCGCACGGAGGAGAGAAGACCAGAAGATCTCCGCAGAGGAGGAGGAGGCAGATTAGTATGTGCCTAGCAACAGGCATTTCTGGTAAGTAAAAATAAAAAATTCATTTTTTTTTTTCCGATTTTTTTTTTTCTAATTTTTAAAAAAAGATAAGATTGCGCTATGGATTGATTATTGAATAAATGAAAACACCTTTGGTAAGAGCTGGCACTACCTTATTAGTCTAACCCAGCCTTTCTCAACCTTTTCAACACAGAGGAACCCTTGAAATAGTTCTCCAGTGCTAACAATTTGAAATCTACAACTCATGATACATTAGTGTGATGGTCAGTGGGAAGAATGGTCCTTACACTTGTGGTCATTGGGAAGAATTACCTCCTTATAGATAGCTAAAAAGATCAATGGTGTCAGTGAGAGCTTATCTGAGAGGCAGAAATTGCCCAATGCTGAAGGAACCCCTACAACCTCTGGAGGAACCCTGGTTGAGAATCACTGCTGTAACCAGTTAAGGTGGACTATATTGTATGAAAGAAAAAAGTTAGGTAGATTAGGCGCTATACCTTTTAAAGCGGGGTTCCACCCTAAAGTGGAACTTCCGCTGATCGGAACCCTCCCCCCCCCTCCGGTGTCACAATTGGCACCTTTCAGGGGGGAGGGGGGTGGAGATACCTGTCAAAGACAGGTATTTACACCCACTTCCGGGCATAGACTCCCGTGGGAGTCTATGCCTCTTCCTGTCCTGCCGCGCTGTCTGCTGGGACACACACGGGTCCCAGAGACAGCGCGGACCATTCCTATTGCGCTGCGCGACTCGCGCATGCGCAGTAGGGAACCGGGAAGTGAAGCCGATTCACTTCACTTCCTGATTCCCTCACCTAGAATGGTGGCGGCAGCAGCTGTAGTATTTATAGCTGCTGGCTTTTAATATTTTTTTTGTAGGTGCAATCCCTCTTTAAAGCGGGAGTTCCGCCGTTTTTTTTTTTTTTTTTTTAAAGCCAGCAGCTACAAATACAGCAGCTGCTGACTTTTAAAATAAGGACACTTACCCGCCCAGCGCGCCCGCGATGTCGGCACCCGAAGCCGATCTCTCGATCGTCTCTCGGGTGCTGCCGCCGCCATCTTGTGTATGGGAATCAGGAAGTGGAGCCTTTCGGCTTCATTTCCCGGTTCCCTACTGCGCATGCGCGAGTCGCGCTGCGCAATAAGGATGGACCCGCTGCCTCTGGGATCTGTGTGTTTCCCAGCAGGCAGCGGTGGACTTTCGGAAAGGGGCGGAGATCTACGCCCCTTTCCGCAGAGAGCTATCCCGGAAGTGGGTGCAGATACCTGGATTATCCAGGTAACTGCACCCCCCTCCCCCCCGAAAGGTGCCGATTGTGGCGCCGGAGGGGGGAAGGATTCCAATGAGCGGAAGGTCCACTTTAGGGTGGACCTCCGCTTTAAGTAAAAAATCAGAGATACTATCCAAGCAGAATATATTGTATTTCTTTTATATAGCTTTCCTATTGGATGAAAAAAGTGATAGTCGTGATTAAATATATCAGGGTGTTACAACCCCCTGAATTAATTATAAGTTCCTCTCCACCAAAGGAAAGGAATTGCAATGACACTAATAAAGTGTGGAAGGAGGAAAAAAAAAAAAAAAAGAGGATAGGATAGTATCTCTGATTTTTGACTTAAAGGTATAGCGCTTAATCTACCTAACTTTTTTCTTTCATGAAACCAGTTGTCTTATCACACTTGCATAGTGATGTGTTGGGAGAAGCAATACTACTTTTTACCATAACCACCTAGAAGGGTTGGCATTTCAACTTTACCGTGCATTCATAACAACGGAATTCACACTGTATGGCACACTTGTGTGGCTTCCAGGCTGGGGTCTCTTGCCCACGGGTTTCTGAACTTGCTCAGTGTAAGTTCCAGCGTATTTCTCCTGCCTGGAAAGCTCCCCCATAGACCGGAATGGCTGACTGTACGTGGCTGTACTCATGTAAACATGCGTAATAGTGTATGCAAAAAATAAATAAAAAATCCTATGTAGAGCTGCACCCATTCGTGGGTGACTGTATGCAGCACCTAGGCTTTCCGGACAGGAAACGACAGTGCAGTTTACATTGCACAGGCTCAGACATCATTGCGCTACATGACCTATATATGTCTATAGCAGAGGCTTTGTTGGTAATGTGACAGCTGTCTGCTGTATTTCCCATAGTTAATCTGACAGTCGTAAATAACTGTAAATGGTAACCGCAGCTCTCTTCTTAACCACTTGCTTACTGGGCACTTAAACCCCCCTCAGTCCCAGACCAATTTTCAGCTTTCAGCGCTGATGCACTTTGAATGACAATTGCGCGGCCATACAACACTGTACCCAAATGAAATTTTTATCATTTTTTTCCCACAAATAGAGCTTTCTTTTGGTGGTATTTAGTTACAGCTGGGAGTTTTATTTTTTGCTAAACAAACAAAAAAAGATGCAAAAAAAAAAAAATCATGTTTAATAGTTTGTTATATAATTTTGCAAACAGGTCATTTTTCTCCTTCATTGAAGTGCGCTGATGAGGCGGCACTGATGGGCTGCATTGGTGGGCAGTGATGGGCTGCATTGGTGGGCACTGATGGGCTGCATTGGTGAGCACTGATGGGCTGCATTGGTGGGCACTGATAGGCATAGTTAAGGCGGCACTAATAGGCACAGATAAGGCGGCACCGATGGGCACAGATAAGGCGGCACTGATGGGCAAAGATGGGCACAGATAAGATGGCACGGATGGGTGGCACAGATGGCTGGCACGGATGGGCGGCACTGGTGGATGACACTGATGGGCACGGATATGTGGCACTGGGGTGCAGCACCTTTGTTGAGGCAGATTGTGGGCACTGCTGGGTGGCACTGTGGGCACTGCTGGGTGGCACTGCTGGGTGGCACTGTGGGCACTGCTGGGTGGCACTGACGGGGGGCACTTATTTTTTAATTATGTATAGTTATGAGGGGGCAGGTGGGCACTGGCAGGGGGCAGGTGGGCACTGGCAGGGCTGGCCGTGATCGGGACTGATGTCCCGATCACGGCCGCCGGTGATCGGCTTTTTTTTTCTCCTCGCGCTGACAGGAATAATAGCCGATTACCGGCTCCGTTATATCACATGATCAGCTGTCATTGGCTGACAGCTGATCACGTGATAAGGGGTCGGGATCGACCCCCTTGCACGGATCGGTGATCAGGCGAGTCTCATACTCGCCGATCACAGAGCGCGCAGCGCGCGCCCCTCAGGGGGCACGCAGGCCGCTCGTGCACGGGGCGATGTCAATAGACGTAGTCCCGGCAAAGGAGATCCGCGCTGTAGCCGTCATTCGGCTATAGCGCGGGTCTCAAGTGGTTAAACTCTGAATTTTATTTCTCAAACATTCTGCTTAGAGCCTCATGCGATTTCTGAAGAAATGGCTCTACTTTGAACTTCTTCCCTCTTTTGAGACGATCCGGTTCTCTCCTGCTTCTCCATATTTCTTTTGATCTGTATCACAGGTTCTTCTAGCACCTTTAGGGGAAATTGGTAATGTTAATGTGAATTCCTTATATCCGTTTTAAGTAAATAATTCAAGTATAAAACAGATCAGCTCAAGTTTAAAAAAATAAATAAATAAAAATGAATTGCCTGAAAAACATTTTTACACGTTGAAAAGGATTGCAAATTTATGTATGGCTTACCTTTCTTGAAGTAGACCCACATATGGAGTTGTGTACTAAATCGCTTTTATAAAGGGGTACGGTACTTATTTTATTGAACAGATCAAGGTTTGTCAACGTTTAAAATATATACTATTTTATAAAAGCCATTTTATTTACCAAGTACCCCTGGTGTGGTTTCATTAGGCTGGCCGTACACTAACTAAATTCAGCTGGTTCAGGAACTGGCAAAGTTTTGATCAGTGTGTGGCCCTCCCTGCTCAACTTCTGTCGAAGGGACATGTTGGAAACTTTTTTTTCCCCCATAAGCAGCTGCAGCCAATTTGACCCCTGTTAGCCCTTGTACACACGGTCGGGGAATCCGTCGAAATGTGTCCTATCGGACCGTGTTGTCGGATAATCCGACTGTGTGTGGTATGCATCGGACTGTTTCCGTCTGAATATCCGTCGGACCCAATTTTCCAACTTGTTGGAAATATTTTCCGACCAACTGGTTCGATCGGACATACTCCGATCATGTGTAGAGAATTTTGATCGGACCAAGTGCCGCGCATGCTCAGATCAAATTCCTACATCAAAGCTATTGGCTACTAGCCTGAACGTAGTCCCATCGTAACGAAATTACGTCATCACGTTCTGAATGATCGGATTTTTCGACAACTTAGTCCGACCGTGTGCATGCAACAGTTTCGGACAAGATCCGACGGATTTGGTTGTCGAAATCTCCGACCGTGTGTACAGGGGCTAAGAAGGTCAGAAGTGTCTTTAGTGTGTGCTCTGTTTGGCAGCCTGGCTTCACCTACTCTTTGTTGTCTGAGAGGCAAGATGGCATCGCTAAATGGAGGAATATTTGCTTCTGTGCGATAGACCGGAGTGTTTTTTTTTGTTTTTTTTTTAAATTAATATTTGGTAGGGGTTCTGTTTAACACTGTTTAACACTTGAAGAAAAAGGGGGTTGCTTTAACCCAGGGCTGGACTGGGACAGAAATTTGACCCTGGACTTCATCCAGACCAGCCCACTTACATTTTCAGTGTCCCATCAGCACCCCCTTACATCAGAGTGTCCCATCAGCACCCCCTTACATCAGAGTGTCCCATCAGCACCCCCTTACATCAGAGTGTCCCATCAGCACCCCCTTGCATCAGAGTGTCCCATTACCAGCCCCCTTACATCAGAGTGGCCCACTGAGCCATCGGCCCACCGGGAAACTCCCGGTAGTCCCAATGGCCAGTACATGCCTGCTTTAACCACTTTCAGACCGGACCATTTTGCTGGCTTAAGACCAGACCACTTTTTGCGATTCGGCACTGCGTCGCTTTAACTGACAATTGCGCGGTCGTGCGATGTTGCTCCTAAACAAAATTGACATCCTTTTTTTCCCACAAATAGAGCTTTCTTTTGGTGGTATTTGATCACCCCTGCAGTTTTTATTTTTTGTGCTATAAACAAAAATACAGCGACAATTAAAAAAAAAAACGCATTATTTTTTACTTTTTGTAATAAATATCCCCCAAAAATATATAAAAAAAACGTTTTTTCCCTCACTTTAGGCCGATACGTATTCTTCTACATATTTTTGGTAAAAAAAAAAATCGCAATAAGCGATTGATTGGTTTGCGCAAAAGTTATAGCGTTTACAAAATCGGGGATAGTTTCATGGCTTTTTTATTAATTTTTTTTTTTTACTAGATTTTTTTGTGACTGCAACATTATGGCGGACACATCGGACATTTTTGACACATTTTTGGGACCATTGTCATTTATACAGCAATCACTGCTATACAAATGCAGTGATTCTTGTGTAAATGACAGTGGCAGTGAAGGGGTTAACCAATGGGTGGCAGTGTAGGGGTTAAGTGTTCCTAGGGGTGTGTTACTAAGTGTGGGGGGCTGGGCTTTGTGTTAGTGAACACTGATCTCTGCTCCAATCACATGGAGCAGAGATCAACATCACTTGTTGCTAGGCAGAACAGGGAGATGCTGTTTACAACGGCATCTGCTCGTTCAGCCGCCCCGTGAGACGATCGCGGGTATGCCCGCGGCGATAGAGTCCGCAGGACCCGCGACCGGACTCACGGGGGTCCCGACCGGAAAGCAATCGGCGGCGGGCACGCGATGGCAGGGCGGCATTTAATGAAGGTTGCAAGGAAGGACCCTGATGTAAAGGTTGGGGGATTCTAATGTAAAAGGCGAGGGCTTCTGAAAGGGGTGTGATGTGTAGGGGGACCCCAGTTTAGACCAGAGTACCTTGAGATTTTGCATATAGTACTTTTAAGAGGATGTTGTGGGAAACACTGTTCTAGAGTGCCAGTGCTTTTTCCCCAGTTGATTGACTCTCTTTAAAGTGGCTCTATCACCCTTTTAACCAGTTCAGCAAATTGGATGTTCTATGTATGTCCAAAGAGTGAACCTTTTAATCATGATCTGATTTGCTTCAGTAGCTTGTGTGGGTTTTTGTGTAGCTGCCTCCTGGTTTGAAAGTGATGTGGCAGCCCCATAGTTGCTGAGCAAATCCAAATCCATGCCTCCATCTCCCAA
Organism: Lithobates pipiens; assembly: GCF_037356315.1. NCBI lineage: Eukaryota > Metazoa > Chordata > Amphibia > Anura > Ranidae > Lithobates > Lithobates pipiens. The sequence continues at coordinate 3,614,801 of NW_027507685.1, read as the reverse complement.
CAATGAAACTGGAAGTGGTGTCACTTCTGGTTTCAGATGTACCATTTCCTGACCAGTGCACCCAGGGGACACATCTGTGACAGGAGTTACTTTGGGTGGGGGGCTTGTGAAACCCAGCTTACCTTGGAGAGCTCTGGAAACTGTCCAGCTCCCCCAGCCCCACCTATGTGTAAATCACCCTGTGTCTGTTGGGGGCACAGGGTGACCTAGAACCCCAATATGATCTGTGCTATTCAGACTCGCTGTACGGCCACACTGGAATATTGTGTATATATATATTGTGTGTTGTCTCATGCTGTTTTGGACTGTTTGCTGGGATCGTTGGGGTGTTTACAGTTTACCCCACCCTGAATCAAAGGGGGGGGGGTTGTTCTCTGACTGTATATCTGTGTACCTGTGTTAGAATAAATGGTTTGATGTTTTTCACCTTACATTGAGTTACGGCTAATGACGGGGGAGCTAAGGGGTCTTGGATAGTGCTGGTTCTGGACAAAGGAATCATTTACGGCAGACCTACTCCTGTTGAGGACGGGAGCCTGTCACAACATCTAATGCCGCGTACACACGATTGAATTGTCCGGCGTACTTAGTCCGGCAAACAATCCGGCGGATAGTCCGGTGGACTTTCTACCGAATGGACTTGGCCACACACGGACACAGAGAAAGTCCGGCGTTTGCTAGCACGATGACGTACAGCACGTACAATGGGACTAGAAAAGAAGTTCAATAGCCAGTAGCCGATGGCTTCCTTTTCGTACTTGCTTCTGAGCATGCGTCATTCTTAGTCCGCCGGACTAGCACACTGACGATCGTATTGTCCGCTGAAACCCAAGTCCAATGGAAAGATTGGACTGCAAAAATACTTTCTAAGTCCGCCGGACTTTACGCTGAGAAAGTCCGCTGAAGCCCACACACGATTGAATTATCTGGTGAAATGCATTTCGGCGGACTAAGTACGCCGGACAATTCGCTCGTGTGTACGCGGCATTAGTTTACTTGCTCAGTGTAATTGTAAATCACGTGGCTGTTTCAGGTTTTCTGAAAGTTTGATTATTATATGAGCCATCAAAGGAAATTACTATATTCACATTTAGATTGATTTTTTTATGGCCTGTGACTGTGATTTCTAGAATTAAATAAATGGCTGTCATGTATTACTCTACTTTATGTGACCAGATGGGAAAATTGCTGCTAAAATTTTAGCAACCCTTTTTTCTGAAAATGTAAGTTTATATATACTTTCAGTTCTTCTACCTGCTGTAGGCATGTGCATATATTTGAAGTTTTTAATCATATTATTATTATTATTAACGATTTATATAGCGCCAACAGTTTATGCAGCGCTTTACAATGTATAGGGGAGACAAGACAATTACAGTACAATACAAAAGGTACAGGAGGGCCCGGCTCGTAGAGCTTACATTCTAAAGGGAGGGGGTGGTGGTACAAAAGGTAATAGCTGCAGAGAATGATTTGATGGGGGCAGGTAATCATACATTTGACTGCCCTCCCTCCTTTTTATTATGCCTCAGCTGGGCTGTCAGTACAGTACAGTGGAGTCATAGGTGTGCGCAGCCTAATGCATTAGGATGTGCACCCCAAAGCTCAAACACACGCCTTTCTCTGTAGCCTCGCCTGCACTGGACAGTGAATGAATGGGAAGTGCTCTGTGCTGAGCGGCTTCCTGTTCATTCACAAGCTGACGCATAGTAAACAGTTTACTATTCTTCTTCAGTTATGATTGAACACAGGCAGTGTGTTCACTTTGTTAATTTAGAAAAGGAAAGGGCCGTCAAATTGCATATTAATTAACCCCTTTCCCCACTCTCCATCCTGAAATAGCAGACGGGGGTGAGAGGAGAGGAAAGGAGGGAAGCCAGCAGTACTGCAATAGGGTGTGCAACACAGGGGGAAGCCCAGGCAGTAGGGGGGAATTGGCACCGCACAGAGTGATTAGGGTGTGCCCAGGCGCACCTGGCACACCCCCTGCGCATGCCTATGAATGGATAGGCACACACCTTCCTCTTCCATTGCAAGGACATTAGTACTTGCAAGGAAGTGGAAATTAGAAATATTACAGACAGTAAGTGACACCAAGTCAGGTTTTCTAGATTACGCCCCTTTCCGCAAGTGCCCGCCCCTTTCCGCAAGTGCCCCGCTGCCTGCTGGGAAACGCACAGATCCCAGAGGCAGCGGGGACCGTCCTTATTGCGCAGCGCGACTCGCGCATGCGCAGTAGGGAACCGGGAAATGAAGCCGAAAGGCTCCATTTCCTGATTCCCATACCCAAGATGGCGGCAGCAGGACCCGAGCTGGACAGGTAAGTGTCACTATTTTAAAAGTCAGCAGCTGCAGTATTTGTAGCTGCTGGCTTTAAAAAAAAAAAGTCCCGGCGGACTCCCGCTTTAAGAGAGTTTGTTGAACTCTGGACATTACCATGCCAGTTACTACTCCGTGTTTCTAGGTGCATATTTTTTAAATACAATTTTTTTCTTCTGTGTGTTTCTGCACAATATCTAGAGCTGATTATCTACATCAGGGATCTGCAATTAGCGGACCTCCAGGTGTTGCAAAACTACAAGTCCCACCATGCCTCTGCGTATGCATATATATATATATATATATATATATATATATATATATATATATATATATATATATATATATATATATATATATATATATATATATATATATATGTATATACTTACTAACTGGCCTCTTTATTAGTTACACCTATTCAATTGCTTGGTAACACAAGTTGCTAATCAGCCCATCACATGACAGCACATCAATGCATTTAGGCATCTAGATGTGGTGAAGACAATTTGCTGAAGTTCAAAGCGGACATCATAATGTGGAAAAAAAAAAGGGGGGGATTTAAAGAGGAAGTAAACCCTGATGGGTTTACTTCCTCTTTTTTTCCCTGCAAAGGTAAAGCATAATGGACTACTATGCATCGCATAGTAGCTCATTATGTGTCACTTACCTGACACAGGAGCCAGCGAAGTCGCCGCTGATCCCTGTAGTCCGCCGCATCCATGTTGCTTGTGGCGTCTCGCAGCTCCGACGAATCACAGCGGCGCAACCGCGATGACGTCACTCCCGCGCATGCGCACGGGAGTCGCGTCTCGCAGCTCCGCCGCTGCCATACGGCGAAGCCGCGATGACGTCACTCCCGCGCATGCGCACGGGAGTCGACAAATTTGGCAAATCCATTCTTGGATTTGCCGCATTTAGTGCGCCTGCGCGCCGCTGTCTACGGCGCATGCGCCGTAGACAGCGGTGCCCATTTTCGGGCAAATATCTCCTAAACCATATAGGTTTAGGAGATATTGCTTGGACCTACAGGTAAGCCTTAATCTAGGCTTACCTATAGGTCCAAGTTGTTTGGAAGGGTTTACTTCCTCTTTAAGTGACTTTTAATGTGGCATGGATTTTGGTGTCAGACGAGCTGGTCTGAGTATTTCAAAAGCTGCTGATCTACTGTTATTTTCATGCACAACCATCTCTAGGGTTTACAGAGAATGGTCTGAAAAAAGACGAAATATCCAGTGAGCGGCAGTTGTGTGGATGTAAATGCCTGGTTGAGGTCAAAGGAGAATGGGCAGACTGGTTTGAAATGATAGTAATGCAGAATACCATCTCTGAACGCACATCACATCGAACCTTGAAGCAGATGAGCTAAAGCAGCAGAAGACCACACCAGGTGCCTTTCCTGTCGGATAAGAACGGGAAACTTAGGCTACAATTTGCACAGGCTCACCAAAATTGGACAAGAGAAGATTGAAATATGTTGCCTGTTCTGATGAGTCTCGATTCCAGCTGCAACAGTCAGATGATGGGGTCAGAATTTGGCGTAAACATGAAAACATGGATCCATCCTGCCTTGTATCAACAGGTCAGGGTGGTGATGCTGTTGTAATGGTGTGGGGGATATTTTCTTGGCACACTATGGGCCCTTTGGTACCAATTGAGCATCGTTTTAAATGCAACGGCTACCTGAATATTGTTGCTTACCATGTCCATCCCTTTATGACTACAGTGTCCCCATCTTCTGATGGCTCCTTCCAGCAGGATAATGGACCATGTCGCAAAGCTCAAATCATCTCACCACTGGTTTCTTGAACATGACAATGAGGTCACTGTACTCCAATGGCCTCCACACTCACCAGATCTCAATCTAATAGAAAACCTTTGGGATGGGGTGGAATGCGGGAGATTTGCATCATGGATGTGCAGCCGACAAATCTGCAGGAACTGTGTGATGCCATCATGTCAGTATGGACCAAAATCTCTGAGGAATGTTTCCAAAACCTTGTTGAATGCCATGGAGAATTGAGGCAGTTCTGAAGGCAAGAGGGGGTCCCACCCAGTACTAGCAAGACGCACCCAACAAAGTGATCTGTGTGTGTCTATATATATATATATATATATATATATATATATATATATATATATATATATATTATAATCGGGCATTTCATATGACATTCCGGTGGAACGAATTCTATGCTTCTAGGGTAAGTGGCATGGTAGTCAGTTCATATTGATAATGGCACGGGTCCATGCTTTGTAAAATACCGCTTCTCTCTGAATAGTATCAGTAGTTAGGTTTCTTTGAGGCGAGGAGGAAAAATCTCGCAGTGCATGTAAAATAACATACGGTAATTTAAACCGTAAAATCTAAAGTCGTAAAGTCAACCTTTTTGTGACCAAAGTTCATTGAAGCCTGGATGCCCAGGCCAGCATAATTGGTATGTGTCAGTAACACTTTGCATTAGTGGTATGCGTTGATAAACTTGGCTCCAACATACCTACAGACTACTTTCTTTTTTTATTATAGGTTGAGAGATGGACAAAAGCATTACTGAAGCACGCGGTCTTCTCCGGGCTTGTGTGACCTCTGCGGGCTTTAACCACTTGCCGCCCGCCATATAGCAAAATGACGGTGGCAAAGTGGTTTTAATATCCTGACCGGACGTCGTATGATGTGATCAGGATATTAAGCCGTTGCGCGCCCCCGGGGGCGCGCATCGCGGCGATCGTTGTCGCGGGGTGTCAGTCTGACACCCCGCATCTACGATCTCGGTAAAGAGTCTCCAACGGCTGATCACAGTGTAAATAGGAAGAGCCGCTGATCTGCTTTTCCTCACTCGCATCTGTCAGACGCGAGTAGAGGAGAGACGATCTGCTGCTCCTCTGACGGGGGGGGTCTGTACTGAACGATTATCAAATTTAGTTTGGGTACAATGTAGCATGACCGCGACAGCGCTGAAAGGTCAAAATTGGTCTGGGCAGGAAGGTGTATAAGTGCCTGCCATTGAAGTGGTTAATATTTGTAAATTACGATTACATAATTAGAAACCATATCGATTTGTTCCCAATTGTTAGTAGCACTTGCAGCTGCCTGACATACTCCAGTGTGGTCTGACAAGTTAGCAGCATCTTTCAGTGCACACTGCGAGCATTATAATTCAATATACCGTATTTATTGGCGTATAACTAGGAGTTATATAATTAGGAGGGAATTTAAAAGAGAAAAACTTTTAGGAGGGAAGTTTAAGGAAAAAAACTTATATTTAAATGCCCATCAATGCAGCCTTGTCAGTGTCATTTGCAGCCTTCCATTGCAGCCTTGTATTTAGTCTTGTCAGTCATTTGCAGTCTTTTCTGTGGCTTTGTCATTTAAAAATGGCGCCGCCGAGATACAGAGCGGATGTCCTGTGTATCTCAGGGGGCGCTCAGTAGTTCTCGGCGGCTTTCGGCTATTTTCGGCCAGTCGGCCGTTCTCGGCGGCATCCAGCTTTCCGCAAGCCGCCGAGAACGGCCGAAGATAGCCGGTGTTCTGGCAGATAGTGTCCTGCGCAGTACGGAGCAGAAGAAGCTTCAGAAAATCTCTGAAGATGAACTGCGCCTTCGCTATGAGTGGAGGTGGTAGCCCCACCATCCAAGCGGACATAGGGTTGTGAAACTTAGAGGGCCCCTCACGGGCTCGCCACGCTTCGCTCGCCACACTTTGGGCTCGGACTCGCTACGCTCGGCTCTTTTCTATTCCATCTCTATGTCCACTTGGATGGTGGGGATAGAACCTGGACTCACGGCGCAGGCGCCGTTCATCCTCGGGTATTTTCGGAATTTGTGTGTGCAGTGTACACTATCCGATGGGGGACAGCATATGATAGGACACCGGGAACGGCCGAGTGCGCCGAAAATACCCCGAAGCCGCAGAGAGTGGCAGAAAGGGTTAAAAATTGTGAGGGATCCGCGTATAACACGCACCCCCCACTTTCCCCCTGATTTTAGGGGGGAAAGGGGACGTGTTATACGCCGATAAATACGGTAGTTCATATTGTTAAAGGCCTTACAGCAGTAGACTTGGAAAAACACCCTAATACTTGGCTTCTTCATTTGACCGAAACACAAAGCCTCTTTCATCATCCTTCTACTAAATGCTGTCACAGCATCTATTCTACTCCTCTGGAATAGGCCCATCTCTCCACTAAACAATTTTGGTAAATTAAATTCTAGCAAATGCTGGAACTGACAGCTAAACTAGACAGATAAGAAAAACAAAACGAAAAAAAAAAACGGGTCAATTTGATTCTCTTTTCTTATTACCTTGGACTTTCTATAAAACCATTTCCTACTTGGGGCAATGATGCCTGAATTAACTTCATAATGACATTCCATGACCTTATTCCATGACCTTATTCCATGACCTTATTCCATGACCTTATTCTATATAGCGGCACAGTGGTGTAGTGGTTAGCACTCTCACCTAGCAGTAAAAAGGGTCGCTGGTTCAAATCCCAACTAGGACACTACCTGCCTGGAGTTTGCATGTTCTCCCTGTGCCTGTGTGGGTTTCCTCCGGGTACTCTGGTTTCCTCCCACACTCCAAAGACATGCTGGTAGGTTAATTGGCTTCTGTCCATAATTGGCCCTAGTATATGAATGGGGACCTTGGATTGTGGGCACCTTGAATGTAGGGACCGATGTGAGTGTGCAATGTACGGATAGGGAGTGTGCAATGTAAGGATAGGGACAATTGCAGACACTCACTCAAGTTGAACTGGATGGACTGGTGTCTTTATTCAACCTTACTAACTATGTAACTATCTGTCTGAACCCTGGTGAGAATATCTCTGGATTACACCATATACACTTTCCCAGCTCTAACTGTTCATTGTCCAGCCCTGTGAAGAACAGACTCCCCTACCATTAATGGCCCTACCTCCCCCCCTTCCCTATCCTAAATGATTTCACCATAAACTTGCAACTCCTCTTACGTCACCTTCAATTTTCTCAATCTCCCACCCCATTCCATGTTCTCCCCCTTCCTTTATTACCCTTTCCGAACAGTCTTTACTCCTATACTTACCTTGTTTTATGAAATTGCTACCAAATTAACTTACATATTATAGCCATATGGCCCACTGCTATGGCGTGCGTGCGGCAGTGCAACGGTTTCTCTGGCCCCTAGTTGTTTTGTAAAAGGTATAGATCAGTGATGGCGAACCTTGGCACCCCAGATGTTTTGGAACTACATTTCCCATGATGCTCAAGCTACAATGCAGAGTGCATAAGAATCATGGGAAATGTAGTTCCAAAATATCTGGGGTGCCAAGGTTTGCCATCACTGGTATAGATGATATGAATAATGTAACAATGCATAGAGGGTACAGTCGATAGCCCATTACTGTACACTCTGATGACTTTTAGTTCCCCAGCAAAGTATCTGAGCAATCGCGTTGTGCAGTTTTCAGATAATTCAGTTGTGGGACTTCACTTTTTCGTGATGAGTATGTACCAGCAGGAAGTTGAGGTTCTGGAAGTCAGGTGCAAAGTTTGCAATCTTTTCCTTAACACTTAACATGAAGAAGATCAAGCTGAGTGTGGACTTCAGTAAGACTGGCAATACTCCCCATTCTCTCTACATCAGAGGCTTAGCTGTTGAGAGGGTCCCCAGCTCTAAATATTTGGTAGTGCACATCTCTGATAACCTTACCTGAGTATCATGATTCTGCGTGTAGTGAGGGGGCTAAGCTTGTCTAGGGAGGGTAACAGTGAGCGGTTGTAGACTAAATTGGCTAGGTTGGGTAAGACAGGTGGGAGATTTTGTCAGAGGTGGTCAGTAGCAGAGTAGAAAAGCATGCGCGGTAGACAGCGGCGTGCAGGCGCACTGAGCGCGGCATTTCCAACGACGGAGCTGCCGCGCGTGTCGGCTCCCGTGCGCATGCGCGGGAGTGACGTCATCGCGGCTTCTCCGAATGACAGCGGCGGAGCTGCGAGACCCACCGAGAAGATGGATGCGCCGGACTACAGGGGGCAGCGGTGACTTCGCTGGCTCCTGTGTCTGGTAAGTGACACATAATGGACTACTATGCGATGCATAGTAGTCCATTATGCTTTACCTTTGCAGGGAATGAAAGAGGAAGTAAACTCATCAGGGTTTACTTCCTCTTTAAATGGGTTGTGTTCAATGGGGGTATTGCCTGCCCAATGCGACAGGACTATTCATTTTTACTCTGGCCGCAGCATGTGTATAATCCCATCTAAATGATTTGCAGCTTGAAAAAATACAGTAAAATCATGGCTCTATTGCCTATTTTTGCAGCAACCGCAAGTGTAAACTGGACCCAAATGCCTTTATTTATGTTGTAAAAGGTGAGGCGTGATGCTCACATGGCTTATGCAGACAGGCAGCTGGGCTCAGAGTCAGGAATGCCAACATACATGAGACACTGTAAATCCACTGACCAGTGTCCATCCAAAACCAATCATGACTTACAGAAATAAAACAACTGAACAGATTTTCTACCTCCCAATGCAGCTAGGAAAATACAGCACTGCTAGGGTTAATGAATTTGTTGTAGCAACAGATCTTGTAGCTACCGTGCCTGTTAAACCGGATTACCACCGATTGTCACATTCCACTGTGGGACAGGCTATTTTTTTGTGTGCTGCACAGTAAAAGCAGACATTTCTAAGCTTTATTTAAGTTGCAACTAAACTGTCTTAGCCAAACTTGCTTCCTGCACTTGTGCTTCATTGAAGTACAGTAGTATAAAACAAGAATTTCAATAGCCACTCTTCATATCATAACCAGAGCGTCTCCATATTTTGGAAAGCGCGTAGGTACCGCTCTGTTGGAGACCAGACCTTGGGCGTCCATTGTTTATGCACAGCTTGGGAAATGAATGTCTTTAAACTGAAACATGCGGATTAGCAGCTGGCATTAGCTCAAGAACGTTATGGCAGTGCTGCGCCTCCAGACTTCTTTGCTGCTGAACGGCCAGCTATATAGTCTAGAGTTGTGTTGTGTTATATTATGCAATGAGTGAAACCATTTCATAACAAAGTATTTCGTGAAATCCTGAAGCTCCAACGCAAAAAAGGCTTCCAGCGTTCATCCAATCACACTGACTAATGTCAGGTGTCCTCATTTAACCCCTTTTACAGCTAAAGAATGCCATCTTTCCTCTACGAAAACACTCCTCTGAAATGTCCAGATGCAGGAATGAATATATTACACTCGCAAGCTGTACATGGCAGTTCTGTGAATAATATCGGTTTATAAGCAGATAAAGGGAGACCGTGAGAGCATAACAAAATACAGATCATGGCATGTTAATGAGGTAGCTGTGTTTTTTAAGGTCACCGTGTACAGCAGAATCATGCATAAAATATGAACTATACAGTCCATTGCGAAGAACAGCAAAGCGGATAAAGCAAATCCATCTGTTAGGGTATCCCTATTGTCTAAGTGTATATATTAAAGAGGAAGTAAACCCTGATGGGTTTACTTCCTCTTTGATTCCCTGCAAAGGTAAAGCATAATGGACTACTATGCATCGCATAGTAGCCCATTATGTGTCACTTACCTGACACAGGAGCCAGCGAAGTCACCGCTGTCCCCTGTAGTTCCGAGCGTCCATCTTCTTGGTGGGGTCTCGCTGCTCCGGCGCTGTGATTCGCCAAAGCAGCGATGACGTCACTCCCGCGCTATGCGCACGGGAGCCGACACTCGCGGCATATCGCCACCATCTGTGGCTTACCCAGTGCGCCTGCGGTGGCTGTCTTCAGGTAAATATCTCCTAAACCGTATAGGTTTAGGAGATATTTCTTGGACCTACAGTTAAGCCTTAATCTAGGCTTACCTGTAGGTCAAAGTGGTTTGTAAGGGTTTACAACCACTTTAAGGGAATAAGGCTGCGCTGTAACAGCCATGTAAAGGTGAAGCTTTCGGCATGATTCTCTAAAGCAACGGAGTGTAGAGTTAATGAAGGGGTGTTTCTTCAAGGTCAGGGGTATGTGGTGTGTCGAGGTCCAGGGCATCGATCGTAATGGTACAGGAGAGAAGGATTCTTCGAGCTGAACCCAGTCTTTGCAATGACCAATCTACAATTCTGGCGAAGTGGCAGGCCCAATAGTATTTCTTAAGGTCTGGGAGACCAATGCCACTTTTCGTTTTACGTTTTGTCAATTGGTCGTATGTTATTCTAGGTCTTTTCTGTTTCCATAGGAATCTAGTGCATGGACGTTTATATGATTGGAAAAAGGTCAGGGGGAGCTTAATGGGGATGGTTTGTAAGATATATAAAATGCGGGGAAGGATATTCATCTTTAAAATTGATGCCCTGCCAAACCAAGAAAAATGGGATTTGTTCCACTTGCTGAGGTCGTTGGAAATCGCTTTGAGAACGGGTTGGTAGTTTTTTGAGAATGTCTGAAAGATTTGTTAAGTAGATCCCAATATACTTAATCTTGTCATGTTTCTATTGGAAGGGGGAGTTGTTGTTTTTACATTGTGTTACCATTTCCTGTGGGAGGGTAATATTAAGGGCATGGGATTTGGTAAACTTGATCTTAAAATTGGAGCTATAATGAAAGTTTGAATTCTTTCAAGAGATTTGGGATCGATATGTATGGTTCTTTTAAGAAAAGCAAAATATCGTCAGCAAAGGCTAATTTGTAGGTGTGATCAGCAGTGGGTATGCCTTTTGATATTTTCATTAGACCGTAGGCAGCGCAGGAAAAGTTCAAGGGTTAGGACAAAAGAATTGGAGAAAGTAGGCATCCTTGTCTCGTCCCATTGCTAATGGAGAAGGCGTTCAACAGGTGTCCATTGACCCCCAACTCTGGCAATTGGAGTTGTATAAAGGGACATGATGGAATTAAACATCCAATTGTGGAGACCAATGTGTCGCAAGACTGCTCCCAGGTAGTTCCATGCCAGCCGTTCGAACGCCTTCTTCGTGTGCAATGATAGGAAGAGTCCTTTACGTTTTATGGGTAGTTATCCAATGGTGCCCAATAATCAACGGTCTGTGGCCCTATGTAAGATTTCCTCTTTCAGCTTAAAGTTAACGAGACAGCAAATAATATCTCTAGGGGGAATCAGTGTCTCTGCTCCTGGGTTTTAAAGCTCTGTGTAGGCGTTTGTATTCAATAGGTGATTCAGGAGGTCGGCCTAGGAGGTCATTAAAGATTACAATAGTAGCTTGTTTGAGTTCTATCTATTCTACTCCTATTATCTTGAAGTTTGTAAACTTACTTTGTGAAGATCCCTACACATTTAATTCCAAGAAATCTGACATGTATTCACTATGCCCTGTAAGTTTTTCAAATATCATTTTAATTGAGTTTTCAAAGGCATACAAATTGCCCACGCAGGGGCCAAACATTACCCACGCAGGGGCAAGCCTCCAAATGCGGCAACCGGCCACATACGGACACATTCTCATAACATATAGTCGGTTCCTGATGCAGCAACAGGCCGCAGCAGGGCAACGTAAAACAAACACAACCTTAACTAGCTATACCCCAATGTGGGGAGAGTGCATTACAGGAGGATTGTTTGCTAAGCGATATACAGACAGGATAGAGTATCATAGTAACAATTGGGTCAACCTATCGTCCCACTATGAGCCTAATGAAGAATTATGGATTAAACACTACATCAGTTGCCGTAGTGTTATCATCCAACCAGCAGGTCCACACCTTCTCAAATTTTTGCGGGCAACCCCTGCTCGAGTAGGTGGCCTTATAGAGGGGTAAACTAGCATTCACCAGGTTTTTCCAGAATTTAATAGAGGGGGGAGACGATTGCTTCCATGTCATGGTGATGGCCTTTCGTGCATACTACAATAACAAGGATATAAGTGTTTTTCTAGCTCTGAGGATCGACATCTGCTCCACTAGCCCCAGCAGGCAATATTTAGGGTCATAAGGGATACTAATCTTAGTAGTCTTGCCGATCACCAGGAGAACCTCCTTCCAGTAACCCTCAATCGCTGGACAAGTCCAGAAAATGTGAATGAAGTCTCCTGGCTGATAGGAGCATCGCCAGCACGCCGAGGAATGCGTCGGCGACATCTGATGCAATCTGTGGGGCGTATAGTGGGCCCTGTGAACAATTTTGTATTGGACCAGTTTGTCCCTGGCCAACACCAAAGGGGAGAATGGAAAGTCCCAAACCTCCCTCCAGTCGTCGTCATCTAACTCCGGTATGTCCCCCACCCATTTCCTGCGGAGGGAGGACAGCTCGGGGACGGCAGCAACCAGCAGGGACCCATAAATCTGAGACATGGGTTTCTCCAGGTCTTTTACCCGAAGGATGGATTCAAGCTCAGAGTATTCTAACACAACCGGTTGACCCAAAAATTGACATCGATATGCATGCGCTATTTGGAGATATCGAAAATGGGCCCACGCTGGCACATTAAATTTCGTGCCTAATATATGAAAGGGAGTAAGTTCCCCGTTAGTGATGACATGTTCAAGAGTCAGTATTTTAAATTTGGCCCAGGCCTGCGGGTCCGGGATGGTATTGAACTGCGGGAGGTTAGGATTCAGCCACAGGGGGGTGTGGGGAGACCAGGAGTTCTGCAGGGATGCCCTCAGCGCCTCCCCTACCCTCCACGCCCTGATAGTGGTGCGCATAGAAGGGGTGAGGCTGTGAGGAGTTTTTAGCCCCCTGAATATCAACCCCCTCAAGGCCTCCAGAGACCCCACTATAGCTGCCTCCAGGACGTTGCAGCATTGGTCAGGTCCGGTCGCAACCACCAGTGGGCGGTTACGAGCTGAGTAGCTAAGAAATATTTGTGGCAATCAGGAAGAGCCAACCCCCCATTACCCACAGGCCTGGTGAGAGTGGTGTATCTGAATCTAGGGGACTTGGGGCCCCAAATGAAGGAGAGGAAAAGTTGCCTCAGGGAGTTAAAGAAGGTTTTAGTCAGCCATTGTGGAGAGTTCCTAAAAATATACGTAAGTTTGGGGAGAATCTTCATTTTTAGAAGGTTGATGCGACCTACAAGGGAGAGGGGAAGATTGCCCCATGCCTTCAACCTGGACTTGATCCCTACCAGAACAGGTTCAAGATTGAGCCGAACAAAGTCCCTGCTCTCCCTTGAGATAATAATACCCAAGTAGGTAAACCTATCCACCCACTGAAGCGTGGTAGAGGATGGAGAGGTCCTGGCCCCCTCATCCACCGGGAAGAGTTGAGATTTATGCCAATTCACCTTCAACCCGGTGAAGACAGAGAAGGCATCCATAATCCCGAGTGCGCCCTGCAAGGAGTCACCAGGATCGTTCAAAAAAAGCAGAAGATCGTCTGCATAGAGAGCCACTCTCTCCTCCAGCCAGCCCACCCGAAGACCACGGACCTCAGCCGAACTCCTGAGAGCCTCAGCAATAGGTTCCATGGCTAGGGCAAACAAGGCCGGGGAGAGAGGGCATCCCTGCCTGGTGCCCCTCTGCAGGGGGAACGAAGGAGACAGGGAGCCATTCAATTTAATGCATGCCAGGGGGCCGGTGTACAGTGTGCGTATCCAGGCAATAAACCGCAGTGGGAAACCCATTCTTCTAAGCACCTCCCACAGATACACCCATTCCACCGTATCAAATGCCTTTTCCATATCAAGGGTGGCAATAGTCCTAGTGCCTTGATTATCATGGGGGGCATGTATGTTGGAAAACAGTCTACGGATATTGATATCCGTGGACCTACCTGGCATAAAGCCAGTTTGATCAGAATCAATCAGAGATTTGATTACTTTATTAAGTCTAATGGCCAGTATTTTGGTCAATATTTTTAAATCACAATTGAGGAGTGCTATCGGCCTGTAAGAGGCACACTGTTTGGGGTCCTTATTAGACTTTGGAATGAGGACAATATGGGCCTCTCTCATAGAAGGGGGCAGGGAGCCCTGTTGAAGACATGCACGATACATCTGAGCCAATCTGGGGGCAACTAGTTCTACGTGGGCTCTATAATACTCTATGGGTAGCCCATCCGGCCCCGGGGTCTTCCCTGCCGGGAAGGACCCGATGGCCATCGTGACCTCCTCCGGCTATGCCCTGTAAGTAGGCACTGCTCTGTGTTGAACATTTCACAGAGCCTGCCTTCTTAAAGTGGTTGTAAAGGCAGGAGATTTTTTATCTTAATGCATTCTATGCATTAGGATTAAAAAAATTTCTGTGTGTAGCCCCTACTACTTACCTGAGCCCAATCTCTGTCCAGCAATGGAAGGTCAAGACACTTGTGGACGAGACTCTCCCTCCTGATTGGCTCAGACACAGCATTGGCACCATTGGCTCCCGCTGCTGTCAATCAAAGTCAGTCAGCCAATCAGGAGAGAGGAGTTGGTGTCGGGCCGCAGCTCTGTGTTTGAATGGACACACGGAGCTGTGACTCGGATTGGGTGCCCCCCTAGCAAGCTGCTTGTTGTGGGGGCACTCCCCAGGAGAGCCGAAGAGGGACTCAAGAAGAGGAGGATCTGGGCTGCTCTGTGCAAATCCACTGCAACAGAGCAGGTATAATATGTTTTTTTTTTTTTTTTTTTTAAACTAGACTTCACTATCACTTTAACTACAGAGGTGCTGAGAGGAGGAGTTTCAGGAGGCAGATTCAGTACATGAATCACAGCTTGCAGGCAAGGGACCATGGGATATGTAGTCTTTAGAAATTGAAAGTAAACAGCAGAAGAGAAGCTGCAAAACATACAGGGAATCCAGGAAGTTGTGAAAAAAGATGATCAACAAACAGGCAGCACTCAGTACATGCTATCAGATTTTCCTTAAATTGGATTGTCCAATATAACTATTGTTTATATTGCTATAACATTGACGTTATTATAAAATTAAAGTGTATGCTGTGACTAAATAAACCTTTTAAATAGCTGTGCATGCTTTAACTTGTTTGCTTGCATTTTTGAAGGAGATAAAGTATTTTTCTCTTGAACGTGGCTACCGGGCAGATTTGCAGCATTGGTTTTTGTATAGATCTTTTACTGTCGGTTATTAGAGCTGCACGAGTAATCGTCAAGAATCGTTATCACAATTTTTCCCCCGTTGTGATCTTGACAAAACATTCTTTAGCAGTGGAACTAAGTATAAACACTGTAACAATTTGTCAAAGGAATAGACTTCTGTGTAAATGAGGAAAGTTTAACCACTTAAACACTAAACCTTTTTCTGACATTTGTTGGTTTCAAGTTAAAATCATTTTTTTTTTGCTAGAAAAATTACTTTAACCACTTCAATACCGGGCACTTAAACAACTTCCTGCCCAGACCAATTTTGAGCTTTCAGCGCTGTCGCACTTTGAATGACAATTGCGCGGTCATGCTACACTGTACCCAAATTAAATTTTTATCATTTTTTCCCCACAAATAGAGCTTCCTTTTGGTGGTATTTGATCACCTCTACGGTTTTTATTTTTTGCTAAACAAATAAAAAAAAATACCGAAAATTTGGAGAAAAAACATTTTTTTTGTTTCAGTTTCAAAACTTTGTAAATAAGTAAGTTTTCTACTTCACTGATGGACACTGATAGGGCTACACTGATGGACACTGATGAGGTGGCACCAATGAAGTGGCACTTATGAGGTGGCATTGATGGACACTGATATGTGGCACTGATAGGCGGCACTGATGGGCACTGATAGGCGGCACTGATGGGCACTGATAGGCGGCACTGATAGGTGGCACTGATGGGCGACACGGATTGGCATGGATAGGCGGTACAGATGGGCATGGATAGGCGGCACAGATGGGCATGGATGGGCACTGATAGGTGGCACAGATAGATGGGCACTGATAGGCGGCACAGATGGGTACTGATAGGTGGCATTGTATTGTATTATACTGTACCAATGGATGCCAATCAGTGCCAAACAATGCATGCCAATCAGTGATGCCCATTGTGGGCACTGATTGGCATCCATTGTGGGCACTGACTGGCATCCCTGGTGGTCTAGGGTGGCATCCCTGGTGGTCTGGTGGCGTCCCTGGTGGTCCAGTGTGGGCATCCTCAGGGGGGATGCACTGATAATCAGCACAGACCCCCCCCCCCCCCCGTCAGAGGAGCACCCGATCGGCTCTCCTCTACTCACGTCTGACAGACGCGAGTGAGGAAAAGCCGATCACCGCCTCTTCCTATTTACACTGTGATCAGCCGTGATTGGACACGGCTGATCACGTGGTAAAGAGTCTCTGTCAGAGACTCTTTACCGAGATCGTAGTTGCGGGGTGTCAGACGGGGGGCACGCAGCGGCTCAAAGTCCTGATCATGTCATATGATATCCGGTCAGGGTTTTGAAACCACTTTGCTGCCGTGTTTCTGTTATAGGGCGGACGGCAAGTGGTTAATGAATTTAAAAAAATTAAAAATAAACTAACCATTAAAGTTAGCCCAAATTTAGTTTTTTTTATAATGTGAAAGATTTTACGTCGCGAAAATCGTGATCTTTTTATTCGAAGCAAAAAAATTGTGATTCTCATTTTGGCCAGAATCGTGCAGCTCTATCAGTTATGTATAGTTTTCTATACTGCTTTTCAACAGTTACTAAGCTTTCCTATATGGCCGTCGCCTTGTCACACAGGCAGGCGCAGCAGCTGAGCCTCTTTAGTGATGCCTGTTAAGTGCAAGTTCAGTGCCAATGAGCATAGTGCTGCCTGTGTGACGGGCGCAGTGGGCAGGCAGAAAACTACTCAGTGATCCTTAGCTTGCACGTTTAACTGGATCGGCGTTGCTGATTTTTACCAAGAAATGGCTGCTTCAGGAGACATCCTTCACAGAATGACATTAAAGCCTCCTGCACACCGCTGCCTGAAAACGCTCAGTTTTTAGGCACACAGCGTTTTTTTTTTTTTTTTTTTTTTTTTTTTCCTGATCTAAAATGCAGCCCATAGTTTTCATTGTGCTTGTGCACTCAGGTGTATAAACAAGTGCTGTGTATTGATCAGTAAAAAAAAATAAAAATGAAAAGTCTGCTTTGCTTGTCAGTAAATATGTGCAAATTTGCCCAATTTAAATGCCTGAAATTATGTCCAGAAATGCTAAACTTCACACAGTACCGGCTGCAAGAAGCCTAAGTAATTCCGCTTTTCTTGTGTGTTTTTCCCAATCCATTAGAGCAGCCATTCTCAACCAGGGTTCTGTGGAACCTTGGGGTTCCTTCAGAGGTTGCTAGGGGTTCCTTGAGCTGTGGCTGGTGAACCACCTATTTGCCTACAGAGTTCAAGGTTCAGCACCACTTAGCAAAGCCAGCAGCATGACACCAAATATCCTTTTAGCTGGCTTTAAAGCGGGAGTAAACCCAGTTTAAAGTGGTTGTAAACCCTTACAAACCACTTTGACCTACAGGTAAGCCTAGATTAAGGCTTACCTGTAGGTCCAAGCAATATCTCCTAAACCTATATGGTTTAGGAGATATTTGCCCGAAAACGGGCACCGCTGTCTACGGCGCAGGCGCACCAAACGCGGCAGTTCCAAAAATTGAGCTGCCGCATTTGTCGACTCCCGTGCGCATGCGCGGGAGTGACGTCATCGCAGCTTCGCCGAATGACAGCGGCGGAGCTGCGAGACGCCACCAGCAAGATGGATGCGGCGGACTACAGGGGACAGCGCGACTTCGCTGGCTCCTGTGTCAGGTAAGTGACACATAATGGGCTCTATGCGATGCATAGTAGTCCATTATGCTTTACCTTTGCAGGGAAAAAAAGAGGAAGTAAACTCATCAGGGTTTACTTCCTCTTTAAAAAAACACTTACATTCCCGGCATGCCGGAAATACTAACTTTCACATTGGTTGTGCTCTCAACCAAACTTTCAAACCATCCAATGGCTGGTTTCATAACTGATCACATGTGCAGCATTATGGCAGTTGAAGTATCATTAGAGGCCAAGATGGCAGCTTCCTTGACTGAAAACGATAGAGGGGTTTACTTCCACTTTAAGGGTGGCATTCTGAGCACCACTTTAAGGGGGACATTCTTCCTACTGACCACCAACATAAGCATTGTTCCTATTGAGCCCTGATGAATTGGTTTTAGTAAGGGTTCCTTGAGATATGAAAATAATTTTTGGGGTTCTTCTAGGGTTAAAAGGTTGAGAAAGCCTGCATTAGAGAATGTGTAATTAAACTGTGGAGACAGACCATATGTGAAGGTGATGCTTTAATCTTTGGATGAATACAGTTGTGACTAGTATCTGATGCAGGCCATACACGGTCGAATTTCGAACGCATTTTCTTTTCAAAATCAGAATTTTTTTTTTTTTTTTTTTTTATGATCCGATGATGCCACCATTGATTTTCGAAATTCGGCCGACCAAGCCTTCAATTTCACCTCATGTTGCTACAGAAAATAATTTTCGTGGCCGGTAATCTTCTTTTCTCTCTCCGTAAATTTTCTTTTCTTATTACATTTCTCGCACGATTCTCCTATCATTGATTAGAAAATCGTTTGTTTTAAAAAAAAATTCCAACATGTCCGATTTCTCAAATTTGATTTCCACACGAAAATTGGCTGTTAGTTAGTAGTGGGCTACTAATGGTGCGAAATTCATACGAAAATTCTTAGATACGATTTTCTAAAGAAAATTAGTTCGAAATTCGAACCGTGTATGGCCGGCATAAGGATTTGTTGCCTTTTTACTATTTAAAATATTCACTCTCAGTGAATATTAAAGAAAATCTCCACTATTGGGTTGTTGTTACCAAACAGGCATAGAGGAGGAAATCTTACAACACGGACATTAGTTCTGGTGACGACCAGGGATTCCTTCACCTTGGGGGATTTCCTCTCGCTTCCTGTTTTGGCTGAGATTATAACCCTAAACTATCCAAAAAAAAAAAAAAGTTTTGCCTATAGTTCTACTTTATGTGTAATCCAATATCTCTTGCTCTTGTTGATATAAAACAAGTTAACCCAACATACCTATATTACAGTTGGGGCTTGGGTTTGATTTTCTTACAGACTGTAGGACTGCTATATAACACCCAAGATTGTTCCTATTTTAGTAAATCATAGGAAGTTTTCCCTTAAAGTTATTGGCATACAATACTTCCTTTTTTTTAATCACAACACACTGTGATTATGAATAGAACTTTAAAAGATGAATTTGACTTGGCAATAATAAAATAACTGTTATGAATTTTATATTTATTATAGTGAAAATACGAAGACAATGTTTAGTTGTGCTTGAGGCTGGGTTCACACCACAGCGATGCGGGAACGCCGAAAATCCGCGGCGTTTTCCCGCATCGCATGACTCCCGCCGGCAGTTCACACTGCCCTATGCGAACGGCTGGGAGTGTCAATGAAATGTTAACGACACCCCCAGATCCGTCCGCATATCGCAGTGCGATCTGCAGACTCGCACAGGAATCGGATCGCATGGTGTGAACACCCATGCGATACGATTCTGTTGCGGACCAAAAAAAGGGTCCCGTGCGAGTTTGCTGCGGGAGCGATGCGAATTCAGCCATACTATCTGTATGGCTGAACTCGCATCGCTACGGAGATCGGATGTGATTTGCACTGCAGTGCGGTGCGAATCACATCCGGATCTCCCCCCCCGCAGCAGTGTGAACCCGGCCTGAAAGAAAGATCTGCATAGCTGGTCTAAGTTTCACTTTCAATAGATTTTTATTAACAAAAATTTAAGGTATAAAACCTAGCGTAAGAACTTTTTTGTAATTGCCAAGAAGTTGTTTTACCGCTGGAACCAAGCTGCCGACAATGTAAAAACCTCCAACAGTATAAAAGGCATATTAATAATCACAGCTTGTAGCCTGCACGTTTAAAGGGGTTGTAAAGGTAAATTTTTTATTTTCTACATAGGTTCCTATAAGCTAGTGCATTGTTGGTTCACTTATCTTTTTCTTCGATTTCCCTTATAAATGTTTTTTTTCTTTGTTTTCTTTGTCTGAATTTCTCACTTCCTGTTCCTCCTCAGTAAGCTGTTCAGTAAGCTGTTCTGGCTGACTAACCACCAGCTCGGATGATGGTGAGAAGTTTACTGAGGAGAAACAGGAAGTGAGATATTCAGACAAAGAAAAAAAACATTTAGAAGGGAAATCGAAGGAAAAGATAAGTAAACCAACAATGCACTAGCTTAGAGGAACCTATGTAGAAAATAAAAAAAATACCTTTACAACCCCTTTAAAGTATGTTAAAGTATGAGTGTTTTTTTATTTTATTTCTGCCAGTCATGGCTTTTTTATTGCGTTCTGGAATACTGTGAAACCCCGCATGGGTACGGTGCCCCTTTAAGACACGTAGCAGGAGTTCCCCCACTGCACGGTGGGGGGGGGGGGGGGCATTCAAGTGGTTGGCAGCCACCTGCAATCATGGGCACGGGGATTTGTGTCTGTAAACAAAGTAGGAACAACGATCTGGCTTCTCCTCTAGTCAGTCCTATGCCCTCACAGAAACACACCTAGAGAACACATTTAACCCCTTGTTTGACCCCTAGTGTTAACCCCTTCTCTGCCAGTGACATTTACACAGTAATCTCTGCATTTCGTATAGCACTGATAACTGTATGTCAGTGGTCCCAAAAATGAAAAAAATTATATATATATATATATATATATATATATATATATATATATATATATATATATATATTGGCCTAAACTGATAAAATATAATTTTGTAAAAACATTTTTGGGGATATTTATTATAGTAAAAAGTAAAATTATATATATATATATATATATATATATATATATATATATATATATATATATATATATATATAATATAAAAAAAAAATTCAAAATTGTTGCTCTCCTTTTTTTTTTTTTTTTGCTCAAAAAATTAAAAACCGAGGTGATCAAATAGCACAAAAAAAAAAAAATTATATTTAAAGTATTATTAAACCCAGAAGCAAACCTTTATTTAATTGCAGCTTAGCAATTCTTGAATGTCATGGCTGCATTAGTACTTTAATGCAACCACAACCTTAATAAGAAGGGGTGAGTCTAATTCATTAAAAGGTGTCCAGCAGACAATTGATTATAAAAGGATGTTACTTAGAGCCCTTTCACACTGGGGCGGTGCAGGCGTTGGCGGTAATGCTCCGCTAGTTTTAGCAGCACGTTACCACTGTTAAAGCTGTGCTTTTAACCCCTCAGAAGGGGTTAAAAAGGGGTTAAAAGCACCCTTTTATCGCTGATTTCAAATCGCTTTAACGATGCTTTGAAAGTGGCACCCATTTATTTCATAGGGCAGGGGTGGTGGAGGAGCGGTGTATACAAGGCTCCCGCATCGCCCCCAAGATGCTGCTTGCTGAATTTTTTTTTCCTGTCCTGCAAGCACACCGCACCAGTGTGAAATCACTCGGGCTTTCATACTTGGCACTAAGGTGGCTTAAGAGGCATTTTTCGGGCTCTATTTTTAGTGCAAAAACACCGGAAAAGCCCCCCAGTGTGAAAGGGGTCTTAACAAAGAGAAACCCTTTCCCAACTCATGCTGTCAGCAATGGCACCACATGGAAGAGAAATGTCATAAGGCCTGAGAAAGAAAAAATAATTCCTTTACACTAAAAGGTAAAGACTAAAAGATCAGCAAAGCTTTACTTATCAGTCAGAATACTGTAACAAAAGCAATTCTAACACATGAATATGCTTTGATCTAAGCCAGGGGTCTCTAACTGACGGCCATCCAGCTGTTTTGCGAAACGCCAAGTCCCATGAAGCTTTGCAAGGCTGACAGTTACAAGCACGACTCCCACAGGCAGAGACACTATGGCATTTGTAGTTTTGGAACAGCTGGACGGCCGACAGTTTGAGACCCCTGATCTGAACTATTCCATTGTAGCTCTGGCCTTATGTTTAGGGTCGTTGTCCTGCTGGAAGGTGAACCTCCGTCCCAGTCAAGTCTTTTGCAGACTAACAGGTTTTCTTTTAAGATTGCCCTGTATTTGGCTCCATCCATCTTCCCATCAACTCTGACCAGCTTCCCTGTCCCTTCTGAAGAAAAGCATCCCCACCACATTATGCTGCCACCACCATGTTTCACAGTGTGGCTGGTGTGTTCAAGGTGATGTGCAGTGTTAGTGTGCCACCACTCATGTGGTGTTCTCCACATGGCTTCTCGCAAACTGCAAACGAGGCTTCTTATGGCTTTCTTTCAACAATGGCTTTCTTCTTGTCACTCTTCCATAAAGGCCAGATTTTTAGGGTGCACAACTAATAGTTGTCCTGTGGACAGATTCTCCCACCTGAGCTGTGGATCTCTGCAACTGCTCCAGTGTTACCATGGACCTATTGGCTTCTCTGTTCAGTGCTCTCCTTGCCCGGCCTGTCAGTTTAGGTGGACGGCCATGTCTCGGTAGGTTTGCAGTTGTGCCATACTCTTTCCATATTCACATGGGTTGAACAGTGAGATGTTCAAAGCTTGGGATATATATTTTTTTATAACATAACCCTGCTTTAAATTTCTCCACAACTTTATCCCTGATCTGTCTGGTGTGTTTCTTTGCCTTCATGATACTGTTTGTTCACTAAGGTTCTCTAGCAAACCTCTGAGGCCTTCACAGAACAGCTGTATTTCTACTGAGATTATATTACACACAGGTGGACTCTATTTACTAATTAGGTGATGTCTGAAGGCAGTTGGCTCCACTCGATTTTAGCTAGGGGTATCAGAGTAAAGGGGGGCTGAGTACAAATGCACGCCACACTTTTCAGATATTTATTGGTAAAATAAATTTAAAACCTTTCATCATTTTTCTTCCACGTCACAATTATGTGCCAATTTGAAGATACGTTTACGTTTTTTTGGTTGTAACATGACAAAATGTGGAACGTTTCAAGGGATATGAATACTTTTTCAAGGCATTGTAGCTAAGCTGTTAACCACTTAGTCGGAAGAGTTTCCTGCCTAATGACCAGGCCATTTTTTGCAATACGGCACTGCGTCGCTTTAACTGACAATTGTGCGGTCGTGTGACGCTGTACTTGAACAATATTTACGTCCTTTTATTTATTTTTTTAGAGAGCTTTCTTTTGGTGGTATTTAATCACCTCCTGTAGTTGTTTTTATTTTTTGCGCTATAAACAAAAAAAGTGACAATTTTGAAGAAAAAAAAACACAATTTATTTTACTTTTTGCTATAATAAACCGGGTGTGTTGATGTGTCTTGGAGAGAGATGTCCCTGCCTTTCATGCGTAATCTGATTATTCCATTCTGTTCAGACATGCCCTGTCTGAAATGTTTACAATGTAAGTTATCCATCTTTTAACTTACAATATCTGCCATGTTAACTGTTTGCACAGCAGTTATGAAGTTGTAACAATATTGATGTTTGTTACTCTATACTCATTTTGTATACTTTTTGTAGAGATTCTATACCCATCTGAATTTATAACAAAACCTTGGAAGAAGGACTTTCAGTTCCGTAACATGTAAGGTGTTGTATGCTGTATTGACCGCCACTAGTCCACTCTGTACAAAGACGGTGACCAGTTCATACAACTGTATCATTTTGGGTATTTAATATTGTTCTTATGTCCAGTGTATATGTTCTACATGCTTACTTTTATCAATGTTTAATAAAATAAAAAAGTTTTACTTTTTATACTACTCATTTTGGCCTGTCTATTAAAGACCCCACCATGCCGTTGGCACCAGGTGCTTTTTTGCTATTTGTTCTATTTGGGTCAGGCAGACCGAATCTGGTTGGCAGAGAGAGGGTTTAGATATTAAAAAGTAGGACCTTTCCCCTCTTCTGAATAGGGGAATGCATTTCAGTGAAACTGATGCCGCGTACACACGATCGAATTATCTGGCGTACTTAGTCCGACATACAATCCGGCAGATAATCCGGCGGACTTTCTACCGAACGGACTTGGCCACACAGAAAGTCAGACGTTCGCTTGCGCGATGACGTACAGCACGTACGACGGGACTAGAAAAAGCCAGTAGCCAATAGCTTCCTTTTTCGTACTTGCTTCTGAGCATGCGACATTCTTAGTCCGCCGTACTAGCATACTGACGAACGTATTGTCCGCTGAAACCCAAGTCCGACGGGAAGATTGGGGTGCAAAAATACTTTCTTAGTCCGCCGGACTTCACACTGGAAAAGTCAGCTGAAGCCCACACACGATCAAATTGTCCGCTGAAATGCGTTTCGGCGGACTAAGTACGCCAGACAATCTGATCGTGTGTACGCGGCATTAGTGGCAGTGCATGCTTCCTGTTTGTTTTGGACCGAAGAATGCAAGTCTTGCATGTGTTGAATATTATCTAAAATCATAAAGTGTTTTAATAATACTATATAAAATGTATCAATCAGTTCACAATAATTATTCTTAAATCCAAATAAACAAAAACAAAGTCCTTAACCACCTCAATACTGGGCACTTTCTCCCCCTTCCTGCCCAGACCTATTTTCAGCTTTCAGCGCTCTCATTTTGAATGAGAATTACTCAGTCATAAACGATGATAAAAATTTAATTTGGATATTCACAAATGGAGCTTTCTTTTGGTGGTATTAAATCACCACTGGAGGTTTTTATTTTTTTGCGCTACATATGAAAAAAGACAGAACATTTTTAATAAAAAATGTTTTTTGTTAGTTTCTGTTATACTGCTACATTTCTTTGGTAAACATAACCCACATCAGTGGTATATTTGTTTTTTTGTGTGAATGTTATGGAGTCTACAAGCTATGGTACCAATCTTTAAAAATTGATCACACCTGATGTACTGACGTCCTAGCTCATTTCTGGAGGCCCTAACATGTAAAAAAAACAGTACAAATACCCTTGCTGCAATGGGGACACTGGCTAGCTGCACCTGACGGGCACTGGTGAGGCTGCATTGATCACTTGTACCATGTCCCCAGTCTCTGACCATATCCTGTATCATGTCCCCAGTCTCTGACCATGAGGAACCCTGGCTGGCTGCAATGGGGGGCACTGGCTGGCTGCAATGAGGGCACCGGCTGGCTGCACTGGGGACACTGGCTGGCTGCACCTGACGGGCACTGGGGAGGCTGCATTGATCTCCTGTACCATGTCCCCAGTCTCTGACCATATCCTGTATCATGTCTCCAGTCTCTGACCATGAGGAACCCTGGCTGGCTGCAATGGGGGCACTGGCTGGCTGCAATGGGGGCACTGGCTGGCTGCAATGAGGGCACTGGCTGGCTGCACTGGGGACACTGGCTGGCTGCACCTGACAGGCACTGGGGAGGCTGCATTGATCTTGTTTCATGTCCCCTGTCAAATACCCACCCCCCCCCAAATTACTAGGGATGCACCGGAATTTCGGCCGATATATTTCGGCATTTTGCCGAAAGAGAAAACGGCTGATAAGGGAGCCGAAAATGGGGCGGGGACAGGGCTCCACCCCCCTACTTGGTGCTGGCTATCACGGGGGCTTCCTATAGCGTAGAAGAGAGGAGAGCCGCCGCCACCTGGTTGATTAGAGTGCCGGGAACATCACAGCTTTCATTTCAATAGCTGTGTGTTCCCCGTCGCGCACTGTCACTCTCAGCCCCTCCCCCTTGTCCGAGGATTGGGCGGGTGATCTGTCAATCAAAGTGCCCGGATAAACAGGAGGGGCTGTATGTGACCTGTATTTTTCATTTTCGGTATCAATTTCGGGACCAAAAAACCCATTTGGTGCATTCCTACAAATTACCCCTTTTTGGAAAGTAGACAGTCCAATGTATTTAGTAAGAGGCATAACTAGTTTTTTTGAAGTTGTACATTTTTTCCCCACAATTCTTTGCAATATAAATATATATTCTTTTTTTCACAAAAAAATGTCATATTAACAAGTTATTTCTCACACATGGCATAGGCATACTTGCAACTACACACCAAAAAACATTCTGCTACTCCCCCCTAAGTATTACGATACAATAATTTCTTACAACACGTGTGAGACTGTTTCACAGCCTGGCCTCATAGAGAAGTGCAACATCCAAGGAGCACCTTCAGGCATTATCCAAGACCAGACCTTATTCCGACACTTTGTAAAATCTGTATTTTTGTCTAGAAAATTACCCCCAAACATTATATATTTTTGTAGCAGAGGCCATAGAGAATAAAATGGTGGGTTTTGCAAATTTTCATGTCCCACGGTATTTGCACAGCAGGTTTTCAAATGCAATTGTATGCATAAATACATTTTAATGAATTTCTATGCACACAGAGACAATATACCCACATTTTTCTTAAAATATAAAATACAGTGATGTGCTGAGTAAATGGATACCAAACATATCCTGCTTTAAAATTGCGCACGCTTGTGAAATCGCATCAGTTTTTGGTATTTAAAAAATCTCCATAGGTGTCGCTTTATATGTCTTTATTGGTTACCAGTTTAGAGTTACATGGAGTCTGGTGCTAGCATTATTGTTCTCACTCCGACGTTCATGGCAATACCTCATGTGTGGTGCGATCGCTGTTTGTTTATGCCTATGGGACCAATGTGTGCGTTGGCCTTTGCATGGGTGGGGGGGGCGCTTTGAAATGTTTTCTGTTTATTGGCAGATTGACAGATGTTTTGTTTTTGTGCACTTTGTACACTGACAGATGTTCGTCCACCGGAGGACACTGACAGATGTTGATGTCACAATGGAACACTATTGCAGATGTTTTTGTGCACTGGTACAGATGTTCATGGGGACAATGGGGGTTATTTACGAAAGGCAAATCCACGTTGCGCCGCAAGTGCACTTGGAAGTGCAGTCACTCTAAATCTAAGGGGTAGATCTGAAATGAGTGGAAGCTCTGTTGATTTTATCATCCAATCATGTGCAAGCTAAAATGCTGCTTTTTATTTTCCTTGCATGTCCCCCTGGATCTACAGCGACTTTACTTCCAAGTGCACTTGTAGTGCAAAGTGGATTTTCCTTTAGTAAATTATCCCCAATGTGACAGACATTTTGTGCATTGGTACAGATGTGATGGGACACTGACATATGTTTTGTGCACTGGTACAGCTGTTTATGGGGACACTGACATATGTGGTGCTTGGTGTACTGTGTGTGGGGATCTGTGACTGCTTGTGTGTACAATCATTTCTTACACACACAGCTTGCAGATTCCCCCCCCCCCCCTGCTCTCTCTCCCCCCCGCACTGAGCTCTCACCGAGCTCAGCTCAGCGGGGAGAACCGACACACACTTTTGTCTGTTTTCACACCATGAAGGCTGTGATTAGACATGGCTGTCACATGATCGGGTGGGCCAATCACAAGTGTGTATGTGTATGTGTGTGTGTGTGTGTGTATATGTATATGTGTATATATATATATATATATATATATGTATGTGTGTATGTATGTATTTATATGTGTGTATGTATGTATGTATGTATGTATGTGTGTATATACAGTGGTGTGAAAAAGTGTTTGCCCCCTTCCTCATTTCCTGTTCCTTTGCATGTTTGTCACACTTAAGTGTTTCGGAACATCAAACCAATTTAAACAATAGTCAAGGACAACACAAGTAAACACAAAATGCAATTTGTAAATGAAGGTGTTTATTATTAAAGGTGAAAAAAAATCCAAACCATCATGGCCCTGTGTGAAAAAGTGATTGCCCCCTAAACCTAATAACTGGTTGGGCCACCCTTAGCAGCAACAACTGCAACCAAGCGTTTGCGATAACGTGCAATGAGGCTTTTACAGCGTCCTGGAGGAATTTTGGCCCACTCATCTTTGCAGAATTGTCCTAATTCAGTTACATTAGAGGGTTTTCGAGCATGAACGGCCTTTTTAAGGTCATACCACAACATCTCAATAGGATTCAGGTCAGGACTTTGGCTAGGCCACTCCAAAGTCTTCATTTTGTTTTTCTTCAGCCATTCGGTGGTGGACTTGCTGGTGTGTTTAGGATCATTGTCCTGCTGCAGAACCCAAGTTCGTTTCAGCTTGAGTACACGAACAGATGGTCGGACATTCTCCTTCAGGATCTCTTGGTAGACAGCAGAATTCATAGTTCCTTTTATCACGGCAAGTCTTCCAGGTCCTGAAGCAGCAAAACAGCCCCAGACCATCACACTACCACCACCATATTTTACTGTTGGTATAATGTTCTTTTTCTGAAATGCAGTGTTCCTTCTACGCCAGATATACTTGGACACACACCTTCCAAAGAGTTCCACTTTTGTCTCATCGGTCCACAGAATGTTGTCCCAAAAGTCTTGGGGATCATCAAGATGTGTTGTGGAGAAATTGAGACGAGCTTTGATGTTCTTTTTGCTCAGCAGTGGTTTTCTCCTTGGAACTCTGCCATGCAGGCCATTTTTGCCCAGTCTTTTCCTGATGGTGGAGGCATGAACGCTGACCTTAACTGAGGCAAGTGAGGCCTGCAGTTCCTTGGACGTTGTTGTGGGGTCTTTTGTGACCTCTTGGATGAGTCGTCGCTGCGCTCTTGGGGTCATTTTGGGCGGCCGGCCACTCCTGGGAAGGTTCACCACTGTTCCATGTCTTCGCCATTTGTGGATAATGGCTCTCACTGTGGTTCGCTGGATTCCCAAAGCTTTGGAAATGGCTTTATAACCCTTTCCAGACTGATAGATCTCAATTACTTTCTTTCTCAATTGTTCCTGAATTTCTTTGGGTCTCGGCATGATGTGTAGCTTTTAAGGATCTTCTGGTGGACCTTACTGTGTCAAGCAGCTCCTATTTAAGTGATGCCTTGATTGTGAACAGGTGTGGCAATAATCAGGCCTGGGTGTGGCTAGAGAAATTGAACTCAGGTGTGGACAACCACAGTTATAGTATGTTTTAACAAGGGGGGCAATCACTTTTTCACACAGGGCCATGATGGTTTGGATTTTTTTTCACCTTTAATAATAAACACCTTCATTTACAAATTGCATTTTGTGTTTACTTGTGTTGTCCTTGACTATTGTTTAAATTGGTTTGATGTTCCGAAACACTTAAGTGTGACAAACATGCAAAGGAACAGGAAATGAGGAAGGGGGCAAACACTTTTTCACACCACTGTATATATATATATATATATATATATATATGTGTGTATGTATGTATGTGTGTGTGTATATATATATATATATATATATATATTATGCATACAGTATCTCACAAAAATGAGTACACCCCTCACATTTTTGTAACTATTTTGTTATATCTTTTCATGTGACAACACTAAAGAAATGACACTTTGCTACAATGTAAAGTAGTGAGTGTACAGCTTGTATAACAGTGTAAATTTGTTGTCTCCTCAAAATAACTCAACACACAGCCATTAATGTCTAAACTGCTGGCAACAAAAGTGAGTACACCCCTAAGTGAAAATGTCCAAATTGGGCCCATTGTGTCAATATTTTGTATGCCCAACATTATTTTCCAGGACTGCCTTAACCCTCTTGGGCATGGAGTTCACCAGAGCTTCACAGGTTGCCACTGGAGTCCTCTTCCATGATGACATCACGGAGCTGGTGGATGTTAGAGACCTTGCACTCCTCCGCCTTCTGTTTGAGGATGCCCCACAGATGCTCAATAGGGTTTAGGTCTGGAGACGTGCTTGGTCAGTCCATCACCTTTACCCTCAGCTTCTTTAGCAAAGCAGTGGTTGGAGGGGTGTTTTGGGTCATTCTGTTGGAATGAAGGGAGGGGATCATTCTCTGCTTTAGTATGTCACAGTACATGTTAGCATTCATGGTTCAAAGTACCCAGTGTCCTTCACCTCTTCAGTTAAAGCTGGAGTCCACCGGGACTCCGCGTTTTTTTTTTTTTTTTTTTTAAAAGCCAGCAGCTACAAATACTGCAGCTGCTGACTTTTAAATAGTGACACTTACCTGTCCAGCGCGCCCGCGATGTCGGCACCCGAAGCCGATCGCTCGCTCGGCTGCCGGGTCCCGCCGCCATCTTGGGTATGGGAATCAGGAAATGGAGCCTTTCGGCTTCATTTCCCGGTTCCCTACTGCGCATGCGCGAGCCGCGCGGCGCAATCCGGACGGTCCCCGCTGCCTCTGGGAGCTGTGTGTTTCCCAGCAGGCAGCGGGGCACTTGCTGAAGGGGGCGGGCGCTTGTGGAACGGGGGCGTAACCTACGCTCGTTCCGCAGAGAGCTAGCCCGGAAGTGGGTGCAGTTACCTGGATTATCCAGGTAACTGCACCCCCCTCCCCCCTGAAAGGTGCCGATTGTGGCGCCGGAGGGGGGGGGGGATTCCGATGAGCGGAGGTCCATTTTAGGGTGGACCTCCGCTTTAAATGGCTCACCACTTTCAATGCAACTTAAAGCGGTTTTGTACAGAAAATTTCAAGTTCATCTTATCCAAATCGCTTTGGAACATAGATGCAGTTATGAGCATTGAAATAAAATAATATGCAGTATTTACCTTGTATTTGTAATGTTGATGCCGACTTCCGGGCTCTCCTCCTGTGGGAGTAGGCGTGTTTATCGGCTTCTCAATGGTCCCTGGGAACTTTTTTTTAGCTATTTCCCAAGAATCCATGGGGGACACAGTCTTGCCAAAATCTCGTGAGATTTCGGAAGGAGGACGCCGGTCACATGACGTGACGTCTTCTGTTACTTTCGTTGCCATCACAACAGGACGGGAACTTCCGAGGACGCCGCCCGTTGCGATGGCAACCAGAATCTTTTACAGTGCTGCTCACTTCTATCAATGAGCATGCGCGAGATGGAGCAGTGGATGCTGGGAGCACAGCGTCATCGCATCCAGGAAGTAAATGCTTGTGGGCTTCAAACGCCCACAGTGAAAATGGAAACCGCCGGACTGCATTTTTAAAAGTTATCCTTAGAAATGAAATCGGCACGCCGGGGGTTAAAAAGATGCCGATCGTGACTACAAAGACACCTTAGGAATCGCCCACCAGTGACACAGGTAAAAAAAAAAAAAACTGCAGCGGAATCCCGCTTTAAAATGCAAAGTAAAAATGTGGACCTTTAAACGGTATCGTACACAATGTAATCCACTTCCAAGCCTGGTAGGCATGCAGCTTCTGATATGTTAGGCCATTGACTCCCCCTCCTGTTAGAATGTTCCAACAGGATTGGAAGTGGATTGCGTTGTGTATGATACCTTTTTTAAATGAACACGTTTTTACTTTGTATTTACGTTGTGTTGAAAGAGGTGAAGCACACTGGGTGCTTTGACATCACACGTTTAAGCAATTAAAATGTTAGTACACATTTATTTATTATTAATTATTGGGGTTTCACCAATACAACTTTTTTTTATTTTTTTTAAGACCGAGTACACGTACTGATATACTCTTTTTCAAGTACTCGCCATTACGAATACTTTTAATGTCATGTCACAGTGGCACTAATATCTTTCTTTCTTTTTCTTTTTCTCTTTCTTTCTTTTTCTTTCTTTTTCTTTTTCTTTCTTTCTTTTTCTTTTTCTTTCTTTCTTTTTCTTTCTCTTTTTCTTTCTCTCTTTTTCTTTCTCTCTTTTTCTTTCTCTCTTTTTCTTTCTCTCTTTTTCTTTCTCTCTTTTTCTTTCTCTTTTTCTTTTTCTTTCTCTCTTTTTCTTTCTCTCTTTTTCTTTCTCTTTTTCTTTCTCTTTCTCTTTCTCTTTCTTTCTCTTTCTCTTTCTCTTTCTCTTTTTCTTTCTCTTTCTCTTTCTTTTTCTTTCTTTCTCTTTCTTTTTCTTTCTTTTGCTTTCTCTTTCTTTCTGTGGACGGTGTCTGTGTGTGTGTGTTTTTTTTTTTTTTTTTAAGGGGCTTTGGTGAGATATAAGGGGTTTTAACAGACCTCTGAATCTCCGTTTTGAGACAGGGAAAGGGACTAAGGACACAGATTCCCCAGTTCCTTTCA
Source organism: Lithobates pipiens (assembly GCF_037356315.1). Classification (NCBI taxonomy): domain Eukaryota; kingdom Metazoa; phylum Chordata; class Amphibia; order Anura; family Ranidae; genus Lithobates; species Lithobates pipiens. The sequence continues at coordinate 3,582,729 of NW_027507685.1, read as the reverse complement.
CTGCAGCCTCAGTTACAGCAATGGAGATGAATGGACAGGAGACAGGGGCTCCCCTCCATTCATAAACTGAAGCATTGTGAACAGTTTACAATGCTCAGTTATGAATGGACCAAGTCAGTGACCACTGACTCTGCTCATTTGAAAAAGGAAGGAGCTGGTAAATGACAGGTATGCTGGCTCCTTCCTCCACTCTTCATCTTGACAGATCAAGAACAAAGGGGGTGGAGGAGCACATGGAGGGGGACTGGAGGAGGATACAGGGACAGTCAGGGGTGATCGGTGCAGTGGTGGGCGGAGTTACAAGCACTGATCCCCCCCCCCCCGTGTATAGATTTGATTAAAGCAGCTGAAAGCCTCGGGAGGACGAGGCGGAGAAGTGGCTGTCAATTGTTTTATTGAAATCTATACAGGGGATCAGTGCTTGAAACCCCCCTACCTATTCAGTTTCCACAATGTATTTGTATATATTCTTAGAATCTGCTGTGAAACTTTCAATGGCCTTCAGAGTAAGATACTTCGAGGGCATTTGCAGCATACCGCTCTGTTTGTTTTAATTTTTTTTAAAAAGCCACAAAAGGTAAAAACATTTTAAAGCCGTACAGCACAGAGACCATTTCACATGTGAACATATGCTTTCTCAAAGGCAAATGGATTTGCTTGTATGTTACATGGTCCTAAGGAAGGACACAGTGGGGTTGATTTACTAAAACTGAAGAGTGTAAAATCTGAGTGCAGCTCTGCATAGAAACCAATCGGCTTCCAGGTTTTTGGTGTCAAAGCTTATATGAACAAGCTGAAGTTAGAAGCTGATTGGCTACTATGCAGAGCTGCACCAGATTTTGCACTCTCTAGTTTTAGTAAATCGACCCCATTGTTTTTAACTTTTTTTGTCCTGTTTGTAAGAAAGATGTGTAGTGCAAGAGGCCTTGACATAGCTTCTCTTGGAGTACATTGAAGACTAGGATTGGAGCAAGCGAGTACCAAGGCCCACACTATTTTGAAATGTGAGCTCTTGGGGCCACAACTGGTTCCATATGCTCCAGCTTCACTCGGTATAAATCAATCTCTTGTCTATTTTAAAAGTAACAAGTATTCAGAGTTCTTTTTAACTGATATTACAGTTTGGCATTTCACAGGCATTATGGGCCTCTTTTTAAGCTGGAAGTCTGTTTCTAGTTGCCTATGGGGATTTGTTCTTGAAAGGGATCCTGATATCCTGCGCATTTAACCTTCTATTTCCGATTTTGTTTATGCACATTGCTCAACTCAAAAGAATGCCAGCTTGATAGCTGCACAGCTAGTGATGTTTCAGGATTTGTTATACATTATTCTGTAACCTTTTACTGTTTTGGCATTTTCAGAAAATCTGCAAAGTATAGAAACTACTATAAGCCCTTTCCCTCTTTTTTTTTATTTATTTTTTCCTAAATTCCATCTCCCCTATGCACCAATATAGCATTCATGTACTTTTTTAGCAAAAATATCAACACTTTCCATTTAAATCTACAGTCACTTACTGTTCTTGTGCTCATCCATGTATCCAGACGTTTCCATTTGTAATCTGTTCTTCCTGATCAGACTGTAGGTCATGACATAGGAAGGAGTTGACCAGCTGCCCTCATTAGCGCACACCCTGCATCATCCACCCTCCCACTCCCAGGAGCACGTTTTTTTAAATGAAACGCAATCAATCGGCGATCACCCTTCTCACTAAATACACAATATACAATCAGATTGCATAGTGTATGGCCATCTTTATACAAGTACATAGGAGGGAGTGGATAGAGACACTCAGCTGTCGAGCCCCACTCACATTTCTGCATAGCGGGAACTCACATTCCCACTTGCATTTTTTGTTTTGTTTTGTTTTTTTGCATGGTGGGGTATTTTTTAGAGTAGATCTTGGTGCATTTTTTACTGTGATTTTTGGTGCAGCGCTGTTAAGAACTTCGGGTATAGAGTCTGACTTAGTGGAAGGGGACCTCTCTTACGGCTCTGGTTCTGGTCTCACTGGAATGGGAACAGGGAGACCGGAGCACAGTGGGGTAGGAGAGTCCAGCCAGGTGCAGCAGCAGGTGTCAGGAGATGAGGATCCTCTGAAGCGGAACTCTCTGTAGCGGAGAAGCAGAAGGCTGCAGGCCACTGGATCAGGATGGATGGATCCTCCGGAGGTAAGGTAACAGATGCAGGAACAGGCAGGAGACAGCAGAGGTATCAGGTACAAGCAAGGTTCGGCAACAGGTAATCAGTCCAAGAAGAGTCAAACAAGCCGGGGTCGGAGCAGGAGAGGTCAGCAAGGTCAGACGGAGCCGGGTCAGATATCAGATGGGTAGCAGGTAGGTAAACAGGTATTCTCAGGCACTAGCTGCAGACGAGACAGCACAGAACCACTGCAACTGCGCCTTTAAAAAGGGCCACTGGCGCCAATTGAGCTAACGCTCGTCCGTGCGTGCGTGTACCGCGCGCACATACGATCGACGTGCACCCGCGCGCGTTGGACGACGCTCGTGCCCACGACGACCCGCGGCACGAATGCGTGTGCGCGTACGGAAGGTCGATCGTACGGAACGGACGGATTCCTGACATTGCCCCCCCACAAGGGGCAACCTCCGGGTGCCCCAAGTGGCTCTTTTCTCCGGGTGTGTAGCAAAGAAGGCTCGGATCAGTCTATTGGCATGTATATTGGAAGCAGGTTCCCAAGAATTATCCTCTGGGCCGTAGCCCTTCCATTTAATTAGAAACTGACCTTGTCCCCGTCGTTTTCTGAAATCCAGAATGGCCTCCACTTCGAATTCCTCGCTGCCATCAATCAGCACGGGGTCAGGTGGCCTTGTTTCTCTACCAGGGAAGGGATCAGGTACAGCAGGCTTGAGAAGAGCTACATGAAAAACTGGGTGTATTCGCATGGAATCAGGCAGAGACAACTCATAAGACACTTCGTTAATCCTCCTCTTAACGGGAAACGGGCCCAGAAACTTGGGTGCCAATTTCCTGGAGGGACATGCTAGTTTTAAATTAGAGGAAGACAGCCATACCTGGTCCCCGACTTGAAGGATCAATTCACCCCTTCTTCCACGGTCAAAACTCTTCTTGATGTCAGCCTGAGCCTTGGTTATGACCTCCTGCAGGGTCCGATTATTCTGCTGGAGAAAGGATACCGTGTCCTGTACTGCTGGCACATGCGATTCTGTAAGAACATCGGGGAGAAAAGACAAGTTAAAACCGTAATTGGCAAAAAACGGGGACTGCCCGGTGGTGGCGTGGCTGGCATTGTTGTAGGCGAATTCCGCCAGTGGTAGCAGGGACACCCAATCGTCTTGGACAAAAGAAGAGAAGCACCTAATATACTGCTCGAGGGTCTGATTGGTGCGCTCCGTTTGCCCATTGGTCTGTGGGTGGTAGGCAGAGGACAGGGCCAAATCGATCTTTAAAGACTCACAAAGGGCTCGCCAGAAACGGGAGGTGAACTGAACCCCTCTATCAGACACGATATTGGTGGGCACCCCGTGGAGCCTGACTATTTCTTTAATAAAGACATGGGCAGTCTCGGTCGCGGAGGGGGTTCCCCTTAAGGGTAAGAAGTGCGCCATCTTGGTCAGACGATCACAAACTACAAAGATGGCAGTGCAGTTCTCAGACGGGGGAAGTTCCACAATAAAATCCATAGTGATCATCCGCCAAGGGCGGTCGGGTGCGGGAAGAGGTTTAAGCAGCCCCCAAGCCCGAATTCTGGGAACTTTATTCCGATTGCATACGGGGCAGGAACTCACATACTGCTTGCAAAACTCCCTCATTCCTGGCCACCAGAAGGAGCGCTGTACCAGTTCAAAAGTTTTACGGACACCAAAGTGCCCAGCAAGTGGGTGGTCGTGAAGGAGGCCCAGAACCTTAATTCTTACATCTTCGGGGACGAAGATCAGGTTATCCTTCCAAAACAAACCCTCTCTGGATGTTGGTGAGAGTCCCGGGGGACAGGAAGATGTGGAGGAAGCACTCCTTAGCAGAGACACTAGATCTGGCTGAATGAGTAGGAAGGTGTTGGCAGGGAGGATGGTATCCGGGGGTGTGATGTCCTTGGGGCTGTCAAACATACGGGAAAGGGCATCAGGTTTGACGTTTCTTGATCCAGGGCGATAGGTTATGTGGAAACAGAACCGGGAGAAAAAGAGGGCCCAGCGGGCCTGCCGAGGTTTTAAGCGTTTTGCGGTACGGAGGTATTCGAGGTTCTTGTGGTCCGTGTAGATGAGTATGGGGTGTACCGCCCCCTCGAGTAAGTATCTCCACTCCTCCAAAGCAGACTTGATGGCAAGTAACTCCCGGTCGCCCACATCATAATTCTTCTCCGCTGGAGAGAGTTTTCGGGAAAAGAACCCCACGGGGTGCATCAGGTCGTCTTTACCTAAGCGTTGGGAGACCACTGCCCCTACTGCTATCTCGGAGGCGTCTACCTCCAGAATATAAGGTCTAGATGGATCCGGGTGGCTAAGGATAGGAGCAGAGGTGAACAGGTCCTTAAGTCTTTTGAAGGCGGCCTGGGCTTCAGGGCCCCAATGGAAGCGCGTATTCAGTTTGGTGAGCTGGGTGATGGGCGAGATAATAGCTGAGAAGCCCCTGATAAATTTTCTATAAAAGTTAGCAAAGCCCACAAAGCGTTGGATGCCTTTCTTGTCAGAGGGGGCTGGCCATTCGAGGACAGCAGCGACCTTCTGCGGGTCCATCCTGATGCCTGCTGGAGAGATTTCAAGGCCGAGGAACTGGATCTCCTGTTGTTCGAATTTACACTTTTCGGCTTTGGCGTAGAGGCCATGTTGTCGGAGCCGAAGCAATACTCTGCCAACGTGTCCCCGGTGCTGCTCCAGGGACCCAGAGAAGATCAGGATGTCATCGAGGTATACGATGACGAAGATATCCAAGAAGTCCCGGAAGACGTCATTGATTAAGTGCTGAAAAGTAGCTGGGGCATTACATAACCCGAAAGGCATCACCAGATACTCGTAGTGCCCAAAACGAGTTCGGAATGCAGTCTTCCATTCGTCGCCTGCTCGAATGCGGACCAAATTATAGGCTCCCCTCAAGTCTAGCTTAGTGAAGATGGTGGCCGACCTTAGCTTTTGGAAGAGTTCTGGAATCAGGGGTAAAGGGTAGCGATTTTTAATTGTGACCCTGTTCAGTTCCCGGTAGTCCACACAGGGTCGAAGGGTCTGGTCCTTCTTAGAAACAAAAAATATTCCGGCCCCGGCAGGAGATGTAGAGTGCCGGATGAACCCCTTTTGGAGGTTCTCAGAGATGTATGTCTTCAGAGCCTCCTGTTCTTTCTCGGACAACGGATAGACTCGTCCAAACGGGATCTCTGCCCCAGGGAGGAGCTCAATGGGGCAGTCATAGGGACGATGCGGGGGTAAGGAATCAGCCCCCCGCTTACTGAAAACGTCCAGAAACTCATGGTAAGGCTCGGGGACGGATTGACATAAGTCCAGATCTGGGTCTAGGCTGAGAAGAGTTCCGGATTGTTCAGAAGCCCCTGAAAAGCAGTGGTCCAGGCAGTAAGAGGAGAGGAACTTCACCTCCCCCGAAGTCCAGTTAATGGAAGGATTGTGGGCCTGCAGCCATGGGATGCCCAGAATCACAGGAAAAAGTGGGGATGAAATTACATCAAGGACCAGTAATTCCGTGTGTTGGCAAAAGGTGGAGGTAGGTATTGGAAGGGTCTCCTGGGTGACACGGCCGGACTTAATCTGGGAACCATCAGCCAAGAAGATAGCGAGTCCATGGGTCTTTTGTTTAAGTGGAATGGAGTGTAGGTTGGTGAAGGCGGAATCAATGAAGCAACCGCAGGCTCCGGAATCAAGGATGGCGTTGACGTGGATCGTTCTTCCCGAAAGCTGAAACGAGAGCAGAAGGGCGACATGGAGAGAGTTGGAGGGAGAAATACAGGTACTGCGAGACACTGAAGAAAGGCACTTACGTGACTTCACCGGACAGTTGGCCACATAATGTCCGGAGCCGCCACAGTATAGACATAAGTTCATCTGACGACGGCGGGCTCGCTCTTCAGGTGACAGGGAAGGTCGGAGAAGTCCAAGCTGCATGGGTTCCTCAGGAGCAGGAGGCACGCTGGCAGGTCCTCTTTGAGGGACAGGAGAGAAGAAGGGTGTGGAAGATGGGGTCCTGGCCGTCATCCAGGCAGGTCTCAGTGGTTGGGAGGAGCGTTCAGCCCTACGCTCGCGAAGTCTGCGGTCAATCTGAATGGCTAGAGCAATCAAGTCCTCTAAGGCGTCGGGAGCGCCAACGCGAGCCAACTCGTCCTTGAGACCTTCAGACAGGCCCATGCGGAATTGGTGTCTAAGGGCCGACTCATTCCACTGGGTATCTGCGCTCCAGCGTCTAAAGTCCGAGACATAGTCCTCGGCCGTCCTACGGCCTTGCTGGAGCGCAGTTAATGCAGATTCTGCGGTGGCAGCCCGTTGGGGGTCATCGTAAAGCTGTGCCATCCCTTCGAAGAAGGTGGAGAGAGTCTGTGTAAGGGGGCTGTCATTCTCCAGGAGATGGTGGGCCCAAGACTGAGGTTCTTCTTGCAAGAGAGAAATGACAAAACCCACCTTAGTTGCCTCCAGCGAAAAAGTCCTGGGCTGGAGGGCAAAGTAAAGCTGGCAGGCGTTGCGAAAAGCCCGGAATTTGGAGCGATCCCCAGAAAACCTTTCCGGAATGGGGACCCTAGGCTCAGGTGGGAGCATCATGACAGTCGAATGAGCTGCAGGCTGGGCAGGAGGAGGCTGAGGTGTGGTGTCTGGAGACCCTGAAATGGAGAGGTGCTGGACCCGCTCCTCCAATCTGGTGTAGCCATCCTGCAGGGACTTCACGGCCTGGGTGAGAGCCGCAAGGTGAGAGCAAATCTCCTTCATGGCGGAGGCCCCTTCCGCAGACTCAGACATGGCTGTCTCGTACTGTTAAGAACTTCGGGTATAGAGTCTGACTTAGTGGAAGGGGACCTCTCTTACGGCTCTGGTTCTGGTCTCACTGGAATGGGAACAGGGAGACCGGAGCACAGTGGGGTAGGAGAGTCCAGCCAGGTGCAGCAGCAGGTGTCAGGAGATGAGGATCCTCTGAAGCGGAACTCTCTGTAGCGGAGAAGCAGAAGGCTGCAGGCCACTGGATCAGGATGGATGGATCCTCCGGAGGTAAGGTAACAGATGCAGGAACAGGCAGGAGACAGCAGAGGTATCAGGTACAAGCAAGGTTCGGCAACAGGTAATCAGTCCAAGAAGAGTCAAACAAGCCGGGGTCGGAGCAGGAGAGGTCAGCAAGGTCAGACGGAGCCGGGTCAGATATCAGATGGGTAGCAGGTAGGTAAACAGGTATTCTCAGGCACTAGCTGCAGACGAGACAGCACAGAACCACTGCAACTGCGCCTTTAAAAAGGGCCACTGGCGCCAATTGAGCTAACGCTCGTCCGTGCGTGCGTGTACCGCGCGCACATACGATCGACGTGCACCCGCGCGCGTTGGACGACGCTCGTGCCCACGACGACCCGCGGCACGAATGCGTGTGCGCGTACGGAAGGTCGATCGTACGGAACGGACGGATTCCTGACAAGCGCATTTCTGAAATGCAAGAAAATGCACAGATGTGAATGGAGCCTTGTTGTGCTTGTGTTATCGAACCAGTTTCACTTTCAGGCCCCGTTCACATCTGGCATAGTGGTGGTAGGGGGGCATGTTTAGTGGATCGCTTTTCTTGTGACACGCATAGGGCAGCATGTTGGTTACATTTTGTTAATGGGACATTTTTGCATTTTGTGGTTTGTGTGTTTTGTTTTTTTTGCAGCATTTGCCCCTCGTTTTTTTTTTTTCACATGGCAAAATGTGTGTTTGCTTCTGTGTTTGGTTGTGCGATTAACAATTAATGGCACTGAAAGCGCAACTTGTAATTTTAGGTGTATAAACATGGCCATGCACTATACAATCTGTACAAACATCCATGAATACAGTGAAGTGAGTGTCTGTAGAATTAATGGAAAGCTTTGTTTAAAAAAAAAAAAAAAAAAAAAAGTTGTGAACGGGGCTTGACAGCTGAGTTTCTGTCCACTCCCTTCTATGTACTTATATCAAGATGGCCATACACTATGCAATCTGATTTGTATACTTTGTATTTAGTGAGAAGGGTGATCACTGATTGCATTTCATTTAAAAAAAAAAACGTGCACCTGGGAATGGAAGGGTTGGATGATGCAGGGTGTGCGCTAATGAGGGCAGCTGGTCAACTCCTTCCTGTGTTATGACCTACAGTCTGATGAGGAAGAAGACACTACTAATGGAAACCTCTGGAAACATGGATTAAAATACACAAAAAAATGTGACTGTAGATTTAATGGAAAGCTTTGACATTTTTTTTTTTTTTTTTTTTAATGAATGCTATATTGGTGCATAGGGGAACTGGAATTTAGAAAAAGTGTACAAAGGTGAACTTACCCTTTGACCACTTAAGCCCCGGACCATTTGGCTGCCCAAAGACCAGAGCACTGTTTGCTATTCGGCACTGCGTCGCTTTAACTGACAATTGTGCGGTCATGCGACGTGGCTCCCAAACAAAATTGACGTCCTTCCCCCCCCCACAAATAGAGCTTTATTTTGGTGGTATTTGATCACCTCTGCGATTCTTATTTTTTTGTGCTATAAACAAAAATAATCGACAATTTTGAATTTTACTTTTTGCTATAATAATTTTTTTTTTTTTTCCTCAGTTTAGGCCGATACGTATTCTTCTACATATGTTTGGTGAAAAAATCGCAGTAAGAATTTATTGATTGGTTTTGGTAAAGGTTATATCGTCTACAAAATAGGGGATAGTTTTATGGCATTTTTATTAATATATTTTTTTTTTTTTTACTAGTAATATCAACAATTTTTTATCGTGCCTGCGACATTATGGCGGACAGATCGGACACTTTTGGTGTGATTTTGGGACCATTCACATTTATACAGTGATCAGTGCAATTAAAAATGCATTGATTACTGTGTAAATGTGACTGGCAGTGAAGGGGTTAAGTGTGTCCTAGGGAGTGATTCTAAAGGCCCGTACACACGATCAGACTTTTTGACAACAAACATGCAAATTAGCTGTTTTGGAGCAACATCCTACCGTGTGTACGCTCCATCGGACAAACTTTTTTGGTTTTCATCTGACTTTTGTTGGCTGTGCGAACGGACAAACTTTCTGGCAACAAAAGTCTGATGGAGCAAAGTCTGATCGTGTGTACAGAAAACCATAGGACTTTTGTACAAAGTACAAACAGGCATGCTCAGAACCAATGCAAAAGATCAGACAACAATACACAAGTTGACCAAAGGTGGCGGTAAAGAGCAGAAAAACCACATGATTTGATGAAAGTTGGCTGAAAAAGTCCTGCTGTGTGTATGCAATACAAGTTCAGGGCTGACGCCCTTTGTACAAAAATCCAAGGGAAAGTTTGTACAAAGTCCTATCGTGTGTATGAGGCTTTACTGTGGGGGGGGGGGGGGGGGCGGCTATGTGTGACATGACACTGATCACCGCTCCTGATTACAGGGAGCAGCGATTAGTGTCCTGTTGCTAGGCAGAACGGGGAAATGCTTTTTTTGCATTAGCATGCATTTCCCTGTTCTTTCTCTCCGTCAGACAATTGCGGGTATCCCGCACTCACGGAGGTCGCGGCGCGTGCATGCCTGCAAACCGCTTCTGAAAGGGCAACGTACGGGTACGTTAATCTGCCTGTACTTGCCCTTCTGCCAACGTATATTGGCGTGAGCCAGTCGGCAAGCAGTTAATGTAGTTACCTGACAGATAGGGTTTGACTATTAACACTGTGGCAGTCATATTGCAAGCTAGCACATAAAATAAAAGTTTGTGAGTCAGCTTCAGCACACCCACACCTTGAAAACCGCACTGGGATTATTCATGTGTTTTAGATCATTCCTTCATTACCTAGCCTTAGATGAACTTTCCCGTGTCTGAGTCTTCAATAATCTGTTGTATGTGATGTTTCATCTTCCTCTGTTGCAGTGCAAAGCGTCACATGAAAAACAGGACCTCTGATTGCTGCTCATTCATCTGTACCTAGTCTTTTTTTTTTTTTAGACCAAGCTAATGGTGTTGTAATTCCTATCTGCTTTCCATTCATGCTTATATGTATGCCTGAATATGTCTGTATTGACAGCTTTAGTTCCAGATAGAGCAGGAAAGGGTTAGAACCTCTGTCATGTAATGCGGTTTCATTGCTAGTGAGGTTTTCCTGTCTCTATTACGGTGTTTCTCAACTCCAGTCCTCAAGACGCCCCAACAGGTCATGTTTTCAGGCTTCCCATTATTTTGCACAGGTGATTTGATCAGTTTCACTGCCTTAGTAATTACCACAGCCATTTAATCTGCGAGAAATCGTGAAAACATGACCTGTTGGGGCGCCTTGGGGACTGGAGTTGAGAAACACTGCTCTATTACAATGCAGAAAGTGAAACAGACATCTCCAATGAGCAGTTGGTATGTGTCTTCTGACAGCAGTGATTACTACCTGTTTGTGCTGGCTGAATGAAAAAAAAAAAAAAGACTAAGGCCGCGTACACACGGGCGGACTGTTGGCTCAACTTTGTCCGCTGAACAGTGTTTCAGCGGACAGTCCGCTCGTGTGTGGGGCTTCAGCGGACAGTTTCAGCGGACAGTTTGACGAACAAAGTTTTTCGGAAATTCCGAAAAACTGTCCGCTGAAACTTGGTTTGAGCGGACAGTCCGCCCGTGTGTAGGCCACTTTCGAAATGAGCAAACTGTTCCAGCTCGGAGTAAAGTCTGCTCTTTTCGAGCGCGTCTCCAGGTACGCGGGGTCCGCGAAGGAGACGTAGCGGGCCCCGCCGCCTGGTATGGACTTAAAGGGGAACCCCAACGCCGAAAAAAAATCGGCGTGGGGGTCCCCCCAAAGTCCACAACAGACCCTTGTCCGAGCACGCTACCCGGCCGGCCAGGAAAGGGGGGCGAGCGAGCGCCCCCCCTTCCTGAGCCGTACCAGGCCGCGTGCCCTCAACATGGGGGGTGCCTTGGGGAAGGGGGGGCCGCGCGGCCCCCCCACCCCAAAGCACCTTGTCCCCATGTTGATGAGGACAAGGGCCTCTTCCCGACAACCCTGGCCGTTGGTTGTCGGGGTCTGCGGGCGGGGGGCTTATCGGAATCCGGGAGCCCCCTTTAATAAGGGGGCCCCCGGATACCGGCCCCCCACCCTATGTGAATGAGTATGGGGTACAATGTACCCCTACCCATTCACCTGTAAAATAAAAGTACCCAAAAAAAAACCACAACACACGAGATAAAATATTTTATTGCACAGCTCCGGGGGTCTTCCGTCTTCGGGGGTCTTCTCGCCGGACTCCTCCACTATCTTCTTGTAGCTCTTTTGCTAGCGGAGGAGTCCGGCTTTCTTCCTCCCCGCCGCCGGCCTCTTCTCCCGACTTCGGGGGTCTTGTCCCCCTCTTCGGTTCTTCTGCCGGGCCACCGCGCCTTCTTATAGCTCTTTTGCAGGCGGTGGCCCGGTCTTCTGTCGCCGCTGTCGCCTTCCGGGCCACCGCCTGCAAAAGAGCTATAAGAAGGCGCGGTGGCCCGGCAGAAGAACCGAAGAGGGGGACAAGACCCCCGAAGTCGGGAGAAGAGGCCGGCGGCGGGGAGGAAGAAAGCCGGACTCCTCCGCTAGCAAAAGAGCTACAAGAAGATAGCGGAGGAGTCCGGCGAGAAGACCCCCGAAGACGGAAGACCCCCGGAGCTGTGCAATAAAATATTTTATCTCGTGTGTTGTGGGTTTTTTTTGGGTACTTTTATTTTACAGGTGAATGGGTAGGGGTACATTGTACCCCATACTCATTCACATAGGGTGGGGGGCCGGTATCCGGGGGCCCCCTTATTAAAGGGGGCTCCCGGATTCCGATAAGCCCCCCGCCCGCAGACCCCGACAACCAACGGCCAGGGTTGTCGGGAAGAGGCCCTTGTCCTCATCAACATGGGGACAAGGTGCTTTGGGGTGGGGGGGCCGCGCGGCCCCCCCTTCCCCAAGGCACCCCCCATGTTGAGGGCACGCGGCCTGGTACGGCTCGGGAGGGGGGCGCGCTCGCTCGCCCACCTTTCCTGGCCGGCTGGGTAGCGTGCTCGGACAAGGGTCTGTTGTGGACTTTGGGGGGACCCCCACGCCGATTTTTTTCGGCGTTGGGGTTCCCCTTTAAGTACATTCCAGGCGGCGGAGCCTACCTGCACACGCGCTCGAAATGAGCGGACTGTTGCCTCGTGTGTGGGCGAGTCCGTTCATTTCAAAAGTTGCGCGGACTTAGTACGACGAACAAAGTTTGCCGTATTTGTCCGCTCAAAAAGTGCCGTGTGTGGGCGTGTTCGTTCATTCAAAAGTTTGAGCGGACTGTTTGACGAACTTAGTTTCGGCAGACAGTCCCCGCGTGTGTACGCGGCCTAACAGTGTATGGCCTGCTTTATCAAGGTATGCAGGTACCTAAATTTAGCTTTTTTTTTAGCAGGAACATTACAAATTTCAGTTCTTGTGTACCGCTGTGTGTTTGACAGAAGATGGTCATTAGACCAGCTTTTGTTGAACGGCCATGCTAGAAAAAAAAAAAAAAACAGGGTTGAGCTAAATGAGTAGTAAATACATTCATATAGTACAAATCATATAATCCAAATGAAGAAGAGTCCAAAAAAAAGGTGAATGTTTTAAAGTCCAAGAAGTCATAGTAAAATCTGGAAGCCTTGTCGCTATATTTGCAACGTAGCCACCATCCATCACCAAGAGTGAGATCCTATCTGGAGTACCGCCACCTGTATCTGGACAAAATGCCCACTTACCGGCTCAATGGGGGACCCCCTATCATGGAAGGTCAGCGAGCTTGTGGCTATACATCCAGCCAGGGCCTTTCAATGCGTCTTAAAAAAAATCTTCTGAAAGCCAGAAGTGAAGACCATCCAGATGAAACTTCCATATGTTTGTAGTATAAATGACCCCCATCAAATCATTCTCTGCAGCTATTACCTTTTGTACCACCACCCCCTCCCTTTAGAATGTAAGCTCTATGAGCCGGGCCCTCCTGTACCTTTTGTATTGTACTGTAATTGTGTTGCCCCCCCCCCCCCCCCTATACATTGTAAAGCGCTGCGTAAACTGTTGGCGCTATATAAATCATGAATAATAATAATTTTACTACTCATTTAGCATGACCCTGTAGATGTTGCTGCTAAAAGTACTTTAGCTGTTCTTAGGTTGATTTTTCAATGGAACAAGCACAGTTTTCTTTTCTCTTTTTTTATTTATGTTAGAAAATGAGCATTTAATTGGTGCATGCAGCACCGATCTGTGTATTGTGAGGGTGGGGAGGTTTGTAAGTTCCTGCTGTCAGAATACAAAGACAAAGCCGGTGTCCTATCATATATGGTCCCCCATCAGATAGTGTCCGCTGTGTACTGTGCATGCGCAGTACACAGCACACACAGATTCCGAAAATAGCCGAGGATGAACGGCGCCTGCGCCTTGAGTCCAGGTTTCTATCCCCACCATCCAAGTGGACATAGAGTAGCAATATATAAGAGCCGAACGCAGCGAGGCCGAACCCGAAGCGTGGCGAGCGAAGCTCACCCGCGAGGGGCCCTCTAATTTTCACAACCCTATGTCCGCTTGGATGGTGGGGCTACCACCTCCACTCACGGCGCAGGCGCCGTTCATCTTCGGAAATTTTCCGAAGCTTCTTCTGCCCCATACTGCGATGGCCGGACACTATCTGCCAGAACACCGGGAGAGACCTCTGCATCCACACTGCTTGTGTTGATGCGCGGATCTGTAAGTTGTGGTTTTGTTTGTTTTTTTCAATTTTTTTTCTTTCAACCCTTTGGTTGGAAAAAAAAAAAGTCAACGTGTATACCCAGCTTTAGGCCGAGGTGATATCTTCAGTCAGCTGTAATTTTATAGCAAGTCACAAGGTGGGAGGTTGCAGCAGGGACTGATCTGTGTCCGTTATTTATGAGCACGGATCTCTGGCCAAAAAGTAGATGTAGTTCCTAGATGATGCCTGAACAATAGTGGCTCCATCATGCCTGTAAGTGTTGTTCTGGAACATTACTGAACATGAATGCATTTAAAGCAGAACTTTATCCATAAATTGATAAAAAAAAAATAATGCTATTTAGCAAGAAACATACAGACCACATATTAATTATGCTACCAAAACTAACGTGTGCTGTAAATGTCCTCCAGCATTGCTGCTGTTTCTTCTTGCTGGAGGTCATAATTTGTTTTGAAGCCCAGAGCAGTCACTTCCTTATTGAGAACTCCCCCTCCGATGTTACTTGTCTTTCTTTGTCTGTAATTAAAATATGTACTTTTTCAACCTTGATTGTGTGTCTTGGCTCAGCTAGAAGGGAAGGTTGCAGTGGTTGACAGTGCTTAGGTTCATTTATTTTTAATGCTTCTTTACAAAGCTATACTTGCAAAAGGGGCCAGCATGAAGAGATCAACTAGGATTTTGTTTTCTGGCTAAAGTTCCACTTTAAAGTTTTTTTTTATTTATTTATTTTTTTAGTTTTGAATAGAGTATGAAAGGGCTAGAACCCCTTTTTGGTTTTACTGGTATCCAGGGCTTTATTAGAGAGGCACTCACTGTTTTGGTTATAGATAAAGTTTAACATGATAAAATATGTGACGCTAGGTCCTTTTTAGTTTTAGAGGGTGGGTATAGTCTAAAAGATATAATTAAAGGCCCTCATATGCAACACAAGGGTTGTTGCTTCATTTTTACAAGTAGTAACCAAAGGGTTAGGAAAATGCGATTCAGTCTTTACTGTTCTTTGCCTGCTAATAGAATATGTGCAAATTACATTCCTATGGAACATATAAAAGATTTTATGATGACTGGAAACTTTGTTAAGGAACGTGGAAAATTTCACATGTAGGTCCAGCTTTCGGATTTCTTGGGGGGGGGGGGGGGGGGGGGGAGAATGCAGGTGTCATGTAATTAAGTATACTTTTAGAACTGCTAGAAATGTAATAAGAGTGGGTAGTTCTGGTAGACCTTCAATATCCAGTCTAAAACTTATATAACATACATACACATTGTGCGTTATTTTATATATAATATATTAAGAAAAAAGAGCAAAAAAAGGACAGATCGAAGACCTGTCCCTAATGGCTAATGGGGACTTTACAAAATGCGTTAGTCTGTCAAGAGGTAAGCATATCAACACACATAGTTTACAAAGACATTCATTTTATTACAAAAAAAAGACTTCATAGATTAAAAACAACATTTATGGTACATCAAGTGACCCAGATTAATAAAAGCAGAACAATTGATGCTAGGGTATATTATACATCTGACGCGTTTCACAGTTTTAGTCACTGCTTCTTCAGGGCTATATCCTAAGCATCTATATGAAGTTACAAAAAAAGAGACATTCTAAACTATGTGTGTTGATATGCTTACCTCTTGACAGACTAACGCATCTTGTAAAGTCCCAATTAGCCATTAGGGACATGTCTTCGATCTGTGGATGCAATGCTCTGCCATTAGACACTGTCCATAACTGCTTTATTCCAGAGCTCGACAAAACCCGGGCGCCAGGTCGCATTTGCGACTAGAATTAGAGACCTGGGGCAGCACAGCTGGGGGTATCCTGTCTCCGTGGACCCCGGCATGACTGCGTCGGGCCGCGCCGCCGGCGGCCGGTAATTGAGGCCGCGGCTTTGAGGCCTTCTGTGGTCCTATGGTTCCTTCTGGAATCTTGCGCCCTCTTGTGATGGCCGTTGGTATGTCAACCAGCAATGCTAATGGAGCTTCCCCTGCCTGTTTCACTGCCCGCCTATCTCCTTCCCTTTACTTAGAACCCCTAAACATTATATATATTTTTTATTCTAACACCCTACAGAATAAAATGAAAAATAATCATTTTTATAATAAAATTTAATAAAATATAAAATGTAATTTTATAATAAAAATTATCTTCCCCTCACTCGTCTCCATGTCAGGCCAGGGACAGGTCCGGATCGCCGTCACGGACCTGGCTCCTAACTTTTTTAGCTGGCTCCTAGATTCCAAGCAAATTTGTCAACCCCTGTTTTATTCAATAGTATTTATATTATATTATTTTGTTTATTTTAACCGTTTTTGTCATTATGAGTGCAGCCATGTTAATCTTTAAAGCAGAATATCCACGTGTCAAATAGGTTAGGATTACTATCCTATGTCTGGATCACTACTTTTAACTGTACAAATCTTTGTTTCATTCATCCTGAATACTGCACACATTTTTTTTCATTTGGTAGTGTGACTGAGAGTTTCAGCTCTTATACAGTGAAATAAAGCAGCTGTGTACCATCCCCCCTTATTTTCCCACATCCATATGCAAAAAAACTTGTATTTGAATCAAATGCAAGACATTCTATTAATGGGCAATGGGAAAGAAGGTGTGGGTAAATAGTTTTTTTTTTTACCATGTCCATTCACAGATCACCTAGTATTCTGCGGAAGGAATACAAGTCTTTTTCTGAGTGGACCCATCCAGGGGCGGACTGACAACTCATGGGGCCCCCGGGCAATAGGAGATTATGGGGCCCCCAGGCAATCAGACATTATGGGGCCACACAGTATACATACACACACACACACACACACACACACACACACACACTATACAATCACACAGTATAAACAGACATGTTTCTATTGGCTGAGAAGGTACTGGAGAGGTGGGGTAGCTATAATCTCAGGATTTGTAGACCAAAAGGATGTCGGTAAGGGACATTTCAGAGACGGATGTAAAAAAAAACCACAGATTTTGACATACTGTCCCTGGTTTTACTGAGGCTGGCAATCCTGATGGGGCCCCCTAGTGGCACGGGGCCCTCGGGCAGTGCCCGAGTAGCCCAATGGTCAGTCCGCCCCTGAACCCATCATTAACCCTGCATTACCAGACAATTTTTTTTTTTGTTTCCAGTGCTGTGATAGTTTGACAATTAGTCATGTAACACTTTACCAAAATTCATTTTGTAAAATTTTTTTTTTTTTTTGATGGCTAGAGCTTTCTTTTGGTGCTATTTAACCACTTTCAGACCGGGCCAATTTGCTGGTCAAAGACCAGACCACTTTTTGCGATTCGGCACTGCGTCGCTTTAACTGACAATTGCGCGGTCGTGCGACGTGGCTCCCAAACAAAATTGACATCCTTTTTTCCCACAAATAGAGCTTTCTTTTGGTGGTATTTGATCACCCCTGCGGTTTTTATTTTTTGCGCTATAAACAAAAATAGAGCGACAATTTTTTGAAAAAAACGCATTATTTTTTACTTTTTGTTATAATAAATATCCCCCAAAAATATATAAAAAAACATTTTTTTCCCTCAATTTAGGCCGATACGTATTCTTCTACATATTTTTGGTAAAAAAAATCGCAATAAGCGGTTATTGATTGGTTTGCGCAAAAGTTATAGCGTTTACAAAATAGGGATAGTTTTATAGCATTTTTATTAATAATTTTTTATTATTATTTTTTTTACTAGTAATGGCGGCGATCTGCGATTTTTATTGTGACTGCGACATTGTCGGGGACCCATCGGACATTTTTGACACATTTTTGGGACCATTGTCATTTATACAGTAATCACTGCTATATAAATGCAGTGATTCCTGTGTAAATGACACTGGCAGTGAAAGGGTTAACCAGTGGGTGGCAGTGTAGGGGTTAAGTGTTCCTAGGGGTGTGTTACTAACTGTGGGGGGGTTGGGCTTTCATTTAGTGTACACTGATCTCTGCTCCAATCACATGGAGCAGAGATCAGCGTCACTAGTTGCTAGGCAGAATGGGAAAATGTTGTTTATACAGCATTTCCTCCATTCGGCCGCTCCGTGAGACGATCGCGGGGATGCCCGCGGCGATCGAGTCCGCGGGTCCCGTGACCGGACTCACGGGGGTCCCGACCAGCGCGGGAGCGCGCCGCCGGCGGCGCGCTCCCGATGGCACGCCGGCAACGAATATTGGACGTACATGTACGCCAATATGCCTGCCCGTGCCATTCTGTCGACGTACATCGTCGTGCGCTGGTCGGGAAGTGGTTAATAACCATTGTGTAAAAATTTCTGTTAAAATAAAAACAGCCAGGACAGTACAAACACCCCCAAAATTACTGGACCCCCCCCCAAATTGCGCCCCAAGTTAATCAAATTTTTTTTGCCACCAATGTTTGGAAGCAAAGAAACATTGTCATATTGAGGGGGTTAAAACATGATGCATACCATTCACACACGGGGTTAATGTGCACCTTTTAAAGTGGTTGTATACTCATTTTTTTTGACTTTTACCTACAGGAAAGCCTATAACAAGGCTTACCTGTAGGTAAAAAAAATATCTCCTAAACCTGTACGGTTTAGGAGATATTCCCCTCGGTATGCGCCGCTGACTGCAGCGGCGCATGCGCACAAGGGGATTCTCGGCCTGAAAATCCGGCAGTGGCCGACCGGCTGGAATGAAATCTCCCACGCGCATGCGTGGGAGTGACGATATCGCGGCTCCGGCCACTCACAGCGCCGGAGCCGCGATACCCAGAAGAAACGCAGAGGGAGCATGTCGGCTCCCTCGGCGTGGATCGGGCCAGATGTCGGGGCCTCGTTCTAAGGTAAGTATTTTATAATGAGCTAGTATGCGGTGCATACTAGCTCATTATGCCTTTTGCTTTGCAGGTGTTAAAAAAATGTATAAAAAAAATAGCGGGTTTACTACCGCTTTAAGGGAGACGGAGGGTTAATATACAGGTCACTCACACAGCGATAAGCTGAGGTTTGGATGTTTAGGAGAGAAGGGTAATGAAAGGGTTGAAACACCACTGCTAACTGTTGCTGCAGTGATTTATGTTTACATCAGGAACTAATGATTGACGCACACTATGAGTTCGGGATTTCAATTTGATCGTAGCGGCTGTGTCTGTGCAGCCCTGTATAGGTAATCAAGGCTCTCACGAGGGCATACCCTGTTGTACCCCCCTCATGTGAACGAACAAGGGGTATTGCTACCTTGAGCATGCTTTACATCCAAAATGTTCATATGATTGTCCTTACAAAAAACCTACATTTTTGGTAAAAATGGAAAACGAGCAAATAAAAAAATGTTATTCTTGTGTCTAGTTGATGCAGTAGAGCATCCAATTCTGGTGTTTCGTTTGCAATCTGTGCAGGATCCCTTATATGACTGGCCACAGGAAACATGCAAACAAACCTTCAGCTACCCTGTTCCCCCGAAAATAAGACCTTCGGGGGAAACAGGGTATGCATAGAGCAATATGGTGCATGGCGGACATGGAATGTTTAAAAAGCTGTTGGTCTAAGGACACAAATATACAGTATGTCTGCCACTTGTTCGTGTTAAAAAGACCCGCTAAGTGTGGACAAGGCTTGGCTTTACTTTCATGGGTATGTGGAAAAATTGGATTTTGTATGGACGCCCTTGTGCAACACGTTACCTGTTGACGCATGTCAATTGGCAGTTAAATTAAGTTCCCATCCCATATTACAGCAAACATTCTCATGTCCTTGCTTCATTATAAGCTCTAACATGCAGCCTAACTGCATAACAAGTTAAAAAAAAGATTGGTTTCAACTGGGCTTTAATTATTTCTATGGGGGACAATGGGGTGGGTTTACTAAAGACAAATAGGCTGTGCACTTTGCCAGCGCAGTTGCACTCTGCAAGTGCAATTGCTCCACAGCTTAGTAAATCAGGGGAAGCTCTGCTGCTTCCATCATCCAATCATGCGCTCTAAAAAGATGCAGTTTTGTAGTTTTATTTATTTTCCTTGGTATTTTTTTGTAAAGTGAAGCTTTATCTCCTTTACTAAGCTATGGAGCAAGTGCACAGTCTGTCTTTAGTACATTGTTGTAAAAACATTTCTTTCACTCATGGCTAGTGTTTGGTTGAAGCCATTTATTATCAATCAACTGTTTACTCTTTTTAAATCATAATGGCAACAGAAACAACCCAAATGACCCCGATCAAAAGTTTACATACCCTGGTGATTTTGCCCTGACAACATGCACACAAATTGACACGAAGGAGTTTAAATGGCTATTAACCCCCCTGGCGGTATTCCCGAGTCTGGCTCGGGGTGGAATTTCAGTACCATAAGCGGTAACCCCGAGCCAGACTCGGGATCGCATTGCAGGATACAGGGAAAGTTACTTACCTTGTCCCCTGTATCCTGCGATGTCTCCCCGCTGTGTGTGCGCGAGCCGTCCTCCTCTCGATTCACACAGTGCCCGAGTGCCGACGAGCTCCATTCCCTGCAACGTTGTGACGCATGGGAGCGGAGATCGGCGCCAAATTCAAAAAAGTAAAAACACACAAAACACATACAGTACTGTAATCTTACAGATTACAGTACTGTATAAAAAAATTACACACCCCGTTTGTCCCTAGTGGTCTGTCCAGTGCCCTGCATGTAGTTTTATATTATAAATACATTTTCTTCTGCCTGGAATTTGGGGATTGTCCATAGCAACCAAAAAGTGTCCCTTTATGTCAAAAGTGGTTATAGACCAGCTAGAAAACAGCGATAATAAATTATAGTCACTTGCAGAATTGAGCGATAGAGATTTCTGGGGAAATTCGTCATCAAACACTAAATCTAATGACAGCGACAATTCTGCAACTGAGCAAATTCCAGTGTTTTTTGATTACATTATTGGATATTTTTTCTTATTATTATTATATTATTATTTGTTATTATTTATAGTTATTTATTATATTATAATTTATGAGTTTGTGTTTCAAACTACTGTCATACCCGGGATGAGTTATTCCTCAGAATTGCAGGGCTACAATATAAAACGCCAAATTTCCATGCAAAATAATGGTACCGCTTTCAGCACCTAAAACCAGAAATAATCATACCGCCAGGGAGGTTAAAAATAACCATCCTCACCTGTGATATGCTTGTAATTAGTGTGTGTATAAAAGATCAATGAGTTTCTGGACTCTTGATAGACCCTTGCATCTTTTATCCAGGGCTGCACTGACATTTCTGGATTCTGAGTCATGGGGAAAGCAAAAGAATTGTCAAAGGATTTGCGGGAAAAGGTAGTTGCAATGTATAAAAAGATATGCAAGGAATTGAGAATGCCAATCGGCAATGTTCAAACGCTAATCAAGAAGTGGAAAATGAGGGGTTGTGTTGAAACCTAAACAACTAGCAGGTAGACCAACTAAAATTTCAGCCAGAACTACCAGGAAAATTGTTTAGGATGCAAAGAAAAACCCACAAATAACTTCAGTTGAAATACAGGACTCTATGAAAAAATGTGGTGTGGCTGTTTCAAAATACACAATAAGGAGGCACTTGAAGAAAGATGGGCTACATGGTCAAGTTACCAGAAGAAAGCCATTACTACGCAAATGTCACAAAGTATCCCACTTATAATTACGCCAAACAGCACAAAGACAAGCCTCAAAGCTTCTGGCACAAAGTCATTTGGAGGGATGAGACCAAAATTGAGCTTTTTGGCCACAACCATAAACGCTACATTTGGAGTGGAGTCAACAAGGCCTATGATGAAAGGTACGGAGGTGGATCGCTTATGTGTGAGCTACAAAGGCACAGGAAATTTTGTCAAAATTGTTGGCAAGATGATTGCAGTATGTTATCAAAAAATACTGGAGGAACATTTGCATTCATCAGGCAGGAAGCTGCGCATGGAACATACTTAGACATTCCAATATGACAATGATCCCAAACACAAGGCCAAGTCGACCTCTCATTGGCTACAGCAGAATAAAGTGAAGGTTCTGGAGTGGTCATCTCAGTCTCCTGACCTCAATATCATTGAGCCACTCCGAGGAGATTTCAAACGTGCCGTTCATGCAAGACAGCCCAAAAATGTACAGGAACTGGAGGCTTTTTGCCAAGAGGAATGGGCAGCTTTACCATCTGAGAAGATAAAGAGCCTCATCCACACATACCACAAAATACATCAAGCTGTCATTGATGTTAAAGGGGGCAATACATGGTATTAAGAACTGGGGTATATAAACTTATGATCAGGGTAATTTGGGTAGTTTCTGTTGCCATTATGATTTAAAGAGTAAACACAGTTGATTGATAAATGGCTTCAGCCAAACACTAACCATGAGTGAAAGAAAAGTTTTTGTGCTATTCATATTCTCTGAAAAATGGCCAAGAAATCATAATTTCCACCAGGGTATGTAAACTTATGCACACAACAAAGAGAAAAAAATGGCCTTGAGAATCTTGGTTAAGGCCCCTTTCACATGGAGTCGGTCCGCTGGACAGCTCAGCGGGGATAAATGGAGTGATACAGCAGGAGCAGGCGGATGACAGGTCTGGCTCCATTCACTGTGCAGAGACAGACCTATCAGAGCCTCGCTATTCTCTATGGCTTGATTGGAGGAAAACTGACAGCCTGTCCGTTTTCATCCGATCCACTGGACGGATGGTGAACGTATCACCATACATCTGTTTTGAGCAGATATTGTCGAATCGGATGGCAGGCGGGTGTCAGTGGCCACGTCTCCGCTGATATCCGCTCGCCCGTAGAAGTTAATGTGTGACCCGCTTGGATCTGCCTGAAAAACGGACAGGCAGATCTGATTGGCCCAATCATGTGAAAGGGGCTTTAAATTTATTACAGATCATATTTTTTTTATATATATATGGGTTTGAAGCTATAGTTTCTTTTCAGGGCAGCTGATTTTTATTTTCTGTAAATAACTGCAGTTTAAAAGAACAATCCATAACTTCCTTTAGTGATCCATAGTACAATGTCTACATCTGGAAAGCCATCCGCTGCTTCCAACTTACAATTTTTTTTTTACTCCTCCCTCATCCTCGTTACTTCAAAGAAGCACAATAATACAGTACTTGATTGCTTTGCAGATATCTGTGCTATTTATGCTGGCGAAAGAATTATTTTTGATGGCGATGTTGCATACTTATTTCCTGTTTTACTTTCTTTCATGTTCGGAAATGCTTATTTTGAAACAAAGCCTTTGCTTCTATATGTGGCATACTAGAATGGATTACCTATGTAGAATTCCCAGAAACTGTCATTGTTCTAACTGTTAATCTGTTTAGATCTCATTAACGCTGTAAGAGGCAATATACATCCTAATTTAACCACTCGACTGCTGTAAGATTTACCCCCCCCCCTCCATTACCAGACAATATTTTTGCGATACGGCACTGCGTTATTTAAACGAACAATTGCGTGGTCGTGGAACACTGTACCCAAATAAAATGTGTGTCCTTTTTTCCCCACAAAACGAGCTTTCTTTTGGTGGTATTTGATCACCACTGCATTTATTTATTATGGCGCTATAAACAAAAAATACCATACAATTTTGAAAAAAAATAAAACAATTTTTTTTCTTTCTGCTATAAAACATATCCAATTAAAAAATGTAAAAAAATCTAATTTTTTCCTCAATTTAATATTTTTTGGGTAAAATTAAAAGATTAAATAAGCATATATTGATTGGTTTGAGTTATAGCGTCTAGAAACTATGGGATATATACTGGAATTTTTATTTCATTTATTTTGTCATTAGTAATAGCAGTGATCAGCAACTTATAGTGGGACAGTGATCTTGCAGGGGACAATCGGACAAGAACTGACACTTTGCGGGAACCAGTGACATGAATACAGTGATCAGTGCTAAAAATATGCACTGCCACTGTACTAATGACACTGGCTGGGAAGAGGTTAAACATCTAGGGTGTTCAAAGTGTTATATTTATATTTTGCAGGGGTATACACTCAATAACTGATATGTCTACCTCTGCCCCCAGCGCTCATAAGATGCGGTCAACTCCCTCCCACCTGGGATTAGTTCTCAATATTTAGCTGCCGTTATAAAACTAACCTTATCATGTAAATACAAAAGGTGATTAACCTGAAAATTCAAATCCAACCACTAACAGCGCTAATACCACATATCTATATAATTAACAGTTATCTATACTGATCATGTAGTATCTTTAGATCCAAATGTCTTTTGTCAAAGCTTATATCCACTTGACACACACAAAAAGTTTAAAGATGAGAGCACACACTGTTCCACGTTAATCAGTCCAGCATTAAAACATACAGTCCTTCATATTCGTTTTTATGCATATCATTAACACATATATTCTTCCAAACTGTCTGGATGCACGTGGTTGTGGTCCTAGACCTTCACCATAAGCTTTTTCACCTCCGTGAATATGTATTCAGATGGCCGCTTACCAGACACTAGTCTCTTTAGAGCCTATCTCCACTGTGTGGAACTCCTCTGTGTGCTCCGCTGGTTACTCTCAGATTAGTTGTGGACATGAAAAAGATTCAAGGGGTCTAATATAGTGTAGTACCTTTTTATTAAGATTCAGAAAATTCCCTACCCCCCTTACATAATATGCTTACATTAAAACAGCCTATAACGTTTGGGGTATCAGTGGTGCCATACAAGACGCTCTCTGAGGACGTAAATACGAAACGCGTCAGGGCGTGGTCGCGCGAGCAAGAGAGGGGAGTGAGAGCCGACAAGGACCCGGGTCTTCACACGGAAACTGCGTCGGATGAGACCTGCAGCCTACCGGTGAGGCGCTTGTATGGCAGCACTGATACCCCAAACGTTATAGGCTGTTTTAAATTGTTTTAATGTAAGCATATTATGTAAGGGGGGTAGGGAATTTTCTGAATCTTAATAAAAGGTACTACACTATATTAGACCCCTTGAATCTTTTTCATGTCCACAACTAATGTGAGAGTAACCAGCGGAGCACACAGAATCACACAGAGGAGTTCCACACAGTGGAGATAGGCTCTAAAGAGACTAGTGTCTGGTAAGCGGCCATCTGAATACATATTCACGGAGGTGAAAAAGCTTATGGTGAAGGTGTAGGACCACAACCACGTGCATCCAGACAGTTTGGAAGGATATATGTGTTAATGATATGCATAAGAACTAATATGAAGGACTGTATGTTTTAATGCTGGACTGATTAACGTGGAACAGTGTGTGCTCTCATCTTTAAACTTTTTGTGTGTGTCAAGTGGATATAAGCTTTGACAAAAGACATTTGGATCTAAAGATACTACATGATCAGTATAGATAACTGTTAATTATATAGATATGTGGTATTAGCGCTGTTTGTGGTTGGATTTGAATTTTCAGGTTAATCACCTTTTGTATTTACATGTTCAAAGTGTTAACTATGCTTTGCCAGTGTTTTTGGACACAGTGTGCCCCTTTCTCTAGGGAAAGAGATTGATTGTAGTCCCTTATTTAGATAGGCAGGGGCTCTGTCGTGTGTTTCCTCCTGACGATCAGCGGGTGTCAGCGGTCATCCATTGGCTGGCACCCGCTGATCGGTATATACTATTTATAATCACAGCACAGCTGGGCCGCAGAACACCTTTCACCTCCCAGCTTCATTCCCTCCGTGTACTGCAAGTTTCTACACCACCCCGATGGTTGCATCTGACTGAAGTGATCCACGCTTTATAACCCGCCTGCAATGTTGATGCCCTCACTTTAAAGAAACACAAGGATTTACTTTAAAGGTATGAGATATTTTGAGCTCCGGTGAGTGTAACCCCTTATGGGAGTGTGCCTCACGTGGTGAAGATTTGGGTGTTTGGTACACCTTTTAACTACTACTATCACCTACTATCTTCAGAAGATAAATGCACTGTCATCACATCATGTTATATGTTTTGGAAAACATATTTATGTCAGATGGAATTTGTTGGACTGACATAAGCGCTGTTATAACATGGGACTGATATCGTGATCATACTGAACTCTTTTATGTCAATATATTATGCTACATAAGTGTAAGCAACTGTAATTTTATTCAAGTAAACAGATACTCTGCGGTATAGTTAGCAAGTATAGATTTTGAGTTATTGTATTGTTTACCAATAAGTAATTTATGGTGTGCCTCTCAAATTTTCACTTCCTGTTTTATATTTTCATGAATTTTGTGAATATGTGGATTTTTCTGCCCCTCTAGCGTGAACTGGCATTTAATCAGTTGAGCCTGGATGCCTACTTGCTGCTTGGGTCAATTCTGACATTTCTTTCATACATATTAAAATCTGCATTTTTTGTGAGAAAATGACTTGAAACCCCTAAACCTTATATATTGTTTGAAATCAGTCCAGCATGCCTCTATGCCACAGAGTCACTATAGAAAATCCCTTGTAATCCACCTAATAAATGCAGCCAAAATGGGTATTCCCACCCTTTGGAAGTCGACCACCCCTCCCAGCATAAGAGACTGGATAAGATGAGTGGGACGGATAATGGAGATGGAGGATCTTATTCACCAACTAAATGATGCTTCATCCAAATTTACCAGAATTTGGGCTTGCTGGTTACACTTCCAAGAGTCCGCAGAATACAAAACATTGTTTAATGACCCATAGCTTTACCTGAGGGGCACACACACCAGCCATCTATACCTTTTAAGCTTCCAATACGCAGTCAGATAACTTACTCAGGCCACCTTACCTTCCACCCCCTTTATTTTACCCCCCTATGTTTTCCCCTCCCCCTCCCCACTTCAAACTCCAGATAGACACTGCACCATACTGTAAATACCTTTTACTAGTAACAGCAACTCGGAGAACGCAGGACATAGCCCAGGTTTCAATCCAAGGACACCCGGGTATCGTAATGAAGAATGCAATAGACAGCGACTTTACATACCCACATTCGGTTGACAATACTCCCACGACTCTCAGTTAGAGCCCGTTGGGGGTGAGAGGGAGGGGAGGTTGATTACCTGTCGTTCATCGAACAATCCGGTTAGACCCGGACCCGGGTCAAATTAACGCTACACCTGCAGGAATAACCGCACTTCCTTGCGCACTAGTGATGGTCTTTCAGTAGTTAATGATGTTAGATTTACTGTTAAAGCTTATATGTTTTCAGTTCTGGTGTTCTGTATTACTTAATACTACGTTGGAATGTGATGGTATTGCACACACATACATAGTGACATGGGATGCTATGTACTCTGTTAAGAGGTGAATGTAAAAAAAATTGTCTTTTGGAAACGTTGCTATATACTGCATTTACCCAATAAAAATAAGTTTAAAAAAAAAAAAAAATGTTTGAAATCAGAGGCCCTGGAGAATACAGAGGTGGCTGTTGCAATTTTGTATGTCTCACAATATTTGCACAGCCATTTATTAAACACAAATTTGTTAGAATTTTTCTTTTTTTATGAATTTTAGTGCACTCCTGTGGAATGGCGACAAACTATGGTACATTGCATTACCTACAGGTGACCATTTAAAAAAACATTGCAGATTACCAGTTTAGAGTTAAACATGAGATCTGGCACTAAAATTATTGTTCTGCCTCCGATATCCATAACGATACCTCATGACCCAACAGACCAAACCCAATTTCTTGGGGTACCTGAATAGTGAGTACATTGTAAATGTCTTGCAAAACTGGGCCTAGTATGTAGCTATCATTGTATATGTCCAGAAAATATGAATAAAAATATGAATAAAGTCCGGCTATGTGCTAAAGTGGTCAGCTGAAAACTTCCCCAGCCATACTGGCGTAAGATAATAGCGATGGACAAATTTAAAGTCTGTCACTGGCTGAGATCAGTTGAGTAAACCTATAATCCCAAATCTCATCGGAGTCGTCACTATCTAAAGTTGGTATAGGGTCCATGATTCTCTGCATTTAGTTGTACAGGGTCAAATGAGCCTAGAGACTTGCCTCCCAAGGGACTCCATGCTTGTAGGTTATCGTAAGGAACCTAGATCAAATTAAGTGTTGCAAGTATGATGCAATTGTATATAACTGAAAAAATACCAATTAGAGAGAGCATATTTGACCTTCAACTCGTCTAGTGAGGGAAGTTTACCATCAAGAAACAAAAAACTAAGAACTCTAATCTCCTTGGATGCCCAAACAACTGCCTCTGGAAGTTGGAGAAAATTATGATGCTTCAGGTTGTTGCACAGGGGATATGAAGGGACCCTTCATTGGAAGTGGTTAGATATGTTTGGAAGGCCAATTCTGTCTCTTGTGTGCAACTCATCAATGTCTTCTTAATGAGAGGACACCAGCACAATCTCAGGGGAGGAAATCGCCCACTTTGTGTGAGTCGGAGGAAATGAAGAGTAATTTATTGCCCAAGTGGGACAGCAACAACCAGAAACTAGAATGTGTTACCTCATATATGCCAGAGTATTTTCTCTGGTGGGGGAATGTTTTATTACTTTTTTTAATGGCTGTTGATAAAGCAAAATATTTTAACGGACAACTATTATAAAGTCTGTTTCTTAAAAGTCCCAAATTAAATTTTTTATTTTTTTGGGCTATATATTGGTGATGTGGTACATTTTGATATTAAATCTGGTAAAGATATTCATAATTTTCTCACAGATAGCAACCAGCTGGAATCCATATTTTACTAGTGTTTTTTTAAGTGAACTGGTCTTGTTCATTGAAGGACCTAAACTAACTGTTGATAAATACCATGTGATGCCTGCAAGTACCTGCGGCTTTCTTTGTGACTTTGGAGGACCAAGGGTCTGAGCATAAACTCTAAAAAGTGGACAGGGCCTAGGGGGGAAAAGCTTCTTTGACTTGGAGAGGAGTCAAGGTCTTGTGTACAATATTGGCCTAAGATCTAGGGTTCTCCTGGGGCAAAAAGGAACGGATTTGAAGACCATTGCACCACAAGTTACCTACACCGGAAATGTTACTTTGGTGATCATGACAAGTTTGCTTACAGTAAAATGAATTCTGCTTGTTATGGGGTACTGCGCCTTTCCACCTAGCAGTTGCAGTGCTTAAAGTGGAAGTAAATTAATTGATTTAAACAGTTAAAAAAAAAAGGCATGCCGGGAATACTAACTGCACATTGGCTGTGCTCTCAGCCAATCTATCAAACCATCCATTGGCTGGTGTCATAACGAATCACATGTGCAGCACCATAGCAGTTGAAGATTAAACAGAGGCAAAGATGGCAGCTTCCTTGGCTGAAAACGATAGGGGAGTTTACTTCCACTTTAATAAACCCAACAGTGTTAGAATACATGTTAATAGTTGATGTGAGATCATAATTGGTGTAGACTGTACTACTTCTCAACCATCGACAATTAACACAATTTACTCTATTATCAAACACCATGAGACCCCATTTATACTTGTAGTTAGGGGGTAAAAATGTACAGCTAAGCCGTATTTTACTGCCCTCCAACTGCTCCCCCTTCAGCTGTAAAGGAGGTGGAAGGTGGTGTTTGTATGTCGTGGCTGTGATTCAGCAAAAATGATCCCCACTGTTTTGCGTGAAGGGCAGTACTGCCAGCCAAAAAAAACATGACCCATTAGACTAAATGGAGGCACTCTGTAACTGTGGTTATAGTGCACTGGTGCAGGGATTAAAAAGTTAAAACAGGTGGTGAGGAGGCAATATAACACCAAATGCCCTCTGAAGAGGGATCAAAATGCTTGTGCAAACAGGGCCTTAAAATTTGAACAGATAAAGGAATTCTTCATAAAGACAGCAAGGTAAAGCATTGAAGTGGTCATTTAAGTCTCATTCACACAACCATGGAATTATATGCATTTATATGTATTTGTAGGGCATTTCTAATAATGATATAATGCATACAGTCCGTTTACTTACATTCAGGTGCATGCAGTTTAGCTGTGTTTTGAAAAAATAGAAATCTGTGCATCCAGCGGCAGATAAGATTCTATATTATGCTTCCCAGATCTATTTCACCTGAATTTAATTAGGAGAGACCCATGTGAATGAGGGCTTAGGCAGCCAGGTCATTGGCTCTTCCCATGTCATTCTTGGGAGTGTGTGTGTGGTGGGGGGGCCTTGTTTTACCATGAACAGGAAGAAAAGAACAGCAACTCAATACACAGGGACTGCAGGATCAGCACAGTTTGCTTAAATTAGGTCATTTATGCATGTTACCCAGCACAATCTGAGAGGTGCAAAGATAACTGCACCTGGCAGTGTGCTCTATAGTCCAACTTGTGGCATACCCTGAAATCATTTATTTTTGCTAATAAGCAGAATAAAGTTTTGGGACTTTAAATGACGCGAGCATCCAAGGGGTGCCCGCCTCCATCCCTATCAAAATATAAAAAATGGGGGGAGGGGGGGAGAAAGGAAGAAAGTGGGACTTTAAATGAAGCACACAGCAAGTAAAAAAGTTGGTCAAGCGACTAGAAAGTTATATTTATTCATATTTCATAATCCATAATCCACCATAAAACATTTTGGGCATCAAGCCTCTAAAAAAACTTTTTGGGCATCAACCCTCTATAGACCTTTACATTTGAAAAAAACAGCAATGACAATTAATGCATATAGTACACAGGGTCATAATAAATTATATTGAATGCAAATAAAATCAAATGATATCTTATTGTTTCATGATTAAAGTAGAAAAAAATTGATAAAGGCTCGATTACTCCATGATTTTGCTCCTGATGAGCGGTTGTCATGCCGCGAAACGCGTCGAGCCTTTATCAATTACAGTACTGTATGTGTTTTGTGTATTTTTACTTTTTTGAATTTGGAGCCAATCTCCGCTCCCGTGCATCATAACGTCGCAGGGAACGGAGCTCATCGGCACTCAGGCACTGTGTGAATCGAGCGGAGGAGCTCGCACACACAGCGGGGAGGACATCGCAGGATCCAGGGGACAAGATAAGTAACTCTCCCTGTATCTAGCGATGCGATCCCAAGTCTGGCTCGGGGGTTACCTCTCGTACTGAAATCCCAGCCCGAGCCAGACTCGGGATTATCGCCAGGGAGGTTAAAAAAAAATCATATTTTTTTTTTTTTTTTCTTAAATCTTCCATCTGAGAAACAAACTAAAAGGCTGTCTGTAGATAGGATTCCTCGTCTGGTTTTTAAAATCTCCTACCAATTTTTGTCCTGAATTGGCGACTTTCTCAAGACGTGGGAAAATATTTTCTCTATTTTTAAACCCCCAACTCCAGGCTGGTTTTTAATTTTATTAGTGCAGTGAGATCTGTCTCGCTCCGAATGAGTTAAAGGTGAATATAAGTACCTATACTTATCTTATTCCTCACTCCCCCTGGCCGCTGGCACTCTCCTCCTCACTCTAGAACTCCAAGTTGTGTGGGCCATTATTGCTCTCCCGAACTTTACAGGGCTGCTGGTCCTGTGTGTACAGCGGCTTTGGGACCACTAACTTGAAGAGAAGCAAGCCTGCATGAGTGAGAAATGAGGTAAGTATTTGCACTTATTTTACTTGTGCCAAAGACCTACCTTTTTTACCCGAGGTGGTATCAAACTTCCAACTCAGCAAAGGCATCCTTTTTTGTGCCCTACTGCTAAACACTCCAGAAAGATTGTTCTTTATTGTCTGAATGTTGTCAGAATTTATCTGAAAGCCATAGCCTCTTTCAGAAAGACACTCTTTGTCCTACCAACCGGGCCTTGCAAGAATAAAACACCTCAAGCATTCTTATGTTCTTACGCCACCAGATCAAGAAGTGTTTTTCTTTTTTGCCTTGATTGTACAGGACAATGGCTTTTTTTAAATCATTATGACTGGGTTATATGCAGCTACTTTGGACCATACCTGGAAGCCACTGGATGGAGGACATGGGTCTGGCCTGAAATGTTGATGACATGCACTAGATCCTGCTAAAAATAGTGCAATGCATGGAGCAGCTGCAGGGTGCTTTGTTCAGGGATGTAGTCTGGGGCACTTTGCAAAGTGCATTCTTATGCCTTCATTAGCCCTTGTACACACGGTTGGAGAATCCGTTGGAATGTGTCCTATCGGACCGTGTTGTCGAATAATCCGACTGTGTGTGGTATGCATCGGACTGATTCCGTTGGAATATCTGTCGGACCCAATTTTCCAACTTGTTGGAAATATTTTCCGACCAACTGGTTCGATCGGACATACTCCGATCATGTGCAGAGAATTTTGATCGGACTAAGTGCCACGCATGCTCAGATCAAATTCCTACATCAAAGCTATTGGCTACTAGCCTGAACGTAGTCCCATCATAACGAAATTACGTCATCACGTTCTGAAGGATCGGATTTTTCGACAACTTAGTCCGACCGTGTGTATGCAACAGTTTCGGACAAGATCCGACGGACAAAATCCGACAGATTTGGTTGTCAAAATCTCCGACCGTGTGTACAGGGGCTTAGTGTTGTTGAGTTTGTTAGTGCCCCTTTGATGATCCTCTGTTCCGGGCCCTAGTGCCTTTTCCTTTGACTCCCTGTCTTCTTCCAGTCATTTAGCTGGCCTTCCAGCCACTCCATTCCCCATTTTCCTATCTAAGAAGACTATTTCTGCCACAATGCCAGATTTCATAGGCAACCTTTTTGGCCTTTTTGAAGCCATAGACAGCAGGGGTCACAACCATGCCCCTCCAGCCTCTCCTCCTGCCTCAGTTTTTTTTTTTTTTATTTCACCCTTGAGCTGAGAGAGGAGGTTGCTACTGTCAGGATATTTGTACGATTAAGTTGGTGATATTAATGTATACTAGTATCTCCAATATAAAAATAATTAAGCGGACCAATTTATTATTCCTGAGCATCATTTCTCTATGCAGATTAGGGCTGCAACTAACGATTATTTTCATAATCGATTAGTTGGCCGATTATTGTTTCGATTATTCGGATAATGTGGAAACGTGTCCCATAGGAAACCATGTAATAGGAACTGTAGTGCGTTTCTGCAAAAAGCACCAAAAAACACAGAGGTGTAAACCTGGCCTAAGACATTTAGTAGCAGCAGCATGTTTTTTTTTGTATCCCCTGTCATAATGGGGTTAAAAAAAAAAACTAAAACTAGCCCTTTATAGCACAAAAAAAGCAAATAATCGCTACTGTAAGGGGTTCATTTATACTGTGAAACAGTAACAGTAATAATATATATTACTTATATCATATATATATATATATAATAAATACACCCGGAAGTAGGATATATGGGCATTTTAACTAGGGGTCAGACATGAAGGGTGGAAGGTAGATCTAAATCTTTTATATTAAAGTAGTACTAAAAGCTGAGACTTTTTTTTTTTTCATGGATATGATCATTTTATATATAATTCACAATACTGGTAAAAGTTTACTTTAAAATGTACTTGTAATGCCTTCTATTATCTCTAGTCTCCACCTTCATTGGGTTCAGATGCTGATCTTCCCTGCACAGAGTCTTTAAAGTGACTTTTTTTTTTGAACAGGAACACAGCAAACGTGGAAGAAGGTGCTCTGGTCAGATGAGACCAAAATTTAACTTTTTGGCCTAAAAGCAAAACGCTATGTGTGGCGGAAAACTAACACTGCACATCACCCTGAACACACCATCCCCATTGTGAAACATGGTGCTACAATGGAATGGTTTAGATCAGCCTTTCTCAACCTTTTCAACATGGAGGAACCCTTGAAATAGTTCTCCAGTCTCAAGGACGCCTGGTAAAAATTTGAAATCTACAACTCATGATACATTAGTGTGATGGTCAGTGGGAAGAATAGTCCTTACACTTGTGGTCATTGGGAAGAATTACCTCCTTACAGATAGCTAAAAAGATCAATGGTGTCGCTGGGAACTTATCTGAGAGGCAGAAATTGCCAATGCTGAAGGAACCCCTAGCAACCTCTGGAGGAACCCTAGGGTTCCACGGAACCCTGGTTGAGAATCACTGGTTTAGATCAAAGCATATTCATGTGTTAGCCCTTGTACACACGATCGTAGATTCCGACGGAATGTGTCCGATCTGAGCATTTTGTCGGATATTCCGACTGTGTGTGGTCTGCATCGGACTGTTTCCGTCTGAATATCCGTCAGACCAAATTTTCCAACTTGCCGGAAATATTTTCCGACAAAATGCTCCGATCAGACATACTCCGATCATGTGTAGAGAATTCCGATCGGACAAAGTGCCACGCATGCTCAGATCAAATTCCTACACCAAAGCTATTGGCTACTAGCCTGAACGTAGTCCCATCGTAACGAAATAACGTCATCAAGTTCTGAACGATCGGATTTCCGACAACTTCGCCCGACCGTGTGTATACAACAGTTTCGGACAAAATCCGACAGATTTGGTTGTCAGAATCTCCGACCGTGTGTACAAGGGCTTAGAATGGCCTAGTCCAAACGTAAATCCAATTGAGAATCTGTGGCAAGACTTGATAATTGCTGTTCACAGACACTCCCCATCCAATCTGACAAAGCTTGAGCTATTTCGCAAATGAGGATTGGGCAAAAATCTCACTCTCTAGATGTGCAAAGCTGGTAGAGACATCCCCAAAAAGACTTGCAGCTGTAATTGCATCGAAATGTGGTTCTGGAAAGTATTGACTGAGGGGGGCTGAATACAAATGCACCGCACACTTTGCAGATATTTATTTGTAAAAAAAAAAAAATAAAAAAAAATGAAAACCATTTATTTTCCTTCCACTTCACAATAATGTTTGTGTTTCTCTATTATATAAAATCCCAATAAAATACATTTTACGTTTTTGGTTGGAACATGATAAAACGTGGCAAATGTCAAGGGGTATGAATACTTTTTCAAGGCACTGTAAAATAAATATACGGGAACCAAGAAAATATGAACTTCCCTGGCATGCCTATTGTATATGCAATGAATATCCTAGTTGTTCCTCCTTTTTTCTTTGTGTTCCTTGCAAACCTGGAAGTGGTTACATTTCAGTATGAAAATCTAAATAAATGATCAAATTCAAGGCAAAAGAAAATGAAACATATATGCAAGTCTGTTGTAGATATGTGTGGGATTACAACTCTCAGGAGACTTTGATTCCTGTATTGTTATGAGCGATGTTATAACTGACAGGAAATTCTTCATTAAATTAAATGGAGAGAGCGAACAGAAAGTACTAACTGGACTGTAAAAAAAAAAATTTGCAACAGACAACAGGGAGATGCAATGATACAGAGATCACCCAGAGCTGCTGGGAAAATAATAGCGGTGAGATTTGTCACCCTCTTCAAAAGCTTTTATTTTTACATGCAACAGGAATTGACGCGTGTACATGCGGTTTTGGTGCGCTTTCCTGCATGACAGCAAACCTCTTCCCCTAGCAACATCAACACTTCCCTAAAACGTATTAGCGCACCTGAAAAAAAATGTGCCAGAAACACACTGCAAAAATCCATGCATAGATGTGAACCTACAGTAGCCTTAGATGTGATGGCTGCAATACTTGCATTTTTTAGGTTTGCTTTCTTCTATTTTGATCTGATCTGATGATCCAGCCAGTAAGTCTGTTTTTTTTTTTTTTTTCTCAACAGAACAAGCTTTTTTGCCGTTACAGGGATAAAAAGAAAGGGAATGGGTTAACGTGGACTACTCCAGATAGGTTACAATGTAACACCAGTGGAATTGAGGACTGTCTTGATACCCAGAAATTAGGCAAAATAAAATAAAAGTTACATAAATTTTATTCAAAAAGCATTAATTCATTAAAAAGATTTGTTGATGACCAACCATATTATAGGTTAAAAGCATCATAGTACAAACAATATTACAATGAAGAGATGCCCAGTCTCCCATTAAAGGGAGCCAGGAATACAGAGGCTTATAGCCCCCCCTTTTCTTTCCCCCCCTCCTTTTCCCCTTCCCCCCCCCCCCCACACCCTTGGCTTCCCTCTTTTTGTCCCTGCTATTTACTTTTTATGTTCCCTTATGTCTATCCCTCTCTGCTCTAGATTTTTCCTTTTATTTGCACTGTTAATTTTCTCCTCTCATAAGCACACTCTAATTGAAGCTATGACCTTAACTATGTGTCTGCCACGTGCATTGACCAAGGTGATATACCAATCGTATCTTTATATATATCCCCTTCTTTCTAACTTGTTATCCACAGCCTACCCTGTGCTACGTGCCTCCCGTGGCCACCCCAGGAGTGGCAGATCCCTATTCAGGGAGCCACCCGTGCCTATTTGTAGGCTTCCCTTGGGGACCTCAACAGTAAGCCATGCTACTACCACTTTCTGTATGACTGTAAAATTACTCCATGGCTTCAATTCTGTTAAGGCCATAATATGGCTTATTGTAGTAAGTTTTGTATAATCTTGAGATTGTATCCATCTAACCCTAGATGCTCCAAGAGATCTCCTGAAGAAGCGACTTCATTGCGAAACTAGTAGAGAAATACCACCAACTTGGGCATAAGCCGCTGTATTCCTGGATCCCTTTAATGGGAGACTGGGCATCTCTTCATTGTAATACCGTTTGTACTATGATGCTATTAACCTGTAATATGGTTGGTCATCAACAAATGTTTTTAATGAATTAATGCTTTTTGAATAAAATTTTATAAAATTTATGTAATTTTATTTTATTTTGCCTAATTTCTGGGTATCAAGACAGTCCTTAATTCCACTGGTGTTGCATGGTAACCTATCTGGAGTAGTCCACGTTAACCCATTTCCTTTCTTTTGTTTCAATTAATGAGGATACCAACCTACTAATGTTTACTTTTAAAATTAAAAATGTATGAGGTACTACACTGTTTATAAAGTTACAGGGATAAGATAAATCATTTAACAGTGGCAGGGGTGCTTAAAATGATCAATGTAAAACTTTTATCCCAACAGGAGCAAAGCTGTTTTTTGTATCTGATTATAAAGTGTTAGTTGGAGCTCAGCTTCAATTTGTTAAGCTATTTAAATCTGCTAGTACATCGAACACTTCCCTTCCCTCCAGACTGACAATGCTGCTGACCAAATTTGCCCCCTGTGCTAATTCATGCAGAGTGGCGTCTCTCTAATACAGGAAGTGCGTTACTGGACAGATCACTAGGGGAAAACGGATGGAAAAAAGCCTTAAAAAAACAAATAGTCACCACATCTAATCATTGGTTCGCTAAAATATATTACAT
The DNA here is from genome assembly GCF_037356315.1 of Lithobates pipiens. Taxonomy (NCBI): domain Eukaryota; kingdom Metazoa; phylum Chordata; class Amphibia; order Anura; family Ranidae; genus Lithobates; species Lithobates pipiens. Next base: position 3,545,787 of record NW_027507685.1, on the reverse strand, counting down.
TTTGGTTTTGGGTTTAATACCGCCATAATTGTGCACATCAAAATGTAAAAAACTGCAGTACAATGAATCAAGTGTGAGATGATGGCAATGATTCAGCTGCTTGAGTTGGACATAAATATTGGTGATTTGTGCTTGCATACATTTATTATGATATTGGAAGGACAACCCGTCAACTCTGGCATCCCAGCAAACAATTTCCCACTATTAATGATGGGCTCGGGCGGGTTGGAATCGTATCCGCCAGGAAGCTGTCACTGCACACCGCCAGTCATAGGCACCTAGTGTATGTGCAGCTGCGGGCTGGGAAATGCCTCAATGCCTATGATTGGCAGTGTGCAGTGATGGCTTCTTGGCGGGTACGATCCGAACATGCCTGAGCCTATCCCTACCTACTATCTGCAACAGATAATCAGTAGAAGTGTAGTGAATATTCTTCACAGTATCAAAACTCTGTTGAAAACCACTGTACTTTCATGTATTGTGTAGGCTGAGCAAGGTAGAGTAGGGTATGGAACTGCTGTCAAGTGACTTTCTACAATTCAGATGTGCCTGTTTATTCTATAAGAGGCACCATGTTGTTAATTTACTAAAACTGGAGAGTGCAAAATTTGGTGCAGCTCTGCATAGAAACCAATCAGCTTCTCGCTTTTTTTTTCTGTCAAAGCTTAATTGAATCAGCTGAAGTTGGAAACTGGCTTCCATGCAGAGCTGCACCTGATTTTGCACTCTCCAGTTTTAGTAAATAAACCCCAATGTTAGAGCTGCACGAGTAATTGTTAAAAAAAGCAATCTCGATTCACTCCCCCTGACGATCTCTCCCACTGAGAGTAGGCAATTCTTTCATATAAACAAGTGGAGAGATTATCTGCTCACTCAGCTGTCAAAAGAAAGCATCCCAAGCAATCTGCCAAGTTTAGAACTTGAAACATTGTAATAACTAATGCTTACTTCTTAGATCAAAGAGATAGAACTTCTTGTGTAAACAAATAATCTGGGCAGTCTGCCAAGCTTTCAACCACGTGTAAAAATGCAGGACGTTTAACCACTTAAAGTCTAAATCTTTTTCTGACACTTTTTAACCACTTCCCGACCAGCGCACGACGATGTATGTCGACAGAATGGCACGGGCAGGCATATTGGCGTACAGGTATGTCCAATATTCGATGCCGCCGTGCCATCGGGAGCGCGCCGCCGGTGGCCCGCTCCCGCCCTGGTCGGGACCCCCGTGAGTCCGGTCGCGGGACCCGCGGACTCGATCGCCGCGGGCATCCCCGCGATCGTCTCACGGAGCGGCCGAATGGAGGAAATGCTGTATAAACAACATTTCTCCATTCTGCCTAGCAACTAGTGACGCTGATCTCTGCTCCATGTGATTGGAGCAGAGATCAGTGTACACTAAATGAAAGCCCAACCCCCCCACAGTTAGTAACACACCCCTAGGAACACTTAACCCCTACACTGCCACCCACTGGTTAACCCCTTCACTGCCAGTGTCATTTACACAGGAATCACTGCATTTATATAGCAGTGATTACTGTATAAATGACAATGGTCCCAAAAATGTGTCAAAAATGTCCGATGGGTCCCCCACAATGTCGCAGTCACAATAAAAATCGCAGATCGCCGCCATTACTAGTAAAAAAAAATTATAAAAAATTATTAATAAAAATGCTATAAAACTATCCCTATTTTGTAAACGCTATAACTTTTGCGCAAACCAATCAATAATCGCTTATTGCGATTTTTTTTACCAAAAATATGTAGAAGAATACGTATCGGCCTAAACTGAGGGAAAAAAATATTTTTTTATATATTTTTGGGGGATATTTATTATAACAAAAAGTAAAAAATAATGCGTTTTTTTCAAAATTGTTGCTCTATTTTTGTTTATAGCGCAAAAAATAAAAACCGCAGGGGTGATCAAATACCACCAAAAGAAAGCTCTATTTGTGGGGAAAAAAAGGACGTTAATTTTGTTTGGGAGCCACTTCGCACGACCGCGCAATTGTCAGTTAAATCGACGCAGTGCCGAATCGCAAAAAGTGGTCTGGTCTTTGACCAGCAAAATGGTCCGGTCTGCAAGTGGTTAAGTTTATATATATATATATATATATATATATATATATATATATATATATATATATATATATATATAATTTTAGCAGAGACCCTAGGGAATAAAATTGCAATTGCTGCAATATTTTATGTCACACTGTGTTTGCCCAGCAGTCTTTCAAATGCAATTTTTGGGAAAAAATTACACTTCAATAAATAAAAAACGAAACAGTAAAGTTAGCACAATGTTTTTTGTTTTAATGTGAAAGATGTTACGCCGAGAGAATCGTGATCTATCTTCTAAGCAAAATAATTGTGATTCTCGTTTTAGCCAGAATTGTGCAGCTCTACCCAATGTGCTAATTTAGTGTCCTAAGTACGCACAAGATATTTTGCATTATGGACCCTTTTCAGTTTGCATTTCCAAGTCCAGAAAGACTGCATTACTTTGGGAAAGTTAAAAAGTAGTGTTGGCATCCCCCTCCCCACACAAAAAAACCCTAAACTCCCTTTAAAATATAATTTTGGTAAAAGCCACATGGTTGAATAAATTTATATTTTGGTTTGAATCAGGGGTGGTGCTAGTTTTGTTTTTTGCTCATTACAACTTGGCAGACAAAAGCCTGGTGTTTATTGATCTTGTTCTGTGCATTTCCAAGCTATATTAAAAATATTTTATAGAACTTTGTTATAACTGTTATTTTTATAATGAGACCCATGTTTCTTGGTGAAAAGGGAATTCAGTATGTGATGTCTACTTTTAGGTTATTCCCAAAATTTTTGCTTTAGCATTAGATATATTTTTTCTTGTTAAGTAGATAAATAAGTACTGCTAACTAATTAGAGAGAGGAGACTGAGAAAATTCTTCTTCCTGTTTACAACAGACTGATTGCATCACATCAGCCAAAGCAAAGTCACTAGACTGGAAATTAGGGACTGCTTTTTCAATTTATTTATTTTTTTAATTATGCTGTTGCTGCATATTGTTACTTTGATGTCAGAAATGTATTTATACAAACAAATTACTGAGATTTACTCTTAAGGGTGCAATATGTATTATTCAATGTTGGCCTCAACAAAGATCAAGTTGATTCACATAACTTTTCTGAATCTGTGGCAACCTAGTCTGTCTATCATACTCCCCAGTGCTGCTTTGTAGCCCTCCCATCCACCCTTGTGCATTTCCTACCTTGTCCTCAAGCCCACAAGTCAGGAGGAATTGTGTCACAAGACACTACTTCTTGACTCTTAAGCCAGTTGTTTTGCACTATCCCCTTGTCCCCTCAGCCATTACAGTCAACTGGTTACGTTAGTACCTCAATAACCAGATCTGATATCCATATACATGGCACACCTAGGTTAGGGCTTTGAGACTGAAAGTCACAATTTTTGTTTAATACTGTACCAAATATCCAATGATACTATTAAACAGATGCACCACGCCACCTTCAGAAGTGGCACCAACAATGCCATCGGCAGGCTTAAGGCTTATTTTGTCAGTGAAGCCTTTGTTATGCATATGATCACTATATCATAGCTGACATAATGATTACATGTTTAGGAACCACTCTGGTACTTAAACATTAGTGGGGGACCTAAACATTAGTGGGGGACCTAAGTTATCAGTGATGGCCACCTTTTAGAGCTAGCAGCCACACATAGTGTCTAAGTGAGGACATTTATTACCATGTCTATGCCCTCCATGCTCTTTGCTAAGGAATCATTTAGTGACCTTGTCACTTGCTTAAAGTGCAAAAAAGGCAAAAAAAAAATTGATCTCAGTTAGAGCTGCACAATTGTTAAACCCGCGATCTCGATTCACCCCCCCCCCCCCCTTGACGATCTCACCCGCTGAGAGTAGGCGATTCTTTCATATAACAAGTGGAGAAATTATCTGCTCACTTAGCTGTCAAAAGAAAGCATTCCGGGCAATCTGCCAGGTTTAGAACTTGAAACATTGTAACTAAGCTTACTTCTTAGATCAAAGGGATAGAACTTCTTGTGTAAACAAATAATCTGGGCAGTCTGCCAAGATTTCAACCATGTGTAAATGCAGGAAGTTTAACCACTTAAAGTCTAAATCTTTTTCTGACACTTCTTAAATTAAAATCAATATTTTTTGCTATAAAATTACTTGGAACCCCCAAACACACACGCGCACATATATATATATATATATATATATATATATATATATATAATATTTATTTATTTTTTATTTATATATATATAATTTTAACAGAGACCCTAGGGAATAAAATGGCAATTGCTGCAATATTTTATGTCACATTATATTTGCCCAGCAGTCTTTCAAATGCAATTTTTTGGGGAAAAATACACTTCAATAAATAAAAAAATGAAACAGTAAAGTTAGCACAATTTTTTTGTTTTAATCTGAAAGATGTTATGCCGCGAGAATCGTGATCTATCTTCTAAGCAAAAAAAACGTGATTCTCATTTTAGCCAGAATCGTGCAGCTCTAATCTCAGTTCAGTTGCTGCATTAAAGTAAAAAAACTTTGCGCTAGCTAGCAGCTATCCACAAACAAAAATTGGCCCCGTCTCTTTTTAGAGAAAGTGGCTGTAGGACAGCAGAACCTGCATCTTCGAGAACAAAGAGCCCTCTAAAACCCTCCAAAAATTAGAGTAAGCGAAAGCACACGAGAAGAGCGAGATTGGGGTTGTAAGAAGTACAAAAAGAGGTAGGAAAATAGACACTATTAACGCCACTATTAAGATCCTTAATCTTTTACATTCAATTTTTACAGACCCTGAACTAGACCTACTCAGGAAAGGGTTAAACTTTGCCCCCATTAGACACCTAATTTATTTTAGTTATTTGTGGAGTCGAATAAGTTCATATGGAACTTGTTGGTTAAAAGGTACTATGTCTTAAAAGATACTAACATCAGTGAGTAAATTATATAGCCCAATTACCTCTCATAGATACAAGGATGACTCTAGTATTGAGATTATAGAGGAGCTCTACCTGAAGGCACTTTGAGGCAATGAGCATATGGGTGCTTTATCTGACACTGGTTTGGTATCGACAATGGAAGGAGAGGTGATACATACCCATTTTAAAGCAACCTCAACCTTCTTTCCCAACTGGGCGAAAGATAACTTCACCCCCACATTTTATAAAGTGGTCTTTAGCAAACTAAAAACATGTAGTAGGAATGGTAGTAGAGGCAGTAACAATTCTCCAGCCCCCTCTATTGGCCCATTTAAAAGCCTTAAGCAGCCCATAGATAATTTGATTTTCTGTCCCTTTCCAGGGAGTCTTCCTGGCCTGTAGAACACAATGGTTACTGCTAGCCGATATAGCCATTGGCGGTAATCGCATGTAAAATATCTGACAGGATCAATCGAATCTGAGCTGGTCCCTATTGAACCAGTCAAATTTTGATAGCTGGCTTTAGGCAGAATAAAGTTGTTGTCATATGGCAGGCTGATAAAAATTGAGGTCTAGTGATACAGGACAGAGAGGTCTATTTTGCAGAAGCTATGAGAATATTGGGAAATCTAGATACATATGAAAATGCGTACTGCAGATCCTATTATACTATATATTAGAACTGCAAAATCGTCAAGAATCGTTATCCCGATCTTGACTAAAGTGTTTCACAATTCTTTCTATGCAAATAATTCTCTCTGCCCTTCTGAAGCCACAGCCTTCAAAAAAAAGGAAGAGAAAACTGGGCAGTCTGCAAAGAATCAAAACATGCTTTATCAATTGAACTTAAGTATAAACATTGTAACAATTTTTCAATGGAATAGCGGCGTTTTATCACCGTCGTCGCCGCCCCCCTGTCCCAGTGTGAAAGGGGTCTAAAGGGAAGAAGCTAAATAACTTACTGGTGTACTTTTTGTTAGATGCAACTCATGCAAAGACATATTGGGGAAAATATGCAAACTTCATGTGGATGTTGGTGGAAATGGAAACTCAGCAGTTTAAATCTACAATACTAATCACAGAACTACTACTAGAATCTCCGTAATCTCTAAGAACCATATGAAAATGTGACAACTTGAGGGAAGACTAACAACTTTTTGTAGCTGGACACTAATGAAAATAATTTTTTCTCTTAATGTTGAACAGTCAGCCATTAAAAATTTATATTATTTGTCCTGTACCTTCCTTTCCTGGATAGCAAAGGTTGAGTGCTCACTTAAAGTGGTTGTAAACCCTCCCCCACAACTTTGTCCCATGTAAATCGGCATAAAAAACCCTAATGATCACTGCTTGTAGATATCTCCTTACTTGCTTAGTATTGTTGTAATCCTTGTTGTTCTGTAGAATGAAGTCACTGAGCATGCCCAGATCTCCCCCGATTTAAGGCACACTCTCTATGTCTTATCTGTTATCAGGACTTCCTACGGCACAACACTGAGCTCTGCTAATCACTCAGAGCTTCCTACTACACACCATGTGACCTCACATACAGTCTATACTTGGCCATTACTGCAGTCTTATCAGCTGAAGCTGATAAGTCTGACAAAGGGAAACATTAGACATCGGCACAAGTAAATACTGTGAAATAAAACAAGTAAGCTATGAACAGGGAAGCAGGGTTGCCATAGAAATGTTGGATTGAGAAGGAGGCTTGGTTAACAGTACAGGAAGTGCTCAATGTAAGGGCGGAAATACACTCCACTGTGGACTCAGAAAACAATACTTAAGATGGCGCTGCCTAACCCCTGGAAACAAGTTTTTTTTAAAGTTTCTTTAAACAGTAAGTAATATGCGATTTGGGCTGGATTACAGTGGCTATAGTCTGATAATGACTTATTATAATGGACTAAATGAAAAGAAGCATCAGAGTGGAAGAGTTTACTTCCTTTTTAAGTGAAGAAATACTTACCTTATTTCTCGCTGCAGCAGGCTTCCTCGGCAACAAAAGTCCAATCCAAGGAAGCTACATCTTTGTTAGTTGTGTGGCCACCGCCTCTCCAAAATCCTTGCATAACAGTATAGGAGCAGTGGGTGCCGAGGGCCTGCCCACATTGTGAAAGTGGAGGAAAGTACCTGCGGCTGACTGAACGAGAAATAAGGTAAATCTCTTTTAAACCTACCCTAGACCTAAACAAGCATTTAAACCATACCTTTCAGGGGGCCATATGCTACTATAATTTTATGGTTGACTGGAGTTCAGCTTTAGAATTACAAATTTCTAGTTATTCCTGCTACAGAATATCAAATGCTTTTGAGCTTTGATTCCTTGTCTGCAGAAACAAGCACTCAGCAAAATGTTATTACTGTTTACATTGTCAAGCTTCTTGCCCTACGTTTTCTAAGTGTTTCCAGTATAACCATCTAAGTTTTCCAATAATCTTTACTCATTCAAATGTCTGCAGCAATATGTGACGTGTTGATGAAATATACTGGCTCTCTATTGCACCCATCCAATTATTTCTTGTTTGAAGTTTATGACAACAACAACTTGTATGACAAAATTATCACAGCATCACAGGGTTCCAGCTAAGGGAATAGTTTAATGAGCTATAAAGGACAGGATCTTTATATGCCCCAGGATTCGTGGGGAGAGGCCATGACCCAGAAATTTTCCCTGCTCGAGCCTCTTGTTTTAATGTCAGCGGTTCTTGGTAAAAATGTATCCCATTAATGGAAATCCTGATTTATGGTGTGTTTCCTTATACAAGAAAGCAAGATGTTCATAAAAAAAGAATTACTTCCATATGAGCAAAGTGAACCCTAAAACCATCCTATAACACGCACACGGCACCAAATTCACTTTCCAGTGGACGTAAGTTTGACTGTTTTGTTTGGATCTTGGTGTATATTTTGCTATTTTTTTTTATTTATTTTTTTCGTTTTTAACTTTTAGAAGGACGTTTTCAGACCAAGGAGATGTCTAATATTTTGTGTCTCGGTGGGGGTGCCTTTTGGAATACATTGAGGTGCGAACAGAGAGGGGTGCAGCACCCTGTTTCCTGCCCCTGCAGAGCAGTGCAATAGAGGTTTCTGTGTTTTCCTTTTCCTTGAAGTCTGCAGGAAATGTATACGTTGCACATTTCTGTGGGAACGTAAATATGCATAGGTTGAAAGGGCGAAAATAAATTCTTTGTACCTCAGAAAAACAGGAGGAGAATCAGTCACTATAATAATAAATAAAATAAATATATGTTTTAACAGGGACTTATGCTAAAGATAGAAAAGTAAAAAGATAAGATTCTTGATATTTCCTGTGCTTTGTGCATTGGTTGAGTCTTTAAGTAATTGAAGTAATTTTTGATATACATTTTACATGCTGTCTTATACTTTAGGTAGAAAGTTCCATGATGGAGAACAGAGTTTAATAGAATATCTCTATATTTACCACAAAGTTGAACACTAGGTGTTTCTTTTTTATTTATTTATCTTTATTTTTTTAACTGCCTAGCAGTTTTTAACCACTTCCCACCCGGCCAATGTACATATACGGCCGGGTGGGAGCCGTCTACTTCTGAGAGGACGTTCAGGAACGTCCTTCAGAAGGAGGGGGGTCGCGTGCCCACGCAGCGGCGCGATCCCGATGTGCTCGTGTCACCCGTACACGGCGCATCTCGGATCGGCAGGAGCGCTCTGTGATTGGCCCTCCTGATCACATTACGGCCGTGTCCAATCACAGCCGTCATGTGATGTAAACAAACAGCCGGTTGCTTGGCAATCGGCTCTCCTCTCCTCACACGGAAGTCATCGCTGAGGAGAGGAGAGCGGATCGCTGCAGCCGGCTGGTGATCAGTGAGTATGAGCTGTTTTTACAGCTTTTTATTAACTGATCACCAGTCTAGTATAAACCTACAGTGTAAACACACATGTCACCAAATAATAAAAAGACCTGTCCCCAAATAAAAAAACACATGTCCCCCACATACCGTATATACTCGAGTATAGGCCGACCCGAATATAAGCCGAGGCCCCCAATTTACCCCCAAAAAAACTGGCAAACTTATTGACTCGTGTATAAGCCGAGGGTAAGACATGCCTGTCCATCCCTGTGTGTGTGTCCGTCCATCCCTGTGTGTCCGTCCATCCCTGTGTGTCCGTCCATCCCTGTGTGTCCGTCCATCCATCCCTGTGTGTGTGTGTGTCCATCCATCCATCCATCCCTTTGTGTGTGTGTCTCCATCCATCCATCCATCCATCCCTGTGTGTGTGTGTCTCCATCCATCCATCCATCCCTGTGTGTGTGTGTATCCATCCGTGTGTGTGTGTGTGTGTGTGTGTGTCCAGCCTACCTGTGTCCCGAGCCTTTGTCCCGAGCCTCCGTCCCGTGCCGAGCCTCCTTGCCTCCGTGCCTCGCCGCCGTGCCTTGCCTCCGTCCCGTCCCGTCCCGTCCCGTGCCGTGCCTTGCCTTGCCTCCGTCCCGTGCCCTCTTCGTCGGCGCCTCGGCGGCCATTGTAAAATTCAAAAGCTGCGCCGCCGCCTTCGCCTGTGATAGGCGGAACACTGAATTTCCCAGCAGCCTGTGTTCCGCCTATCACGTACATCGTATCATCCTCGTCCGTAGTACGAGGATGATACGATGTCCGTGATAGGCGGAACACAGGCTGCTGGGAAATTCAGTGTTCCGCCTATCACAGGCGAAGGCGGAGCCGGAGGCGCGGCTTTTGAACTATAGAATGGCCGCTGTCTGTCTGCTCGACACGCTGATCGAGCGGGCAGACAGCGATGACTCGAGTATAAGCCGAGGGGGGCACTTTCAGCCTCAAAAAAGAGGCTGAAAATCTCGGCTTATACTCGAGTATATACGGTATGTCCCGCTAAAATCACATGATTATCTGCAGACATATGTACGTGATCATTTGCGTACATATGTCCGTGATCACACAAACCAATTATTATACACTTAACGGAATTTTTTTTACCAAAAACATGTAGCAGAATACATTTTGGCTTAAAGTTATGACAAAATTTGATTTTATTGGATTTCTTTTCAAATAGAAAAAAGAAAATATTGTTTTTTTTCCAAATTTACGCTTTTTTTGCACTTATATAATAAAAAACAGAGTCGTGAATAAATACCACCAAAATAAAGCTCTATTTGTGTGAACAAAATGATAAAAATTTCATTTGGGTACAGTGTAGCACGACCACGCAATTGTCATTGAAAGTGCGAGAGCGATGAAAGCTGAAAATTGGGCTGGGAAGGAAGGGGGCAAAAGTTCCCAGTATTGTAGTGGTTAAACTAATAAATACAATGTTGGTTGCCATACTCACCTCCTGTTTGGGGCTGCCCCTTATGCCGCGTACACACGATCAAATTGTCCGGCGGACTCGGTCCGCCGGACCACAGTACGCCGGACAATTCGATCGTGTGTGGGCTCCAGCTGAGTTTTTCATCGTAAAGTCTGGCGGACTTAGAAAGTAGTTTTGACTCAAAATTTGTCCGCTGGACTTGGCTTTCAGCAGGACAATCCGTTCGTCAGTGTGCTAGTCCCGCAGACTAAGAATGACGCATGCTCTGAAGCAAGTACGAGAAGGAAGCTATTGGCTATTGAACTTCCCTTTTCTAGTCCCGTCGTACGTGCTGTACGTCATCGCGTTAGAAATCGCCGGACTTTCGGAGCGTCCGTGTGTGGCCAAGTCCGTTCGTTTGCCGGACAATTCAATCGTGTGTACAGCGTTAGCATCCCCCATGTCCACAGCATTTACTCCTCTGGGTTGACTTGGACAGCATTTTTCAACCTATCTTCAACCTACCCCTGGGGGTGCATCACCACATCGGCCCTGACTAATAGTACAATACTATAGGGAGTGTACACTCCCAATGCTGTAAGAGAATTCAGAAATGTCACTTAACCAGATGAAGGAGCCGTAGATATAACGTTTATAGAGAGTTGAAAAAGTGGAAAGGGATTATATTGTCTTTAGGAACTCTACTTTAACCACTTAGACTGGACTGTTTTACCCTCTTCCAGTCCAGGCGATCTTTCAGTTTTTTAGCTCTGTCGTACTTTGAATGACAGTTACTCAGTCATGCAACACTGTACCCAAATTAATTTTTTGAAACACAGATTTCGTGGTGGCGTTATTCACCACTGTTTTTAATTGAATTGATTTTTTTGCTATATAAAAGGTAAAAAGACAGTTTTGTAAAAAAATAGTTTTTTATTAAGTATCTGTTAAAATAAAATGCAAAAAAAAAAAAGTATTGTTCATAAATTTTGGCAAAAATGAATACTAATTGGCACAAAGCCTACAAACTAAGCTGTATGAATATTTGAATATTGCTCAATCATGATGTTGATTGCATGTCTCATTTCTTGAGACACTAAAATGCCAGGAAAGTTACATCCCAAAATGACCTTTTTTTTTAGAAAGTAGACTGTCAAAGTAGTTAGTAAGAGGCATGGTGAGTTTTTTTTAAGTTGTAATTTCTTGGAAAAATTAAAAAATTACCTTCCCCCCCCCCCCCCCCCCCTCACACACAGCATAGACATACTTACAATTACTCCCCAAAGCACATTCTTATACTACATGTAGGACTTTTTTCACAACCAGCACCTTTGGGCTTTCAAGGAGCATGAGTCTAATTTCCTTTTGGCAAGCAAACACCCAAAGATAATTTTCTGAAAGACATAGTCTTTTGAAAATTGTTTATTTTTGCCACAAGTTTTTGGAAAATGCAGGGAAGAAAATGTATTTTACACAAAGTTGACATTTATTGAGATATTTCTAACACACAGCATGTCCCTCCCTCCTAGATTGTAAGCTCTAACGAGCAGGGCCCTCCGATTCCTCCTGTATTGAATTGTATTGTAACTGTACTGCCTGCCCTCATGTAAAGCACAGTGAAAACTGTTGGTGCTATATAAATCCTGTGTAATAGGCATATTACTACTTGCTTACATACATATTAACCTCTTCACTGCCAGTAACATTTTTACAGTAATCAATGCAATTTTAAACGCACTGATCGCTGTATTAATGCCAATGGTCCCAAAAATGTGTCAAAATTGTCTGACGTGTCCGTCATAATGTCGCAGTCATGATAAAAATCGCTGATCACCGCCATTACTAGTAAAAAAATAAAAAGTCATTTATAAAAATGCCATAAAACTATCCCCTATTCTGTAAATGCTATAACTTTTTCGCAAACCAATCAATGTATGCTTATTGTGATTTTTTTTTTTTTTTTTACCAAAAATATGTAGAAGAATATGTACCGGCCTAAACTGAGGGAAACATTTTTTTATATATTTTTTGGGGATATTTATTATAGCAAAAATTAAAAAATAATGTTTTTTTTTTTTTTTTCAAAATTGTCGCTTTTTTTTTGTTTATAGCACAAAAAATAAAAACCGCAGAGGTGATCAAATTCCACCAAAAGAAACTTTTATTTGTGGGGAAAAAAGGATGTCAATTTTGTTTGGGAGCCACGTCGCACGATCGCGCAATTGTCAGTTAAAGCGACGCAGTGCCAAATCGCACAAATTGGTCTGGTCTTTGGCCAGCCAAATGGTCCAGCTCAAGTATTTAAAAAAAGTATACTGCATATTGGACACTAAGTGGCGCTGTTGATCATAGGGATTAATCTGGTACTGAAATGACAGCCAACATTATGTAGTGTGTGCGAATGTTTGGGACATTTGTCCAATAAAGTTTATAAATAGAGCCATTATGTGCATAAAAAGCATATTATTTTTGTTCTTGTGTTGTAATTCCTGCAGGCTACCCTAGCCTATCCACCACTGGCTGCACAGCAGTAAAATGGTGCATAGTATTGCCTTGAGTCTTCCTGTTGTAACACAAAATCCATGGTCTTTAAAGTTTTAAAAGTTTAAGCAAAACTTACCCCACATGTTTGGGGGATGAGGGGGTAGAAGAGAAGCTGTCAGGGTGTTACTGTGAGTAGCTAGTAAATTCCCTTTGCCTTTCCATGGGCAAGCTTTGCCAGGCCACTTTTTGCAATACGGCACCGCGTTACTTTAACTGACAATTGTCTGGTCTTGTCATTTGGTGGTATTTGATCACCACTGCGTTTTTGTTTGTTTTTTTGTTGTTGTCCATAGTGCAAAAAATAATCTTGAAGAAAATTATTTTTTTACTTTCTGCTATAAAACATATCCAATAATTTTTTTATTATTTTTTTTAAATCTAATTTCTTCATAAATTTAGGCCAATATGTAATCTGCTACATGTTTTTGGTAAAAACAAAAAACAAATCCCAATAAGCGTATATTGATTGGTTTATGCAAACCTTTTAGCCTCTAAAAACTATGGGATATATATACTGGAATTTTTATTTATTTATTTTATACTAGTAATGGCGTTTAGAGACTTATAATCGGACTGCAATATTGTGACGGACAAATCGGACACTAACTGACACTTTTTGGAAACCAGTGACACGAATACAGTAATCAGTGCTAAAAATATGCACTGTCACTGTACTAATGACACTAGGCTGGGAAGGGGTTAACATCAGGGGCGATCAAAAGGTTAACTCTGACTAGCCAGTGTTTTTCTACGGTGTGGGAGGTGCTTTTACTAGGGCAAGACATGGATCCTTGTCCCTGCATTGCAGGAACACAGGATCCATGGCTTCCCTACTGACAGAAAGGCAGTCTGCCTTGTTTACATAGGCACACTGCCATTCTGCCAAATGATCGGTGGGTGCCGGCATACATCGAATCCAAGGTATGTGCTGATCGGCTCCCACAGTATATAATCACAGTGGGAACAAGCTGCTGGTGGCACGTATTCGTGCCCGCTACCCAGAAGTGCAGGATCATGCATATATACGCGATCCTGCGCACACCGGCCGCCCTGTAGCAATATATCTGCTATAGGGCGGTCGGTAAGTGGTTAATACCCAGGAAGATCTTTAATCAATTCTGTCAACTCTCATCTTTACAAATTTGTTTGCTTTGCCCACTTTGAAATGCAGAACTTGCAGTATTAAGATTAAAAATGTAATATAATGCAGCTTACCAGTCCTTACATTTGGGGGTTGCATTAGTTTTATTTTTTTAACCATTTTTCCCCTTTATTTTCATCTGGCAATCTGGACAGTAAAACACTTCTTGTCTTATGACGTCCATTCCACCACAGGAGCAACAGAGGCACCCTTGGACAGTGTAATTGTCAGGAAAGGTTCCAACTGTTGATAACACTGTCTAACATCTGGCGTGCAATACTGATGTCCACCAGCAGGTGTCTCCTGGCAGTCTGGAACTGTCAGGGGAGCTTTCCCCTGCTTGTTTTATGTAATCTTTGGGCCACAGTACTGGCGTCCACCAGCGGGTGGTTCCTGGCAGTGTGGAGCCGACATCTCCTGCAGTCAGGCATCACCTGAGCCCGATTGCAGGAGATGAGTATAAATACCCGGCAAGCTCACACATCCTTGCCTTGGTATTGTCCTTGAGCCCTGACCTGTATCCTGTGAACCTGAACCTGTATTTGTACTCATTCCTGTCCATCCTGTTATCCTGTATTCCTGTACCCCTACCCTGCAGCCTGATCCCTTCCACCTTCTCCCCGTCTATCTTGCTCCTTGCCCCTCATCTGCTGATCTCCCGTTTATAACCCTGGCCTGGTGAAGATTACGATTCTGGTATCCCCTTTTGCTGTATATGCTAGTTAGATTGTTGTTCTTTGTGGGTCACTGTTTGGTTGTTGGTTTATTTACACTGTTTGGTAATGGTGGTGCGTTTTATATTTGTATTCACTTTTCTTAATAAATTACTTACTTTTTCACCTGCATACGTTTGGTTCACTCTATTGCAGTCCACACAGTTCTGGTAACATCTGATTTATGACAGTAATTGTCAATCTGGGGGGCTGGTAGTGTTAACTGGAGGTTTGGGTTTAATTTGTTAATAAAATTCATCTAAAATCTGCTAGAGCATCTAACTTTTATTTTGTTATAGCAATATTTTTTTTTTCTTTTAGAATGAAGGTTTAAGACCCCTTTCACACTGGGATGCTTTTCAGACATTTTACCTGTAAAGCGCCTCTCAAGCCATACCAGTGTGAAAGCCAGAGTGCTTTCACACTGGGGTGGTACGCTTGCAGGATGGGAAAAAAAGTGCTGCAAGTAGCATCTTTGGGGCAGTGCGAGAGCGGTGTATACACCACTCCCAAAATGCCCAGCCCATTGAAATGAATGGGCAGCGCTGCCAAAGCACCTGCAAAGCACTTTGGCAGTGCCACAACACAGGTGCTATTAACCCTTGCTTCAGCCACTAGCGGGGGGGGGGGGGGTTAAAATCGACGCTATAATGGTGGTAAAGCGCCGCTAAAACTAGAAGCGCTTCACCGCCAACGCCCGCACCAGCCCAGTGTGAAAGGGTCTTGCATAAATGAATGAAATCTGGCCATTATAAACACCCCATCAGTGGTAAACGGTTCATCTCAACACTTTTAGCTGTCACTTTTGCTCAACATCTTGGTCTGGTAAAGAAAGTTGAAGAAAAATAGACTTCATGATTGGACTTCCAGGTTAAATAAAAAATGGGGAAAAGCCTAAAAAAAACAAAAACAAATGCAGCCACCACATTTAAGGTTTTGTAATCTGAAATCTATTACATTTTTGCTTTTGCATTTAGATACTTTTGTTTTAAATTCTCACTTGAATCCTGTGGGGACCTATTTAAGATGGTGGATTTACAGTAGTATCAGTTTGAAATCACAGGATTTAACGGGGGGGAAATGAAAGTTATTAAGTATGCAGATGCAGAGTGGAATTCTGAGTTTATAAGCAACTGGTGGGGGTATATAGGCTGTGTATAGACCAGTGTTATGAGGAGTTAGTTTTATGGATGGTTAACCAGATGTTCTTGGGAGAAAGCCAAACTTTGTAATCGGTCGTAAAACTGAGAGGTGTGCAGCAGAATTTTGTAAATGCCTTCTGAGTGTCCTCCTAAACTCGTTGAAGACCACGTTTAGCCTAGAGAACAGCAGAGATAGTTTAGTGACTGAAATGGAAGATAAGCTTTAAGAGGCAAGCATGTAAACCAAAAAGAAAGGTGTTTTTGATGATTTGCCGACGCAGTTGTAGGCAGTCTCTGCCATCATACAAACAGAAGACAAAAAGCAGCGCCAACCTAAGTGCAGTATTTCAAATCACAGATATTTATTCACAAAGTAATAGACTCAGTCTCTGTTGGAGTAATTCAGGCACATCACGTTTACGTGGAAGAGAAGTTTGTGGGGGACATCACAGGGCTCCCGGGGAGAAGCGGTCCTCTTAAGCTGTGGGTTCCCGTCCGGTGGCGCCGGTGGTTCCCAGCGTCTCCGGCTCGGTGTCGCAGCGTCACGGAGGTCAGCTGATGGATTGTTCAGGGTCGCGCTGTGATGACGTCGTTGCGCACGCGTTCGGAGCATGCGTGCTCCTTCATCAGGCATATCGACCACCATGTTGAAAGTGGTCAAATAGGGAAAAGGCGGTGCTGATTGGTCAGTATGGTTAAGGTACCTCCCCTCTGTGGGGCGGAGTTGTTGCGGCCAAAGCCTGGTGTTAATAGACTGTGTGTTACAGGCTGGCTGAGATCCATTAAAGGGGGTACCGTAGGACAGGATATATGTGTACCTATGTGTAAACATTGATTGGAGATTGGAGTTTTTTGTATGAAAGTTTTAAAAATGGCATTTTGTGGAGAATACATTTTTTTTTCTTTATAAATATATATATAAATGATAATAAAAATAGATATGGATTTAGATGTCACGAAAAAAATGGGAAAAAATGGATAAAAAATAGAAGATAAGAAATAATAAATGGAAAAATAGAAAGAAATTTATTTTTAAAACAAAAGAATTTTGGCAAAGGAAAATACAAAAAATGCGAAAAAGTCACAAAGAATGTATTTCTTTGTGAGATATATAAAAAAATGATAATCTAAAAAATTATTATAAAAAGAAAAACAAAAAAAGAAAAACAAAAATTATATATGAAATAAGAGAAAATATATGAGGAAATATATGAAAGTCTCTGCCATCATAGTTACATACATAGTAGAAAACACACCGCTCCAGGACAATCCCCAAACCCCTCATATCGGCTGTCTCTGAGATGAGGAGGGTGCTGGCCCAGTTTGCAAAAGGAGATAGAACAAAAATAAAGGCCTATGATTAAGCATCGGTTCTAGGTGTGAAATGCGTTAGCTGGGACTGTTAGTGCACCACTTGTGCTGTATATATATATATATTTTTTTATATTGAATAAAGAAGATTGAATTGGAGTACAGCCATCAAAGCCTTTATTTTTGTTCTATAGTTAAATACATAGTCCTAGCTAATCTGGTTGTAAAAATACAACCAAGTCCAACCAGTTCAAAACACACACACGAACAACCTCCATATACACTATCTTATATCCAGTGGAAGGCAAAAAAACCTCAGTAAAACATGATCCAAATTGCTCCAGCCGGTTAAAAAATTCCTTCCTGATCCCCCAACAGGCAATTGGATGTTCCCTGGATCAACCTTACCCAAAAATATTATGTCCAAACATAAAAAAGTTGCAGTGCTATGATTTCAGAGAAAACCATCACAACTTTATCTTAAAATAAAAGTCCAAAGTGATTATTAAAAGTTAATCTTCTCCATAATTAATGACAAAACTTCCACTTACATGGATAACAGAAGTGGCAACTCCCCAGAAATAAATACGGTCTATACCAAACACACAGCACAAACATTTTGATGACCAATGTAATTCTGTCCTATTTCGGTAATTAGTTGTATTCACTTCTCCACAGTGTCACAACTTGCATTGATTACCATAAAACAATAAAAGTCCTATAGTCTATAACAGTGAGGCGAACCTTGTCACCCAGTTGAAGTTTTGGAACTTAATTTCCCACGATGCTCATGCACTCTTCAGTGTAGTTGAACATCATGAGAAATGTATTTCCAAAACATCTAGGGTGCCAAGGTTAGCCATCACTGGTCTATAAAATCCGAACAGGTTTTAAGATACTAGTTTCTTAAAAGTTTTACAATAGGGACCCAAGTGGTCTAAAATTTACAGTCATCACTAAATTACATCCACATTGTACAGGTTGCAATAAGACTAGAGAGATCTCCAAGATGGAGATATACTGGTTATATGAATGAAAGACCCTTTTCCCCATTTGGTCACAATATTGACTGGGATAGCAATTGCTTTATTAATACTAGCTAAAATTATTTAAAGACAATAGATTAGAGTAGTGATGGCGAACCTTGGCACCCCAGATGTTTTTGGACTACATTTCCCATGATGCTCATGCACTCTGCAGTGTAGTCAAGCATCATGGGAAATGTAGTTCCAAAACATCAGGGGTGCCAAGGTTCACTGGATTAGAGGTATCAATTTATCTGTGTATGAAATGAGTTGGTTATTATCATCCTTAATGTATTCATCATCTTTTGTTTTTGTAAGATTATATTTGTGTGTGGACATTTTGTTCTTCTGGGGGTTGGGAGTATTCTATACCATATGTATTTTATTGTTTGATTTTGTATGTAGCCTACCCAGACTCTATTAATGTACATATATCTTTCAACTATAGTTTCAATTAATTATAGATTGATATTATATTCCTCGATTTGAGGAATATGATAATTTACTTATTTTAACTCTATTTTATGGTCCATTTAATATCACTATTATTGTGATTTATCCAGCCATGATGGCACATATTGGATAAAAGGCTCACTCTTGGCGTGCATTGTTTGGTTTTTAGTAGAGATCCACCAGCATATTGTGAATACAACTAATTGCCGAAATAGGGGTACTGTCTACATTTATTTCTGGTGAGTGCTACTTGATAATCACTTTGGACTGTTTTATTTTGTTTAAAATCACGTTGTGATTAGTGTTTTCTCTGAATTCATAGCACTGCAATTTTTTATGTTTGATTATTTGGAAGGGGTGTATATTTCTTTTATTGCAAGCAGCTTATACACATAACATTTTTGTGTAGCGCTGACTTTACACTTGCTTTTGCTTTTGTTCTATTATGTCCATTTGGGGAAAAAATCCAGCCTTTGTAAAAACAATCTACTGAGCTGTCAGAACCAGAGGGAGTCTATTCCACATTTTCACAGTTCTTACTGTGAAGAAGCCTTTCCACGTTCGGAGATTAAGTCTCTTTTCCTCCAGACATCCCCCTTGTCTCTCTGTGATGACCTGAAAGTGAATAACTGTACACCTAGTTCACTATATGGACCTCTTATGTATACACATAAGATAATAAGATGTTGATCATACCCCCCTTCCCCCCTTCCCTCCTCTTTTCAAGTGAGAATAAATTCAGTTCAGTTAACCACTTTCAGACCGGACCATTTTGCTGGTAAATGACCAGAGGTCTTTTTACACTTTGGCACTGCGCTGCTTTAACTGGTAATTGCGCGGTCATGCAATGTTGTACCCAAACAAAATTTGCGTCCTTTTCTTCCCACAAATAGAGCTTTCTTTTGATGGTATTTGATTGCCTCTGCGATTTTTATTTTTTGCGATATAAACGTAAAAAGACCGCAAATTTTGAAAAAAAATGATATTTTCTACTTTTTGTTATTAGAAAAATCCAATAAACTCAATTTTAGTCATACATTTAGGACAAAATGTATTCAGCCACATGTCTTTGGTAAAAAAAAAGTCAATAATTGTATATTTATTGGTTTGCGCAAAAGTTGTCACATCTACAAACTAAGGTACGTTTTCTGGAATTTACGCAGCTTTTAGTTTACGACTGCCTATCTCATTTCTTGAGGTGCTAAAATGACAGGGCAGTACAAAACCCCCCCAAATGACCCCATTTTGGAAAGTAGACCCCCTAAGGAAATTGATAAGAGGCATGTTGAGCCCATTGAATATTTTATTTTTTTGCCTCAAGCGATTGAATAATGACAAAAAAAAAATTTTTTTTTTTTTTTTACACAAAGTTGTCACTAAATGATATATTGCTCACACATGCTATGGGCGTATGTGAAATGACACCCCAAAATAAATTCTGCTGCTTCTCCTGAGTACGGGGATACCACATATGTGGGACTTTTTGGGAGCCTAGCCGCGTACAGGGCCCCGAAAACCAAGCACCGCCTTCAGGCTTTCTAAGGGCGTCAATTTTTGATTTCACGCCTCACTACCTATTACAGTTTTGAAGGCCATAAAATGCCAAGATGGCACAAAACCCCCACAAATGACCCCATTTTAGAAAGTAGACACCCCAAGCTATTTGCTGAGAGGCATGTTGAGTCCATGGAATATTTTATATTTTGCCACAAGTTGCGGGAAAATTACAAACTTTTTTTTTTTTTTTTTTTTTTCACAAAGTTGTCACTAAATGATATATTGCTCATGCATGCCATGGGCATATGTGAAATGACACCCCAAAATAAATTCTGCTGCTTCTCCTGAGTACGGGGATACCACATATGTGGGACTTTTTGGGAGCCTAGCCGCGTACGGGGCCCCGAAAACCAAGCACCGCCTTCAGGCTTTCTAAGGGCGTAATTTTTTGAGTTCACTTCTCACTACCTATTACAGTTTTGAAGGCCATAAAATGCCAAGATGGCACAAAACCCCCACAAATGACCCCATTTTAGAAAGTAGACACCCCAAGCTATTTGCTGAGAGGCATGTTGAGTCCATGGAATATTTTATATTTTGCCACAAGTTGCGGGAAAATTACAAACTTTTTTTTTTTTTCACAAAGTTGTCACTAAATGATATATTGCTCACGCATGCCATGGGCATATGTGAAATGACACCCCAAAATAAATTCTGCTGCTTCTCCTGAGTACGGGGATACCACATATGTGGGACTTTTTGGGAGCCTAGCCGCGTACGGGGCCCCAAAAACCAAGCACCGCCTTCAGGCTTTCTAAGGGCGTTACAGTTTTGAAGGCCATAAAATGCCAAGATGGCACAAACCCCCCCCCCCCAAATGACCCCATTTTAGAAAGTAGACACCCCTAAATTTAGGGGTACACTAGTGAGACTAGGTAATAAATGGCGGGTGCCCTGAAACTATAAAAAAATAACTAACCAACCAGCGTCACCTGTAACAGTTATATGGTGATCACTGGTGAAAGGGTTAACTAGGGGGCAATCAGGGGGCTTTATGCGGTAGTATATGGGGGTCCCTGGCGCTATAAAAAGCTGCGGCGAACCTAAATACCTACCTGCCTAACTAGCGTCACCTGTGACACTAATACAGCGATCAGAAAAACGATCGCTTATTAGGCTGGGTTCACACTGGAGCGATGCGGGAACGCCACGAATGCGCGGCGGGTTCCCGCATCGCATGCCTCCCGGCGGCAGTTCACACTGCCCTATGCGAACTGCTGGGAGTGTCAGTGAAATGTTAATGACACCCCCAGATCAGTTCGCATATCGCAGTGCGATCTGCAAACTTGGATCGCATGGTGTGAACACCCATGCGATCCGATTCTGCTGCGGACCAAAAAAAGGGTCCCGTGCGAGTTTGCGGCGGGTGCGACACGAATTCAGCCATACTATCTGTATAGCTGAACTCGAATCGCACAGAGATCGGATGTGATTTGCACTGCAGTGCGGTGCGAATCACATCCGTTCTCATAAACCGCTGCAATGTGAACCCAGCCTTAGTGACACTGGCGACGGGGGGTGATCACGGGGTTAAACCTTTATTGGGGGGGTTAGGGGGGTACCTTAGAACTAAAGGGGGCTAACCCTAACTGCCCTAACAGTTATTAGTCACAAATGACACCTGCCGGGTGATCAGGGGGTTAAACCTTTATTAGGTAATAAATGGCGGGTGCCCTGAAACTATAAAAAAATAACTAACCAACCAGCGTCACCTGTAACAGTTATATGGTGATCACTGGTGAAAGGGTTAACTAGGGGGCAATCAGGGGGCTTTATGCGGTAGTATATGGGGGTCCCTAGCGCTATAAAAAGCTGCGGCGAACCTAAATACCTACCTGCCTAACTAGCGTCACCTGTGACACTAATACGGCGATCAGAAAAATGATCGCTTATTAGGCTGGGTTCACACTGGAGCGATGCGGAAACGCCGCGAATCCGCGGCGGGTTCCCGCATCGCATGCCTCCCGGCGGCAGTTCACACTGCCCTATGCGAACTGCTGGGAGTGTCAGTGAAATGTTACTGACACCCCCAGATCAGTTCGCATATCGCAGTGCGATCTGCAAACTCGGATCGCATGGTGTGAACACCCATGCGATCCGATTCTGCTGCGGGCCAAAAAAAGGGTCCCGTGCGAATTTGCGGCGGGTGCGGCGGGTGTGGCGGGTGCGGCGGGTGCGGCGAATGGCTGAACTCGAATCGCACAGAGATCGGATGTGATTTGCACTGCAGTGCGGTGCGAATCACATTCGTTCTCATAAACCGCTGCAATGTGAACCCAGCCTTAGTGACACTGGCGACGGGGGGTGATCACGGGGTTAAACCTTTATTGGGGGGGTTAGGGGGGTACATTAGAACTAAAGGGGGCTAACCCTAACTGCCCTAACAGTTATTACAGTCACAAATGACACCAATGCAAAAAAAAAAAAAAAAAATGACATTGGTGTCACTGTGACTGGGGGGCAGGGGTAATTGGGGGGGTGATCGGGGGGTAAAGGGGGGGTGTGAGTGTGCCTGGCATGTTCTACTGTGTGTGGGATGTGTTGGTGCAACTCACTGATCCGCTCTCCTCCGTGTCGGAACGAAAAATACCGACACGGAGGAGAGAATACATCACTTCCTCTCCTGTGTTTACATTACAGGAGAGGAAGTGATGTCACCGGGGATTTCCATTCGTCGGGAGCGATCGCGAGGGGGTGGCCATGAATGAATGGCCGTCCCCTCGTCCGGGATCGCTCCCGAACGAAAACCGACCGCCGCAGGCACCGGGCGGGGGCCCGATCGGGCCCCCGACCCGCGGGAGGCAAAGGACGTACATATATGTGCTTATGCCTGCCCGTGCCATTCTGATGACGTAGATCGGCGTGAGGCGGTCGGCAAGTGGTTAATCTTTACTCATAGCTGAGCATCTTTGTGCCTCTTATCAGTTTGGTTTCCCTTCTCTGCACTTTTTCCAGTTCCCTCGATTTATTCTTTTTGTAAACTGGGGCTCAAGACTGAACTACGTATTCCAGATGAGGTCTTACTAATGATTTGTACAGAGGCAAAATATCTCTGCTGTCCATACCCCTTTGTAATACAAAGGATTTTGCTCCCTTTGGAAACCACTGCTTGGCATTGCATGCTATTATTAAGCTTACAGCGTTATTCCACTGTATAGCTTGGTGTCATCTGCAAAGACTGAAATGGTACTTTTAATCCCCGACCCTATATCATTTATAAATATCTTAAAACGCAAGGGTCCCAATACTGAACTTTGGGCTACACCATTGATAACCTTAGACCATTCAGTATGAGTATGAATCATTAACCGCTACTATCTGAACTTTTGGTCTTTTAGCCAGTTTTCTATCTGTTGTGAGTTTAGTAACACTTTAAGTGTGTTTATCTTTCTAGTATGTGTTTGTTGTTTACAGCTAACATTAAATAAAATCATGTTATGGTCACTGCTACCCAGAAGTTCACCTTGGCTATGTAAATTGGTGTACAGGAATTTCAGCAATAATCAGCTAACCCACTCATTATTAGTTTGTGTTTGGTAGGCACATGGAAATCTCCAAGGCTGGTACAAGGCTCATCTGAAGCAGGTGGTAGACTTGCCCCCCCACAGAAAACATGGGATTGGAGAACATAAATAAGAAAGATCTCCTTGAAGAAGAACTTCACAAGTGTGAATTCTGTTGGAGACATTTCAGTGGAACAACACATAGAAAGTGTCCACTTCCACCTAGAATGTGCAGCCACTAGGCCAAAGGTAGTCGCTGAACTAAATTATTGGCAGTATGGAGCACCATTGGTCACAATTTGACAATTGGCGCAGAATGACTGTAGGAACCTGTCAAGGAATCCTGTAATGCGCATGTGAACTGAGGTAAAGGGTTTTGTGTATTTCTTGGTTCTTGGCTTTCAAATGAGGCATGACCCCAAGCAAGTAATGGGTGCTGCACGACAGGGTGCTTGATCCAAGTGAAGGGCTGCATTAAAATGAGAGATGTCAGTGATCTAGGGCTGCATTAAAATGAGAAAAGTCTGTGATCTCAAGTTCTGGGTTGCAATTCTTTGACTGTAGAGGGAGAGACAGGACATCTGCTTTTGGTGTGTGTGTGTACAGCTGTGTGAAAAAGTATTTGCCCCCTTCCTGATTTTAATTTTTATTTTTTGCATATTTCTCACACTTAAATGATTCAGATCATCAAACAAATCTTACACAAAGATAAGCCGAGCAAATCCAAGATGCAGTTTTTAAATTATTTTTTCATGTATTAACCACTTGACCACTGGGCACTTAAACACCCTTAATAACCAGACCAATTTTCAGCTTTCGGTGCTCTCACATTTTGAATGACAATTACTCAATCATGCAACACTGTACCTATATGAAATTTTTGTCCTTTTTTCACACAAATGGAGCTTTCTTTTGGTGGTATTTAATCACCGCTGGGTTTTTATTTTTTGTGCTATAAAAGAAAAAATACAGAAAATTCTATAAAAAATGAATTTTTCTTTGTTTCTGTTATAAAATTTAGCAGATTAGTAATTTTTTCTTCATAAATTTTGGCCAAAATTTATACTACTACATATCTTTGGTAAAAATAAGTACAAATTGGTGGATATTATTTGGTCTTTGTGAAAGTTATAGAGTCCACAAGCTATGGCGCCAATATCTGAAAATTGATCACACCTGAAGTACTGACGGCCTATTTGAATTCTTGAGACCCTAACATGCCAGAAAAGTACAAATACCCCCCAAATGACCCCTTTTTGGAAAGAAGACATTCCAAGGTATTTAGTAAGAGGCATGATGAGTTTTTTGAAGTTGTCATTTTTTCCCACAATTCTTTGCAAAATCAAGATTTTTTTTACTTTTTTTTTTTTTTTTTTTTTTTTCACAAAATTGTCATATTATCAGTTTATTTCTCACACAGCATATGCATACCACAAATTACACCCCAAAACACATTCTGCTATTACTTCTGAGTACGGCGATACCACATGTGTGAGACTTTTACACAGTGTGGCCACATACAGAGGCCCAACATGCATGGAGCGCCATCAGGCGTTCTGGAGCACCCAGGACAATTCTGACATTTCTCTCCTACATGTAAAAATTATCATTTATTTGCTAGAAAATTACATAGAATCCCAAAACATTATATATGTTTTTTTAGCAAACACCCTGGAGAATACAATGGTGGTCGTTGCACGGTATTTGCGCAGCAATTTTTCGAATTCTTTTTTTGTAAAAAAAAGTTTTGTGCTTAAAAAAAAAAAAAACACAATAAAGTTAGCCCAATTTTTGCATAATGTGAAAGATGAAGTTACACCGAGTAAATCTATACCTAACATGTCACTCTTCAAAATTGCACAGGCTCGTGGAATGGCGCCAAACTTCGCTACGTAAAAATCCCCATAGGTGACGATTTAATTTTTTTTTACTGGTTATATGTTTTGAGTTACAGAGGAGATCTAGGGCTAGAATTATTGCTCTTGCTCTCGCTCTAAAGCTCGCAGAGATACCTCACATGTGTGGTTTGAACACCGTTTTCATATGTGGGCGGGACTTACGTATGCGTTCGCTTCTGCATGCGAGCACATGGGGACAGGGGCGCTTTAAAAAAAAAAAAAATTATTGTTCATTTTACTTTATTTATTTTAGTTTGACATTTTTTTCCCCCAAAAAAAAATTTTTGATCACTTTTATTCCTATTACAAGGAATGTAAACATCCCTTGTAATAGGAATATGGCATGACAGGTCCTCTTTACAGTGAGATATGGGGTCAATAAGACCCCGCATCTCACCTCTAAGCTGGGAAGCCTGAAAAAAAAAAAGATTCTGGATTTGATCGTATTGGCGAGTCGGTAGAAGCACCGGAGGGCGGCGGGAGGGGGGGGGGTCTATGGCTGGGTATTGCAGGGTATCACCGACTATGGCTGGGTATCTCAGAGTATGGCTGGGTATCTCAGAGTATGGCGTTTCAGAGTATTGCGTTGCAGAGCATTGCAGGATATTGGTGGGTGTTGCAGAGCATTGCAGAGTGTTTCAGGGTATTGGCGGGTGTTTCAGGGTGTTGCAGGGTGTTGCAGGGTGTTGCAGGGTGTTACAGAGTGTTGGCAGGGAATTGAGGGGTTCATTTTAGGTGAGCAGCGATGTGGGCACTTCAGATGCAGCCCACATCGCTGCGGACACCGATCTCTTCCCCCTCCGCTGTACCGATCGGTACAGAGAGGGGGAGGGAGGAAGTCATTTGACGGAGCGATCACGGGGTAAATGGCCGCTATGATCGGCCGTTTACCGCGATCCGTGATGCAGGACCCGGCGGTCACGAATGCTCTCGAGTGCGCGCCCCAGGGGGCACGCGAGAGCGGAATTCTGGGAGGACGTCATATGACGGCCTCCCAGAGTTAAGAAACCGCCCTGTAGCCGTCATTCGGCTATAGGGCAGTTGTTAAGTGGTTAAGGGAAAAAAATCTGTTCAAACCTGCCTGGCCCTATGTGAAAAGTAATTGCCCCCTCCCAGCCTGAATCATGACTCAACTGTGATTAGCCACATTTTTTTGGAAAGAGTTAAGAGTTAAATGCCACTTGCTGCACCCAGGCTTGATTACTGCCAGACCTGTTGAAAGAAGAAGTCACATAAATAGAAGGCGTCTGACAAAGTGAAGCACACTAACCGATCACAAAAAGCCACACGTCATTCCACAATCTAAAAGAAATTAAGAACAGATTAGAAACAAAGTAATGTACGTGTTTCAGTCTAGGAAGGCTTTGGAGCTCCATGAACCATGGGGAGAGCCATTATCCACAAATGGAGATAACTTTGAACATGGTCACATAGGTTGAAAAGACACAAGTCCATCTAGTTCAACCATAAAAATAAATAAATAAAAAATATCATACAATCCCATATACCCAATCTTATACCCATGGTTGATCCAACGGAAGGCCAAACAGTGGTGAACCTTCCCAAGAGTGGCCGGCCTACAAAATTTTTTTCAAGAGCATGACGATGACTCATCCAGGAGGTCATAAAAGAACCCAGAAAAACATCTAAAGAACTGCGGGCCTAACTTGCCTCAGGTAAGATCAGTGTTCATGATTCAAGAATAAAGAGACTGGACAAAAATGGCATCCATGGGAGAGTTCCAAGGCCAAAGCCACTGCTAAAAAAGAACACAAAGGTTTATCTCACATTTACCAAAATACATCTCATCTCCAAGACATTTAGGCAAATATTCTGTGGACTGATGAGACAAAAATGTAACTTTTTGGAAGGTGTGCACCCCTTTATATCTGGCATAAAACAAATACATAATTTCATAACAAGAACATCATACCAACAGTCAGACATAGTGGCAGTAGCGTGATGGTCTGGGGCTGCTTTGCAACTTCAGGACCTGGACAACTTACCATAATTGAAAGAAGGGGGCCTTCGCGCTACTATATAAAAAATCTATATAAATACAAATAGGGTAAAAATTACCTCTTCAACTAGTCAGTATAAATAAATATAGAAAATATAAATGAATAATCACAAAGTGCACGTGCAAATATAAGGTGCAAAAAATGCAGCAAGACCTGATAGTAAACACAAACTACCCAATAACGTGATAAACGTGAAAAAGTCCTGCGCAAATATGCCAAAAAATAGTCCTTGAAACAGCTAAGTGCAAAAAACACATAAATAAATGAATATATATAAATTAAAAGTCCATATAATCACAAGCATCAATAAAAAAAATAAGTTGATGAAAACGGTGGTATAAAATCCCAGGAATAAGGGCTCTCAGAACTCTCACCTCAAAAAGTAGAAAACCAAGCACATCACAAAAGGGGTATCTCACTCCGCTCCTCGTATCCAGCCACCAAGGGGGTCCTTTACTGTGCCAGACCAAAGATGATGATTTCCATACTGGGCCACTAAAGGGCCATCAGTAGCACATACACTTTTTGCGATGACCTGGAGAGTATTCTCCGTGATAAACGGCTCAGATAGGAATAAAAAAAGGGGGGAAGGAGAGAGAAGGGAAGCTCCAATGGTGTAGTATTTAGAATAAAATAATAGTTTTAATGATATAAAAGCAAATCGGACTCTCACATTTAAAAAGGAAAACAACAGCACAAGAAGTAAAAAAAAAATGGTGGTGTAGCGTCTTCCGCCAGTCCTACTTCACTTCCGGTACGTCCTACTGCCACTCGCTACGCGTTACGTCAAAACACGTGAAGAAGTCACCATAATTGATGGAACCATGAATTCTGCGCTCTACCAAAAAATCCTAAAGGAGAATGTCCATCCATCAGTTTGTGGCCTCAAGCTCAAGTGCACTTGGGTTATGCAGCAGGACAATGAACCATTTGGAGGTGGATTGCTGTAGTCTTTCAGATCAAACAAAGCAAAATTTAGATTTTGGAGTGGCCTAGTCAATGGCTGGACTTAAATCCAATTTAGATGCTGTATCATGACCTTACACAGGCGGTTCATGCTGGAAAACCCTACAACATGACTGAATTAAAAAAATTCTGCAAAGAGTGGGCCAAAATTGCTCCACAGCAATGTGGAAGACTCATTGCCAGTTATCGCAAATGCTTGATTGCAGTTGTTGCCGTCAAGGGTGGCACAACCAGTTTTTAGGTTTAGGGGGCATTTACTTTTTCACATAAAACCAGGCAGGTTTGGACAGCTTTTTTGCCTTAATAAATTTAACCATCATTTAAAAACTGCATTTCGTATTTACTCGGGTTATCTTTGTGTAATAATAAAATTTGTTTGATCTGATTCATTTAAGTGTGACAAATGTGCAAAAAAAATTAAAAATCTGAAAGGGGGCAAATACTTTTTCACACAATTGTATATAGGTAAATAAATTTAAAATTAACTGAATGGATTTTTCCATTTTTAAAATGTGGTGCTTTTATATCTGAGTATGCTTTATAGAGAACAGCTTCTGGTCTCCAATAGAATATTTGTCTGTCCCAGAAGTTTTTATTTAAAAAAATCCACATGTTCCATTCTGGATAAAACTGCAGTTTGAGGACCAAAGAAAGGATTCTTTCATTTAATGTGTGCTCTTGTTGTGCCGGGGGAGGGTCTAATTTTTGTTTCTATGCCATTCTTTGAGAGAGTTCATGGTGCTAACAAAGATGGTGTACTTTTTGATAAATTACAAGTGGGGTTTAAAGGAGTTTTAAAGTGGGAAGGTTTAATATCTTAATGCATTCTATGCATTAAGATAAAAAGCCTTCTGTGTGCAGCAGCAGCAGCAACCCCCCAATTCGCCAATCTATAGAGAGAGATGACGGGGCCAAACGGCAGCTCCGTGTCTGAATGGGGACACTGAGCTGCAGCTTGGCTCGGGTGCCTCCATAGCCAGCTGCTTGCTGTGGGGGCACTGGACAGAAGGGGAGGGGCCAGGAGCAGCGAAGAGAGTCCCAAGAAGGAGGATCCAGGCTGCCCTGTGCACAACCCCTGCACAAGGCAGGTAAGCATAACATTTTTGCTATTTAAAAAAAAAAATAGTTGACTTTACAATCACTTTAAATACATGTAAAGTGGAGATGTGCCCAAATCAAGATTGTCGAGAAAAGCACTGACTGCAAAGAGGCTTATAATCCTAATCAGGTAAGGTTATTGTTTAACCACTTCACATGTGGGGCAATTTTTTTAATTTTCTGACATTGTCATCGCAGAATTTATTGATGCGGTTCAAAAAATCACTGGCTGTAAAAAAACAAAAATAACTCTTGGCTGTGGCTGCAGCCATGAGCTTAATTTAACCACAGTGAAGTGGTTAAATATGCCATTACACAGATGTAAGAGCTTGGTGGCCTGCATTTTTCTATGGGGCGCAACACAGGTCAATTGTTTCCTACATGTTTAACCACTTGCCTACAGGGCACTTTCACCCCCTTCCTGCCCAGACCAATTTTCAGCTTTCAGCGCTCTCACAATTTGAATGACAATTACTCAGTCATGCAACACTGTACCCCAACTAAATTTGCGGCCTTTTTTACACACAAATACAGCTTTCTTTTGGTGGTATTTAATCACTAGTGTTTTTTTTATTTTTTGTGTTCTAAATAAAAAAGACTGCAAATTTGGTGAAAAAATGTCTTTTTCTTTGTCATAAAATGTTGCAAATTAGTAATTCTCCTTCAAATTTTGCCCAAAATTTATACGGCTACATATCTTCGGTAAAAAAACAAACAAACTCAAATTGGTGTATATTATTTGGTCGTTGTGAAAGTTAGAGTCTACAAGTTATGGTGCCAATCATTGAAAATTCATCACACCTGATGTACTGAAGACCTATCATTTCTTGAGACACTAACAAGCCAGGAAAGTACCAATACCCACAAAATGACCCCATTTTGGAAAGCACCAACATATAATCTGAGGCATAATAAGTCTTTTGAACAGTTCATTTTTTTCCAGGAGTTTTTGGAAAATGTGGGGAAAAAATGAAAACACATTTTTGTTCCCCACAAACTTGTCCATTTTATAAGATATTTCTAACAAATAGCATGTACATAGCAAAAATGACACCCCAAAGTACATTCTGCTACTCCTTCTAAGTATGGCAATGCCACATGTGTGAGACATTTAAACAGCCTGGCCACATACGGAGGCCCACCAGTGAAGTAGCACATTCAGGTGTTCTACAAGCATAAATTACACATCTAATTTCCTGACAGCCTATCATTTTTTAAGGCCCTTTATATTTCTAACACATAGCATTTACATACCACAAATTACACTCCAAAATAAATTCTATTGAGGAAAGGGTAAAAAAAAGGATTGCCTGTGGTTTTAGTAGTGTCCCCAGAGGAGAGAATTGGTCCAGGCAGCAGGCAGCAAGCAGGGATGTGCTTAGCAACAAAAAATAGTAATTATCCAGGCAGCAGGCAGGAATATTGTCTGTTGTCAGCACAAGGATATCGTCAGCACAGCCAAAGCATTTGTCAATAGAAATTGTCCAGGCAAAGGCAGCCAGCACAACCATAATATTTGTCATGTTACACTGTTACCTGCCTTCACTCACTATTGTACTGCTAACCAGCCCTTCATAAACATACTGCCTCTTGCTACAGCTAATTATTTCCATAGTCCAGGTAGCAGGCGGAGGTGTGGTCAGTTTATGTGCCAGGCAGAGGCATGATGGCAGTAAGTCAGCAGCAGGCTGAGGACCACAATCAGGTAAGACCTGGGCACAGGAGTAGAGGCTTCGACCCACCCAAATCTCTATGAAGACTCCAGACCCTAATCGGGAAATTACGAAACCCAGAGGCAGCAAAAAAAAATGTTTTCTCCAGCTGGAAAAACTTTTCTGGAGCCCCTCACATGTGAGACCCCTGTGTTACTACAGTAGCAGGCAACAGATCAGTCCAAATGGTAGGCAAAATCATAGTCCATAAAACAGGCCAGGGTCAGTTCACATGGAAGCAGTCCTAGCAGTAGGCAGAAGCTTAGTTGATAAAACAGGCCAGGGTCAGTTCACGTGGAAGCAGTCCAAATGGTTGGCAGAGGCATAGTCAAAAAACAGGCCAGGGTCAGTTCACATAGAAGGCAGTGGCATGGTTATTTGAGGAAGCATGAGAAATGGTCATCAGTCATGGAGAGGATCTGGCACGCCTCCTCACTTGTATATAATCTTTTGGACATTTTTCTGATGGGCTGTGCGATGGGTGATGGTCACTGGTGGGTGACGGTCACTGATGGCAGTCTCTGATGGGGACTGATGCACTTTATGGGACTGATAGGCGACAGATGAGGGTCATGAATGGGTCACTGATGGGTGACAGGTGCACTGTTGACGGCAGGCTGACGATGACAGGTGTACTTTATGGTCACTGATAGGTGACAACACAATGTTATGTTAACAACTTAACATTGTACTTATATCACAGTTTAACCACTTCCGGGGACTGCCCACTGTTGTTGTACGTCTGTAATTTGAAGAGGAATATCGTTGTTATGGCAGCAGCTAGCTGCCATAACCCTGGTATCCTCTTTTTCAGCGGGCAGTCCGCTTCCAAATAAAAGTGGTCTCTGTGGCGGCTTCACTGTGGAATCACTTTTATCGGCAGCAGGAGAGGGCTCCCGCCGCACTCCGGTGCCCTTCACCACTTACCAGAGCCGTCGGCAGTGGCAGAGGAGATCAGATCCTTTCCCTAGCCTGACATGGAGATAAGTGAGTGGAAGATGGCCCCCACCTGTCTCCTTATCATTGCAGGGTGGAAGCGATGTCAAAACTCGCTCTTAAAAGGGCCATATTTTTTTTTGTCTTTTTTTTTTTAATTACACATTTTTTTATTGCATCTTTTTGACCCCCAGAGCTCATATTTAAGAGATCCTGTCATGCTTTTTTCCTATTACAAGTGATGTTTACATTCCTTATAATAGGAATAAAAGTGACGCATTTTGTTTTTTTAAAAGAACAGTGAAAAATAAAAGGTAAAATAAATAAGAATTTTTAATTTTTTTTTAAACGTGCCCAGTCCCGCCGAGCTCGCGCGCAGCAGCGAACACATACATGAGTAGCGCCCGCATATGAAAATAGTGTTCAAACCACATATGTGAGGTATCCCCACGATCGGTAGAGCGTGAGCAATAATTCTAGCGCCAGACCTCCTCTGTAACTCAAAACATGCAACCTGTAGAAATTTTTAAATGTCGCCAATGGAGAAGACCGCTGCACAAATACGGTGTGATAGAAAGTATTGCAATGACTGCCATTTTATTCTCTAGGGTGTTTGGGGGTTCTAAGTAATTTTCTAGCAAACAAAAACTGTTTTTAACTTGTAAACAACAAATCTCAGAGGCTCGGTCCTTAAGTGGTTAATCACACGATGGATGGAAACACTGTATATTTATTTATCTAACCTTAAACAAATATTTTGGTGTTACAGCTGCTATTGAAGGAGTTAGGAAAAATGAGGCAGGGAGCAATTTATTTATTCCAGTTTATCTAACTCTGGGCAGCCTGCAAGCATTTCCTTTTAAAGGTTTTGGTTTGGTAACACTGGTTATGATTGATTGTTACAGAAGAGTAGTTTGAGCTAGCTCCACTATATACTACATCACATATGTAAGGAATTACTGGGAATTTCCAGGTACAATTCATCTCCAGTTAACTTTAAGTGCTAGAAGCACGTTCTTGTAACTGTAGGGCTAAAGAGCAGAGAGAGGTTGAATTACTTTCGTGGAGATCCTGGGATATAGCACATGTGAGGAGATCTGACCTTAGAAACCTGGAAAGTATGTATTTCTATAAATGTTATACTCAAAAGGGCTGAAAAGTATGTTTGCATTTCATTCTTAATTTTTTTTTTTTATTGCATTTCTCTACGGTTGTGCAGGCAAAGTAACGGAGAGTTTAAAAAAAAAAAAAACACTTCATCTGGTACTTAGTCACAGGATTTGTGTACTTTGTTGCCAGAAATTTGTCTAACGTTTATGTATACATGTCAGAGAATCTCAGGCTGTAAGCTGGGACCCTTACTGGCATTTCAGTGTTGGATAGTAAGGACAGGGGCGTGCTTGGTTTACTTGCCTTTCATTGTTTTTTTTTTGCTGCACTACATGTTTTAGGGTAGTGAAAACAACAAAGATGCCCGGGGAGACAACTTTAAAGAGATATTCCAGGGAAAAAATATATTTTTGAGGCAGTTGGCCATTTATCTACTTTTAAAAGAAAATTATGCGTTTCCACTATTTTGATTACTTTTAGTAGGGCTGAAACAAAGAATCGATTAATCGACAACTAATGGATTATGAAATTAATCGATTACTATTTTCATAATCGATTAATCGGCCAGTAACAAAATGGGGCTAAAGTTAGAGTCTGATGATATTTACCGGATTGACCCTTTAATAGTATATCTCTCCTCTAATAGTATTACAGTATATATCCTCTAATAGTATATGCAGTATATATCCTCTAATAGTATATATCCTCTAATAGTATATACAGTATATCTCCTCTAATAGTATATACACTATATATCCTCTAATAGTATATACACTATCTCTCTCCTCTAATAGTATATGCAGTATATCTCTCCTCTAATAGTATATGCAGTATATATCCCCTCTAATAGTATATGCAGTATATACCCCCTCTAATAGTATATACAGTATATCTCTCCTCTAATAGTATATACAGTATATCTCTCCTCTAATAGTATGTACAGTATATCTCTCCTCTAATGGTGTATATATAGTACATCTCTCCTCTAATGGTATATACAGTACATCTCTCCTCTAATGGTATATATAGTACATCTCTCCTCTAATGGTATATACAGTATATATCCCCTCTAATATATACAGTATATCTCTTCTGTCTGTTATTCTCAGAGTGGATTAGATATTTTGCTCCCTAACCATACAGTTGGTTATTTATATTCACCACTGCATATAGAGATATTTAAGAATAAATCGCCTTTTTTTTAAACTTTACATATTAACTAAATTATACACCACAATTTTTTTTAAGGTTATTAACCGATTAATCGAAACAATAATCGGCCAACTAATCGATTATGAAAATAATCGTTAGTTGCAGCCCTAACTTTTAGTATTTTGTGCATCCACATCCATATTATTCAATTTTTGCTAAAAAACAAAACAAAAAAAACTGGTCTGACAGAAAGCCTATGGCAAAGTGCAGGTAAACCATAAGTACACAGCACTGCACTGGTGCTGTGGGGAAAATGTCTCTGCAGATTCTATGGCCTTGATGACATCAGGATGTTAATAGACCATTAAAAGGTTGGAGTGTTCTGTTCTGAATGTTCAGGAAATTCCATCATTTGCAGGTTTCCTTGCTCCTCCTTTTTCCCACAATATAATTTCATTTTTTTTAAATGTGTTTTGGGGTTATTAGAATGCTTCAGAATCAGGTCCCTACCTGTTGGTAATGCATAATGAATAAGAATTTGCCTGAGCTTCTTAGCAAGGAAGGAAGCACCAGGCTTGCATAAATCAAATACTACTATGCAGAAATGCTGCCTGAAAACTTGGAGGAGCCTTTGAGGATCTCTTCTGTTAAAACTTATCTGGACTTCAGTTCCTGTGGATTCTTCCAGTTCTGCTGGACTTCTTCAGATTTGGAAGGAAATGGAGCTTTGATATAGTTGTCCTCTTTTTTTTTTTTTTTTTTTCTTAACCGTTATGATTGTTCTTCAGCTGAACAGCTTGCCAACAGCATGTCTGCACCTGGAAATGACTCTGTACTGCAAAAGTTCTGCTTGAGAAAGTGAAGCAGGATAACCACCTAGAGCTCAATTCACTAAAGCATATTACATGCAGTATTTGGGCCATGTGACACGTTTTTCCAAAATATCACATGTGATACTGAAAATTCACTATTCCTTTATGTGGTATTTACTTAAAAAAGTAAAAACGCTTGGTAAATACTGCATAAACAGCGTTAAAGTCAACTCACTGAAGAAAATAAATAATTAGTGCTCTAAATAAGTGTGGTCCAGGCATGAACAATGTATGAACTTTTAGCTGGTTGGTAAGGAGTTGGCACCCACCAGCGTCCTTTACAACCAGTGAATAGCTGGTTGTTGAGGAGTCGGCACCAGTTGCCACATTTTACCAAATGCAAAGCGAACGAACAGAAGAAAAATCTAAAACAAATCAATATTTGATGTGACCAGCCTTTGGCTTCAAAACAGCATAAATTCTTCTAGGTAAACTTACAAGCAGTTTTTAAAGTAACCCAAAAGGTGGCTTGTGCCAAACATCTTGGAGTACTAACCACTGATCTGTGGATGTAGGGAAGTGAGCATGATGTGTCTGCTGCATTAGGTTTCTTTGGCGACCACTGCATCTATGGTCCTCGACGTTGCCCGATCAATGGTGTCCTTAATGCTGATAAATACAGGCAGATACTTGCCCATCATACCATCAGAGAGGTAGGTGACTGACCCCAAATTTATTCTGCAGCAGGACAATGACCCCAAACATACAGTCAATGTCGTTAAGAACTATCTTCAGCGTAAAGAACAAGATGCCCTGGAAGTGATGGTTTGGCCCTCTCAGAGCACTGATCTCAACATCATTGAGTCTGTTGGGATTCCATGACGAGACAGAAGGATATGAGGCAGCCTACATCCATATAAGATCTGTGGTTCTCCAAGATGTTTGGAACAACCTACCTGCCGAGTTCCTGCAAAAACTGTGTGCAAGTGAACGTAGAAGATTTGTATGCAATTTTGAAGGCAAAGGGCAAAATTTATTTTCTGTTAATTTTCTCCATTTTGTTGATAAAAAAATAAACTATTAATACTTCTATTTCTGAAGTCATTCTTGATTTACAGCAATTTTTTCTCGTCTGCCTGAAACCTTTGCACATCTAGACTGTAGCTCCATTTCTCAGCGGCAGGTTTATTTAGGTGCCTGGAAGGTGTGCTGCTACAGATAGAAAAGGAACCTTACACACAGAAAACGAGCTGTATGTTTAGAAATGTTGGCATCATTTATTTTTATTTTTTTGTATGGTATAGTTTTATTGAATGAATGCATGCAGCATGGTGGAAAAACTTTCGACTTCTTTATAAAGACAGGTGTACTCTTTTGCACTGACATTACAGTATGTGGGGAAAAATTGTTTTTCTTAAAACTATAAAACCATGTATTTAACCCGAGACCCAGACTCTCGTTTTATTTGAGTATGACTAGAGAAAACCTTGGGACATGTTTACTGACCGTCTGGTAAAGTTGAGAAGTTGGCCACTGTTGAAATACAGCTGAGTGGGTATATAGGTGAGACGCGATGCTCAAGGACATCCAGGGTTATTATGTAGGTCGGCAGCTGGCTATCATAGTTAATCATAAATAAAAGCACAATATTGTCTGATCTAGTTATCTGCAGACGGCACAGATTTCTGACATAAATATTCTCATTATTGTGGATTCAAGGTTGTTAGATGTGTGTAAAATGTAATTCAGTAATATTATTTTCATAGCTGATTGTGCTATTCTTATAGAATTGACTTTTATACTCATTTATGTGTTTGAAAAGTAACTGACTGCTTAACCATACACCCACATGTTGTGCCAAGTTGCAATTATTTGCAACCATTAGAATAGACCAAATATTTGTATCAACTAAGCAGTATTAAACCAAAAACACAAAAATTGGAGCTTACCAATTATATGTGTTGGCTGCATTCGATTTATTTTATTTTTTTCAACTTACATGAACAGATCAATTTGTCTAGACAAAGTAGTTGTTAGCCCTTGTACACACGGTCGGACATTCCGACAACCAAATCCGTCAGATTTTGTCTGAAACTTGTGTTGCATACACACAGTCGGACAAAGTTGTCGGAAAATCCGATCGTTCGGACCGTGATGATGTTGTTTTGTTACGACGGGACTACGTTCAGGCTAGTAGCCAATAGCTTTGGTCTAGGAATTTGATCTGAGCATGCGTGTCACTTTGTCCGATTGGAATTCTCTACAAACTGATCGGATCATGTTGTCGGAAAATTTTACAGACCAGCTCTAAAACTCTGTCGGTCGGATATTCCGAAGGAAACAGTCCGATGGAGCCCACACACGGTCGGATTATCCGACAACACGGTCCGATCGGACATTTTCCGTCGGAATGTCCAACCATGTGTACAAGGGCTTAGAGGGTTGAGAAAAAAACACTGACAAGCTTGCTTACAATGGTCTTTTAGTCATTTATGTAAAATCTTTATCCCAAAAGGAAAAAAAAACTGTTTGCAGTAACTACTTATAAAGTGGAGCTCCAGAGCAATTGTTTCCTGCTGCCTTCAATCAAGTTGCACTCCGTTTATGCTGCTACAGTCTGACTACAGCAGGGCAAAAAGCATCTTGAGAAGCCAGCATCTTTAACCACTTCAGCCCCGGAAGGTTTTACCCCTTAATGACCAGAGCATTTTTTACGATTTGGCACTGCGTCGTTTTAACTGACAATTGTGCAGTCATGCAATGCTGTACCCAAACAAAATAGAATCCTCCATTTTCCCACAATTAGAGCTTTTTTTTGGTGGTATTTGATCACCTCTGTGTTTTTTATTGTTTGCGCTATAAAAAAAAAAAGACAGACCATTTTGAAAAAAAGCTATCTTTTTTATTTTTTTTACTATAAATGTCCCCAAAAATGACATTGGAGTAGCCTACAAAGCAGTTGGGTTACTGTTGTTTTTAGGACTACTAGAACCTGCTTTTATTGGGCTGTGTGCTCAAAATGTATTTCTTTTTAGTCTTCAGAGACAGCCGTTTGGTCTTCATCTCCAATGTTTAACAGACATCTACTTGTAGTAAATATTAATAGGCTGAGTAAATGGCAGTTCCGTCCAGCTATAATTGCCTCTCACTGAATTTGTCAGTTGTGATCAGGTGAATAGGTAAGAGGTTTATCTAATATAACCTGGTGAATCATTTACTTCAGTTTAAAAGAAAATTAATTTTAGGAAGACCAAGTTTAGTGCACTATGAACTAAAAGCTGCTGTGGTGTTATAATCCAGAGAAAATTAACCATGAGATCATTAGGGAAAAAGAGCTGAAAAAAAAGTACACAGAACCTGTATGTTGCCAAACTGCCATTGGATTTGGTACATGTAGCACTGGGGTAAAGCAAAACTTCAAAGCACACAAGGTTCTATTTGCCTAAGCTGTTATAGTGGCCATACATGCTTTGATTTATTTATTCTATGATCGACCTCTCCTGATGGGAATCATTAATGTATGGCATGCAACTCATTCAATTGATATGTTGTCTCACATGGCTAATTGGATTTTGAGAGTTGGAAGATGAGATTGTTATAAGAAGTTATAAGAAGTTCTCCATCAGATCTGTGCAATCTCATAATTTGTTCGATTTGAAATACGATCAAAATATAAATGGCATAAACTGCAGCTTTAAATGCTGGGAAGCTGTGTCAACTGATAAGGTATACATCACTCCATCCTGATAGAAGTGATGACATAACAAAGTGCACATAGCTAAAATATATGCCCTCTTGCCAACGGTCTGGATATTGAGTGCCAGCTGGGATCTGAAAACAAACATTGTACATAAAAAAAAAAAACTGGCCAGATTGAAGATGTTCACTCCGCCCAATCAAAGGTTTCGGATTGGCAGCTGGAGGGACTGCCTCTTGTTTCCCAGCTTAAATCAGCCGAAAACTCGAAAAGGTTTATCTCGCAGAGTTACGCTACACTTTTAAGCAGATTTTTGTTGAAACACCCCCTGACGGTGAAAAGGAAATGGGAATTAGATGTGGGGTCCCTGGAGGATGAGCAGTGGGAGGAAGTGTTGCAATCGGTGGCAGTATGCTCGCTGAATGTGACGCACAGACTTACACAATTGTACACCATACTGAGAATTTACTATACTCCCCATAGGCTACATTCTATGGGTCTTGCACTGACTGTGTACCAGGTGTGAAAAAGATCACGGAGACTTGATACACATGCTGTGGCGATGCCCCAAACTTCATGTTTATTGGAGAGGGGTGACAGGCACCCTGAGCACGGTGTTTCGGGTGTCAGTCACCTGGGATCCTCGGTGTTGCATTTTGAACTTGCTGGATGAGTTGGAGTGGGAATCACATACTAGAGAGGCCTTGACCAGGGCGCTCTTTGCTGCCCGCAAGTTGATAATGCTCCACTGGAAATCGGACTCAACTCCATCGTTCCGGGAGTGGACCACCACTGTTGGTAATACGCTGAGAATGGAAAAAATTGTATATCAGCATAGAGGTTGCCCTGATAAATTTGAAAAACGATGGGGGCCGTGGCTGGACACTCCGGGTCTTGCCCCGGATGATTTAGACATGGACCGACTGCTCGGACCAGGGGTGCGCTAAGCGCTGCAATATAACTATATTTCTATTTGCATGGCTGCGGCTTAATGTTTTGGTGTGTGTAAAGATTACTAACATTATTGGGTTATAGAGTGAAGGGGTGGAGGGGACTCGAATGTTCTCATGTACTGTATGTCCTCGGACTACTTTGCACTGTACTGCATTGTTTTGTACTGACTGTGATTATTTGGACTGTATGTGTGAATTACCGAATAAAGTTTTTTTCTGGATAAAAAAAAAAAGATGTTCACTCCCCCCCCCATCTCCATCCTCCCAATATGTGATGTCCCGCTTCAGGTCTATTTATTACCTTGTAAAAAAAAAAAAAAACAAGCCCAAAATTCATTTGGACCAAGCCTTTCAAGTAGATGATTAGAATCAAGAGTGTTTAATGAAAATGTGGTGCTTCTCTGTTCCCCAGTCAGAGAAGCCGTACTTCTGAGTGCGTACAATACCTGCCCCCCTCCGGTCCTTGAGGTTCCTACCCCCAGTTTGTATGTTGCTGATAGGAGGAATCACAGTGGCCAACAGGGGGAGCAAGTATTTGACTCTTCCAACAGCCAAATACTTATAGCATTAG
This sequence comes from Lithobates pipiens, assembly GCF_037356315.1. Taxonomy (NCBI): domain Eukaryota; kingdom Metazoa; phylum Chordata; class Amphibia; order Anura; family Ranidae; genus Lithobates; species Lithobates pipiens. The sequence continues at coordinate 3,505,235 of NW_027507685.1, read as the reverse complement.
AGGAGTGGCAATATACCAGCTTTTCAATACATGCATGGGCTGTTGAAAGGTAAGTGTACACAGGTTGAAAAAGACACAAGGCCATCTAGTTCAATCATAAAAAAAAAAAATGCAATCCCATATACCCAATCCTATACCCACAGTTGATCCAGAGGAAGGTGAAAAAAGCACAGAAAAGCTGGACCCAATTTGCTACAGCAGGGAAAAAAATCCTTCCTGATCCCAGAGAGGCAATCGGATTTTCCCTGGATAAACTTTACCTATAAATGTCAGTACCCAGTTATATTATGTATGCTTAGGAAAGAATTCAGGCCTTTCTAAAGCCCCATACGCACTCATATTTTCTGCTGATTTTTTTCCTTCAGATAACCAAAACCATGTAGTGCAAGGGCCTGCCTGATTGCATACAAATTGAAACTCCTAAGGTTTGACCTCCATATTATATGGTTTTGGTAAATCTGAAGGAAAAAAAATCAGCAGAAAATCTGATGGGTATGGGGCTTTAAAGCAATCTACTGAGCTGGCCAGAACCACCTATGGAGGGGGTCTATTCTACATTTTCACAGCTCTTACTGTGAAGAAACCTTTCTGTATTTGGAGATGAAATCTCTTTTCCTCTAGACGTAAAAAGTGCCCCCTTGTCCTCAGTGTTGACCGTAACGTTTGTAAACATTTCTTTTACAGATGATCTCTTGGGTAAAAGTGACCCTGGTCAATTTAAGTTGCATGAAGCTGCCCATTAGGTTTCAATAAAAATGGAAATGTAGGCGCTGTCTCTTATAAAGGCCATGCAGACATAATTTTTGTTGCTCTTAAAGTGGTTGTATAGTCTTAATTCTATAATAAGGCTTACCTGTAGGTAAAAAAAAATCTCCTAAACCTGTAAGGTTTAGGAAATATTCCCCTGGCAATGCGCTGCTGACTCTATCGGCGCATGCGCACGGGATTCTCGGCTGGAAGCCCGGCAGACGCCGGATCCTGCCGGAAAGAGATCTCCTGTGCGCATGTGCGGGAGTGACGATATCGCTGCTCTGGCCAGTCACAGTGCCGGAACCGAGATATACGGAAGACACGCCGAGGGAACATGACACGATATCCGGAAGAACACTCCCTCAGCGTGTATCGGGTGAGATGTCGGGGGCTCGTTCTAAGCTCATTATGCCTTTTGCCTTGCAGGTGGGAAAAAAAAAATACATGTCAGCAGGTTTGCTACCGCTTTAATCATCAGTAAAGCACAAACTTAACCAAGCAGTGAAAACTGTGTTCAAAATTTCCAAAAAATTTATTTTCAAGAGCCATCGTGATGGTTTTTGCAAATTCCCACCCCATATTAAATGATTCTGTTGCTAGGAAATTAGAAAATGTTATGGTTGAAAACCAATTGAAAGTCACTAAATTGCCAAATGTGTGGTCAGCATTGCAATGTATTGTCATGGAAAAGCTGTGATACCAATTGCATAGACTGGAATCATTCTATGCTGCTACCAAGTGGAGTCAGTAAGAAGAGACCACATTTGGACTAAAGTGGTAATCTGTAGCAAAGGTGAAACATTAACTATGATTTCCATTCAATTGTACAGCAACATGAAATGCCGCGTACACACGACCAGACTTTTCGAGGGACTAGGTTCGACGGTCTTTCCGACGGACGTTCGGCAGAGTTCCGACGGACTTTCTAAATGAACGGACTTGGGCACACACAATCACACCAAAGTCCGACGGATTCGAACGTGATGACGTACGACCGGACTAGAATAAGGAAGTTCATAGCCAGTAGCCAATAGCTGCCCTAGCGTCAGTTTTTGTCCGTCGGACTAGCATACACACGAATGGATTTCTCGGTCTGGCGGAGTTCCGGAGGAAAAATGTAAAACGTTCTATTTCTAAAGTCCGCCGGATTTTTGGCAAGCAAAGGTCCGATGGAGCCCACACAAGATCGAATTGTCCGGCGGACTTGTTCTGTCGGACCTTTGCTGTCAAAAAGCCCGGTCGTGTGTACGCAGCATTACACTTGTGCTGAAAGGTAACAGGACCATTCTCAAAGACTCCAGCTTTGAATAGACTTTTGTTAACACGTTGTCAGCTCTCACGAAAGTCACTCCTGTGCAGCTGCTCTGAAACCCCTTTTTATAATGGTAGTGATGTTTGAAATCACCTGTATGTGCTGTTTGTCAGCAAAGCCTTTCAGCCTAAATCACATCTCCCATTCCTGTATGTAGAACCATCTGCCCCAAAGCTGTTCCTCTTGGCATCCAGACATGTTTTCCTTGTAGCAAGGTCACTGATAATACAGTTGTCCCACTGAGTTTGAGAGTATGGTAATTTTTCTTCAGCACATGTGGGTGGATTCTTGTGGTATGTAAGATGGGATTCCATTCTGTTTTCTGCACAGCTGTTATTTAGAAAAAAGATGGTTCTGTTACGTTCACAGTGAAATAGTTTCAAATACATAAGGAAAATTCATCGTGGTGCTTGCCTGATGAATATAAAACTTTATGAGCTAGAATCACCCTTTCGCTTACAGTAACTTCTTTCAGGACAGCACCTACGAGAGTGCCCCCTCCCACTTGCTAACAGGAAGCGCCTCTTCCACCAAACTTTAAAAGGAGGCTGCTTCCCACATGTTGCCAGTTTTTGTGTTTCCTCCAGAAGGGAACACTTAGTGGGGAGTCAGGAACTCTTAGGTGCTGTCCTGAGAGACCAGGCTTCCTGCTCCACCGTTTTTTTACATTTTTTTTTACCTCAGTTCTGCTGAATGGGCTCCTTCTCTCTCTTCAAAGTGCTCAAAGAGAGCCGGGACTGCTGCAGGCGCCACTCCTGGGCGGCGGTGAGGTGCAAGCGGACATCATTTTTTTTTTCTCTGCCTGCCTTCTCTAACGCCGCCATCTTGAAATGGTGGTCAGTGACTGCATCTGCCGGAAGTGAAGTATCCGGAAGGGGCAACGTCCACTAAGCAGGCACGCAGCCTCATTTCCACCGGAAGACGCAGGGGGAGAAGGGCGGAACGGGGCTGGTGCATATTTGCTGGTTCCGGTCCGGCGCAGTGGCGTTATTGGAGTCCGGAACCAGCGTCCAGCCACACACACAGCACTCGTCGATGGCGGCGGCAAGTGGGACAGACACCAGCACCAGCTAGGCCCAGGCAAAAGGCAGATGTGATACTGCCCTATTTTTACTATGGGGTCTCCTCCCCCCCATGGCAGGGGCCTGTCTGGGTACATGAGGCGATTGTTGTTTCTCACTGTGCACCTATGGTGAGCCTTCTTTGAAAGGACAGGTTGTCTCACTGGGATTTTTTTTTGTGTCACGGCAGGCCAAGAGCTCTGGTCCAGTGGCTAAAAGGAAGTGTCCTTCATGAAAAGCAAAATTACCTGAAGGCTGGAAGAAGACCTTGTGTTAAATTATGTATTGACTCTCTAGTTAAAGAAGAAGCTTCTTCCGCATGCAGCGATTTGATTGCATCAGTTAAAAAAGAACTGGATGCCCCCATACAATCCTTTCGCTCTTCACTAGCAAATCCATCCCTAAGTCAGCCAGCTACCTCACAATCCTCTCGGGGCTCACTATTAGTCCTGGAGGTAGAGACTGAGGCAAGTTCTCTTACCCAAGAGGGACATTCCCTCTCTTATACTAAGGAAGAATCGGATGAGGATGACAAGGAAGTCATGGAGAATGCACCTTCTAAATACCAACTGTCTTTAGAACAGTTAGATGGCCTAAAGCAATTTATACTACTCTGGGCCTAGAAGAGGAGAGAAAAGAATTGTCTCTCCATGACAGGATGTACGCAGGTCTCGGTGAGCCTAAAAATCTTACTTTTCCTGTGCACTTAGTAATTTCTGAGGCTATTAAGAAGGAATGGGCAGAACCAGAAAGAAAGCCTTTTTTTTTCCCTAAAGCCCTTAAAAGGCGCTTTCCATTTGACAAAGACCCAGCGGCACTTTGGAATGAAAACCCAAAACTCTATGCAGCCTTTTCCCAGGTTTCAAGATCAACTGATCTAGTATTCGAGAATATGGATGTGTTAAGAGATCCCATGGATAAAAGGATGGATCAACAACTTATAAAGGCTTGGCAATCCATCATGGGCAATCTCAAACCAGCTATGACGACTACTTGTGTCTCCAGGAATATGGAATATTGGGTGAATCAGCTCACAGCCCATATTATAGCAGACTCGCCAAAGCAAGAAATTCTGGATTCTTTCTAGACTTTTGTCAGCTGGTGTAGCCTTTATTTCAAATTCTTCAGCAGAATCAAAATCATCCAAAAATAGGGTTTGTGGGTTGCCGTTCTTGGGAGATTTACTATTTGGACCTGACTTAGATTCAGCCCTAGATAGGACAGCGGATAAAAAGAAGTAATTTCCCATTGAAAAAACAGCCAGTTATGCATTTTTTTTTCCGGTCTTAAAGGGCTCAAGAACAAAATACCAAACCCCAAGAGAAGAAATTGGTCATTGCAGAAGGGAAAGGGCAAAGGAAATGTTTCCAATCCTTTTCCATCCTCCTGCGTCGACCAACAAAACGCAATGAGTTGTCACTGCCAGTGGGAGGAATGCTTCAGAATTTGCTCCCTCATTGGGCCAGCGTAACAGAAAATCAATATATTCTGAGGATGCTGTCTCAAGGTTACAAAATAGAGTTTTCGGCTCTTCCTTCAGAAAGATACTTTGTAACAAACCTACCAAGGGACTCAACAAAGGCCCCAGCTATGAAAAACCTGTTAAAGGATCTGATGCATCAAAGGGTTGTGACACCTGTATCTCCAGAGGAACGTTATCAGGGATTCTAGTCTCACATATTCCTCATAAAAAAGCCATCCGGACGTTTCCGTTTGATTCTCAACTTGAAACCATTGAACAAGTCAGTCCTATACAAGGTTTTGTATGGACTCGATCTTCAAGGAATACTTCATGACATTGATCGAATTGAGAGATGCTTACCTACATATTCCTATAGCCCTTCAGTCTCAGAAATTCCTGAGGTTGGCGGTCAATATAGGGAAGGAGGTTCTACATCTGCAATTCAGGGCCCTTCCTTTCAGCCTTTCATCTGCTCCGTGAGTCTTTACAAAGGTTATGGCGGAAGCCCTTGTCCCTTTTCGCCTTCGGGATTGCGGTAATCCCGTATCTGGACGACCTACTCCTCTTCGCCTCATCCAGGGAAAAGTTGCAAGATGATTTGGGCAAGGCCTGCAGTGATTTGGAATCCCTGGGTTGGATGGGGAACATTCAGAAATCAAACTTCAATCCAGCTCAGCAAGTAAAATTTCTGGGGTACCAAATAAATTCAGTGGAACTAAGAATTTTTCTCCCGGAAGAGAAAAAAAAAAATCAAGGTCCATAATGTAGTAACAATGCTACAAATCGGGAGATGTGGTCAGAAAGGTTATGTCAGCCTTGGGAACTTTAACCTCGACCATGCCAGCCATCCAATGGGCAAGGCTATATTTCAGGCCACTCCAGAGGTTCCTTCCAAAGGTATGGAACCACAGGACAGACTCTAGACACAAGGGTAAAGATCCCCACCAGAGTCAAATGAACACTTTGGTTGTGGAAAAATCGGTCAGTGTTGCAAAAAGGTCTACTCTGGTCCTTCCCAAACGAAAAAATTATGACAACAGACACCAGTATGTGGTGATGGGGGGGGGGCCCATATGGTTGAGGATTTGGCACAGGTAACATGGTCCCAGACCGAAGCAGTATAATCCTCAATTGGAGAGAGCTAAAAGCAGTCGCCTTAGCGTGGCATTCCATGTCCAGATTCTATCGGATAATGCCATTACCGTAGCCTACCTGAGCAAACATGAAAAGAAAGACTCTTCAGTTACTGTCAGAAAAAATTCTGGAGTGGGCGGAAAACCATGTACTGTCCTTACCTGCAGTCCATCTCAAAAGGCACATTAAATGAAGTGGCAGATTTTTTTTTAGCAGGCAGCATGTTCAGGAGGCAGAGTGGAGCCTGAATACAGAGTTTTTTGCCTTGATCACCAGGACATGGGGCCATCCACAAGTGGACCTGTTTGCATCAATGCAAAACACACAGCTCCCGCAATTCTTTTCCCTTCATAGAGACGACGGTTCTCAGGGAATAGACACTTTGGCGCACCCTTTGAATTTTCACCTGGGGTATGCCTTTCCCCCATTCCAGCTGATTCCACTGGTATTGAGGAAAATACAGAAAGAAAGAGTCGATAATTCTGATTACTCCATTCTGGCCAAAGAGAGCTTAGTTTTCCACCATTCTGCAAATCAAAACATTTTGGCAGCTTCTTCTCAGACAGGATTTACTTCGACAAGGCCCAGTACATCACCCGGATGTAGCCAGGTTAAGTCTCACTGCCTGGTATCTGAAGAGCAGATGCTAAGGAGCAAAGGCTTTTCAGAACCTTTAATAACCACGTTACTTTCCAGTAGGAAGAAGGTAACTAGAGCTATTTATGCCAAAGTGTGGAAGGTCTACGTTTCTTGGTGTCGTCCAGAAAATAGAGACTTGAAAGACATTGTCTCAATATTAGAATTCTTACAAAAGGGTGCAGACAAGGGTCTTGAAGTCAGCACTCTTAAAGTGGAAGTGGCCACATTAGGGTTTTTCTAGAGAGATCAATTTCTTCAGAAACGTTGGTCACAAGATTTTTCAAGGCACTTAGCAGATACAGACCAGCTACGGCTAAGCATTTTCCCGAAGGGGATCTCTCAGTGGCTCTGCAAGATCAAAAGTATACATTATATATTTAAAGTTCCCTTGGCTCCTCCACCTCTATAGAAGCCATATATAACCATATTCCCCCATATACTCCCCATAATTCATGGCAGTACTGTCATCTTGGTATGCTGTTTGATTAACATTATGTCTACCAGTAGCATGATAATTCACTGAAAGAGCAGACCTAGTCAGTAAAGCTCAAGCTGCTTTCTGATTTTAGAGCTTTTAGCGCTGACTCAGCAGGGGCTGTGTTGGACATCTACAGAGACTACTGCTTCCAGATAATACAAAGGTTTTTCTCTATAGCATGCTAAGAGGACAGCATATGGCTGTGTTTTAAGAAAATAAAGTTTGTCAGTTTTTGAACATCTTTCATTTGATGCACCAGGAATATATTTCACTTATTTGAACTGAAAGTTCAGTGTGGGCTTTTATTAGCTACTTGACTTATGTAGGCAGGATAATCCTGTTGGGTTGTATTTATTTATCTATATATATATATATATATATATACATTTACAAGCTATCTCAAGTAAACCATCAAAGCTGAACTCCAGGTGGACTGCTAAATATCTGCTAAATGATGTGTTTTGCCCATCGGGTTCTAAGATTTACACAGCTCTGCCATATCTTACCGTTGAGTGACTCAACATTGAAAGGAGAAGCAGCACACTGGTGAGCTTGTTTCTCTGTCACTGTGCCGTCTCCTCTTAGCTTGCAATCACACTGGATTGTATCCCAGTGCTGCTTTTTCGCCTCCCTCTATGAGCTCTGCTGTACATGGGGGGGGGGGGGGGGGTGGAGGGGCTACGAGAGGCTGATACCAGGTCATATTCAGGTGCTCACACAGCTTACAGTTAAAAACATAACATTACAGGGTGACGGTGTCTTTTATATCTGCCCGTGGTTTGCTTTTTTAAGCTGAACATCAAGGAGAGATGTAGGTGAGTGGTAAGAGTGGATTCAATTTGGTATTCACTATTGCTGCTGATTCTGTTTTCTGTTTATTCTTTGTTCTTTTTTTTTTGAACTGTCTATGAAGACATCTTCTGCCTGTTAGTCTTTCAGCCAGTTGTTTGGTCTACATTTTATTTGCAATTCCCTTTTAGAAGCTTCAGAAGTGTGTAATTGTAAAAATCTTTCTCTGTCATTTCTGTTGACTGCTTTCTTCCTCACATATCTAATTAGTACATACTGTGATGAAGTAGGCGGTGGTCTTTCCTGATGCCATAATAACAAACATGCTCACAACTACAGTACAAGTGGCAGCAGGGACATTTTGGAGAGACAGTGGTGGGGGTTCGGAAACATCAGCCAAAACGTCCATCAAAAGAAGCCTGGCAATTAGCAGCTGGAGAAAAAGCTTTAATGGATAATGTGCTTTTCAGAAGCTTTGTGTGGGAATGATTTTGTCCTAGCAGCAGTAACAATGACGGAGGTCTGATTGCCCAAACATGCAATACATTTTTTTTTTCCTCCCAGCATGAATCATGGGTGCAGGTCTGCGTGAAAAGGAGCTTCCATGGTGCCTGTTGTCCTACAATGTGCTTTTGTAACTGGAAGGATGTGCGGTGTTTAAATTGACACTCACATCTCTCACACAGTATCAATAACATCACTAACCAAAGTCGCCCTACATGGTTAAAGTAACGCTGGATGGCTGAAAACTCAAAGATGAACACCCAACAATGAACTTCCCTTATGTGGTCTATTTTGGTCTGGTAAATCACCCTTCAGCCCCAAAAGATTGTATATCCCTAAAACCAGGCCTGATCCTTGGCCAGGGCAGGACTTAGGGTGGTGGGGACCCCTGGGCTTGAGTCACTTTCAGCCTTACCTTCTATAAATTACCGTATTTATCGGTGTATAACATGCGCCGGCGTATAACACGCACCCCAAGTTTAGGAGGAAAGTTAAAGGAAAAAACTTTAAAAAAAAAAATTTTTAAACGCCCATCAATACAGCCTTATCAGTGTCCATCTGCAGCCTTGCCCATCCATCTGCAGTCTCAGTGCACCCTTGTCAGTGTCATTTGCAGCCTTGTCAGTGTAGCCTTGTCATTTGCCCCAGTGTCATTTGCAGCCTTGTCATTGCAGTCTTGAAGTTTAAAAATGGCGTCGCCGAGATACAGAGTCCTGTGCATCTCTGCGGCTCTCGGGTCCTCTTGCAGTCCCGAGTGGAGCCGAGAGTAGCCGAGTGTACTCGGCTCACAGTCACGCCCAGTCCCTGTTATGTCCATCTTAGGGCAGGACTGGGCGTGACTGTGAGCCGAGCCGAGCAGAGTACACGTGGCTATGTATCTCGGCGGGGCCCCCTATTGGGCAGGGCCCATGGGCTTGAGCCCAGTCAAGCCCAGTGGTAAGCCCTGCCCTGTCCTTGGCTATCCGAAATTAGCATTTTTTTCTTTTGCTTGTATTTGAAAAAACAAATGTTTACCTGTCCTTCTGCTGACATTGTCAACTAGGTGAGAATGATGAGAGTGAGAATGATCTGTACCTGATCCCATGGCTTCCTAGAATAAAATCACATCACATATTGCAGGTGGCTGTAAGAGCAGGTTGGGTTCCTGATGACATCAGGAAAAGATGGCCGTGCGGGACAGCCTGCAGCACCTTAAAGTTGTTGTAAACCCTTACAAACCACTTTGACCTACAGGTAAGCCTAGATTAAGGATTACCTGTAGGTCCTAGAAATATCTCCTTACCCTATACGGTTTAGGAGATATTTACCCGAAGACAGCCACCGCTGTCTACGGAGCATGCGCTGTAGACAGCGGCGCGCAGGCGCATTGGGCAGGCCTCAGATCGCGGCGATATGCCGCGAGTGTCGGCTCCCGTGCGCATGCACGGGAGTGACGTCATCGCTGCTCCGGGGAATCACAGCACTGGAGCAGCGAGACCCACTAAGAAGATGGGCGCTCAGAACTACAGGGGACAGCGGTGACTTCGCTGGCTCCTGTGTCAGGTAAGTGACACATAATGGACTGCTAGGCGATGCATAGTAGTCCATTATGCTTTACCTTTGCAGGGAATCAAAGAGGAAGTAAACTCATCAGGGTTTACTTCCTCTTTAATAGACATCATCTGACTGCCTCAGCCAATCAGCTTTTGTATTCTATGAATACAAAGCTTCCAGTGAAAGGCTGTGTGGCACTCAGCCCCGTCTATGTTTTGTTTTGGGAGTGAGACAGGAAGTCCTTTTCTCACTGCAGGAAACCAGGCACTCCATACTGTTAATACAGCGCGGCCAGCAAGCACACCTTTTAGTCCAATAAATTGTTACTTTGGTCCAGCTTGGCTAAATAAACAATTTTAAGAGACATTGCTTCCCGTCCGGCCATAGAATGTAAATGAGATGAGAGCAGCGCCAATGCAGTGCCCGTATGCTCACTCCTTAGGGCAGCGTGATCTGTGTTTACTAGACACAGCTGAACACTGATCAAAATACTGGGCTGCTATTGACAGCCCGGTACCATGTGATCGCTGTAGCCAATCAGCGATCACATGGACAGTAGCAAACAATATTTAATTTCCTGGCATAGTTTACTGTTGTGTTATCTCTCTGATCACATAGTACCGGGCCATTGGCAAGCAGGCCTGTTTCATGTGATAGCTGTGACTAATCACAGCTATCACAGTATTTTCCAATAGAGAATGGGAAATTATTGCTTTTACAGGCATCATAATTGTAAAAGCAATAACCTGAACTAGAGAAGCAGGTTCAAGAGTACAGTTGTTGGCGTTGACAAAGCGCAAACACTTTGTTAGCAACAGGTGGTAGAAAACTAAACACAGAAGACAGTGGCTGGGAGGATTAGTCAGTACATGCCAACACAAATAGGCCAAGTTCAGACAATGCACTAGCACTGGCTGCTGGGGGCTAATAAACCACAGGAAAAAGGGAAAGGCATGGGTATGAAGAGGCCAGGGACACAAAGATCATAGGGTAATAAATGAAAAAACAAACACTTAAAGAGGAAGTAAACCCTGATGGGTTTACTTCCTCTTTCATTCCCTGTAAAGGCAAAGCATAATGGACTACTATGCATCGCATAGTAGCCCATTATGTGTCACTTACCTGACACAGGAGCCAGCGAAGTCGCCGCTGTCCCCTGTAGTCCGCCGCATCCATCTTGCTGGTGGCGTCTCGCAGCTCCGCCGCTGTCATTCGGCGAAGCCGCAATGACGTCACTCCCGCACATGCGCACGGGAGTTGACACGCGCGGCAGCTCCATTCTTGGAAATGCCGCGCACAGTGCGCCTGCGCGCGGCTGTCTACGGCGCATGCGCCGTAGACAGCGGTGCCCGTTTTCGGGCAAATATCTCCTAAACCATATAGGTTTAGGAGATATTGCTTGGACCTACAGGTAAGCCTTAATCTAGGCTTACCTGTAGGTCAAAGTGGTTTGTAAGGGTTTACAACCACTTTAAAGTGTTGTTTTTTTTTCTTTTTCTTGCACTTTTGCTTTAAAGTATGCACCCTTTATAAACACCTGAGCAAATGGAAATTTGTTCCTCTTATGGGACTTTAAAGGGAAAAAGCTACTCTGGAGTGATAATGAGTATATGTTTTATTAGCAAAAAAGGTGTAGATATAACAATTCTACAGTGCACGAAAGTGGATATACAAGGGAATACAGGATGCATAACGTAACAGGCATGCAATAAATATGAGAAGTTCACAATCATTTGACTCAGTTTACATATGGAACACATACGGAGAGTACCCGACGAGTAGGGCTGAAACAACTAATCGATTAATCGACAACTAATCGATTATGAAATTAATCGATTATTATTTTCATAATCGATTAATCGGCCAGTAACATAACAGGGTTAAAAAAAACAAAAATGAGCCCTTTATAGTACAAAAATAGCAAATAATCGCTACTGTAAATATTACTTTCACAGTTCTACAGTTAAAAAAAATTAACCCTTTACAGTAGTGATTATCTGCTTTTTGTTGTAGCATAAACGGCTACTTTTAGTTTTTTTTTTAACCCCATTATGTTACTAAACGTCTTAGACCTGGTTCACATCTATGTGTTTTTTGGTGCTTTTTGCAGAAACGCACTACAGTTCATTTACATGGTTTCCTATGGGACACGTTCACATATATGCTTTTTTCAGCCGTTGTGTATTTGGAAACGGTCAGGGACTTTCTTTTTTAATGCAAAACAATGCTTGTTTGTTTCAATGTACTTCAATGGAGAAGCTGCAGTAAAGCATGTAATGGGTTTTGCAGCAAATTTAATCTTCCCAACAACAAATTGGCCAAAAAAATGCAAAATCTCAAATCACAGCAAAATCACATGTGCAAAAATCAAAACGCACAGCAAAAAGCACTGCAGAAACAGATCAAAAGCAAACTGCATACCGAGGCTTATGCTGGCCCCGCGGATCAATTTTCAGACAAAAAAATCTTTGTACATTCGCTGAAAGAATGTTGTTTTGAAATTTTCACTTGTTTTTAACATTCTGTTTTTAAAATTAATGTAATTCCTTTCACCAAGCAGTTTTCTATTTCCAAATTTTCCCGTCACTGTGGTTGAAAATGAACATCGATTTGACCCCCACTAACGATTAGAAAATCAAACAAATGTTCTTAAAATGAATTTTTTTTTTTTTGAGGGAAGATCTCCTCTAATTGTATATACAGTATATCTCTTCTGTCTGTTGTGCTCACAGTGGATTAGAGATTTTGCTCTCTAACCATATAGTTGGTTATTTATATTTACCACTGCATTATTTAAGAATAAATTGCTGTTTTTTTTTTTTTAACGTTACATATTTAGCAAAATTATACACAATTTTTTTTTTTTAAGGTTATTAACCGATTCATTGAAACAATAATTGGCCAACTAATCGATTATGAAAATAATCGTTAGTTGCAGCCCTACCGACGAGTTTCGAGTTATTCTCTTCTTCAGGGGGTATCTGATTGGAAAGAGCACGATAAGGGTATGTCTATAATTTAAAAAAAAGTCATAAGCCAGAGATAAAACAACAAGAGACTCATTAACATGATTGTATGCAAAATAATACCATTATAGTGAAAACATTAAGGTAGGCACTGACCATATAGTATTGCTTAAAGCGGGAGTCCACCGGGACTCCGCGTTTTTTTTTTTTTTTTTTTTTTTTTTTTTTTTAAAAGCCAGCAGCTACAAATACTGCAGCTGCTGACTTTTAAAATAGTGACACTTACCTGTCCAGCGCGCCCGCGATGTCGGCACCCGAAGCCGATCGCTAGGTCGTCTGTCGGGTCCTGCCGCCGCCATCTTGGGTATGGGAATCAGGAAATGGAGCCTTTCGGCTTCGTTTCCCGGTTCCCTACTGCGCATGCGCGAATTGCGCTGCGCAATAAGGACGCTCCCCGCTGCCTCTGGGAGCTGTGTGTTTCCCAGCAGGCAGCGGGGCACTTGCGGGAAGGGGCGGGCACTTGCGGAAAGGGGCGTAAGTTACGCCCCTTTCCGCAGAGAGCTGTCCCGGAAGTGGGTGCAGTTACCTGGATTATCCAGGTAACTGCACCCCCCTCCCCCCTGAAAGGTGCAGATTGTGGCACCGGAGGGGGGGGAGGGTTCCGATGAGCGGAAGGTCCACTTTAGGGTGGACCTCCGCTTTAAGGACATCATCCACTAGAAAAATATTTAAAAGAAGGCTGTAAGGAACAGATGGCCACTATTCCTGTACTTGCTCCTGATCTGTACTGAGGCGAGCCGTGTCTACCAGGCCTAGCCGAGCCACAGGGGGAAGTTCCCCAACAGAGGGCGTCAGGACACCGATCAGTGTAATGAAGGTCCCAAGTACTCCCTAAAGTAGTTTACATAATGCCTAAAACCTCTTGGAATGCTTTTTCTGTTTTTTTGTTTTTTTTACATGGTATATAGCAGCTCAATGTAGTAATAAAAAAAAAAAAAATAACTGAAGACCACCCAAGCATAGCTGCCAAAACATTCTAGAACAGTGATGGCGAACCTTGACACTCCAGATGTTTTGGAACTACATTTCCCATGATGCTTATGCACTCGGCAGGGTAGTTGAGCATCATGGGAAATGTAGTTCCAAAACATCTGGGGTGCCAAGGTTCGCCATCACTGTTCTAGAACCTCAGCAGAAGATACAACAGTATCTTTACAGATTTCTCCAGCCAATGGGCAAGGAGAACTACAGTTCTTGGCTGGTGGGGGTAAACATACTCTTGAAATTAGTATTGCCTGTATGCATTATGATATTAAATACCTAAAATACGTTGATACGCATGTTTATTTTAAAATTCCAGCTGTTATATTGAATTTGCCTCTAGAAGCAGAAGTACTCCCCTGGAACCATGCACAGTACACCTTGGGTAGCACATGTGCTACTGCTTCAGAACCTCTGGACTAGAAAGCCCGTCCTCATTACATTTTTTGGGGGGAGGGGAGGGGGGGAGTGCTTTAATGCAGGAATAAGTAACCATAGACTGAGTGTAGATTTCATATAGGCTTTTTTTTTCTAAAGTATAACTGAAGGCAAATCATCTTTTTCAGTTTTGGATAGAGTGGGGAGAGATCGGACACCTGTCCGGTATTTATTGCTGTCTGTGTTGCCAGAGATGGACCCTCTCTATTTTTCCTGATGATTGTTATCAGTGAAAGTAAAAGAAATTCCCAAATTTTGAGAAGTTACCAGAACAGGAAAGGAAAAGGGAAATCTTCCAATCACCACCAGGGATTTCCCTTCATTTTCTGTGGTGCGGACATGAAGTGTCGAAAAATCTTCCCAGTGGGACGGATGGCAAAAAGCAGACCCGACAGCAGTTTTGACCCTCCCTTGCTCTATCCTAACTGAAAAATTAAGTTTTGCGTTCAATTCTTGCGTTCAATTCTTGCGTTCAATTCTACTTTAAGCATTTTTTTTCTTTATATCACCCTAAACCACGATGTTCAGAACTCCAAGGAAGTTATACAATGACTCTATTTAACCATGAAGTGAAAAACATCAGAACAATTAAGATTGTGCCAACACTTTGGGCTGTTTTTTTTTGTACAGCCAGCAAATACCGTGGCCAACGGCCAGTAACACATTATCCCATACAGTACATTATTTCAGACTGTTGTCCTGTCTGCCATGGTTAACTAGATGGGTCTTCATTGTTGATGTCCCTACCATTCACTTCAGTGGACTGCCCAATGTCCCTTTGTCACCCGAAAAAGATGCTCTCGTTGACGAGCTTTGTGGGAATGTTTTTTTTTTGTTTGTTTTTTCCTAAACGTAAATTTTTCTCTGATTGGCACACAATAGTCTCGACAAGACTGAAATAATGGCACCCAGACGCGTGTCGCAAGCTTTGCTGCTATTTGGAATCACAGGCAGAATCGCCGCGCTTCCAAATCGCCTAATGTGAATGGGACCTAAAACTTTTCACTGTCTTTTACAGGTAAACAGATTTAATTGTTTAGTTTTGGGTATGGTGAGGTAGAGGTAACATTTCTGTCAGATTTTTTCGCCCATGACTTCCTGTCCTTTTTGACAGCAGGATATGAAATACAGGGAGTCCCTGGGTTACAAACAAGATAGCGTCTGTAGGTTTGTTGTCAAGTTGAATTTGTATGCAAGTTGGAACGGGTACATTTTTTGAAGTATAACTCCAGCCCAAAAAAAAAATGTTAATACGTTTTTTTGGATAGCATAGGGAAGGGTTAAAGCGGAGCTCCACCCTAAAGTGGAGCTTCCACTCATTGGAACCCTCCCCCCCTCCGGCGCCACAATTGGCACCTTTCAGGGGGGAGGGGGGTGCAGGTACCTGTACAGCTACGCCCCTTTCTGCAGAATCTACGCCCCTTTCCGAAGGTCCCCCGCTGTCTGCTGGGAAACACACGGATCCCAGAGACAGCGGGGACCATCCTTATTGCGCAGCGCGACTCGCGCATGTGCAGTAGGGAACCGGGAAATGAAGCCGCAAGGCTCCACTTCCTGATTCCCATACCCAAGATGGCGGCGGCAGCACCCGAGAGACGATCGAGAGATCGGCTTCGTGTGTCGACATCGCGGGCGCGCTGGGCGGGTAAGTGTCCTTATTTTAAAAGTCAGCAGCTGCAGTATTTATAGCTGTTGGCTTTTAAAAAAAAAAACGGTGGACTCCCGCTTTAACACCGCTGTAACAACATTTGTTTTGCTGTCTGTGCTCCTGTTGAGAAGATTTCACCTCACTTTCTGTCCCTGTGACAATTGGATTTTGAACGTTTTGGGTTGCCGTGGAAACAAGGATTTGTGATGGTTTCGGTTTAGACACCTTTTCCCCATAGGTATGGAGTCGTTTGTAAGTCGAATGTTTGTAACTTGGGACAGCCTGTTGGAGGAGCTCTTGCACGTGAAGTTTTACTTTTTCCACTTCAGAAATTTTTTATTTTTTTTATCTATGGCCCCATTTTAGAGATTTCCCAATACTTCCTTCGAAAAGGGACACACCAATCAATAGCTGACAAGGGTTCTAACCCATACTGGCTTATCCAAAACGTAATCTTTGCAGATATAATTGTAATATAATTCTGCTAGTGTACTAGTATCAGAAAATGCAATAAATGTATAATTTTTTTTTATAATTTTTTTTATAACTAAATATATTATTATATTTAATTTTTATATACTGCTATGTCTTTGGCTCACTTTTAATATTTACTATAACTGTTTACTTTTGATGTTCCAGTGCTGCTGTTGCCTCATGAAATTGTTTTTCTGTTTTAACAGTGCATACTTTTTCTTTGCTTCAACTGCCATCTGTCACACTGCTCATTGTTCTTAGTTGGTCAGTTATGTTTTGATGCCCATTGTACTGTTTTTGCTCCCTATTGTATACCAGCTTCCATGTCCTCCCGATGTCCCAGTTCTCAGTGTGCAGCTTCCCTTTCTGCCATGTCCCTATTCCCACTCCTAAAGTTGCTTGTAAACATCTAGTACTCTGAAAGATTTTTTTTTTCATAAGCTCTGGGGGGGTTTTTTGGCTCCTAAGAAAATGTTTGTCCTTGATTTAGGCATACATGAGAAAAGGGAAAGCACATGCCCACTATTCAAAGAACATGCATATGTAACTAGTTGAATGAAATGCATAGTGTTTTTTTTTTTTTTTGTATAGTTTATTTCTAAATGTTCTATGGACAGAATTACAAAAATTATTTTCTCTTTATTTTTTGGGTTAAAAGAGAAGTATGGGTTTGGGGGTTTCCCCCTCCCCCATAATACTTAGGTGAATGCAGCATCGGTTTGATGCTTTATCTGTCCCCCGGCGCCTCTACACTGAGAGCCGAGTGATCAAACATCGCTGGTGGCTCGGTTCTCACAGCTCCCTGAGCAGAGAGCTGCTGAATGTCAATCAGCAGCTACTCCGCTCCGCTCCTCCATGCTCACTGGAGCGCGTCAGCAGAGAGTGAGGACTTTAGTCTGCTCTCTGCTGAAAACGCGTCACAGGTGTGCAAAACAAATTGCACTCTTGTGGCCTATAGGAGAAGCCCAGCCAAACTAGCTTAGGCTGGATGTCTCCTCTAAGTAATAAATTCTGGATAGTAAGTGTGTATTTTTGTTTTTAGCCAGCAGGTGGCGGTGTAGGGATGTAGGCTTCTTTTCATAGTTCTTCTTACCAGCTGTTGTAAAAAGCTTATTGTTTACCTATCTAGTATCACCCCCTTCCTGCCCTGGCCATTTTTTCCGTTTTCAGCCTGTCACATTGACAATTACTCTGGAATGCCAATTTAAATTTGTGCCTTGCTTTTTTTATTTATATTAACAGAGAGCACTTTCTTTTGATAGTATTTAATCACCACGGTTTTTTCATTTATATACAGTAAGAAAAAAAAGACAAAAAATTTTGAAATTGTTAACATTTTTGCAAATAAACAATCTTCTTAGAGGAAAAAAAACAAAGACAAAAAAAAAAACACACATGCAAATTTGGAAAAATTGCAATGATACAATATGAGTGAATGGGGCAGCAAACAACTAAGAAGATATAATTTCAAAGCATGCTAGCTAAAATAGTGATACATTTGCTCTCAACCAAAAATAATCATAAACATAAAATACTAGAAAAACATACAGTATATACACACACTAAACCTTAAAGTGACTGTGCATAGGACCATATCATAAGACTAAATAAAGTGACAGTGAAGAAAATTCATAGTATAGCTGCAATCCAAGATATCATCTTGAAAGGCAATAAAGACAACAATTAAAGCGGTAGTAAACTGCTGGACGTTTTTTTTTGTACCCTGTAAGATAAAGGCATAATGTGCTAGTATGCATCACACACTAGCACATTATGTTAAACTTACCTTAAAACTAAGAAAGACATTTTGGATGATGGACTTTGTAGGCATACCACAAGTATATTAAAAATATATTTATTACAAAAATAGAATAAAAAACAATTACATAAAATTTCATATATTCACAAAATGTGCCTAAGAGCGTAAATAACACCATCTACATACATAAAGAGTATTATTGAGAAATTTGGAAGACCAAACAATTCACTCTAACAGTAATGAGAAAATTTGAAGAGGTAGTGTGTCATAAAAAGACTCAACTCAGCTCTACATGTTGGGCATAATCAATAAGGCTTCTTCAGGATGGTCTCTGATAGATATCTGTTTAGGGGAATACAACAAAAAAGGAGGAGTTTTGTCAGCGCATAAAGTCAGAGAATATGTTTCTGGCTATTGGGCTTTAAGTCAGCTCAAGATCACATCTCCAACATGGGGCATTTACATTGAGGAGTATCGTTTCCTGCAGCTCACCCCTCAGATGACAGCGCCGCACAGGGTAGGAGCAGCTGTAACAGACGCCAGCCTGAAGCGTCTTTGTACGACCGTCCCGGCAGTGACGTCAGTCCGCTCTGTCGGATATGACGTTCACACACCCAGCCGGGCTCTGAAGTAGAAAAGATGTAGCTGGATAGCCGCACTCCGAATTATTCAACTTTATTTCAAAAATGTAATTAAAATCATAGCATCTAGGCTGGTAAACAGACTAACTGCACAGCCGCTGACATGTTTCACACCGAACACGGTGCTTAGTCATAGCTCTACTGCGCATGTGCATGTCCTCCGAGCCGCCACACCACATCCAATAGGAGCGGGGGTCGGTTCCGGGTGTCCGGCGCAGGCGCAAAGCACCAGAAAGAGACAAGACTGCCTCCCTCCTGGAGCTAAAGGCGCAGCTGAAAGAAGAATTGGCTAGATCGGACAGCGCTTTGCGGCCTCATAACACGCCACAATTCCATGCAAGCAAATAATAAGGGGAGAATGGGAATGAAAAAAGAAAAGGCAACAGAAAAAAAGCACAGAAGGGGAAAGGAAAGCAAGAGAACACTGGAAGGAGCAGTGCAACAACCTGGTCAAAACAAGGCAACATCATAGAAACCATACAGATCAAATACATTCCTAGGAGCATATTTGTGTTAAAATTTGTAAATCAGATATGCATTTATCTATAATTCTAAAGAACTAGTAAAAAAGAGGAAGGGAGGAAAAGGGGATCAGAAGGGAAAGGGGAAGGAATAGAGAAAACACATATCTGGAAGACAACCTATTTTATATATCCCAGTAGAGAACTCATTTATGATACCACAAGATTAATACCACATCTACAAAAAGGGCCTTGTGGCATTTGTGTGTGGGATGGGTCTGGCTGGGGTTGGCGGGGTGAATTTACCAGGTCCACCAAGGCAACAGTATTATGTGTTAATGTTTAATACACATATAGAATATGATGAGCTTAATTGGTAATTTTTTAGTTCACAGAATATGCCAGGAAGCGTTATTGATTACATGTTGAGCTCAACAGTCTTTTTATGACACGCTACCTCTTCAAATTTTCTCATTACTGTTAAAGTGAATTGTTTGGTCTTCTAAACCTCTCAATAATACTCTTTATGTATGCAGATGGTGTGTTAATTACGCTCTTAGGCACATTTTGTGAATATATGACATTTTATATAATTGTTTTTGATTCTATTTTTGTAATAAATATATTTTTAATGTACATATGGTATGCCTACAAAGTCCATCATCCAAAATGTCATCTTTTTTCCTTTCCTTTTTTCCCCACAAATAGAGCTTTCTTTTGGTGTTATTTGATCACCTCTGCCGTTTTTATTTTTTGCACTATAAACAAAAAAAGAACGACAATTTTGAAGAAAAAGCAATATTTCATTAATCGTACATCATGGGACACAGAGCCATAGTAATT
The DNA here is from genome assembly GCF_037356315.1 of Lithobates pipiens. Taxonomy (NCBI): domain Eukaryota; kingdom Metazoa; phylum Chordata; class Amphibia; order Anura; family Ranidae; genus Lithobates; species Lithobates pipiens. Next base: position 3,485,302 of record NW_027507685.1, on the reverse strand, counting down.
ACTATGTGGTTTATAGTCCATCTTCAGGTGCTCTACACTGGCACAACCTAAACCATTGCCTCCCTATATAACCCTTCCCATACTGGGAGCATCTCCGTTTTTTCGCCAGTGTCTAAGGTGTTGGTCACAAGTAAAAATGTGCTGTGCCGAGCTCCTCTGGTGCAATCCGCGCTGGAGCTAGCTATGCAGCTAGATCCATTCAAAGTGTCTTTTAGGCCAAATTGAATGGTACCCGGGCCTTGTGTCCGAAGAAATTCGTTTTTTTTCTTGTAAACGCTTCTCATTTTAGAGAGCTGGACCCCGAGATCCAGAACTTTTGGTATTAAGACCATAAAGTTTTACTGGTGGGGTTTTATTACAGGTCCAGGATTGTGGGTTCCCCCCGAGGGTCCCAGTTTCCTGAAGGATTGTTAACGGAACCCACCATGAAGAGTGAAGATTGGGTATGTTGGTTTTACCCCAGAAAACCCTGCGGCGGGAAAGATAAGTGGCGTTTTCTAAGGAATTTTTAAATTTTCTTATGAAATGTCTCCTTTAAAGTAAATGTTGTCATGCCTAAGTGTCACCATTGGGGGATGTATGGAGCACTTACCGTCTCATGCTGTGCTCAGAGATCACGCGGTCTCACAGAAGCAGCAGACTTTTTTCCTGCAGCTAGCACGCAGTTTGGGGTGTTTTGCTTTCTCCAGACACCCCAACCTGGGCTGAACTCTTCCCCTCTTCATGAAGCTGAGTATAAGGGAGAACCGGAAACGATCGGCAATGCCGTTTTTTTTCACCGCCTCACTCGGCAGAGGCTTCCAGGTCTCCTCCATGCCATCCCTCCCTCACTCACAAGCGGATCCCATCGGAAAACTCTTTTTTTTTTTTTTTTAAAGAGAAAGGAGGGGGGCGCGATGTGTGGTGGGAGCAGGGCTCAGCGCTGTGTTGGGGTCCTCCAATGCGGGAGTGTGTTTTAAAAAAAAAACTCCATTTGTGCTGGCTGCAAAATCATCAGAGAGACAAAAGAGCAAAGAGGTGCATGAAAGTGGTTTTGGTGACACAGGCATTTCCTATTTGACACATTTACTCTATTTGCATCAGGCTGAGCATTAATAGCAACGGCATTGGCTGACTATTGCTCAAGCAGTGGATGTGATTTCTTCTGGTAGTACCTTTGCTTTGTGCATCGGGTCAGAAGGGGGGTTGAAACCCCCCCAAAAAAGAGCTAAAAGGGTCTCCCTCAAGCACTGGAAAGCCTACTCATTTCTACAAATGGCATCCTCCCCTGAGAGAGGGTGGCTAGTTGGAGTGAGCATCGGGGCCATGAAATGTTTGCAACTGTTTTCAACACTGCAGCCCCTGTTTATTTTTACAAAAAATATCTTTTTTCCTCAGCCATGATAGGTTTAAAAAATAAAAAAAGTTTAGCGACTTTAATCGCATCCCGGTATGGGTCAAAATGTGACAGGTTCTCTTCCATTGCCCAGGACCCTTAAACTGAGGAACTAGGGGCTGGAGAAGACCAATTCCCTCAGAGGACCATGGTGAGGCGGATGACTCCTCTTCTGAGGTGTCAAATGCAGGAGGATCAGCTGTTTCAAACTTAAGATTGATGGTGCAATCTCTTGCTGAATGGTCCACTCCACATTTATGTACCCTTAACTGAGTGTTTGGGTTCGCTAAAGCCTCCTCGAGCTGTGCATGCCTTTTTCTGTCCATTCATTGTTGGAAAAGCTTTTTTGTATCTGAGAGGATCACTCAGATAAGCATTATTTTCCCTCCTAAAAAGTTTTCACACTTTATCCTATGGTTGAGGAAATTCACTAAGTAGGGTATACCAGCAATTAACGCTGTTATATCCTCTGTGAATAAAAGTTTGACTTGTCCGGCTGCAATGCTCAAATGCTTAGGGATCCAATGGATAAAAAGTTGGAATTCCTATTTTTTTTTTTTTTTTTTTAAACACTTTTTTCTCTGGCAGATTGAGTGTCTCTGCCTGCGCTGACAGTAATTGCAGTTTAAACAGGTGTTCAAGGTTATCCTGCTCAGCAGGCCCAGGATCTGGCAGCTTTATGTTTGCAATAGTTGCTATGAGAGATTCTATCCTTCAGGCCTTGCGCCCTTCCTAAGCACCATGCAGAAGCTCCTGGCTAGTCTTCCTTTTGCGGTGAAACAGCTATTTGGGGATGTTTTGGATAATACATCCAAAGAAATTCTAGTGGAAAAAGTACCCCTTTTACCATTTAAGAAAAGGAGTAAATGTATTTTCGTTTTTAAAGCTCCTTCTTCTGTGCCAGGGGCATCAGCCTCCAGGCAGTCACGACAGATTCCATCGTCAGGTCAAAAGGTAATACTCAGGGTTAACCCCTGGGACAAAAGAGGTCTTGGGGGAGGAAACCTACAAGTTACTGAAGCCTCCTTATGAGGAGGCGCCCCGCTCGCTCAATAGGGGGAATTCTTCTTCTGCCGTTCTCAAGGATCTGGCAGGAAGAGTGTCAAGATGAATGGGGGACTTCCTCAATAGCTCCAAGGTACAAACTGGAGTTCCAAGAGTTCCCGTCTCCTCGTTTTCTCAGATCAAATGTTCCTAAGGATCCAGAGAAAATAAAGTCTTTCTCTCAAGCATTGGACCATCATTTGGCAAAAAGTAATCATAGTGGCACCCATGTAAGAGCAGAGGTTGGGGTTTGGTTAAATCCAAATGGACATTCTGGATCTCAAAAATCGAAATTCAATTCCTGAATATAACCACTCTTTGGATTGACTTCATTCAAAAAAAAAAAAAAAAAAAAAAAATCAGTTATCTTCATCCTACAAGGAGAAGAACTTCTGGCGTCAATCGACATCAAAGATGCATGTATCCATATCGCTAGTAATATCTACTTTTCAAGGTGGAAAGTCATCATCTTCAGTGTGTAGCTCTGAGTTCCAGGCTAGCTACTGTACCTTGAGTAGAAAAGATGTAGCTAGCTGGATAGCCGCACTCCGAATTATTCAACTTTATTTCAAAAATTTAATTAAAATCATTGCATCTAGGCTGGTAAACAGACTAACTGCACAGCTGCTGACATGTTTCACACCGAACACGGACACTTGAGTGTTTACTAAGGTTCTGGCCCCTCTTCTAGCCAGATTAAGGGCACAGGGTATAACGATTATGATTTACCTGGACGATCTGTTCTTGATAGTCTAGCCGGTAGCCTGCTTAGACCAAAGTATGGTCACCACCTTGAACTACCTGGGATATCTAGGTCGGTTTCTCAGCCTAGGAGAAATCTTCTTTAAAACCATGAAAAGGGCTGAGATACTTGGGTCTGATCATTGGGTCACCCAGAAAAAGGTATTCTTGCCCCAGGCAAAGATCAGCGCCCTAAAGGAATTGATTTAGGTGGTCGAAGAAAGATGAATTCTTCTATTCAACTTTGCATAAGGTTGTTGGGAAAGATGATGGCTTCATTCGAGGCCGTTCCTTATGCTCCGTTTCATTCGAGACTGCTGCAAAACATTATCCTTTTGGCTTGGAACAAAGGGTTCAAGCTCTAGATTTCCAATGTGTCTGACTCCAAAGCCTACGGCCACATCGCCCTGAAAGGGCCCGATCTTGAAGGCTAAGCAGGGTCGGGCCTGGTTAGCACCCGGATGGACCACCTGGAAATACCAGGTACTGTAGGCTGGGTATGCTGGAGCCTCAGTTTATGGTTAATACCAAAAAATCTGCAAAGGGGAAAATCCTTCCTTCAGTTACCATGGAAGTTGCCCAGATCAGAAATGACCTTGCCCATTATCATTCTAGAAATTCAGGCAGAGCACTTGGTTCTGAGGGCCTGAACGTTCAGTTTACGGTATTGTCCTGCCAGGATTCAATCCGACTATGCCACAGCAATGGCCTATATTAATCACCAAGGGGGCACAAGAAGTTGTGTGGCCCAGAGAAAGGTGAATCATATCCTATCTTGGGCAGAAAACGATGTACTTTGCTCATCGGCGGTCTTCATTCTAGGAAAAGAAAATTGGCAGGCAGACTACTTGAGTCGCCAGCAATTATTCACCGGGAAAATGGTTCCTTCACCCTGATATCTTATTGTCAATCTGTCAAAGATGTGGGATCCCAGACATAGATCTGTTTACGTTCAGGTTCAACAAAGAAATTGACAACTTTTTGTCAAAAACAAATAATTCGCTAGCATGCGGAACAGATGCCTTGCTATTCCCGTGGAATCAGTTCTCGCTGATTTATGCATTCCCTCCTTTTCTGCCTGCGTCCACGACTTCTTCGCAGGATCAAGCAGGAAGGGAAGTTGGTGATTCTTGTATATGATGTACTTCAAAGGAAAAGGATTTTACAGGTAAGCCGTTATAAAAATCCTATTTTTTTATTTTTTGCTACAAGTATCCCCCCCCCCCAAAAAAAAAAAAAAAAAAAAAAATTATATATATATATATATATATATATATATATATATATATATATATATATATATATATAAAATTTTCTTCAGTTTAGGCCGATATGTATTCTTCGGCATATTTTTGGTAAGAAAAAAAAATCGTAAATAAGCGTATATTTATTGGTTGCGCAAAAGTTATAGCGTCTAGAAAATATTCATTTTTTAAATTAGTAATGGCGGCGATCTGCGATTTTTATAGTGACCGCAGACACATCGGACACTTTTAACACTATTTTGGGACCATTGTCATTTATACAGTGATCAGTGCTATAAAAATGTACTGATTACTGTGTAAATGACACTGGCAGGGATGGGGTTAAACACTAGGGGATGATCAAGAGGTTACGTGTGTCCTAGGGAGTGATTCTAACTGTGGGGGGGTGGGCTACTACTCACATGACAGTGATCACTGCTCACGATGAGTCCGCGGGACCCGCGGTCACGGAGCATGCGGCGCTCCTTAAAGGGGACTTACCTGTACGCCCATTTTCCCAGCCGTGCCATTGTGCCGATGTATATCACCGTGCGTTGGTCGGCATGTGGTTAAGAAAATGGGAAACGTACACATAGTGTAATCCACTTGTGTAATATCTTGAAAGGTCAGGCAGGGTTTTGTGAAATCCCCACCAAACACCTTCACCCAAGGCGGTGGATTAAACTATTTTGTGGACTTTCACATTTTCTTGATTTTTGTCTTTATTGCCTTTTAAGACAATACCTTGGATTATATCAATGTAAATGCAAGAAAGTTGCGCGCTGCTATGTGAAACCTTAAGGGCCGGTTCACACAGCGAGGCGAGGCGAGGCGACACGGCTCGCCTCGCCTCGCTCCCGCAAGTTGCCCCCGTTCTGTACAATGGAACCGTTCTGAGAGGAGCGACTCGAGTCGCTCCGACTCAGAAAAAAGGTTCCTGTACTACTTCGGGGCGACTTCGGGGGCGACTTGCATTGACTTCTATACAGAAGTCCTCTGCAAGTCGCCGCTGAGCTCCCCGCAGGTCGCGGCGAGGTAAGTCGGAGACGCCTCGCCGCGCCTCGCTGTGTGAACCGGCCCTAAATCAGTATTAATTAGTAATATTGTGAACAGCTGCAACCTCTAGGAAGTGCACTCAAAACACTAACATAAAATATTTAAACAAAGATAATGGTGCACTTATTCAATAAAAAAAAACAACAATCATTGATTGCCTCAAACAAAAATAAGGACTAATGAATAAAATTAGGTGACATTTGAATAAAGTGAAAAAAACTTGGAACAAACCAAAAAAAATTATAAATTCCAAGTTGAAAGAGATATATATATATATATATATATATATATATATATATATATATATATATATATATATAGTGTGTGTGTGTATAATATAAATTGTATAAAGTCCAGTGCAGAAAATGGTAAAAAAAAAAAAAGTGTCCAAGTGCAAAGATATAAGAATATATGGATCACAAATTAGCCCATTTGATAAAGGAGAAACCAACTCCAATGGCGGAGGAGAGCAGACAGAAAAAAAACACCAGCAGTAAGTGTATAGATTGGCTGCTCGCCTCCAGATATGACCAAACGGCAAAATAAAGCTTGATGAATAGCTGATGGAAACACAGCTGGTACAGCTATGCAGACACCCTCCAGTCTTATGCCTCTATCTTCAAACACCACTTCAGATATAATCAGTGGTGGCCCGCCCATAGGGGGCGCAGAGTCGCCACCGCCCAAAGCTACTCGTCATAAAAAAATTAAAAATGACTGGCCCTTTAAGTGTGTGTGGGCCCCTGGACACACAGGTGTATGGGATGCATGATGTGCTGCAATCACTGAAAAAAAAAAATAATGGCCCTTTAGTTGTGTGTAGGGCGCCGGACACACAGCTGCTATGGGAAGCATGATGTTTTTGAAATCACGTGGTTGCAAACAAGAAGCGCTATTTGCTTCCTTTAGAAAGTCCTCTGCGCCCTGAACACTCCCTCTAGCATTGTTCCATGCTGTGGATAGTGATCAGTGGGTCCTGAGCCTTCATTTCTGTTTCTCTGTCTCATCTCGGCCAGTATGAAGGGGGAAGACAGGCAATTTGTGTGAGAGCTGTGAGTACGAGGGGGGAGAGTGGGGGACATGTAATGTAAAGGGGGGGGGGGGGCTCTGATGGGGACATGTAATGTAAAGGAGGACTCTGATGGGGACATGTAATGTAAAGGGGGGGCTCTGATGGGGACATGTAATGTAAAGGAGGACTCTGATGGGGACATGTAATGTAAAGGAGGACTCTGATGGGGACATGTAATGTAAAGGGGGGGCTCTGATGGGGACATGTAATGTAAAGGGGGGGCTCTGATGGGGACATGTAATGTAAAGGAGGACTCTGATGGGGACATGTAATGTAAAGGAGGACTCTGATGGGGACATGTAATGTAAAAGGGGGGGGGGCTCTGATGGGGACATGTAATGTAAAGGGGGGCTCTGATGGGGATATGTAATGTAAAGGGGGGGCTCTGATGGGGACATGTAATGTAAAAGAGAACTCTGATGGGGACATGTAATGTAAAGGGGGACTCTAATGGGGACACCTGATTTATAGGGGGATGCTGATGGGAACACCTGTTGTAAAGGGGGACAGCAAACAAAATGAAGGTTTCCTATTTAGAATAATAAGCTGTCAGGTTAGTAAAACAAAGATATCAGAACCAATTCAATCATACAGTTTGTAGTGTACATAGGTTTGCAAAGCAATAGGATAAAGGAATATTCCTGAACTTTGTTTTATCTCATGGTTACTATGCCATTGTGTGAAAGCAACAATGCAGTGCATGTTTTTATATTGTAAGCTCTAGCAAGCAGGGCTCACTGATTCCTTTTGTACCAAATTGTAATGTAATGTCTGCCTTTATTTTGTTAAGCGATGCGCAAACTGTTGGCGCTATACAAAACCTGTATAATAATAATAACATTATCTCAGCGTGCAGAGCTTGGATTCATTGAATAAGTTTACCAAAAATGTAAATATTGCAGAATATACAGCCTCATGCTACATAACTAAGCTCCATTTAATGCTCAATAAACAGAATTATTAATGTATCTTAAATAGAAAACTATCTTTAGATAGATTTTTACTCCAAAAGCATTTTATGAAAATAAATTTGATAAAAATCAAACAAATCAGATTTATTTTTTTAAGATGTAAAAAAAAAAAAAAATCATTGATTTATATAAACCCTAAACCATGTACCCTGCCTTAAACTTACCTGGGCCTACCACTAGATGTCCTAACGCTGTTTAGTGTCACAAGTGACACCAGTACAGTGATCAGTGACATGAAAAATCTGAAAACTGCACTTGGTGGCGCTGTGACAGGGAGTGAAAGGGTTAACTGGTGGGTGGGTGATCAGGGGGTTGAAAGTGTGCCTACATGTACTGGTGTTGGTGTAGTGCTTGGTGTACTCACTATGGATGTCTTCTCCTCTCGCGCTGGAACTGAAAAGGGCTCCACGAGGGGAGATGACATAATTTATTCTGCCTGTCTTTACATTACAGAGACAGAGGAGGCATTTCATTTGTTAGAACTGTTCAGCAGGTTCAGGCCTGAAATCATTGGCCTGGGCCTCTAGCTCTATTGGTTTTGTATGGAATCCGATTGCCACGCGCGCGACCGATGTACATTTATGGTGATTTGCGCAGCTGAGCCAACCTGCCGCAGTGTGACTGCAGCGGCTGGTTGGCAACTGGTTAAACAATCTTCATTATATTAAGCCAAAATGTATTCTGCTACATGTCTTTTGTAAAGAAATAACCCAAATTGGTGTATATTATTTAGTCTGTGTGAAAGTTGTCTACAAACTATGGAACTACAGTGCCTTGAAAAATTATTCGGACTCACTTGCAGTCCTATAAATATCAAGGTGGTAGTTATGGCGCTCTCCTATGACAGTGCAAAAATCGCATACTACTTATGAGTTGAAAATTAATCCAGCCTTCTCAATAGTGCTAATGTTGCATATGTTCTTATGTGTTAAATCACAGTGCAAAAAATATCCGCTCCAGACGACGTCCAATGACGAAACGCGTAGGGCGTGGCCTAACGTACACACTCTCTCTTACATATTTATAGTTTGATATTTATAGTTCTTTCCAAGCTATTAGGCTGGTACTTTTTGGTAGTGGCAGCCTCCCTCCCTTACATGCGATTTAACTAATTTTTGGCCTTTTTATCTTAATATCTTTTGTCTCCATAGCGCAAACCTTACCCTCTTTTTTTTATCACGGACAGTCCTATTCACTTTAATGGGACAGCTGGTGATGACAGCCCAGGGGATTTGGCAGCTCAATGACCAGAGGACTTTTTACAATTTGGCACTGTGCTGCTTTAACTGGTAATTGCACGGTCATGCAATGTTGTACCCAAACGAAATTTGTGTCCTTTTTTTCCCACGAATAGAGCTTTCTTTTGATGGTATTTGATTGCCTCTGCGATTTTTTTATTTTTTGCGCTATATATAAACGGAAAAAGACTGTTAAAAAAAAATTCAATAAACTAAATTTTAGTCATATATTTAGGCCAAAATGTATTTAGCCACATGTCTTTGGTAAAAAAAAAAATGTCAAAAAGCATATATTTATTGGTTTGCGCAAAAGTTATAGCGTCTACAAACTAGGGTACATTTTCTGGAATTTATGCAGCTTTTAGTTTGACTGCTCATTTCTCGAGGTGCTAAAATGGCAGGGCAGTACAACCAACCCCCCCAAATGACCCCATTTTGGAAAGTAGACACCCCAAGGACGTCTTGACTGCCTCCTGGCAATGTAAGTTTGTGCTGTAGCTGTCTTCCGGCTATAGCGTGGATGGTACGGGGTTAATGTTTACTTTAGGGCTGCAACTAACGATTATTTTCATAATCGATTCGTTGGCTGATTATTGTTTCGATTAATCGATTAATAACCTTAAAAAAAAAAAAGAAAACTGCTTGGTCAAAGGAATTTTCAGGCACTGTATGTGGTTTTCATTCAGAAATTACATTGATTTTAAAAACAGAATGTTAAAAACAAGTGAAAATTTCAAACAAATTTCTTTCATTCAGCGAATGTACAAAGATTTTTCATCTGAATATTCTCATCTTAAAATTGATCTGTGAGGCCAGCATAAGGCTCGGTACACACCTGTGCAGTTTTCCTTTGATCTGTTTCTGCCATGCTTTTTGCTGTGCTTTTTTGATTTCTACGCACGTGATTTTACTGCAATTTGCATTTTTGCTTTTTTTTTTTTTGGGCAGATTAAAAAACAGAAATTGCTTCAAAAATACATTACATGTTTTTCTGCAGCTTCTCCATTGAAGTACATTGAACCTGACCCTTTCCAAATATGCAGCGGCTGAAAAAAGTATAGATATGAATGTGTCCCATAGGAAACCAATGGGGTTAAAAAGACTAAAATTAGCCCTTTCTTTATAGTAAAAAAAAAGCAAATAATCACTACTTTAAGGGGTTAATTTTTTTACTGTAGAACTGTGAAAGTAATATTTACAGTAGCAATTATTTGTACTATAAAAAGCTCATTTTAGTTTTTTTTTTAACCCCATTATGTTACTGGCCGATTAATTGATTATGAAATTAATCGATTGTTATTTTCATAATCGATTAGTTGTCGATTAATCGATTAGTTGTTTCAGGGTATGAACACTTTTTCAAGGCACTGTATAGTTTTTATATATTTAAAAATTGATCGGTTGTGATATTTCTCATTTCCATACCCTGTATGCCAGGAACATAAAAATTACGGAAAGTACAGTCCAAGGTATTTAGTAAGTGAATTTTTCTTAAGTCATTTTTATCACAATTTTGGAAAATTAAGATATAATTTTTTGAGTTGTCATTTTAACAGGTTATGTCTCACACATAGCATAGGCCTACCTACAAATACACCCTAAAATACATTCCGTTTTGCCGAGTAAGGGGGTGCCACATGCAAGTCTTTTTCACAGCCTAGATGCATAGAGGGGCCCAAAATCCAAGGAGAAACCTTGGGCTTTCAAATTGCGTGTCTAATTTCTTGAGCGCCCATCAAATTTCTTGACTCCCACCCACAAAATGACCCCATTTTATAAAGCAAACAACCCAAGTTATTTTCTGAAAGGCATAGTAAATCCTAGGCATACCTAGAATTACACCATAAAACACATTCTGCTACTCCTCTCGAGTATGGTGATACCACGCGTGGGACTTTATCATAGTCTAGCCACACAGAGGAGCCCAAAGTCTAAGGAGCACATCCAGGTGTTGAGGCTCATAAATAATGCATCTAATGTCTTTGCTACCTATCACAATTTTGGAGACCCAAGAGAACCAGGACAATGGAAATACCCACAAAATGACCACTTTTTTTGCCACTAGTTTTTGGAAAATGTGAAAAGAAAATTAAAATGAATTCTTTTACACAAGGTTGTCAATTTAATAAGATATTTTGCACACATAGTGCGGCCATACTTGGAGTTACACCCCAAAAAACATTCTACCACTCTAGCTATGGCGATACCACACATGTGATACATTTTCACTGTCTGGACTAATTATGTACTAGACATTGAATCTTGTGTATCACACAAATCAACCAGTTATGTCAAAACCAATATATTGTATTGGTTGTCTCTGTATGAGTGGCTAGGGAATATAGCTTGGTGTAGTGTCACCATATAGCAGTCCCTATCCTATAAGCCAAGTAAGCCTAGCCTACTGTAACATGGCTGCCCCTATGAGTGCCATGTTCACTGGCCAGGAAGTACAGGAGGAAGTACAGGAGGCTAAAGAAAGGAAGAAGAAAAGAGCATCAAGAAAAAAAAAAGAAAATTGAAGGTCGTTCAAGGATGGCCAATCAGTATCAAAATTACACTTCATAAAAACATGTATACAGTATTTTTTTATAAACAGATAATTCACAAATCCAAAATCAGATCACCTTCTATAGATATTTTTTAGGTATAGAAGTATCAATGGCAATTGTCATCTATCCAAAAAGTCCATGTGTTTCACAGTCGTTGCCACTTCTTCAGGACTTCGCATTATCAGATGGCAGATGCCTTGTTACATGTAATTTCAATCTAAAAGTCAAAAAATGCTGACATTTTAAATTGAAGAGTCATTTAAAAGAGTCATTTAAAAATGAAGTCTTGAAGAAGTGGCAACAATTGTAAAAATTTGCTGACTTTTTGGATAGATGACAATTGCCGTTTGCCACTTCTATACCTAAAATACATAGATGGTGATATCATTTTGGACTTGTGACTTATGATTTTATATTTTAGATACATTTTTGTAATAAAATAAGTTTTTCAGTGTAATGGCCCCAGCAATAACCCCTGTAAACCACAACATGTATTGTGTTCAGCAAGTAGTTCTAAAATGGACATTTTTTTTTTAAGGTGGGGTTATGCCTTTAATTCTTAATTTGATAGGCTAAACTTTTAATAATATGTATAGTAATTCTAGATTCTGTGGTTTAGGGAGATCGGTGGATGACGACGACTCTGGTAAATGTAGCTAGTTGGTTTTTTTTTGTTTTGTGTTTTGTAGCCATAGGTGGTCTACCAAACACGATTAGTTATGAACCAGTTTTCACATGTCTGCAGCATTATGTTTTCTGTAGAACACTCAGTTGAGTCATCCAGTTGCGCAACTGAAAAATTCTGATCTGCAGAGATTTATAAAAGACTGCCAAGAGCTGTTGTTTTCATTTCCAATGCCATTGAAATTTAGTAGCATGACACATGTGGGCATTTTTTAGATAATTTAGCAGACCCCCAGGAAGGCAATGATTTCTACTTTGCATGGAGAAATAGTCCTGACCTTGTGTTTAAAAACAATGTGAACTAGAAGTTAACTGAGTGAATTTATTTTTATTAATACAGAGGCCTCCGTCAAGTTTTACCTATGGTGTCTCCGTGTGGAGGCAGCGGTCTTCATATCAGACCTTATTGTAGATCAGGGACATACAGTGAGGTCAGTGGCTGGTGAGGCACTGGCTAGTATCAGAGCCAGATACACACAGGTTACATACGCCACGAACATTAGAGCGAGAGCAATAATTCTAGCACTAGACCTCCTCTGTAACTCTAAATATGTAACCTGTAAACATTTTTATAGTGTCGCCTATGGAGATTTTAGGTACCGAAGTTTGCCGCCATTCCACAAGTGTGCGCAATTTTAAAGCGTGACATGTTAGGTATCCAATTTACTCGGTGTAACATCATCTTTCACATTATACAAAAAAATAAATAAAATCGGGTTAACGTTATTGTTTTTTTTTTTGTATTTTTTTCATTCATGAAACAGTTTATTTCCAAAAAAACGCAGTTGAAAAATTGCAGCGCAAATACCATGTAACCTAAAAAAATTGCAACGACCACCATTTTATTCCCTAGGGCAGTGATGGCGAACCTTGGCACCCCAGCTGTTTTGGAACTACATTTCCCATGAAGCTCATGGACTCTGCAGTGTAGTGGAGCATCATGGGAAATGTAGTTCCAAAACATCTGGGGTGCCAAGGTTCACCATCACTGCCCTAGGGTGTCTGCTAAAATAGATAATGTTTGGGGGTTCTGAGTAATTATCTAGCAAAAAATTATTTTTACATGTAGGAGAGGCTTGTCAGAATTGCCCTGGGTGGCAAGGGGTTACCTTAAGTAATATACAAATAATTATTGTTTTTAAGGTAATTTAACTAGCTTAAACTGACAAATTACTGAAATTTGAAGTTATAACTTCCAACCAGTAATTTCACAGTAAATAGATAAATAATAAATGATAATGTTATAACATATAAATATATGATTTAGTGTGATTAAAACAGTACCTTTTCATCGGCAGATTCTCATTCTCCCTAATTAAGAATGTTAACATTTTTTCTTGGTATTTTATGAAGGAGTCCTGTTTGTTCTACTGCCTTATAAATGACATATGAATTGTAGATGGCAATATGAAAAAAAATGGACACTTCTTGTACCATTAAACTGATCTTTGGGTTTCCAGTTTGGGCTTGATCATCTATTTGAAATCTACATCTCCCATATGTAGGTTGAACTCATGAACTCAGACAGGTTTTTGAATCGGACCAGTGCTTCTCTGAATTTGCATTTGTATAGATGAAAGTAAATAAACATCCACTTTCTTTCTTTTTATTGCTAAAGGTTTCTTACTGTTCAAACTTGCTGATTTAACCCCCCCCCTTTAAAGCTTTTTGTTGACAAGTCCTTAAAGCGGAGCTCCACCCTAAAGTGGAACTTCCGCTCATTGGAACCCTCCCCCCCTCCGGTGCCACAATTGCCACCTTTCAGGGGGGAGTCGGTGCAGATACCTGTATAATACAGGTATTTGCACCCACTTCCGGCATAGATAGCCGCAGATTCTGTGGGTATTTACACCACTTCCTGCGGGGCCCCCCGCTGTCTGCTGGGAAACACCATTCTTATTGTGCAGCGCGACCCGCGCATGTGCAGTAGGGTATCTGCATGTGCTGACATCATCGCCACATGCGCACTGAAGCAATGGCATGTAAATGATGTTGCTTTAGTTAGTGTGCCATTACCGGCGACTCACAGCGCCGGAGCCCGCAATACCCGGAGGTAAGTCCGGGAGCGATGTCGCCGCCCGGAGCGGTGTACGAGGACCGCTGCGGGGGCTTCAATCTAAGGTAATTCATAATGAGCTAGTATGCTATTCACTTCCTGATTCCCATACCGAAGATAGTGGCGGCAGCAGCACCCGAGAGACGATCGAGAGATCGGCTTCGGGTGCCGACATCGTGGGCGCGCTGGGCGGGTAAGTGTCATTATTTTAAAAGTCAGCAGCTGCAGTATTTGTAGCTGCTGACTTTTAAAAACAAAAAAAAACGGCAGAACTCCCGCTTTAAGGAAAGCCTTTGCGATTTAGTTGCATTGCACCACAAATTACGGTTTGCTTGAGAAAAGGATTTTTTAAAAGTGGCATGCTGAAATAAATGTTGTCCACATAGAGGTGATATGCCTAATGAAATCTTTGCCTCTCTCACAAGGATTGTAAAACTCTTCACCCCATACCTGGCATATTTGCGCTGGAGATATTGTTTTATATGAAGTCTGCCTGTGAGCTGGATCTGCCCTGGACTGATTTTTTTTTTGTTCTTGTCGATTGCTGTACAGTTCAAACACCAGACAAGGCAAAAAGCCTTGCTTTTGTGTAAGGCCTGTTCACAGCAATGTGCTGCGTTGGTGTGCATTGAACTAAAATGATGCAGACGTCATTTTATCGCAGCACATTATAACATGCTGCAATGTGCTGCAGTACATGGGGAAAAAAAAAAAAACACTCCTGTGCTGCTATGTGCTATGTTTGCTGTAAACCAGCCCTAAAAGTAAATACGTTGCCTATATGCATATTGAAATACTGAATTGCCTGGCTTTAAAACAGGTTTTCATTAATTATTTTGAAAAAGTCCAAAGGGAAACTAAATTATTTAAACAAAACCCTACAAGGATGAATCTACTATTTAAAAAAAAAAAATCTTTTGAAAAGGAATAAACAGTTGTTAACAGCATTCTTTTCTTTGCCAAGATCTCGCCGCCAAATCCTTATCTGGCCTCCCTAATGATTTTTTTTTTTTTCTTAAATGGGTCCCTATTGAGTTGTGGTAAGCAAGTGGCCTTATTTTCTTTAGAGGAATATTTGATAGAACCTTTTACAAATAAACTTTTGTCATTAATTCTAAAGCTGGCTTTTTTTGTCAAAGCTTTCTAAATTGGATTCTACCTAAAACAATAGTCTCCAAAATGCTGCTACATTTAATTAGAGAGGTAGTACTGAGAAATGCATTCTCTTCCACTTTCACGGCTGTTTTTTCTTTCTTTCTTTCCCAAGTTAAGCCAATCAGCCACTTGTTCTGTATGCTCATGGGAAAAGAATTGCTCACAAAATGAGTTTGCCGCGCATTTTTATTATTCCATTTAACAACTGCATTTCTCTTTCCTTCCTTACTTTATTTTTGTTTTTTGTTTTCCCCCTTTAAAATTGACATAACGTTGATTCAAACCAGGATGCGTAAGGAGCATAACACCTCTGCACTCATTCCCCAGCCTGAGGAATGAGGGGATTCAATCCAGAGCTTCCTGCACCCATAAAGGTTGTAAACCCTTACAAACCACTTTGACCTACAGGTAAGCCTAGATTAAGGCTTACCTGTAGGTCCAAGAAATATCTCCTAAACCTACGCGGTTTAGGAGATATTTACCAAAAGACAGGCATCGCTGTCTACGGCGATATGCCGCTCATGACGGCTCCCGTGCGCATGCACGGGAGTGACGTCATCACTGCTCCGGAGCAGCGAGACCCGGAAGTCACTCCGGGATACATGGCAGCGGCGAAGATGAAGACGATGAAGACGGAGGACCGCTTCGGGGGCTTTGTTCTCAGGTAAGTTATTCATAATGAGCTAGTATGCTATGCATCCTTTGCCTATCCTTTGCCTTACAGGGTGTGTTTTTTTTTTTTTTTTTTTTTTAATTGCCTTTACTTCCTCTTTAAAGTGGAAGTAAACCCATGGATTCAAACAGTTAAAAAAAAAAAAAAGGCATGCCGGGAATGCTAACTGCACATTGGCTGTGCTCTCAGCCAAACTATCAAACCATCCAATGGCTGGTGTCATAACGAATCACATGTGCAGCACCATAGCAGTTGAAGATTAAACAGAGGCAAAGATGGCAGCTTCCTTGGCTGAAAACGATAGGGGAGTTTACTTCCACTTTAAGAGAAAGGCATATTGAGCTAGTATGCATCTCATACTAGCTCATTATGTAATACTTACCTTAGAACAAAGCTCTCTGTGGCGCCTGCACACCGCTGAGACGGCTGACATTTTTCCTGGAGATTCTTCCGGGTTCGCGGGCTCCGGCGCTGTGATTGGCCAGAGCCGCAATGACATCACTTCCGCGTGCGTGTGGGAGCCACCGTTCACGGCACGGAGTTTGGCAGGAACGTCATACGTGCCCGTTCCTTCAGAGCGCATACGCCAGTGATGTCACTGGCTGCATGTATACTAAATAGCTCCTAAACAGTACATATCTAGGAGATATTTTTACTACCTATAGGTAAGTCTTATTATAGGCTTAGGGCTTATGCACACAGGACATATTTACAGCTGCTGTTAGGGGCATTTGATGTCTTCTTCTAAAAGCCCCTCCATGTTAGCCTGTGTGTCCATGCACATAGGCTCTAACAGGGTATGCTGTTATTGGCATAAGCATTTAGGGGCAGTAGAAAAAAACTACAGCCTGTGCTTCAGGAGCAGTAAAAATGCAAAAAAACGCATCTAAATGCCGTGTTTAGCTGCATTTGAAGTGTTTAGGTGTTTTTATATTATAGGGAGTGTTAATGAAAAACATCCAAAAATGCTAACACCAAAAAGCGATGGAAAACGTGAATAACTCTAATGTAAAAACTGATTTTGTTTTTTTTCTTTATGTACTGCAAAAACGCTAATGAAATGCTAATGCTCATGCTACTAAAAGCTGGCACAAAATGCTATTTTCTTTTTCATACATCAACTCATCTCCAGGTGAATAGACACTGGTAGACCAAAGGTCTTTAGACAGGAAGTGATCCCCCTATACAACCCTTCTCATACAGGAAGTACTTCAGTTTTTTTTTACCAGCGTCTGCAAGGTGGATGGCACGGTTGTTTGAGCTCTCTGTGCTCCAGGTCTCTAGTCTCACAAACCGTTCTTAAATAAATCAAGGGAATTGACCAATCTGATCCATTTCCATTTCAAGCATTAGACCGATTATTGACTCAAGAGGTAATCATACAGATCCCCACAGAAGAACAAGGTTTAGGTTTCTATTCAAACCTGTTTACGGTACCAAAACCGAATGGAGGTGTCAGGCCAATTCTGGATCTAAAAAATCTAAATCGGTTCCTAATAATTTGCTCATTTCGAGTGGAGTCAATCAGATCAGTGGTCTCCATCCTACAAGGTGGAGAACTTCTGGAATCCATCAACATCAGGGACGCATATCTGCATGTCCCTATATTTTCCGCTCACCAAAGGTTTCTGCGATTCGAAGTGGAACAAAGGCACTTTCTTTTCACGTCCTTACCCTTTGGGCTAGTACTAGAGGAGACTGCTGTCCAGGGACAGTGGTCAAAACTTGAAAGAGCCCTGCCCATCAACATCCTAGAGCTTTGGGCAGTATATCTGGCTCTGAAAATATGGACCTCCAGGTTAAAGAATTGTCCAGTCTGGATTCAATCCGACAATGCCACGGCTGTAGCCTATATCAATCACCAAAGGGGCACCAAGAGTCTCTCAGTTCAGAGAGATGAACCATATCCTAACTTGGGCAGAAAGGAATGTCCCATCCCTATCGGCAGTTTTCATTTCGGGAGTAGAAAATTGACAGGCGGACTATCTAAGTCGCCAGCATTTATTCCCAGGGGAATGGTCTCTTCACCCCGAAGTGTTTTGGGCTGTTTGCCAAAGATGGGAGACTCCGGACATAGATCTTCTAGCATCCAGATTCAACATGAAGTTAGTCAACTTTGTGTCCAGAACAAGGGATTCACTCACATATGGAACAGATGCGCTGGTAACTCAGCGGGATCAGTTTTCACTGAGCTACGCTCCCCCCGATTCAGTTGCTGCCTCCACTTCTTTGCACTATCATTCTGAAGAAGCATGGGCTTTCCAGGTCTGTTATCTCAACTTTAATCAATGCAAAAAAAAAACAGTTTGCAGAGCTGTATATTATAGAGTTTGGAAAGCTCACATTTCCTGGTGTGAATCACAGGGTTTGCACCCTTGGAGATATATTATAGGCAGAATCCTTGCCTTTCTACAATTGGGCGTAGAGATGAAGTTGGCCCTAAGTACTATTAAAGGCCAAGTCTCAGCCTTATCAGTTTTATTTCAAAGACTGCTTGCTACACATTCTATAGTCTGGGGTTTTATTCAAGGGGTGATGTGGATTAATCCGCCAGTAAATAACCTTTAACCCCTTAGGAATTGAATTTTAGTTTTGTCAGTGTTACAAAAAACGCGTTTTGAACCATTACAGCATGTTCCCTTAGTCCTTCTGACTAGGAAGCTGATATTTTTGGTTGCTATATCCTCAGCAAGGAGGGTTTCAGAATTGGCTGCTCTTTCTTGTAAAGAGCCATATTTGATTATTCATGAAGACAGAGTGGTGTTACGCCCTTGTCCAGGCTTTTTGCCAAAACTGGGTATGTGTGTGCGTGTATGTATATATAATTTAGCCCTATCCCGAAGGGCAGCTGCTTGATTGTTTGGGTTTTGTGTTACTTACCTCGACTCTATACAACTTCAGCCCTTTTGTTACACCAGGTTAAGCAGATAGATTGCAATGCTGTTGAGAGTGCAAAGATAGATGCTCTGCATTTGACTATAACTCGATATCAGGAAGGAGACCCAAACTAATTGGTGAAAACAAAACTTAGTATATTTTATGAGTTAACCTAAATGGCAATATATTCATAAAAAGGCAAATCAAGAATTTGATAAACCACAACTCACTAGACCGTGTGTTCGCAATCTTTGCAGTTTGGTCTGGAACTCAATATAGCATAAAGTAAAGGCATAGATAACGGTAACTGCAGTAATATTGTTGTAATGTTGTTCCTGCAACCAGTGTATATGGCTAGATTGCACTGCACCACTACAATGGTATTCCTTACTATATGTAATCAAGTTCTTGTAGAGCAGCTTATCCAGTCTGGCTAGCGTTGGGGCCCAGTCTTTACGGTGGTGCACATAAAAACAATCCCCGTAAAGTCTGCATGTAGTGGTAAAGGCTGCTAGTCAAATGTCCAGTCCATATGTCTCTACTAGCAGCAAAAAGTCAATTGCAGCAATGCCCTCCAACCAATACCAGTGATATAGTCGCAACGGTCCTGCTGTTCAAACATCCCCTGGATCTGCCTGCAATGGGTCTGGTCCTCAGCCCACAGGTATAGAGCACTCCGGTCTCACTGTAGCAGGGATCTGTGTCCCACAAGTAGCTCAGTCCTCGGCCTCTGTGCACTCAGATCCACTCTGTCAAACACAAGCCACTATTGAGGCCAGTTTCCCAGTGTACCTCTTCTTTCTGTCCTAACACACAGACATAGGGCTTAGGAGCCTTTCGCCGAGTGAATTACATCTAGTGGCATCCATTAAAAGGCTCCTGAAGGTGGATTCTCACAGTTGGGTGAAGAACTTGTTGTTATTCTGGGAGCATGTGAGTGCTTTGTGTCAGTTTTTCTTTGCTTAATAAAGTTTATTTCACTACTAGGTCTACTTTCCTGGTCTGTTTTTGTTTAGATTGTGCACAGTCCTTGTTTTGGCAGTTCAAGGGATGGCTGAAATAATGACTGTCATTAAACATAGAGCATCTCAAGCCCTACTCATTTAGGATATCCAAAAAACCTTTTCCAAAACTCCAGAAACTGCTGGTTTCTAATTGGCATGGGAACATTTAGGAACACCCAGATGTAATCACCACACCATTGTTGCCAGTGTGTCTCCACTTTCTCAATTACCTGCTTGGGTACGTATAGATATTGAACAGGCAGGCAGATGACATCACAATCTCCACCTCGGCTAATTAGTGGAAGCTTTGTATTCATTCAAAAAAATACAAGGCCTTTTATGCACACTCAGACCAACTTGATTTTTTTCTGGGAAAGGGATGGGAAGTACCTGTACTTCTGGAACACAGCGCTGTATAATGTATGTAGCTGATTTTACATACAGTCTATACCGCACTCACAGCGGGCACTTGTGTTAGTGAGGAGTAATAGCTTGGACCAAATGATTACATGAAACAGTCAGGCTTTAACGATGTTTATCTTTTAGAGTAGCATCTTGATAAAATTAGTTGTAAAATTTCTTGGCTGTATCTGATCCCTCCTCAACATAAATAATTCCCTACTGCCATCTTCTATACTATAAATGATAGTAGCTTTTCTTTATCATACATCATGGGACACAGAGTAGCTATAGTAATTACTGTCTGGGTTATACGCCACCTATAGGTAAATGAACACTGGCACACCCAAAAGACAGGAAGTCCCCCTCTATATAATCCCTCCTATACAGAAAGTACCTCAGTTTTTTCGCCAGTGTCTGCAAGGTGGTAGTCACCGATGTGATACATGTGCTCTTGGAGGTCTGGACGGTTCTATTAAGAATCATGGACTTCAATCAGATCCATTCGAAAAAGCTGTCAGACAAAATGGATGGTACCCGACCCTCATTGAGAGGAGAGAAGATTCCTCAAGGTTTTCCTGTAATGCAGCCTTACAGCGCTGGACCCTGTGTAATGGAACCATGTGCAGTGTTTGTTCTGACCAAGGTGCTTTCCTGCAGGGTGCTATACAGGTCCAGGGGAGTGGACCCCAGATTAAGGGGGGACCAAGTCTCTGAAGGTCTTTTATGACAAAGCTTGCCGTGATGGATGAATCCGGAATGGTAAGTCTGTATTTGTTTGCAGTTTCTCTGCCACTGGGAGCAGTGTGTTGTTTAATCATGCTATGTACTCTTACTCATGTGGGCTGCTGTTTCTCCTCCAGCCACTAGAGGGCACAGGCTCGCTCAGTGTGGCCTATTTTTAGATAGGCAGGAAGGTTGAACCAGGCAACAGGTTCAGTAGGCCTCTGGAGACATAGCAGCAGCCCATAGATACTAACAAAGTGTGAGTACTTTCTATGGGAGAAATGTGTGACAGACAAGTCATGATTATATGCTGCATATTTACTGCTTATCCGGGGAGACTAAACAAGTGTAAGTTGATACACCCCTGGATGGTTAGCAGGTTACTTTAAAGTGTTGTTGACTGCTCTGTAGACAGGTACAGCGTAGTATACATGCTTGCAAACGTGTTGCTTAATGCATGTTTCAATATACACTTTTGGAAAAACATGCGTATGGGTGCATTTTAAGGAGTTGTATCTCCAGTATAGTGCATATTTGCTTGGCTAAATCCTGCAGGACTAGTATAGGGCCAACTGCAGTTAAGCAGGTGCTTACTTGCAAACTAGCTGAAATGCACGGTTGCTGAAGATGCATGTTTTTACATATTCACATAAATATACGTGGTTATACATGTTTGCATAAAGATGCATGAGCATGGTTGCACAAGGATGCTTCATGTTTGCATAAATATACATGGTTATACATGATTGCATAAAGATGCATGTTTGTACATATTTGTATAAATAGACATGGTTATTCATGTTTGCATAAAGTGCTCATATAAAGATGCATGTTTATACGTGTTTGCTTGGGTATACATGGTTATACATGATCGCATAAAGATGCATGATCACATAAAGATACATGGTCGCAAAAGATACATGGTTGCATAAAGATGCATGTTGAGACATGTTTGTATAGATATTCCTTTTTTTTACATGGTCGCATAAAGATACATGGATGCATGTTTATACATGTTTGCTTAAATATACATAGTTATACCTGATCTCATAAGGCTGCATGCATAAAGATACTTGATCGCATAAAGATACATGGTTGCATAAAGATGCATGTTTATACATGTCTGCATAGATACGTGTTTAGTAATGTTGCATAAACATGTTTCATAAACACATGCTTGCTTATTGTGAAAATACTTGTTTCCATGGGCACATGTTGCATGAATAGGTGTGTACAGCTCACGCTTTCATATTTTGCCTAAATGCATAGTTGCATAAGCACATGCTTCCGTTAACGCATGCTTCCATAGATGAATATTGCTTAAACACATGCTGGCATGTTTTCATTTGTACTGCATACATATTTTTATTTACATTAAGCTGTATACATATGTACTTGTTTTCCTGAGACTACATACATATGTGCTTATTTGCATAGGACTACATGCATATGGGCTTAATTGCCTAGGTGCTTGTTTGCCTTGGGGTCCATGCATGTGTTTTTATTGACCTTGTACTGCATACATAAATGCATGAATGGCAAGAATACTTGTATTAACTGCATGTTTGTTTACCTAGTTACTTGCATACCTATGGGGTTGCATAGCGGTAAACCAACATTGTTTTAGGCCTGCATCCTTGGAGGACTATATTAGTTTGGATAATATAGTTGTTGCATTATTTACCTGTTATACCAGTTAAATGGTTCCAGAAAAAGAGAGGCAGCCAGGGAAAGCAGGGGCACCGCTCTCAGGTTCAGGGATCTGGCGTTGTCCACATCTCCTGATGGACAGCGGTTTCGGGTGCATCTGAGCCACTGTTGTGTTTGACATTGCAGTGTTTCCTGGCACATTCATTCTTCAGATTGCGGCCCCATCACCTTGATCATTTCTGATCGTGGTTGATCGAAGTCTAAGCAGGATCAAGCCTGGTTGGTATATAGATGGGAAACTGCCCGAAGATACCAGGAGCTGTAAGCTTTCCCCACCTGGGTGAGAGAGGCATTTGAGGCTGCTGGGTTTTGAGAGTATCTCAGGCCAGAAAATCTTAGGGCAGTCTCTGAGGTGGTTTGTTCCATCTTTAGCCGGCAGAAACCTGGTAGATTAAGTGCACCTCTTGGGACTGTCACAGAGTCGTCAGTCTTTTGCCTTGCATTTGCTCTTGGAGCAGAAGTTATGGGCTCATTATTGTGAGACAATTAAATGGTAGCAGTTCCAAAGCCAAATAGAGACATGAGGTCTATCTTAAGATCTCAAGCCGCTGAACATCCTTCTGTTTCCGATAGGATAGACTGTTCAGTGATGACCTCTCTGCAAGAGGTAGATTTCAGGGTCTATAATCCTCTGTAAACGCACATCTTTGTGTGCAGGCTCATCAAAGATTTCTGTAATTGCAGTGGAAAGCAGTTTTTTTTTTTTTTTTGTGAATCTTCCCTTTGGTTTGGCCACAGCTCTGAAGGGTTCCCATTGCGCCTAGCCCCAGTGCTGGGCATGCTGAAGACACCTCAGTACTCTTTATCTCAATAATCTTTGCTCAGGAAGCAGTCAATTACAGGGGTTCCTTCTGTATATTTCTACAAGAGGAAGCTGTGTTTAGGTCAAAGCATGTTCTCTACATACAGCCCTACTCCAGGTCTTGATAGAGGTTCATTCTCTGTCTGGAACTTGAAGATCCAGGCATTGCATTGCTGGAAGGCTCTGTTTCCAAAAATTGATAAAGATCAGAAAAACCACGTAATTTGGTAAAAGTTGGCTGAAAAAGTCCTGCCGTGTGTATGCAATACAAGTTCTCGGCCGACGCCCTTTGTACAAAAATCCACAGGAAAGTCCTCATAGGAGGTTACAATGTTTTAATTACCGTATTTTCCGGACTATAAGGCGCACCGGATTATAAGGCGCACTAGCAAATGGCTGCCTGCTAATGGGATATTTCCATATATAAGGCGCACCGGACTATAAGGCGCACTGGATTATAAGGCGCATTTAATGAAACAAAACTCTGAACTCAAAACTTTGGTAATCCCACGAAGCTGCACTGCTTGGATTGGGCATTACGGCCATCTTAGTCAGGAGGTGTGCGCATTCATTCGTTCATTTTCTACGGTCTACCCGCTGCCCCAAAAATGGCTCCTGTTAAGAGACATGCTTACGAAGCGGATTTCAAACTCATCGCTATCAGTCACGCAGTAGAACAACCTGAGAGAGGTTTACGGTACGTCGGTTTACGGTAAGAGACCGGGTGGCTTTTTCCACAAATCTCCATCCCTATTGATCTGTGACTCCATGCGCGCCCATCTGACAGATACTGTCAAAGCCCAAGTGAAGAAAACTTATTCGGTGCTTGCCATCATTCCGGGTGCATTAACCAAAGAACTCCAGCGATGTCAACAGGTCATATATAAGGCGCACTGCATTATAAGGCGCACGGTCGATTTTGTGAGAAAATTTAGGGCTTTTAAGTGCGCCTTATAGTCCGAAAAATACGGTATGTGAATGGACAGAGTCAGTGATCACTGACTCTGTTCATACAGAAAAGGAAGGAGGAGGACATGGAGAGGGACAGCAGCAGAACGGAGGGGGACACGGAGGAAAAATGGAGGGGGACAGCAGAACGAAGGGGATGCAGTGACAGTCAGCGGTGATCGTGTGTGGGAGAGTTAGAAGCACCGATCACCGCTGTATAGATTTCACTAAAGCAACTGAAAGCCGCAAGGGGGGAAGCTTGTAACTCCCCCACGCACCAATCACTGCTGCCTGTCCAGGTATCTGGTGAAGCATCGGGAGCATTTGCAAGTACTTGGGCAAATGCTCAGTATCGGTGCCGATACCGATACTAGTATCGGTATTGGGACAACCCTAATTTTTTTCAGGGGACATTTTTTCTCACTCCGTTTCATACCTCATACAGCATGTAACTTGTACAGTCCCGTCTGTCAGGCCATCCATGTGTCCTTGGGACTTGAATTGATCTTAACTGTCCTTGCAGAGGCCACTTTTTCAACCAATCAGGGGATTCTGTTGGTCCTTTTATCTGAGAAGGTGGCTTCTTTGGTTGCCATCACTTCACGAAGTGGAGTGTCAGAGTTGGCGGCTCTTTCATGCAAGGAGCCATTCTTGGTCTCGCATCACAAGGTGATTTTGCGTCCTCGTCCATTTTTATTGGCTAAAGTGGTTTCTAGTTTTTAACTTGAATCAGGACAGTGTCTTGCCTTTTTATTTTTCTCCTAATTTACAATCAGCAAGAGAAAGATCGCTACCTACTCTAGAGGTAGTTCAGACTCCCAGGGTCTACTTGAGTTGTCAGCACAAGTCAGGAATCCTGGTTTGTGCTGCCGGAAGAGCACAGGAATGGCAGGTGGCATCCTGGTCGAATATTTAGCAGTGGCTCTACCTGTTTATCAATGATGCCTTTGGTTGAAATGGCA
This sequence comes from Lithobates pipiens, assembly GCF_037356315.1. Lineage (NCBI taxonomy): Eukaryota > Metazoa > Chordata > Amphibia > Anura > Ranidae > Lithobates > Lithobates pipiens. The sequence goes on along the minus strand of NW_027507685.1, from coordinate 3,460,013 downwards.
AAAAAACATTTCTGGGGAGAGATTCTCTACCAGGTGTGGGAGTATCTTGGGCCTTCTATCATCGAATGTCAGTGGCCCAGGTGGTGTACAAGACCACCATTTGGTCTTTTGTTTATACATCTACAGAGTTTTTACCAGGTCGATGTCAATCACATAGAAGATACTGCCTTTGGCCTCAGTTTATTACAAATAGCAGAGGAGGTCCTTCTTTGGTGGCAGTTTCTATGATGGTGTCTCCCTCCCCTCAGGGGCATTACTTTGGGACATCCCAGTTAGTAATTACTATAGCTGCTCTGTGTCCCGTGACGATAAAGAAAATAGGATTTTTCCTACAGCTTACCTGTAAAATTATTTTCTTGGCGTACATCATGGGATACACAGGCCCCTCCCCTCTTTCGGGAATTGCTTGCTACAAAACTGAGGTACTTCCTGTATAGGAGGGGTTATATAGAGGGGAGGACTTCCTGTCTTTTGGGTGTGCCAGTGTCCTTTCACCTATAGGCGGCGTATAATCCAGATAGTAATTACTGTAGCTGCTTTGTGTCCCATGATGTACTCCAAGAAAAGGATTTTACAGGAAAGCTGTAGGAAAAATCCTATTTTTCTCATCCTCAGTATGTATTGCATATAACTGTAAAGGTTCTCTATGATGAATGGTGGTGATTATAGTTGCAAAATAAATGTTTTCTTGCAGTGATGTGTCTAATATTGTGCAGGAGAGTGATAATGTACTTCTGTATTTTATTTATTTGCCTATTATCGAGGAAAGAGCAATTTACGTCATATACTGGTTCAAATGCTATGTTGATGGATATGCCAACAAACACCCAGTAATTTAATATACTGTAATTCTGTTTTCTGTGAGGTGTAGGATAGTTCCTGGAGATTCATCTTGTTGTTCCAAGAAAAGCCAGCATATTGTCAGACCCAGTGAGGGCATATGAGGTTTGCATATACTTATGCCCAACATGTTCTATGCCTACAGTGTTGGTAAAAGGGATTGTTTTATAATGCAGTAATCAAGGCTGCTGTGGTAGTGAGAAAGAAAGATTGCATACAGTATTTTCCTCCATCACCTATAGCAGGGGTGCCCAACCTTTTGAAGAGCGAGGGCCATCAAAGCGACTTGGTAACCGGTTTGCGGGCCAAAATAAGTGTTATGGGTGGCTGACGGAAGGGGACGTATCGGATTGAAGGTAACCAGGGGTAAATGGACATAGAGGTAAATGGAGAGTCCGAGTGGGTCCTAAGGCTGCTTTGACAATGATGCACCACGTGCACCTGGGGCTTTCCTGAAGGTTAGCTGCACTTTGCCATAGACTTTTATTATATCCTGATGGTATAGTGCACTTTCTGAAAGCGCACCAAACCCACAGGTAATAACAGAAGTCTATGGCTCAGAGTGCAGGTAACCCACAGGTGCAGGATTAGTTTCACAGCAGCCTAGTAATGACTGAAGAACAGATATGCCCATATATACACTGATTTCAGTAACAAACACACCTTTAATACCGGTCTTCCATTCAGTTTTCCCCCAGCTGTTGCTGTCCCAGGCAGAGTGCATTTGGTATCGATTGTGATAGAAGGTGGCGCTATACAGGAAGCATCAGCTTATGCGGCTCTGCTCTGCAGCTTCTTGCTTTCTCTACCGCCGGCTTCATTCACAACACTGATGCTCTGGGATAGTTTGTCGGCAACCTGCGATCTGGGCTTGTCAAGCCACCGTCCCAGAGCAGGAGGTCGCGGGCCACATCAGAGGGCTCCGCGGGCCACTGGTTGGGCACCCCTGACCTATAGCATAAGCATTTGAATTACATGACCATTGTCTGTAAAGACAAAACAAGCATTAAAGCAGAGCTCCACCCAAAAGGGGAAGCTCTGCTTTTTTCACAACCCCCACTGATACATTTTTTTTGGGGGGAGCCTAATTTTGACAAGTACCCGCTCCCACTTCCTGGTAAGATCCCCACACGACAATCCACATCATGTCTGGCCCTTCCTCCTCCTACCCCCGCCCCCTTCTGGGACCTGTGTGTCCCCTAATAGACGAATGGACCATTCAGAAAGTGCAGTGCGACTTGCGCATGTGCAGTAGGAAAACGGCTGTGAAGCCTGAAGGTTTCCTACTGCACTCCCTTACTTGCAATGCCGGCGCCTGCACCCAAAGTTGATGATAAATCGGCTTGGTTTGCCAACATCGCTGGATCCCTGGACAGGTAAGCGCCCTTATATTAAAAGTTATCAGCTACAGCATTTGTAGCTGCTGACTTTTTATTCACATGCTTTAAAAGGAGAAGTATAGCCAAAGCCAGTTTGCTTGTACTTCTATGGATCCACAGTAGAGCTGCATGATTCTGGCCAAAATGAGAATCATGATTTTTTTTTGCTTAAAATAAAGATCACGATTCTCTCAAGATTCTCATGGCGTAACATTAGCTTTCACATTATACCAAACAATTGGGCTAACTTCACTGTTGAGTTTTTTTTTGTTTTGTTTTTTATTCATTAATGTGTTTTTCCCCAAAAACTGCATTTGAAATACAGTGTGACATAAAATATTGTATCAACCACCATTTTATTCTCCAGGGTCTCTGCTAAAAAAAAAATCATTTTGGTTGTTTAAAGTAATTTTCTAGCAAAAAATAATGATTTTAACTTGAAACCAACAAGTGTCAGAAAAAAGTTTAGTCTTTAAAGGGGTTGTAAACCCTTGCTGTTTTTCACCTTAATGCATTCTGTGCATTAAGGTGAAAAACCACCTGTGCTGAAGCAGCACTCCAATCCCCCTTATACTTACCTTAGCCCCGTAATTCCCACAACAGGAACAAGCTTACCAGCTCCAGGCGGTGTTTTGTTTCCTGATTGGATAGATCGATAGCAGCCCAGCCATTGGCTCCGACTGCTGTCAATCAAATCCAGTGATGCGGGCACGAGTCCTGCTGTCTGTCTACAGACGCAGCAGGAGGACACGAGAGTGCGCCTGCATGGAGTGTCCACGAAGGAGAGCACTTCTCCAATGGGGCACTTGAGAAGAGGAGGGGCCAGGAGCACTTTGGAGGAACCCCAGAAGAGGAGGAAGAGGAGGATCGGGGCCACTCTGTGCCAAGCCAACTGCACAACGGAGGGAAGTATGACATGTTTGTTATTTTTTTTTATTTTTTTTAAACGAACCTTCACAAGTGGTTAAACTTCCCTAATTTACAGACCAAAGTTCATTCCTTTGATCTAAAGAACCAAACGTTACAATGTTTATAGTTCGCTCTGGGCTGAGGAATGTTGTGATACTTGGCAGACTGCCTGTTTTTTTTTTTTTTGACGGCTGTCAGCTTGAGCAGAGCATTCTCTGCATAGAAAGAATAGTGAAAATGCTTTAAGATCGTGGGAGGGGGAGGGAGGAAATTGCGATCTCAATTCTTAATGATTAATCCTGCAGCTCTAATCTACAATTTGTTTTGCACTCCTGTGACCCGTTTTCAGCAGAGAGCGGACTCTGTTCCTTTCTCTGCTGATGTCACTAAGATCAGTCCAGGCACCGCGTCAGCCCAACCATGAAGTCTGGATGCACCAGGTCCCTGGACTGACACCCGGCTCAGCTTCTCAGCGAGCCGCGTTGGACATTCCCTCTTTGTCTTTGGACAAGGAGACAGGGGAGGAGTGTCTGGAGCAGGGTCCCAAAATTGTCATTTCATCTAGGGACAAACGAACTCAACTAAAGTTTCTTCACAGGGTGTATTACACCCCTATTAGACTTCAGCGGATCTTCTTGAACCGTGACCCCAGTTGTCCCCACTGTAACCTCCACATAGGATCCTATATGCATATGTTCTGGGATTACCCCTTCATAGTGTCATATTGGCAAGCTATATTTGCTAAAATTAACCTTAGACTGCAACTTGACTTAACACCTACCCCTGCTGTGGCCTTACTAGGGACCCCAGATAATAAGCAACGCTCGCATCACTCTAAATTACTTATAGCATTTCTTTTGTACTACCGGTATGCTAAAAAGACGATCCTACTAAAATGGACCTCTTCATTTTTCGCCAGCTGTCTGTTTGGGAGAGGATGGTGGATGAGGCTCTCCTATTATACAAATTAACATATTTGAACAGGGGATGTGCCTGGAAATATGAGAAGGTATGGGGCCCTTGGACACTCACCTAGTGTTTCCCCTGATGTGAGTGTGGTTTAACCAGGATTGTAACCTGGGTCAGGGGTCCGGCCTCTCTCTCGGGTCCCCCCTCACACCCTTTGCCCTCCACTAAGCATAAATTACTCTTTATGTGGGGAATAGTGGTCTCCCAGGGCTACAGAGCTCCGAAAGCAAGTTACATACTATTAAGTACTGATGAAGTTGGCAAACGAATAGGAATCGCACTTGGCTCCTTTATTGTACATTTTTGTCTACTTAGGTTACATCTGGACTGTATGTAAATTACATTGGCTGATCTGTATTCTCCTGTAATGCAACATCCTCATTGAATAAAGCACCTTATTGTTAAAAAAAAAAAATTAACATGAAAAACAGATGTATAGTAATGTAAACTGACAAAGGATGCACAAACTGATGTAAAAGGATTCCATTTTCATGCATTTTTTTTAATTCAGTTTTTGCATCAGAACTGATGACACTCATATGAAAGGACCTTTAGAATTTTTTCTAGGTAAGGCCGCGTACACACGATCAAATTGTCTGGCAAACTTAGTCCGGCAAACAATCTGGCGGATAGTCCGGTGGACTTTCTACTGAAAGGACTTGGCCACACACGGACACACAGAAAGTCCAGCGTTTGCTAGCGCGATGACGTACAGCACATACGACGGGACTAGAAAAAGGAAGTTCAATAGCCAATAGCTTCCTTTTTCGTACTTGCTTCTGAGCATGCGTCATTCTTAGTCCGCCGGACTAGCATACTGACGAACGTATTGTCCGCTGAAACCCAAGCCTGGCGGAAAGATTGGACTGCAAAAATACTTTCTAAGTCCGCCGGACTTTACGCTGAGAAAGTCCGCTGAAGCCCACACATGATCGGATTGTCCGGTGAAATGCATTTCGGCGGACAATTCGATCGTGTGTACGCAGGGTTCAAGGCTGTCTGTTTATACGATGGATGATAGCTTACCAGCGAGAGTAGCTATTTACTATTTTGCCTACTGTTGTTTTACAGTGATAAACTGTCAGTTACAGCTAAAGTAGACAAAATATAGTTAAGAAAAAAGGGAATTGTGCTAACCTGTGCAAACTATATGTGAACCCAAAAAATAACAATCAAGTGTAAATTACAACTGAATACCTCCAGTTGTGGAGATATTCAGTTGTAATTTACACTTGATTGTTATTTTTTGTGTTATTTTTTGGGTTCACACTTATATTCACATATAGTTTGCACAGGTTAGCGCAATTCCCTTTTTTTCTTATCGGATTTTGTGTATATTTGGTGTACATTAGAGTTGCAGCTTCCGAGAGACCCTGCATTTTGGGTCTCTGGGTATTTTGTTTTATTCCGTAGCGCAGTTTGCCTTTCTTTTTTCTTGTAGACAAAATATAGTGCTTTCAAGAAAAGTGTTAAAAATTCATATAAGATCACGCATATAAACCCTGGTATTTTTGGCCAACAAGCGTGAACAATTATATACAATACACATGTGCCTAGTCTTTAGCTGTGTGTTTTTTAAGCATATGTTTGTTTCTCAACAGAAAAAATACATTTTAGAAACTGAAAAGCCTGTTAAGTGTTGAGTCTATGGGTAGATGAAGTGCTAAAGCCTTCACATGTAGATATCCCCTTCAATATAGGGGTTAACTGTTGGCCAGACTTGATGTGCGCAGTATTTTTAATTCAGGAGAATTGGCTATAAAACATTTATTCCATTAAAGGAAAGTATGTCCAGAAGACAATATGCCATAGTAAACCTCAATTTGTCTTCTTTTCAAAGTTTTCTTTTTCCGCCCATTACCAGCATGCTTGTGAATACTTTTTTTTTTTTTTTTTTAAGAGCAGGATTGATCTATTTATAAAGGTCAGCTTTTGACTTTAGTTTTATGCTTTTTTTTCCAGTCTTGCAAAATGTTTATTTGTTGTGTCAGAGATTATGCAAGTGTATTGGTTTCATTCTGTGGCTTTTTTAAATTTATTTTTATTTTTTTTATAAAATAGGTTCCATTCATCAGGGTTTACAAATATATTTAGACTTCCTCTTAAATGAGAAGTAGGGCCAAAGCTTATTTTGGCCCTACGTCTATGGCTCACAGGAGTGGAGTTCGTTCTTCACTCGTGTGACCCATTTCTAGCTGACAGCGGTTTAAAAACCGCTGACCGCTGATGTCACTCAGCTGATCCAGGCACTAGATCGATCTCTACATTACAGTCAGGATCCACCTGAAGCCTGAACCGACAGCTGCCTCAGCCTCTCAGCATGCCACTGAGAGACTGCACCCTGCACAGCCTGGTGCTTCAGTGAGAGCGCCGGTAAATGACAGTCATCACTGTCTGCTCAGAGCTGAGGAGAGAACTGAGCGATTCAGTTCTCAGTGTAGAGGCGGCAGGGGACAGATGATGCATTGTATCGATGTTGCATTCACCTAGGTGAGTATGGATGTATGTTTGTTTTTTGTTTGTACTTTTTTATTTTAACACTAACTTCTCTTAAGTTTACGTCATCAAGGAGCTTGGTTTTAACCACTTGGCCTCTGGAAAGTTTTACCCTCTTCATGACCAGGGCATTTCTTATTATTCAGCTCTGTGCTGTTTTAACTGGCAATTGCGTGGTCATACAACTCTATGCAAACTAAATTTTATAATTATTTTTCTCACAAATAATGCTTCTTTTGGCATTACTTTTTTTTTTTTTTTTTTCAGTTATAAAACATATCCAAAAAAAATCGAATGTCTTTATAAATTTAGGCCAAACATGATATATATATATATATATATATATATATATATACACTGGAATTTATGGAGTTATAGATGCTACACTTGTAATGGCAGTTATTCAGCGACTTATAGTGTGACTGTGATAGTGTGGCAGGCAATTTGGCACTAACAGACGCTTGCTGGAAGGAACACGAACTGACTGACACTGACATCGCTAGTGATGAGTGATAATACTGTACTAATGACCCTGTGTGTTGCTTTTTCTCGCAGATCTGGCTGCTTTTTTCTTTTTACCTGAAATCCAATTTGATTTCAGGGAGAAGAAACTGCCAGATCGTTGTCTGTTTACAGAGTTCTGTGTATTTGTCAGTAGATTTCAGCCAATGATTTTGGCAGAAAACTGCTTCACAAACTTTTGTTGTGTCCAATCATAGCACGGGTCAGCAGGGGCATGCGCACCCCAAACCTGGAAGAAAGGCCGGGTTGTCCAGGTACGTCGCTAGCCTGATTGTGCCGTCCATCTGCAGTATATGTACTGCGGGCGGGCAGCAAGTAGGTAATTCACCTGTGTTCTCCAAGGATTACATTTTTTTTTAAGTTCTGTATGAGATTATATCTTAAAGTAAAGCTATAAGTAAAACTTTTTTTTTCAGTTTGAATAGAGTAAGGGAGGGTTATAACCCCTGTCAGTTTTTTTTTTTTTTTGCCATTGGTCTCCTATTGGGGAGACTTCCCTTCACTTCTTGCCCCATAGCCAAAACAGGAAGTAAGAGGACATTCTGCAAATTAAGGAAATCTCTTGGGGCCCCCAAGACACCAGAACTAGTGTTCCCATCTAAAGATTTATTACTTTTCTGAGGACAACACCCTTTAGTTGTACTTTAACATGAATCAATCGGTAGATTAACCCTTAGAAACCTGCATATGCGAATAATAGGAGAAACTCTATATGCCTTTTGAACTATTGCACCACATTGCTATCCAGGAGACGGATCTTGTTTCTGTAACAAATATGGATGCCTTCTTGTACATTTATAATTAAAAGCATTATATAAAAACAGTGCTTTCTGAAAAATGTACAAAATCATTTGGATTCCTAGAAACCTGTTACAACAAACCTATTTCAACTTTGGGAAGTTCCGAATGTGTTTGATTTAAAATACATAATGAAAACTACATGTCAAAATGATCAGAGCCAAAGATAGACAGCTGAAGTTATCTTATCTCACCTTTTCGTGTAATAACCTCCTTGCATAGGACTTTACCTACCGGTATTTTTAGATCTACTAATTGTTTTGACATGCAGTTTTCACTTTACGGTAACTTTTTTTTTTTTTTTTTTTGGTCTATGTGTGCAATTTAATTTGCCCAGTTTTGTAACAGGCTGACTTAAAGCTAAACTCCAACTTTATTTTTACTAGAACTGAATGGAATAATCAATTCCAGCATAGATCATACCTCTTTACCATGTTGCTAAGTTGCCTGTAGATCCCCTGACATTCTGGGTTTAGTTGTGGCTTTGTATACACTCTGTACAGCCTGCTATAGCCGGGGTCCCTTCCACAGCTACTTCCTGCAGCAGCTAGAGCCTAAGGCTGCACACACACGTTTGAATTGTCCGGCAAACAATCTTTCGAACGAACGGAGGACTTGGCCACACGTGGACACTCCGAAAGTCCGGCGATTTCTAACGCGATGACGTACAGCACGTATGACGGGACTAGAAAAAGGAAGTTCAATAGCCAGTAGCCAATAGCTTCCTTCTTGTACTTGCTTCTGAGCATGCGTCATTCTTAGTCCGCCGGACTAGCACACTGACGAACGGATTGATTGTCCGCTGAAAGCCAAGTCCGGCGGACAAATTTTGAGTCAAAACTACTTTCTAAGTCCGCCGGACTTTACGATGGAAAAAGTCAGCTGGAGCCCACACACGAACGAATTGTCCGGCGTAATGCGGTCCGGCGGACTAAGTCCGCTGGACAATTCAGTCGTGTGTACGCGCCATTAGATACACCCCTCTGTAATCTTTCAGACTCTGCAAATGATGTAACTTCCTTAATAGCTCTGATGGTGGGTGGGATTGAATACATCCTAATTAGTCAAAAAAATAGAAAGATATGGAATAATGGGTGTTTAGCAATGCCCCCTTTGTATGTCTAATATCACCAAATACAAAATATGTTCTTAAAAAAAATCCCATCTTTATTACAATTCCCACCATACATAAAACCAAAAGTGGCAGCAGTCAGATTGGTTGAAGAAATCTCTATGCATTTCACGGGCTACTGGCACTTCTTTAGGGCTTCAATGCATCTTCATCTGACTCAAAGCCTAATATTAAAAATCAAATGAACATATTAAGTACAAAAATATATTCCATACATGAATACATATAGTATAAATATACTCAGAACCCCTTATACCATGGAAAAAGGGGAGAGGAAAAAACTACTAATTAATAAATTAAAATTAAATTATTACACAATATACCTAGAAAACATGTTATGTCAGCTCAGGCTATTGGGAGACGCATATTGGATCCCAAAACAAGGATAGCAGTATGTGGGAAAGGAGCAGACTAGGAGACGCCACCAAAGGACGCATACGGTATGCTGAAAAACATCATATGACCATGGACTACATACCAACCATAATAGACACAAAATACAACCTTCATGTATTAAATGTTATATATAAGGGTATATGATGGCAAGCTAGCCTCTATACTCTGTATACACATCAAAGTCCTTTCACTAAGCTCCACATATGAAGGATGCGGCAATGGCTATTCAAATGTTCCCATTATTTTAAATGGCAGTAAGAGTATCTCCAGGCAGTCTGAAAAATGATTAGCCAAAAACCATCAGATATAAAGAAAAAGAAAACCACTTAGATGATCTTACCCTTAGCAGTACAAATCCAACGCTTACCAACAGTCATATGGATAAACAAGCCAGTCCCCAATTAGCCAGCTGCCTTGTTCTATATAGTGGGCTTGTTTCCCTGGGGAAGTTCTTTGGGAGGTGGTTCCTCGGGAGACCAAGGAACCCTCTCGGATACCAGTGACCTATTGGTGTGTTGGGAGAAGTTTGGATATAAGGCTAAATAACTTTGAACCTCTTGCTTTTATTTGTTTATCCATATGACTGTTAGTAAGTGTTGGATTTATACTGCTAAGGGCAAGATCATCTAAGTGGTTTTCTTCTTCTTTTGTTTTTAAAGTAACGTTATTGTTGCAAAGTAAAGAGTACAAATGACAGCTCTCCCCGTGTGATATCTCCAGTGGGTGGGGTCAAGATTCCCCTCCTGACGTCAGCCAGGGGGGAGGAGAGGAGATGAGAGCCTGGAGTCATGTCATTGATGGAAGACACTGTTTAAAACAGGTAGAATTATTTATTTTTTTTTTATATAAAGCAGAGGCACTAGGACACAGATTTTTTTATCTGACAGAGGGGGTGATATATCAGTTAGTTTTGAAGCAGTGGGGAGAGGTGTAGCCATAGTGAGAGATGACAGGCAGGGAAAGGAGGGGGGGGAGGAGGACAGAGGGAGACTGGAGAGCTGCAGATAGCAGTGTATGATGGAGGCACGTAAGCTGACATCTGTGTCAGGGCTCAGCAGTTGTGATATATCATGGTCAACATACAGAGGGGAGCTGAGAAAGTGGCAGGATCAGCCAGGTATTTCAGGTGATACAGGGGACACTGTGCTGTATAACATGATTTAAAGGAACAGGATCTTTATTTGGGGGGTGTTAACCAATGCTTTAATCCCTTTCTGTGTTTGTAATTCAGAATTGTAAGCTCCATTAAGCATTTTTTTTAAAGCAGGGGACTCCCAACTTTCCCAACCAAGGCCCAGCTCACTGTACCTTAAGACATTAGAGGGGCCAGACTATGGCCATTGAAAGCAGAAAATGTCCCTGGCAAAAGTTGTAGTAAACAATGCCCCATCTTTGGTGTCAATGAGGGGAATTGTGGCCCATCGTTGGTGTCATTTGGTGGGAAGAATCATGCCCCATTGTTGCTGTCACTGGGAGGAACTGTGTCCCATTGCTGCCGGCGCTGGGAGGAACTGTGTCCCATTGGTGCCGGCGCTGGGAGGAACTGTGTCCCATTGGTGCCGGCGCTGGGAGGAACTGTGTCCCATTGGTGCCGGCGCTGGGAGGAACTGTGTCCCATTGGTGCCGGCGCTGGGAGGAACTGTGTCCCATTGCTGCCGGCGCTGGGAGGAACTGTGTCCCATTGCTGCCGGCGCTGGGAGGAACTGTGTCCCATTGCTGCCGGCGCTGGGAGGAACTGTGTCCCATTGCTGCCGGCGCTGGGAGGAACTGTGTCCCATTGCTGCCGGCGCTGGGAGGAACTGTGTCCCATTGCTGCCGGCGCTGGGAGGAACTGTGTCCCATTGCTGCCGGCGCTGGGAGGAACTGTGTCCCATTGCTGCCGGCGCTGGGAGGAACTGTGTCCCATTGCTGCCGGCGCTGGGAGGAACTGTGTCCCATTGCTGCCGGCGCTGGGAGGAACTGTGTCCCATTGCTGCCGGCGCTGGGAGGAACTGTGTCCCATTGCTGCCGGCGCTGGGAGGAACTGTGTCCCATTGCTGCCGGCGCTGGGAGGAACTGTGTCCCATTGCTGCCGTCGCTGGGAGGAACTGTGTCCCATTGCTGCCGTCGCTGGGAGGAACTGTGTCCCATTGCTGCCGTCGCTGGGAGGAACTGTGTCCCATTGCTGCCGTCGCTGGGAGGAACTGTGTCCCATTGCTGCCGTCGCTGGGAGGAACTGTGTCCCATTGCTGCCGTCGCTGGGAGGAACTGTGTCCCATTGCTGCCGTCGCTGGGAGGAACTGTGTCCCATTGCTGCCGTCGCTGGGAGGAACTGTGTCCCATTGCTGCCGTCGCTGGGAGGAACTGTGTCCCATTGCTGCCGTCGCTGGGAGGAACTGTGTCCCATTGTTGCCGTCGCTGGGAGGAACTGTGTCCCATTGTTGCCGTCGCTGGGAGGAACTGTGTCCCATTGTTGCCATCAATGGGAGTTACTGTGTCCCATTGTTGCCGTCACTGGGAGGAACTGTGTCCCATTGTTGCCGTCACTGGGAGGAACTGTGTCCCATTGTTGCCGTCACTGGGAGGAACTGTGTCCCATTGTTGCGTCCATTAAGAGGAATTGGGCCTTTTTGTTTGTGTCAATTTGGGGGAACTAAGCCCCAATGTTGGTATCAGAGGATGAAATATGGCCTCAAAGACTGGAAAAAATAAGCAAAGGGCCGTAGTTTGGAGACAACTGTTTATAATGCATCAACCCCAAAGCCAAAATGTGATCTAAAGGTATCTTACCCTTCACACGTAATAATTTTCTGTTTACCATCTATAATGGAGCATGCAGCAGAAAGAAAGAGACACGAGTTTTATAGGATTTTAAACCTTTGTGTTTTGAAACCTCCACTTTAAGGCTTTATTCACATGAGCTTCAGATTGTGCAAGAGCAGTGTAAGCTTTAACAAACCTTTTTCAGATCTTTCAACAAGATTGAGACTTTTTTTTTTTTTTTTTTTTTTAAGCTTTTAAAGCACCATTCGGCTTCAACACAGATCTAAATGGGAGTGATTGTAGCTTCTAGCAGGCTTCATTTAAATTGCAAGTAGTGTTAGAGCTTACTGAACCTTGATAACAGATTAGGTGACAAGCTATCACTCCTACTTAGAGCCAGTTTTAACATCCTTAAACCGGAGCTGAAGCTTGCTTTTAAAAGTTTCAACACGGCTGCCCATAGCTGGAAGATTTGCAAAGGCTTTTTAAAAACCTTCTTCTGTAAAGATTACTCTAGCCTGTGTGAACAAGATCCTAATGTGTACATGCATGCCTAGGTCCTTTCAATAAAATGGTGTCCTGTTCAATGGATAAACTAGGCAAATTGATGGTTCTACTTTGCCTAAAACTGTAGAAAATGTACATTGTTTCTCTTTTAAAGGTAAAGATGAGTAATCCCCATTATTATATGATAATTTACAACAGGGCTTGAATCTAGGAGCCAGCTAATGTTAGAAGCCAGTTTTTTTTTTTTTTTGGTATGATTCTGTAACAAGGGGAACTGTCAGATTCAATGTCTGCGGTCATATATTGTCCTTTTTAGAGAAGGCTGCACATGGGCGGTGACGTGTTTGGGGGGGGGCAATGCCTTCTTTCTCAAGCCAGCACAGAATCGGTATCGGACAATTTATGCAGGGGACTGCACGCCACGATGTCATACGCAGGGCTAACATTACATTAATGGTATCCACCTCCTTGGTGCACAAGGAAAATGAACAAATAAAGTATGCAGTAAAAAATCTGTAGGACTACCAGGCTCAGCAAGTCTACTACAGGAAAATGTAGAATATGACAAAGCAATAAAAAATGTAAAAACATAAAACAGATTTATAAATTCTGCATCCAATTGATAAAAACAACTATTTTGTTATGTGCCGTGGGATTACCTCCTCACACTCCTCCTTGCCCAGCTTTCCAGCATTTCTATGAAATGTTTGCTGCTCAGCATCTCTTCTCCCTGGCTCTGCCTCTCCTCCAGCCAGAGGAACTGGGCACTCTGGTGCTGGGAAACCACAGACTCCAGAGGACCCATGTCCCTGAGCCAGGTCACCTACCTCACCCGGGTGTCCTGCAGCAATACCCAGGGGTAGGGCAGCACCAGCGGGGATGAGGGGCTGCGGAGGATCCACAGCTGGACTGCACTCTGCTGGCCGCTCGCTGCTACCAATGTGTCAGCGGCTGCCACGCACTCCCTTCCTGCTCCATCCCCGCTGCCATGGCTAATTGTGTTCCCTAATGATGGCGGTGCTGAACAGCGCTCTGTGTCCAGGGGGGCTATGAGGCCCAGGCCTCATAGCCCCCCTGGACCACCTTCCTGGCAAAGACCCCGCAACCAGAAACCTGCAATAGCAACTGAGGCACCTATCACTGACAAAAGCCCAGGCACCAGGATGCAATTTCTATTCGCCTTGGCAACCTGGCACCTGGGATTTGTCAAGCCCTGATATACAGTATGCATTAGCTCAGGCATGTCCAAAGTCCGGCCCGTAGGCCAATTGTGGCCCGCGCTCCAGTTTAATGCGGACCCACTGGTAATTTGGATAAATATATCGTTTGTGGCCCCCAACGAATCTCCGAGCATTGGGGGACCACAAAGATATATACTGTATTTATCATTCTGGCAGCCTTGGAGGGGGCGGAATGAGTGGCATCAGATTACATACAGGAGAATCTCCTCTTTAGTCAGTGACCTCTTTAACAGGAAGTCCTGTCTCCTGGGCTGCCATTGGATGACTGTTCTGTCTATCATAGGAGGCGGGACTTTGTATTAAAGAGGCTGCCTAGTAAACAAGAGATTGTTGGCGCTCGTCCCAACCCCCCTCTGAGTCTGCAGATGGGCATCGATCAGGCTGCACTGATGGCAATGATGAGGCTGTATTCAGAGTCTGCATTCATGGCAATGGTGAGGCTACATTCATGGAAATGGTGAGGCAACGTTCAGAGGCTGCATTTATGGCAATGGTGAGGCTGCAGATAGGCACTGATTAGGCTGCATTGATCGGTACTGACCCTTATTTTGCTTCACAGTTTATTTAAAATTAAAACATTTTCCTAAAACTTCCCTCTTAAAGTAGGGAAGGTGCATGTTATACACCTGTGAGTGTTATACACCGATAGATACGGTAGATCCAAATAACACGCCCAAACTCATCCTTAGACTCTTCACCACACACAGCCACAAAGGCAAGAGAATTCTTGTTGGGCAGTGTATTGTTTAATTTGCACTTCATTTTAATGGTTTCAAAGAACGTCAGGCAAAAGGGTCGGCCCTCACACATGTTCACTTCATCAAATCTGGCCCATTTGAAAAAAGTTTGGACACCCCTGCATTAGGTGTTATTTCATATCATGCTTTTTAGTTCTATTTTATATATCATCATAATGCTGAATGTCTGTCTATATGCCATTATAGATGCATAAAGAACTGTTTCTTCCAAACTAGGGAAGTAATGGTTAAAAATTATTTGAAACCTAGGACATTAACAAGGGGGCTATTAGCCATTATTTACACCCAGAGAGTTGTGTAGTGGAAGGTTCCTGTGCAAGTGGGTCAAGCACCATACAATAGCTTGTTTTGCTGCAGTGGATTAGACCGGGGTCTTTTTAGGAAGTAGGATTTGTACCACGGGATGCTTTTTCTTTTTTTTTCTGTTCTGTTCTGTTCTTCTCATTAAAACTTTTTGGCACAATTAAATGTATTTATATCCTGGCAGATAATATTGAATCCTTTTTGTTATCCAATAGGCAGAGTACCATTTCTGTTTCTAATTTAAAAGACTTAAAATATGGATTTGCTGTAAATTTTAGTAATGCAAGCTGTATTTTTTTTTTTTTTTTTATATATATACAAGTTATCTGTTATGCACTTATTATACATTATAATGTAGGATATGACAGGATTGCATTAGGCAAAGAAAGAAAGATTACATTGGAGATTACAGTAGAACATGCTTATATGTTGGCTAACAATACAACCACCGAAGGATTGCTTCTAATGCCCCGTACACACGAGCGGACTTTTCAACATCCAAACTCCGACGGACTGAGTCCGTCAGACTATTCGATCGTGTGTGGGCTGCAACGGACTTTTGATTCGCCAAAGTCTGACGGACTTTAGAAATGAAGCATACTTCAAATTTTCCCGACGGAACTCCGCCGGACCCGGTCCCCTTCGAAAAATCCGCTCGTGTGTATGCTACTCCGACGGACTAAAACCGACGCTAGGGCAGCTATTGGCTACTGGCTATGAACTTCCTTATTCGAATCCAGTCGTACGTCATCACGTTCGACTCCGTCGGAGTTTGGTGTGATGGTGTGTGTCCAAGTCCGTTCGGTCGAAAAGTCCGCCAGAACTCCGTCGGAACTCCGGCGGAACTCCTTTGGAGGTCTGTCGGACATAAGTCCTCTCGTGTGTACGCGGCATAAGACATGATCTTTCGTCTTTAAAGGGTTCGTTCACCTCTAAAGACATTTGCAAAAAATTGTTTTAATAGCTTAATCAGTTAATTATTTAGCAGTCCTCTTTTTTTTTTTTTTTTTTTTTTTTTTTACAATGAGTACAAGTAACGATACTTTTTTTTTAGTACTCGCCGATACCAATTACCGATACCTACCGCAACTGTTTTGTTTTAACTTCAGCTGTCAGCAATGGTAAAAAGCATTGAAAAGTTATTTACAAATAAATAGATTTTTTTTTAAATGTAGCGCTTTTTCAATGTGAAATGTGTAAATATATGTTAGTGAATATTTTTACACATATTTATTAACAAAGCAAACAAAAAAAAACAAAAAAAGTTTTAATCGTTTATCGTTTATAAAATAGACGTGAACTGGTAAATGGATGGGTTTACTTCTGCTTTAAAAAAAGAAGTATGGGTTTCAGATTTATTTATTTATTTATTTATTTGATTTACACTTACCTAGGTGGATGCAGCATCCGTCCCCCAGCACCTCTACACTGAGAGCCGAGCAATCGAACACTGCCGGTCACTTGGTTCTCACAGCTCTGAGCAAAGAGATGCCGACTGTCAGTCACAGCTCTCTGCTCTGCCCCGTCCTCCCTCACTGGAGCACTGAGCTGTGGAGGGTGCGGGGGCATCCGGCTCAGCCTCTCCAAGAGGCTGAGCCGGGTGTCAGTCCAGGTATCTGGCAGATCCTGGCTCTGTGGTCGTGATGACACGGAGCCTGGACCAACTTCTGTGACGTAAGCAGAGAACGGACTTCAGCCCACTCGCCGCTAAAAACGGGTCACAGGAGTGCAAAACTATCTGTACTCCTGTGATTCATAGGAGTACAGCCAAACAAGCTTTGGCTGTACTCCTCTGACTAAACACCATGCCAATCGCTCTGTCTGTTGGCACTTAGATTGTGGTCCTGTAAGCAGGACATTTTTTGTGCAGGGTGAGGATGTGACTGTCATTGTGTATCATTAAGAGTGATTATTTGTCACAAGTTGGTGAAGAGGGCAGTGGTCTGGCACCACTTTTGTCTCATTCACCATCTCGCCTAGAAAGCCTATTTTGCATGGCGCAATACAAAGTTCATTCATTCTAGGAAGTACTCCATTGGATGCATTCTGTCCTTGCTCCAATCTGGTGTTGATCAGCATTTGGCCTTGATTACGAAGGGCAAATCTTGGCCTTGGAGATCCTGTTTCACAGACCGTTGGCATCTCACCCCCTAGTTAAGGCATTTTGCAAGATATTGCACACACCTCTCCCCTTGTACACCCCCCTGTGACTGTGGGACCTTAAAATGGTCCATATCTTGGACTATTGTGCACAGGTCCCCCGGCACTCTTCTTTTTGATCTCCCTATGCTATAATATGAGGTTAACTAGGAGTGGAAGGGGGTATATACAGGGGATGTCCTGCAACTTTTTTTTTTTTTTTTTTGCTGTCAAATCACCTGAAGGTAGATGCATATAATCCATTATGAAAAACCCAAGATTCTGTGTCCTGTACTGTACTCCAAGAAGCATATTCTACCACCCACTAGTGATGGACGAACGTTTCGCCCGGCGGTCGTTTCGCGGCGAATTTCCGACATTCGCGGTCCGCACGTTCGAACGCCTTTTTCCGTCGTTCGCCGCGGTGGACTTACGTGTTTAATGTATACAAGAACTTTAACCTTTGGTGACACGTTTATCATGTGATACAGGACAGCCAATTGAGACATGACAGCACATGGACACTTGGACATTCCCCCTAACCTATAAATACACCCGATCCGGTGGCCATTTTACATTCTTTCTTCTGTTACGATAGGGACAGGTTCCTGTGTGGAGTAGGGAGAGATAAACCACTAGCTATTTGGTACACAAAAGTTCTTTTCAGGACTGGTATAGGTGTTAGGTGTTGATAGGTTTGCTGTGCTGCTGATTCTTGCAGCAGCCTGAGTGTCTTTTGTTAGTTTAGAGAAAGGGAAAGGACGGTGTATGCTACAGGGACAGCCAGATTAGTCTTTCATCATCATCATCATCATCATTAGCTGTTACTATCAAGGTCCACAAAAGAGCTGTTCCAGTAACCACTAATCGTTCTCTTTTTTTGCCAATTTGTATAGGGACAGGAAGGAAGCAGTGTTGTCAGGCAGTGAGGGTAATTTTAAAGACTTGCTGTTATTATTAGTTCCACAAAGGTTCTTTTCAGGACTGGTATCAGTGGTACAGTAATAGGCTTGTACATGTATAATATTCTTTCTTCCAAATATAGAAAGGATATTATACTTGACTGCTGCCCTTCTGCTGCAGTCTGCTAAACATTCACAACTCACTTGTTCCACAAAAGTTCTTATAAGGACTGGTAACTTGGTATAGGGTGCTACGGTACATAGGCTTGAGTGCGGTACAGTCTGCTGTTCTGTAAGGACCGCTATCGGTCCACAATAGATAGGGTTGACGTGCACCACTGCTGACCGCTGCCCTATACTGCAGCAGTCCTTCAGCGGTATAGGGACTGACGTACAGTCTGCTAATCACTAACACACAACCTGCTTGTTCCACAAAAGTTCTTATAAGGACTGGTAACTTGGTATAGGGTGCTACGGTACATAGGCTTGAGTGCGGTACAGTCTGCTGTTCTGTAAGGACCGCTATCGGTCCACAATAGATAGGGTTGACGTGCACCACTGCTGACCGCTGCCCTATACTGCAGCAGTCCTTCAGCGGTATAGGGACTGACGTACAGTCTGCTAAACACTAATACACAACCTGCTTGGTCCACAAAAGTTCTTATAAGGACTGGTAACTTGGTATAGGGTGCTACGGTACATAGGCTTGAGTGCGGTACAGTCTGCTGTTCTGTAAGGACCGCTATCGGTCCACAATAGATAGGGTTGACGTGCACCACTGCTGACCGCTGCCCTATACTGCAGCAGTCCTTCAGCGGTATAGGGACTGACGTACAGTCTGCTAAACACTAATACACAACCTGCTTGGTCCACAAAAGTTCTTATAAGGACTGGTAACTTGGTATAGGGTGCTACGGTACATAGGCTTGAGTGCGGTACAGTCTGCTGTTCTGTAAGGACCGCTATCGGTCCACAATAGATAGGGTTGACGTGCACCACTGCTGACCGCTGCCCTATACTGCAGCAGTCCTTCAGCGGTATAGGGACTGACGTACAGTCTGCTAAACACTAATACACAACCTGCTTGGTCCACAAAAGTTCTTATAAGGACTGGTAACTTGGTATAGGGTGCTACGGTACATAGGCTTGAGTGCGGTACAGTCTGCTGTTCTGTAAGGACCGCTATCGGTCCACAATAGATAGGGTTGACGTGCACCACTGCTGACCGCTGCCCTATACTGCAGCAGTCCTTCAGTGGTATAGGGACTGACGTACAGTCTGCTAAACACTAATACACAACCTGCTTGGTCCACAAAAGTTCTTATAAGGACTGGTAACTTGGTATAGGGTGCTACGGTACATAGGCTTGAGTGCGGTACAGTCTGCTGTTCTGTAAGGACCGCTATCGGTCCACAATAGATAGGGTTGACGTGCACCACTGCTGACCGCTGCCCTATACTGCAGCAGTCCTTCAGCGGTATAGGGACTGACGTACAGTCTGCTAAACACTAATACACAACCTGCTTGGTCCACAAAAGTTCTTATAAGGACTGGTAACTTGGTATAGGGTGCTACGGTACATAGGCTTGAGTGCGGTACAGTCTGCTGTTCTGTAAGGACCGCTATAGGTCCACAATAGATAGGGTTGACGTGCACCACTGCTGACCGCTGCCCTATACTGCAGCAGTCCTTCAGCGGTATAGGGACTGACGTACAGTCTGCTCACTTCCTTGACCCAAAAAAGCACACCGTACTATATGCCCCTACCCTCCTCTTTGAAGAGGTTGAGCGGTGTCATATTTCTACTGGGGCTGCTTATGATATCCCTGTGCTGTGCTGACTTCCTCCTGGGGGTTCTTATTATGAAGGGATCACACTATCCCTGTGCTGTGCTGACTTCCTCCTGGGGGTTCTTATTATGAGGGGATCACACCATCCCTGTGCTGTGCTGACTTCCTCCTGGGGCTGCTTACGGTGCTGCTGTCAGTGCTGTATGTCACGGTGCTGCTGTCAGCGCTGTATGTCACGGTGCTGCTGTCAGCGCTGTATGTCACGGTGCTGCTGTCAGCGCTGTATGTCACGGTGCTGCTGTCAGCGCTGTATGTCACGGTGCTGCTGTCAGCGCTGTATGTCACGGTGCTGCTGTCAGCGCTGTATGTCACGGTGCTGCTGTCAGTGCTCTGTATTACGGTGCTGCTGTCAGATGCCTCTATCACGGTGCATGTGTCATTCCGGTATGTCACGCTGCTGGTGATCATCTCCTGCACCCTCTTCTTTGCCTACCCTGGTCCCTGACCTTCCCTCTCCTCCATTGCCTTCATTAGCTCCATAGTCCTGAATTGTTAGAACAATTTCCCAAATAAAATAAAAATGCTTGTAGTTATCGATCCCAAATTCACCTCATACATGTATTATGTCATTGTCCAGATGGTGGGACTACGTTTTACCCCCTAATAATTACCACGTGGCCGCAAATTCGACATGAAGGTTTGCAAAGTTCGCCTCCCATTGAAGTCAATGGGGCCCGCGGCGAACGTTCGGTTTCGCGAACGTTTGGGTCCGTTCGCATTTCGCTTTCGCGAAACGTCCCGTCGGAAGTTCGTCCATCACTACCACCCACATACTTTATATAATATATAAAAACTACTGCTGGAAATACCTGGGGCCCCTTACCTGTTTATAGGTTGCCTGCCTTGTTTCCATTCCAAGTGTTTTCGTATGATTTGTTGCAGATTTCAGGCAAAAAAAAAATGCATTGAAGACTGTTTTGAGTGGAGGATACCCAAAGAAAATGTCTGAGGACAACTTCTTGGACAATCCTACAACAAACAGGCCCTTTTGCAACAGCCACAAAGTGATACTGAGGAAGAAGGGACAACCAAATAAATCAGGGTACGCTTTGTTGCTCCAGATGGCATCTTACCCTCAATGAGGAAGTTCCACAATGTTTAGGTGGCCACTGCTTCCCTGCAACATTCTTCGGCGAGGGTTCCCTTCTCCACCCAAGCTTCAACAGGTGTCTCTTCTTCAGCACAAGCTAAAGCCTATTACAAATAGCAGCTTCCCCAGAACTTTGGCTGGTTCTGTGAGTAGAGGAAGAGAGGAGAGAAGAGATGCAGTCATGCATAGAGCTGGATCGATTGAGCATTCAGGTAAGTATTTAGGGAGATGGGGGAGCACAAGAAATTGTAAAACTTTTTTTACCATATTGTAAGGAATGCATTAGGGTAAAAAAAAAAAAAAACGTCCTATTTAAAACCGCTTTAAAGTGGATTTCCAGGCAAACCGATTTATACAGCTTGGCAACACGTGTATGTATACAAGACTCTTTTACTTACCCAAGGTATGGTAATTTTGGCCAGTGAAATAAACTAATTTTACTAGTCAGGAATGTTAGCCTGCTATTTCCTACTGCTTTCTCAGCCTGGTCACTGTAGAGGGGTCATGCCACTGATTCATTGTCCATTGTGAATTTGGGTAGCATTAGAGTCCACAAAGGTGAAACAGAACGATTATTCGCTTAGGGCACTTTCACACTGGGGCAGTGAGAGCGTGGGTACAGCGCCACAAGATTTTGCGGCACTTTACTGTAGATTTGGTGATGCTTTTCGCCACTAGAGGGGCGCTTTTAACCCTTGCTAGCGGCTGAAAAAGGGGTTAAGAGCACCTGCAAAGTGCCGCTGCCCACTTTTTTTTTTTTTTTTTTAACGTCCCACAATCGCACCTCTCCAGTGTGAAAACACTCGGGCTGTCACACTGGAGTGGCTCTTTGCAGGCACTATTTTTAGTGATAAAACGCCTTTAAAGTGCCTCAGTGTGAAATTGGCCTTAGTTGGGAACTACATGGGCACAGTGGTGTTTGGGCAGCACAGTGGTGTATTGGTTAGCACTCTCGCCTAGCAGTAAAAAGGGTCGCTGGTTCGAATCCCAACCACGACACTACCTGCCTGGAGTTTGCATGTTCTCCCTGTGCCTGTGTGGGTTTCCTAAAAAAGGCATGCTGGTGGGTTAATTGGCTTCTGTCCAAAATTGGCCCTAGTATATGAATGGGACCTTGGATTGTGGGCTCCTTGAGGGTAGGGACCGATGGATGTGAGTGTGCATTGTACATGTGTCACCTGCCTGGTTGTGCTGTGTGTAAATTACAAAATTGGCTGGCCAAAATTACAAATCCATCAACAAGTAAAATTAGTAACAGTGTATTTAGCTGCTTGCCTGGAATTTTGGTTTGAGATAGATTGTACGCAGTCTTTCTGTCCAGTGCTGGGACCGTGTTTTAAGCCTCTGATACTCCAAGTGCTCCTTTGCAGCCCAGGAAACACATACTATAATTACATTTCGGCATGGGTCATGTTTATAAGATGGTCTTATTTCTTAATGGTGTCTCCTGAGAGACCTGCTCAGTATAAGCAGGGCCATCTATGTCATCTATATTTCCTATATAAAAAAAAAAATGAATAGTGGAAAGTTGCTGAAAGGTGGGGGCAGAAGTGCATTTAAAAGGTGCACTTATACTTTAAGCCCCTGGAAAGTGCAGCTCAGTTAAGTGCCATGAGGAAATCAGTTGTCATAAATTGATTTATTTTTTCCCCCTTGACATTTTTAAATCCCTAGAGAAAAATTTGGGGGTCAGAAAAAGTTAACTAGATAATAGAGCCACTTCACAGCTAGATTTGTATGAATACCATCTGTAGTTTTGGTGTAGAAGCCGTCAATCTCTAATTTCATGGTGAGCAAGAAAAAAAATAAACATTCCTGGCTATTGAAAGCAACAGAGCATGTAATCGCATAGCGTCTCTGCATTAAGGAACAGGGAGAGTTGCTCTGGTAGCTGGAAAAATTGTTTTCAATTTACTGCTTGTAAAATGGAGAAATTCATTACTGCTTCCTGACATTACGGCCGTGAAAGCCCAATATGAACTTTGTAGCGCTTCGTGTGAGCTTTAGGTGGTTTAAAAAATTCCTTGGTAGTATGACCAAATAAATCAATTTCAGCTTATTCATTTCACATCTGGGCTACTTAAAGGGGATACTTTTCCCAAAAATAGTTCAGAGAAAAAAAGAATAAACAAACATACTCCCCTAGATGGCTGCAGCACCAATCTCAGCTGCAGCTGTTCACCGCCGGCTCCACACCAAGAACGGAGCAATCAAAACCTACTGATGTCTCAGTTATTAGTATTCAGCCTGCAGAGATAGTTACTGTCAGTCACCAGCTTTCTTCTCTGCCCTGCCAGCACTCACTGAAGCACTGGGTTGTGGAGAGGCAGGATGGACTGGCTCAGGCTCTCAGAGGCTCACTGAGATTCTGAACCTATTTTCAGTCCAGGCATATGGGTAGATCTCGACTGTAAAGTTGGGATCTTTCCAGAGCCTGGACCAGCTGCGTAACATCAGCAGGCATTAGCCCACTGTCGGCTGAGACCAGGTCACAGGAGTGCAGAGAAGTATAGGCCAAAATGCATGAGTGCAAAGGAGAAGTAGGGCTTAAATAGCTTTGACCTTACGTCGGCACAGGGTGACAATCTTGCAGGAAACTACATGCAGGTGAACAAGCATTGTCACCCTGTGGAGGAAAGCCTGTGGACAGGCAGTATTACCTGGTATTTGTTAAATCCAGGGCTTTTTTTTTTCAGGGGGAACTTGGTGGAACTTAGTTCCACCGCCTCTGGCTCAGACCCTTTGGTGCCTGCTCACCACAATCACTTGTAAACACAGAAGTCTGGTTTCTGTGTTTATACAGTAAGTAACAGCTCTGCACTCTGTATTTAATGCCCCTTTAAGACCCTTCTACTGTTTGAAATATGACCACACCCACTATTTGAAGTGATTTGGAGGGGTTTGGTGGGAGGGGTCGTGGTTGAGTTCCAGTGCCTATTGTTTGAGGAAAAAAAGCCCTGGTTAAATCAATAAAGAAGCTTTGATTGTAAACCCTAAAAATATTGTCTTTATTTTCTCTCTTTTGGTCTTCTAGGTAAACCGTTGAAAGTATGCATATATCTATCTGTGTGTATATGTATATATATCTGTGTGTATATATATATATATATATATATATATCTTTGATAAGTGCAGAGAAAAATACTAGAAATCTTCTGGACTGAAAATACCCCGTGATGCACTGTTATCACTTGGCATTCTTCCCAGTCCTCGCTGTCACCTAGAGAATAGCTCGTTCTATTTTCTAGAAAGCAGAAGGTGTCCTGTAGTCTTAGCACATACTTTCTGTCCAAAGGACAGGAAATGTTACTGGCAGGATCACCAGGTGAAAATAAAGGGCAATAATGCAGCCATTACATCTCAGGCCTCATAAGCTGCATTAGATTTCTTTTTTCTTCTTCGGTTACGATACACAGTAAAGTTTGCACTTACATTTAGTCATAATAATAGGTTTACCTGGCAGTTTTTCCTGAATATGGTTATACTTTAAGAACACAAACCTGTGAGGTGGTATAACAAGAGTAATGGAACAGCAGCGTCGTTTGTATTGCTATTTTCAGCCTGGAAGCCAACTTCCACATCGATTCATGTGTTACTGGTGAGCAATATAATACAGTACATAATCTGTGATTTTTTTTTTTTTTACATTCTGCTGCTAAAAACTAGGGAATACTCCCAGAAAATATTCTCCTAAAATGTCTATGAACATGCAGTAAAAACCGTGTGAGTGAGCATACCAGTGATTTTTATGGTTTGTTACATATTCATACGCGTTATGGGATAATTTTATATATGGGGTAAATGAAAATCGAAAAGGTTATTTTTTAAAGTGGTTGTAAACCCTTACAAACCACTTTGACCTACAGGTAAGCCTAGATTAAGGCTTACCTGTAGGTCCAAGAAATATCTCCTAAACCATTTACAAAAAGACAGCCACCACTGTCTACGGCGCAAGCACCATAGACAGCGGTGCGCAGGCGCACTGGGCAGGCCGCAGATCGCGGCGATATGCCGCTCGTGACGGCTCCCGTGCGCATGCGTGGGAGTGATGTCATCGCGGCTCCGGCGAATCACAGCGCCGGAGCAGCGAGACCCGGAAGTTGCTCCGGGATACATGGCAGCTGCGAAGAGGAAGACGAAGGACCGCTTCGGGGGCTTCGTTCTCAGGTAAGTTATTCATAATGAGCTAGTATGCTATGCATACTAGCTCATTATGCCTTTGCCTTGCAGGGTGTGTGTTTTTTAAAATTTTTATATTGCCTTTACTTCCTCTTTAATGCGATACAAATCCTGTAATTGGTTGATAACCTGTTTGTGGTAACACAAGAGGGTACATTGCTTCTGCTGCTAAAAATGTCCTGCCTGCTGAAATGGTTTTCACCATTACATTGAGGGAAATCTCAACTAGCCATAAAAAGCCTTTATGGGTTCCTTCCAATCCTTCCTCACGCTATCCAAAAACTGAGTGGGAATCATCCAATGGAGACACTAGTTCTGGTCACCCTGGTTCTCCCTTTGGAGAGATTTCCTCTCGCTTCCTGATTTTGTTGGTGAGATTTCCCTTCACGTCATGTCCCCTAACAGAAGACAAATGGCTAAAAAAAAAAATGACTGATGGGGTTTATAACACTCCCTTACGCTATCCGAAAATGAAAAAAATTTATTTAATTTTTGAACAGTAGCTAAGCTTACTAGGGCTGAAATAACTAATCGATTATGAAATTAATCGATTACTATTTTCATAATCGATTAATCGGCCAGTAACAAAATGGGGTTAAAGTTAATGAGTCTGATATTTACTAGATTGACCCTTTAATAGTATATCTCTCCTCTAATAGTATATACACTATATTTCCTCTAATAGTATATACCGTATATCTCTCCTCTAATAGTATATCTCTTCTAATAGTACCGGTATATACAATATATCTCTCCTCTAATAGTATATACCGTATATCTCTCCTCTAATAGTATATCTCTTCTAATAGTACCGGTATATACAATATATCTCTCCTCTAATAGTATATACAGTATATCTCCTCTAATAGTATATATCCCCTCTAATATATACAGTATATCTCTTCTGTCTGTTATTCTAAAGGCCCGTACACACGGTCGGACTTTTTGACAACAAACATGCAAATTAGCTGTTTTGGAGCAACATCCGACTGTGTGTACGCTCCATCGGACAAACTTTTTCTGTTTTCATCGGACTTTTGTTGGCTCTGCGAACGGACAAACTTTTTGACAACAGAAGTCCGATGGAGCAAAGTCCTACCGTGTGTACGCAAAAGCATCGGACTTTTGTACAAGGTACAAACACGCATGCTCAGAACCATTGCAAACGATCAGACTACAATACAGAAGTTGACCAAAGGTGGCGCTGGAGTCATTGAACGTCCTCTTTTGAAGCGGCGTCAGTACGTTGTGACGTCATTACGTTCGTGTTTGTTGTCAAAAAGTCCGACCGTGTGTATGCAATACAAACTTGTGGACAACACACTTTGTACAAAAGTCCACGGAAAAGTTTGTACAAGTCCGACCGTGTGTATGGGGCTTTAGAGTGGATTAGATATTTTGCTCCCCAACCATATAGTTGGTTATATTTACCACTGCATAGAGATATTTAAGAATAAATTGCCCTTTTTTAAAAAACTTTACATATTAACTAAATTATATGCCACACTTTTTTTTTTTTTTTTTTTTAAGGTTAACTGATTAATCGAAACAATAATCGGCCAACTAATCGATTATCAAAATAATCATTAGTTGAAGCCCTAAAGCTTACTACTACCAGCATGCTTACCATTTTGACACAGAAATGTGTTTTGTTATTTTATCTTCCCCTTATGGCAGCACTTTCTGGTTCTTGTCCCCTAGCACCAATAACTGCTTACCTTTCCTAGACTTCATTTAAGAGCACAGGGGTGACTCCATTAGTGGTTGTGTAAAGGAAAAATGATGAGAAATGAATTGGTAGACAATTCATATATCCCCTGGCATAAAATAATGAAGTCCATTTTTTTGTTTGCAGGGTCATATCTTTTTTATAAATGCAGTTTTAGCATTTTTTTTTTTTTTTTTTTTATAAAACTCAAATTTTTCACTGATCTCTCAGAATATTTTAACATGACGGAAGCACAAGAACTGACATCATGTTTTAAGGGCCTTCTGATGGAAAACAGAGACAGACGTGTAATTATCAGTCACACGTGCAAGTTAGAGGAACACTTTGATTGTTGTCGTCCTGTCAGTACTCTCTAAACAATGGAAATTTCAAAAAAAAATTCTGGTTAAAGCTGGCATGTGTGACCTGTAGTACTTTGGTGATTTCCAGTCCACTGACGTAAGTTTTACAGCAATTCCTCTTGTTCTGGATCATGTAATCTAGAGAGTTTTTTTCGACTTGGCATATATGCTTTTAGCACATCTATGACACTTGGAACATTTGACATAACAGAAGCCATGATCTTCCACTAGTTACATGATTGTTACATGATTGTGTTTCTGGCACAGGACAACTTGTTTTATAGTAGGACTTATCTGACTCTGACGTAGGAACAAAGAACACAGAGGAGAGATGGGTTTGCCTTAAGAGCTTATTAAATAAGGGCATTAGCCAATGCATCCCATTGAGTAATACAATTAAAAGAGCGAACAAAAGTACTGAATGGCTTAACCCCTAATGAAAAAATGCATATAAAATCAAAAGGAGAAGGCCTTCAAAAAATACAAGGTTGAGGGATCATCATCAGCATTCAGACTTTATAAAGAATGCAACAAGAAATGTAAGGGTGCAATAAGGATGGCTAAGATTGAACATGAAAGACACATAGCGGAGGAGAGCAAAAAAAAGTCCCAAGAAATTCTTTAATTTTGGAAACGGTAAAAAAGGGAGGACAGACCATATTGGCCCCATAAAGAATGAGGAAGGACATCTGGTTACAAAGGATGGGGAGATGGCAAAGATATTGAATCTCCTCAGTCTTCACAGGGGAATCACGGGGCTTCAGTAACCAAAACTGCAGTGTTTATCCTAATGACACATCACAGGAAGTACCTCCATGGTTAACAGAGGACAAAATTAAAATTAGACTTGGGAAACTTAACATTAATAAATCACCAGCACCAGATGGCTTGCACCCAAGGGTACCTAGGGAACTCAGTCAAGTAATTGCCAGACCATTGTTCCTAATTTTTACTGACAGTCGGCTGGAATGGTACCAGCCGACTGGAGAAAAGCCAATGTAGCACCAATATTTAAAAAGGGCCCAAAATACATCCCTGGGAATTAAAGACCAGTTAGCCTAACATCAATAGTATGTTTAACTCTTGGAGGGGATGATAAGGAACTATATACAAGATTTTAGTAATGAGAACGGTATCATTAGCAGTAATCAGCATGGATTCATGAAGAATCTTTCTTGCCAAACCAATCTATTAACCTTGTATAAGGAGGTGAGTTGCCAT
The DNA here is from genome assembly GCF_037356315.1 of Lithobates pipiens. Classification (NCBI taxonomy): domain Eukaryota; kingdom Metazoa; phylum Chordata; class Amphibia; order Anura; family Ranidae; genus Lithobates; species Lithobates pipiens. Next base: position 3,431,570 of record NW_027507685.1, on the reverse strand, counting down.
CTAGATAAAAGAAGGCCGGTAGACATGGTATCTAGATTTTGCAAAAGCATTTGACACAGTTCCCCATAAAGGTTTACTGTACAAAATAAGGTCCGTTGGCATGGACCATAGGGTACATAGATTGAAAACTGGCTACAAGGCCGAGTTCAGAGGGTGGTGATAAATGGGGAGTACTGGGAATGGTCAGGAGCGGGTAGTGGGATCCCCCAGGGTACTGTGCTCGGACCAATCCTGTTTAATTTATTCATAAATGACCTGGAGGATGGGGTAACCAGTTCAATCTCTGTATTTGCGGACGATACTAAGCTAAGCAGCGCAATAACTTCTCCGCAGGATGTGGAAAACATTGTGGAAACCTTGCAAAAAGATCTGAACAAATTAATGGGGTGAGAAACTACATGGCAAATGAGGTTCAATGTAGAAAAATGTAAAATAATGCATTTGGGTGGCAAAAATATGAATGCAATCTATACACTGGGGGGAGAACCTCTGGGGGAATCTAGGACCTGGGGGTCCTAGTAGATGGTAGGCTCAGCAATGACATGCAATGCCAAGCTGCTGCTAACAAAGCATATATTGGCATGCATTAAAAAGGGGATTAAATCCAGGGCTAAAATGAGAATTCTCCCGCTCTACAAGACTCTGGTCCGATTGCACCTAGAGTATGCTGTCCAGTTCTGGGCACCAATCCTCGAAGGATGTACTGGAAATGGAGTGAGTACAAAGAAGGGCAACAAAGCTAATAATGGGTCTGGAGGATATTAGTTATGAAGAAAGGTTGCGAGCACTGAACTTATTCTCTCTGGAGAAGAGACGCTTGAGAGGGGATAGAATTTCAATATATAAATACCATACTGGTGACCCCACAATAAGGATAAAACTTTTTCGCTGAACAGGACTCGTGGCCACTTATTTAAATGAGAAGAAAAGAGGTTTAACCTTAAACTACGTAGAGTGTTCTTTACTGTAAGAGCGGCAAGGATGTGGAATTCCCTTCCACAGGCGGTGGTCTCAGCGGGGGGGGCATCGATCGTTTCAAGAAACTATTAGATAAGCACCTGAACGACCACAACATACAGGGATATACAATGTAATACTGACCTATAATCACACACATAGGTTGGACTTGTGTCTTTTTTTCACCCTCACCTACTATGTAACCAACTATGTAACTCAGAAATCTTGAAAATCTACTCCATTACCAATCTGCAATAAGAGAGGGCAGTTAATATGCAAGTGATCCATACCTGACTGATCTAAGAGGTAAATTGTACCAAAAGAAGGATATCTTGACACGAAAACATTAAATTGCTTGTGTGTGTGTTTATGGAAACATTGGTCTGTGGCTGCACATCTGATTGCCTTTTGGTATTTGTTGCCAGCATTATTACTTACAAAAACCTGTTTCTTGTTACAGCTTGGGTTGGTTCTCTGGCCATGGGGATGATCTTCTTCTGCTCTCCAGTAGTGAGCATCTTTACCGACAGGCTTGGCTGCAGGAAGACCTCATCGGGAGGAGCTGCAATAGCTTTCATTGGATTGTTATGCACCTCATTTACTACGTATGTCTATTGTATTCTGAATCTCATATTTATTTTTCTGCACTCTAGGCCAATTTGTATCTTAAGGGGACAATGTGATTTATTTCTGCCACAAGAAGTCTCCTTGTGATGCACAGTACATAGTGGTATTTACAGGAAAATGTGTAACATTAAAGAGAAACAAAAGAATGTATGACGTATAGGGCTCCTTTAGTGCTTTCGGCTGTAGTGGTCAGTGTTATATTATACAGCACCTTTCATTTGTTAAAAAAATATAAAATCCATTGCACTTACATGTATTAAGTAGTGTACATAAACCAGGAAGTGCAGCTTGTGCTCTACTGAACAGCTGTGACGGCACTGGAAGTCCCACCCTACGCATTTCAGCATTACTATGCAACATTCTCAGGCGCTTATAAGCTTTTTTCCCCTTCCAACATTGCATCGCAAAACACATGTCTTTGCTGTGGTTTAGGCCTCTATTTCTATCAGGAACACAGTTTATTTGGAGTTTTTATGTTCCCCTGTGTTTCTGCGGCATTCCTTTGGGTGCTGAGGTTCCTGGTTTCCGCATAGAATTGTGCTTTGAGTATTTGTGGCTGCAAATGGGATATTCATTTCTGCCCCAGAAGAGTCTACAACTGATTTTTCCAGTGTCTCTTAAAATGCTCCAGAGTATAGCTATGCTATTTAAAAGAGAAAGGAAAAATGGGGGAAAACACTGCGCTATAACTGAATATAAAACAAAAGCAGCTGCTAACACTTAAAACAAACAAAGTTCCACAGTCAAAAAGTAAAAAATAGTGTAGCGCTTCGGTAATAGTGAATGTGATCAACACATGCACACAAAATTCCAAATAAATGGTCACATGCGACAGTCCATATACATAAAACAAAGTCCAATGGAATAGGTATGAACTTCCGTGATGTAACTGGTGCAGGGATGGTTAGGCCATTACAAGGAAAGGGAGGGATCTTGCTAAACAGATATACCCATGTAAAACAGCTTGTCTGTAGACATTAAGGAAGTAGATGAGTACTCTTACCAGCTGTGTTGGACTCACACGGTCATATGACAGTTGAGTCAGTAAAGCTTGGGGTCCCAATCTAGGGCCAGGGGGTGGATCGATGAGGGTCCGTCAAACTGGTGAGAGAACTCCAACCAACTTTGTGCCAGGCGATGTATTTCACGGATGGAACATCAGGATGGTTTCTTATCCAACTCGGACGTAGCACGATCAACACCGATACTCCGATCACCCCAAAATAGGGTGAAAGATGTTAGAGGTTTTTTAGTCTACACCAGTCCAGAGAGCCTCTTCCATTAATCATCATGGAAGAGGCTCTCTGGACTGGTGTAGACTAAAAAACCTCTAACATCTTTCACCCTATTTTGGGGTGATCGGAGTATCGGTGTTGATCGTGCTACGTCCGAGTTGGATAAGAAACCATCCTGATGTTCCATCCGTGAAATACATCGCCTGGCACAAAGTTGGTTGGAGTTCTCTCACCAGTTTGACGGACCCTCATCGATCCACCCCCTGGCCCTAGATTGGGACCCCAAGCTTTACTGACTCAACTGTCATATGACCGTGTGAGTCCAACACAGCTGGTAAGAGTACTCATCTACTTCCTTAATGTCTACAGACAAGCTGTTTTACATGGGTATATCTGTTTAGCAAGATCCCTCCCTTTCCTTGTAATGGCCTAACCATCCCTGCACCAGTTACATCACGGAAGTTCATACCTATTCCATTGGACTTTGTTTTATGTATATGGACTGTCGCATGTGACCATTTATTTGGAATTTTGTGTGCATGTGTTGATCACATTCACTATTACCGAAGCGCTACACTATTTTTTACTTTTTTATTTAAAAGAGAAGTAAAGGTTTTGGGTCTTTTCCATATTCCTATTTACCGAGGTGGATGTAGCATCTGTCCCCCGACACCTCTACACTGAGAACCGATCACCACTGATGGCTCAGTTCTTACAGTTCCCCGAGCAGAGAGCTGCCGACTGTCGATCAGCCGCTCTCCACTTTCACTGGAGTGCTGAGCTGTAGAGGGGCTGGGAGCGGCCATCTCAGGCACTCAGCAGCTCGCCAAGACAGGTGTCAGTCCAGGCACCTGGTGAATGCAGACTTTATTGTCGTGATGACACAGTGCCTGGACTGATTCCTGTGACGTCAGCCGAGAGCGGACTTCAGTCTACTCTCCGCTAAGGATGAGCTCAGGCATGTTTGCAAACAGCATGTTCAGAGCCTGCCAGGAGGTCGGCACTGCGAAGCACTAATCATAAGCAGTGAGACATTGTCCCGTCCCGAAATGTCTCAAAGCTTGTGATTAGTGCTTCTCAGTGCCAACTTCCTGGGGGGCTCTGCACGTGCTGTTTGCAAACATGCCTGAGCTCATCCTTACTTTCTGCCTAAAATGGGTCATGGGTCACAGGAGTGCAAAACTAATTGCACTCCTGTGATCCGTAGGAGCAGCCCAGCCAAAATGAGCTTTGGCTGGACTTTAACCGCTTGCCGACCGGCTCACGCCGATATACGTTGGCAGAAGGGCACATACAGGCATATTACTGTACCTCTGTTGCCCTTTAAGAAGCAGTTTTGCGGGCATGTGCGCCACGAGCTCTGTGAGTGTGATCGCGGGTTCCACGGACTCTATGTCCGCAGGGATACCCACGATCGTCTCACGGAGAGGAGGAACAGGGACATTCTGATGTAAATGAGCATTTCCCCGTTCTGCCTAGTGACACTGATCACAGCTCCCTGTAATCGGGCGTGGTGATCAGTGCCATGTCACACATAGCCCCTCCCCCCTACAGCTAGAATCACACATTAGGACACACTTAGCCCCTACAGCGCCACCTAATGGTTAACCCCTTCACTGCCAGCCACATTTACACAGTAATCAATGCATTTTAATCGCACTGATCCCTATGTGAATGGTCCCAAAATAGCACTAAAAGTGTCCAATCTGTCCGCCATAATGTCGCATCTATGATAAAAATCGCTGATCACCGTCATTACTAGTAAAAGAAAAATAATAAAAATGCCATAAAACTATCCCCTATTTTGTAGACGCTATAACTTTTGCACAAACCAAACCCTTATTGCGATTTTTTTTATACTAAAAATATGTAGAAGAATGCGTATCGGTCTAAACTGAGAAAAAAAAATGTTATATATTTTTTGGGGATGTTTATTATAGCAAAATGTAAAAAATTGTTTGTTTTTTTCAAAATTGTCGCTATTTTTTTGTTTATAGCGCAAAAAATAAAAACTGCAGAGGTGATCATATACCACCAAAAGAAAGCTCTATTTGTGGGGAAAAAAAAGGACGGCAATTTTGTTTGGGAGCCACATCGCACGACCGCGTAATTGTCAGTTAAAGCAACGCAGTGCCGAATAGCAAAAAGTGCTCTGGTCTTTTGCCAGCCAAATGGTCTGCGATTTAAGTGGTTAATGTATTAAAAAAAAAAAAATAGTATCAATTTATGTTGCTTACAAAATGATTGATTTAAGTATGAATATGTCTGTTAGAAAACTATATTGTGAAATAATCCTACAGTTTTAATTTTGTAGGTTGTTAATGCTGCTTGTGAATTTCATAACCATAATAATAAACGTGATTATATATGAAGAGCATCATGGTGTGTTTTTTTTTTTTTTTTTTTTACCAACAGGTCCCTAGGCGTTCGATATTTTACTTATGGGATACTATTCGGATGTGGATCTTCATTTGCATTTCAACCCTCTCTGGTCATTCTCGGTCACTACTTTAAGAAGCGACTTGGTCTTGCAAATGGCCTTGTGGCTGGTGGTGGCTGTGTGCTCACATTGTGCTTTCCTTTCTTGCTGGAGACCATGGGAAATACTATTGGCTTGGCATACACGTTTCGAGTGCTGAGTGCTTTCATGTTTGTTCAAATATTCCTCTCTCTCACATTCAAACCACTTTTACCTCCACCAATTGATTATAACAAAGAGGAGGAGAAAGTGGCTGGAAGGAATAAAGCCCAGCAGTGTCTCGCACAAATACGAAAATATTTCAGCATGCAAGTATTCAAAAAGAAGACTTACAGAATTTGGGCTTGCGGTATTGCCACAACGGTTTTGGGATATTTTGTTCCTTATATCCATCTGGTAGGTCATTGGCAATAAAAAAATATATATAAAACCAGAATGTGTGCAGTTAACAGGATCAAATATACATTATTCTTATCCCGCAGTTATGAACCATGTAGTACATGTTTAAATGTCATAAAATAATAAAAATGTAGCGGATGGTGGTCATTAGAATTCACAGTAAAAGATCTGTCATAAACAAAAATATCACTGTACCTACTACACTGCTTTACTGAATGAACTTGTAGGACTGTTGAATTTCACAACTTGAGTTTTATTCCACTTACTTAAAGTGGTTGTAAACCCTTACAACACACTTTGACCTACAGGTAAGCCTAGATTAAGGCTTACCTGTAGGTCCAAGAAATATCTCCTAAACCTACACAGTTTAGGAGATATTTGCCGAAAGACAGGCACCGCTGTCTATGGCACATGCGCCGTAGACAGCGGCGCGCAGGCGCACTGGGTGTGCCGCGGTCAACTGCGATATGCCGCGAGTGGCGGCTCCCGTGCACATGCGCGGGAGTGACGTCATCGCGGCTTCGCCGAATGACAGCGGCGGAGCAGCGAGACCCACCGAGAAGATGGATGCGCCGGACTACAGGGGACAGCGGTGACTTCGCTGGCTCCTGTGTCAGGTAAGTGACACATAATGGGCTACTATGCGATGCATAGTAGTCCATTATGCTTTACCTTTGCAGGGAATGAAAGAGGAAGTAAACTCATCAGGGTTTACTTCCTCTTTAAAGTTTCCAAACATATTCACTTCTCTGAGCTGGATTTTTTAGCATGTGTCAGGGTACCACAGATGGCCGCCAGTCACTTTACTTGGGTTTGTAGTTTAAGTGTTTACTGTGCGGATCAGCATTTACAGTCTGTAGGTCAGCAGGTAGGTTCTATTGTTGCTTCCCTCATATGGCCAGTTCAGCTACACTTTCTAACTTGGAAGCTACAGGTGCTTTCCTTTTTTTTCCACAATAATCCATGTGCAGCTTTCAGTCCATGTGCACTGTTAACTTTAAACAGAATCCAGAGTAGCATAAATTCAACAGTCCAGGAACTTTTCAAACTCAACTCCATGAAGGGTAGAAGACTAAGCCCGTGTATACACGGTTGGACATGTCCGACAGATTTTGTCCGAAACTTGTGTTGCATACACACGGTCGGACAGAGTTGTCGGAAAAAATAATCGTACGTAACGTGATGACATTATTTCGTTACGACGGGACTACGTTCAGGCTAGTAGCCAATAGCTTTGGTGTAGGAATTTGATCTGAGCATGCGTGGCACTTTGTCCGATCGGAATTCTCTACACACAATCGGACAAAGTCCGATCGGATCATGTTGTCGGAAAGTTTTATAGCCCAGCTCTAAAACTTTGTCCGTTGGATATTCCGATAGAAACAGACCGATGGAGCCCACACGCAGTTGTATTATCCGACAACACGGTCCGATCGGACATTTTCCATGGGAATGTCCGACCGTGTGTACAAGGGCTAAGGAGGGAAGAACACTTACTCCTAAGTGATTAACTTGTGCAGATAAATATTCAGGCACTGACCTCTCCCATCCTGACTACTGAAGCCCTCCCAACAACATCAGGCTGATGCAATCAATGATCTGAGCTTAGGAACACCAATAGAAGCTGTGTGTGTATACGAGGGGCGTTCAAGTCAATCTGGGACTTTTGGGTTTATGTAATATAACAAGAAACAGGGCGCCCCTTGTGATTAAGCCATGCTGTTTTTTGCTCAGATGCGTATGGACATCACTCAAAACACGACAGCAATATTCTCTGTTGACCATGACACCACGGGGTAGTGCAAATGTTTGTGAGTGATTGTGTTCACCGTTCCTACAGAGAGATTAGTCTATTGTGCAATTTCTCGACCGGTTATGCGTCAATTATCCAGGATCAGGCACTCCACACACTGAATGTTCACAGGAATGACTGCTGTGGGCTGAGAACCACTGACGAACGTACGGCCATCTTTGAAGCGTTTACACCATTCAAGTGTCTTACTGCGGCTGAGCATCTCATTACTGTACTGTGCTTGAAGTCTTCAGTAGATATCCACATATTTTACGCCTTCGTCCACAAGAAACTTCATCACCACACGCTGTTCCATGCACGCACTACCACTTTTCTCTGCCATCTTAATTTAACAGTCTCTGGCCTGGGCTGCGACATGTGTGTCGCCTATCAGTAATAGGACACGCTTGCCACTTACTACTTCATATAGTACTGCCACGCTAGCATTCCTTTTTATACCTAGGAAATTAAAAATCCCGGTTTGACTTGAACGCCCTCCTCTAGTGTGTGTGTGTGTGTGTGTGACGATATTGCACGATTCTTAAGAACTGTTAGCAAAAGGCTAATATAACAAGTAATTTCTTTAGCGGTACATGCCAACCAACAATGAAACTTGTTTACAGATTGCACGGCCTATATGCAGTTTCACCCAGGCTGTTCTGTAGTACACCAGACGAGCCGACTCCCTTTTGACAATAATATGGTGATTTTCAAAACCCTTTTGCTTTACTCTTTGATATGAACAACTGCTGCCCATTAGATAAGAATTGCACAGACTTGGAGCCAGACCCGAGGAAAAAAAAAACCTCTAATGTGTTGCCACATTAAAATGTAGCTTCAATACTATCACCAGAATATGGGTAATCGCGTAAAAAAAAAAAAAAAAAAAAAAATGCATAGCTGCAAACACCATAAAATGTGTCCTCACAGCAATATATACAAATTAATAAAAACATTGCTGGACTGCTAACACGTCATCAAACATATGTGGAAATAATAACATCAAATTGCATGTAAATAAAAAAATGTGTAAATATAAATAAAAGAATTTTCAACTAAAGTCCAAAACTGTGTTCCAATTAAGTGTTTGATAGGTTAGTATTCACAAGAATCTCTCTAACCATATAAAGTGCTTCATTAATATAATAGACCAATATGTGCCACTACCAGCAGAAATTTTCACACACTTCAGACTTAGATCTATATAAATATACAGGTCTAAATAAGCTTAATAAAAAGGATGAATTGGTCTCGGACAAATGTACCAAAATAGGAGACATGTTGCTTCTCCCCTTTGAATTCATATCACAAATGCGCAATGAAAGACTCGGAAGAAGAGGAACCACGCCGAAGTGCAGCCCTGAGGAAGTCACATGAGCAGGTGACACTATGCATTGAACAGAAGCCGGTGATGTAATTTCCTGTCCGGAGCCAAAACCAAAAAGGGAGTGGCTTCTATATGCTGAATGCTGTTCAAGAGTGTGACTTTTTGTGAAGCGTTCAATTATTTTAAAGTTTTTAACATGCCTATGAATAAAATAACTGCATTATGGCATAGTTCCACTTCTTGTGAGTCTTAGATCAGAGTCCGATGGCGCAACTTTGATCTGAATTTAAAGGGGACACCCGACTTTTATCGTATTTTAGTACAGATGTGAAGGAGGGTCCTTTTTAACAAGTGGATAAAGCGTATATTTATATAGGCTTAATGCTGAGATAAATGAGCATTTCTGATGGTGGTGGAAAGTATTGGTGTATTATATTAGTGAAGCACGGGTGAAGCACTTTGTATGGATTGAGATATTCTTGAGAATACTAACATCAAACAATTTACTTTAAAAAAAAAAAAGAAGGTTTTGGACTTGTTTGGATATTCTTTAATTGCTTTGTTTATATTTACACTTTTTTATTTACATTCAATTTCATGTTATTATTTCTACATATGTTTGATGATGTGTTAGCAGCACAGCACTGTTTTTACTAATAGGAACCAGACTCCCCCATTTCACATGAGAAGCTCCTCGAAATCAGGCTTCATCTGCAATATTAATCCAAAATACCCATATGTTTGCCGTTTTATGGTAAAACGCACTTAAAAATGTAAGATTGCTAAAGTGTTCATAATATTTATTCAATCCTTTTGATTTTTTTTTTTTTACCTTAGATAAAATTTATGGAGGACCGATTTAAAGACCACAAAGAAACGTGGATACTATTTGTTTGCATTGGAGCAGCATCTGGGGTTGGTCGCCTTGCTTCTGGCAAAATTGGGGACTGCATTCCTGGGCTGAAGAAAATTTACTTGCAGGTACTGGATACAATGTCCCCGGCAGGGGGAATTCCACCATCCACTTTGATTTATTTTTTTGACACGCTGCTTGATGTAAAAACTACCCATCTCTGGCCAGCGTTTGGAGTAGGCATAAAACTGAAAGCTGTAATTCAATATGTTGCATTGGAGAGTACAGATACATACATAGTTAGTAAGGTTGAATAAAGACACCAGTCCATCCAGTTCAACCTGAGTGAGTGTCTACAATTGTCCCTATCCCTGTACATTACACACTACATTACACACTCACATCGGTCTCCACCCTCAGGGAGCCCACAATCCAAGGTCCCCATTCATATACTAGGGCCAATTTTTGAACAGAAGCCAATTAACCTACCTGCATGTCTTTGGAGTGTGGGAGGAAACCAGAGTACCCTGAGGAAACCCACGCAGGCACAGGGAGAACATGCAAACTCAGTTTTTTCTGTTTGGAACTGCACTGGAACATGGCAAAATGCTTAAAAAAATGCACTGGACCTAAAGCCTCGTACACACAATCAGATTTTCCGATGGGAATTGTGTGATGACAGGCTGATGGAAAATCCGACCGTTTGTACGCAACATCAGACAATTGTTGTCAGATTTTCCGCGGACAAATGTTGAATGGCAGGCTTTCAAATTTTCCATGGACAACAGTCTGTTGTCGGATTTTCTGAGCATGTGTATATAAATGAGTCGGACAAAAGTCCAAAGTACAAACACGCATGCTCGGAAGCAAGGACGAGCCGGAAGTGGTCGCTCTTGTAAAACTAGCGTTCGTAATGGAGAATTCACATTCATGACGTGGCAAATTATGAAATATCGAAATGCAGCGCACACTCTTTATAATGGCATAATAATGAAGCTGCATTCCTGGCGATAATGACGGAGTTTTGTCAAACGTATTTAAAAAGGCGTTTTTTTCTAGTTAAATCAAGAATTTAATTTTATTTTTTTGGTTCAAGTTACCACATCACCATTGACTTTCTTATATGAATTTTACTATTGTAATTTTTACTCCAATAATATTTGACTACAATTATCTACACGAGTCAACCACCATCAATTAAAGTCCCAAAATTACCCTTTTTTTCTTATTGAAACTGGGATGGAGGCATATTATATGTGCCTCATCTAAAGTCCCAAACTCCCCACTTATATTACATCACCATTATCCATAGTTTTTAAGATCAAAGATACAACTATGTTGGTGTCCCTTGGAAACCACTTTGTTAAGGCAGAAATTTTTGAACAATGTCTAGTTATCATCATTCTATTTTTGGATACAAATATGTTCAACAATGCTATACCTGGGTCAAGCTTGGCTCCTCCACATCTTCATCCTGTGTCAAAAGACCAGGGTGGACCTCAGGAGCTGTGGCCTCATCCGATGTGGAAGGGATTGTTGTGGGTTTGGTCGGACAAGAAACGCAGGCTGTGGTAGTACCACAGCCTGGGGACATAGATATCATCAGTTGATGCGCCCGATCTCTCCGATTCCTGGATCTTCTTGTGCTCCCTATTAAATGTACTCCTCAGGTTCCCAATTTTGCTCTTCACAAAATGTATGTCTGTCCTGGGGTACAGAGGCTTCACCAGTAATCCCTACTCTTCACCTTTCAGAGACAGGGCAGCTCCCAGTACTTGTCTATAAATTGAGGCAAAAAGTCGGGCGCAGTGAATTTATCCACCATGATCAATTATCAGATGTCTGCAAGGCAGAACACAAGACAAACATAATGTCAGGCTTAACTCGTCATCTGGTCCCAATATAGGCTTCAATCTAAGCAGTATAGGCCACTAACCACCAATGCCCCAATTTACAATTGTAACTTAGTTTTAGGGCTCCTTTTGCGTGTTGGCGATGCAGATTGTTCGTCCTCCACTCCCAGATCGTTCCTATGGCCATTACATCGACCGCGCGTTATGGCTTTATATACACTGTGCATGCATGAAACTCCGCTCTCAGTGCATCATGACACTGGGGTGTGGCCATCTCTCTTCTGCATGTGACATACACAGCGGAACATTCGGGTGTGACAACATGGCGGTGGTGGAGCTTATAGGAGGCACAAAGCAACCCCCATGAGCAAGGGTGAGATGGTGGAGATGGTGCGCATCCTCAAGAAGCATGACCACGACTGCAAGCTGCGCAACTACGAAAGGCCCAACAGCCAAAAGGACCTCATTTTGGAGAAGGTCATCGCCATTTTGGAGGGAGAATTTTTCGTGCAACAAACGAAGGACCAAATCTGAAAGTGATGGTCTGATCTAAAGCACCGCGTGCAAGAACAGATGGAGTCCATCCATCACATAATCAAAAAAAGTAAGCAATATTTGTATCTAACCAATATGTATATGTGTAAAATAACTGTCTGTATACGTGCAAGTAGGTCTTGAAAAATCAAGTTAATGTTTTCACTAATCTTTGCCTGAATTAGTTTTTTAAAGATGAAGTTAAATATAAAGCAGACATGAACATTCCTTTTTTTTGGGGGGGGGGGGGGGGGGTTGCCATTTATTTATTTTTGAAACAATGTTTTTCTGTGCTTTCAACAGGGAGGCACAAAAAATGAGGCTACAGACAAGCCACCAGAGGGGACAAAGGGAGGCTACCCTCACTCGGGCCCCAACAGGGGAGACAACGAGGCCATCTTCCCCCCAAAATCGTAAGTGCCTACTTCAAATAGCAAGTGCCCATTAATGCAGCCTTGCCAGGGTAGACATGGGTAGAGGAGAGGCCCCGGGGATCACAGTCACACAGAGTCACGCCTGCTAGAATGATCCCCATATATACATATGGTCAGCTGAACCAGGATGTTGGTTTTGAAGCATGGGATCTGACACCTGGACCCAGCACAGACCTTCCACTTGTTGAAGTAACATCCCCTGATGCAAGTCAAACAGAGGGCCAAAGAGACCCAGAAGTGGAGGAAACGATTCATGAGCCTCTTGTTTGTGCAAGTAAGTATTCTTTTAATCTGGTTTTGTAAATGTGTATACATGTCAAGTGTTTAATGTCCAAACCAAACACCCACTCCACACATTAGCAAAGTATGTAGTGCCTTAACATTAGCATGGAGAAGGATGAGGTGGAAGGAGCTGGCAGTTGTTGCTAGGTACCCGAGTTTTGTAGACACAGGCACCAGGGCCAAAGATTACATAGTAGTTGCAGTGTATACATTCCTAGTAGTGTAGGTGTCTGAAGGGCAAACTGTTGCAAGCAACAATAGATTGGGTAGGTAAGCATTTACACAATTTTGACTAGTAACTTGACCATAAATCACTATGTAGGGCCTTAGCCACTTGACCATCGTTCCCTTAATACTTTTTCCTCTTCTTACAAGGTCACACGGTTCCAATATGCACAATTTGCCGAATGAGTGCAGATATGATGCAGTGTTTAAATGATCTGGAGCAAATAAAGGAGTCAGCCACTGCTTTACAAAGAAGAATATGTGATTATGTCGACATGCTTGCCAAATTTTAAGTTCATCTGGTCTGGGCTGAAGTTTTGTTCCACTTGTTGGCTCCTGTTTGCACTTTGCACTTCTCATATTTCACTTAAGCCCTGGTTCACATTGATGCTACATGGAAATCGCGCTACTTCACTTGTAGCAAGGTCAGTGCGATTTCAGGTGCTACTTGATAGACATTTGTGTGGCTTCATGCCTAGATGTCTATTAAAGTGGCAACTGAAAGCGGCAAAAGTAGTGCAGGAACTACTTATGTAAATTGGTGCAGCGCCACTAATTCAGTGTTGCACCGATTTGGAACAGTGCCATTGACTCCAATAGGCTGCGACTTGTCATGCAATTTAATCTCTCAAATCACATGACAATCGATCCAATGTGAACCTAGGCTTTAGTGTCCGAGGTCAGTGTTTCTCCATTTCTCTAGGTGCACCACCAGGTGCTGTTTTCTGTATTTTACTTACTATAAAAAGACTGCGTGAATTACTAACCTTGAAAATGATATCATCACCTGTGACAAAAGCAAAAAATATCAAAAACATGACCTGGGAATGCATCTGGAGAAGGAGAGTTGGGAAACACTGCCCTAAGAAATGGCAATTGTAATCTTTGTGTTTTTAAGAGTCGCAAAGCCAAAATTTGAAGATGCCCACAAATTGTGCCAAAAGCTTCATATTTCGCCCATGACCCCATGCTTAAAATATGTGTCTTTCCCTACATCTAGTTTGCTAAAGCCACAAAACACACAGTGGGTCAACATGTGCTAGCCCCCATCATGGGGTATCAATGGACTTGTTCCAAGGGTGCAACCCCTTCCTCTTACCTACTTTAGTTATGAGGAAGGGGATGCACCCCCAAAACGTATCCATTGATACCCCGTGATGGGAGATATCATATGTTAGCAATGGACGTGTTTTGGGAGTGCAACCCCTTCCTCTCACCTACTTTAGTTATAAGGAAGGGGTTTTACCCCAAAAACATGTACAATTATACCCCGTGATGAGAGATGGCACATGTTGACACACTGTGTGTTTTGGAGCTATAGAACTGACCTGTTTGTAGCTACACACATTTTAGGCAGGGAATCATAAAGGGACATTTAACAGTTATGCCTCTACATGTATGTGGCTTCAAATTTTGGCTTTTAGAGGGGTGAGATCACCCCATCTGAGGAAGGCAACACACAGTCTTGGGATACTAATGTCTCATACGGCCTTCACTTTACCAAACTCAAACTTTGTAAATTCCTGAGTTGGAGATGTGTATATTTTGTTTTCAAACATGCCTATTTAGCCCCAAAAAGGCAAAATAATGGCAAACATACATGTTTATATAAGATGTTGGTTTGTTATAAAACCTTAAAATGCCCATGCGAATGTGCTTTGAGTAAATTTTTTTACTAAACAATGTGTGGCTTATTATTTCAATGCTCAATACCAGTGTATTTGTTAGGTTTGTGTAGTTACAGTGACAGTATGCTCTAAAATGTGGCCAACTCAGGCAATTTCATGGCCTCAAAGAAATTAAAGGGGTTGGAGTTGATTTTTTTCGACCCCGCGGTATTTGCACAAATCTTTATCAAACCAATATATTCGCAAGAAATACACTAAAACCGTTATTGATTATTGATAAAAACACAGCTAATTGTACAAAATTCTTGCTAAATCCCTACTAAATATAAAAGCTTAACCTGTATGGAGTTTAAAATTTACAAATATTTGTTATTTATAAATTGTGCCTTTTTGGGCAATGGTGAAAATCGAACGTACCTATAAATTTCTATAACAATCTGGAGGTTTTCATTTTTCACTTACAGCTTTCACAATTTGTACAAGACCCCCCAAACCATACATTTTCTGAAAGCATATGGCCAGTAGAATAAAAGGAAGGTGCTACTGATTTTTTCAGCAGGGCGATATTTGCGCAAACGTTTACCAAATCAATATTTTCGCTAAAAATACACTAAAATCATTAATAGTGTACATAAACACAACATAACAAAATTCCTACTAAATTGCTACTAAAGCATCGTTCACATATGGCATACTAAAGTGTACGCCCATGAAGGGCCAATGTTTACCCGCACAGGAATGCACACGTGTTCCATGCATCCCTGTACAGTCAGTCCCATTTATGTCAATTGGGATGTAACGGCTGTACAGTCATAGCTTCTGTTCCCAATCTGACATCCATGTGGGTACATGACCCCGAACGCAGACTGTGTGAGCTCAGGGACATGCATGTGGATCTACACGGATGTAAAATTGGGAGCAACGGCTCTGTTCGTGCAGGTGCTACATCCCAAATTACATCATTGGGACTGCCTGCACAGAGATGCACGGAACACTTGTGCATCCCTGTAAAGGTACGCTGTATGAACAAGGCCTAATGCCGTGTACACACGGGCGGACTGTATGGCCTACTTAGTCCGCCGAAACACATTTCAGCGGACAGTCCGCTCGTGTGTGGGCTTCAGCGGACTTTTTCAGCGTGCAGTCCGGCGTACTAAGTATTATGGATTTTTCGAAATACTGTCCGTCGTACTCGCATTTCGGCGGACAATCCGCCCGTATGTATGCCAGTCCGCCGTACTTTTGAAATGAGCGGACTTTTCCCGCCCGGAGAAAAGTCCGCTCATTTTGAGCGGGTATCCAGGTAGGCGGGGCCCGCGAAGGAGACGTCCCCCGCCGCCTGGTATGGACTTGAAGGGGAACCCAAACGCCGAAAAAAATCGGCGTGGGGGTCCCCCCCAAGTCCACAACAGACCCTTGTCCGAGCACGCTACCCGGCCGGCCAGGAAAGGGGGGCGAGCGAGCGCCCCCCCCCCTCCTAAACCGTACCAGGCCGCGTGCCCTCAACATGGGGGGGTGCCTTGGGGAAGGGGGGGCCGCGCGGCCCCCCCACCCCAAAGCACCTTGTCCCCATGTTGATGAGGACAAGGGCCTCTTCCCGACAACCCTGGTCGTTGGTTGTCGGGGTCTGCGGGCAGGGGGCTTATCGGAATCCGGGAGCCCCCTTTAATAAGGGGGCCCCCGGATACCGGCCCCCCACCCTATGTGAATGAGTATGGGGTACAATGTACCCCTACCCATTCACCTGTAAAATAAAAGTACCCAAAAAAAAAACACAACACACGAGATAAAATATTTTATTGCACAGCTCCGGGGGTCTTCCGTCTTCGGGGGTCTTCTCGCCGGACTCCTCCGCTATCTTCTTGTAGCTCTTGTGCTAGCGGAGGAGTCCGGCTTTCTTCCTCGCCGCCGGCCTCTTCTCCCGACTTCGGGGGTCTTGTCCCCCTCTTCGGTTCTTCTGCCGGGCCACCGCGCCTTCTTATAGCTCTTTTACAGGCGATGGCCCGGTCTTCTGTCGCCGCCGCCGCCTTCCGTTCTTCTTCTTCTTCTTCTTCTCCAGGAGATGTTGCCTCGACGATCTCTCCGGCCGGAATGCCAGGGACGCACTGCGCGGCCACTTATATAGGGACAAGGGGCGGTGTCACATGGCTTTATGTCACATGGGTTGGTCACATGGGTTGATGTCACATGGGGACTATGACATCGTAAGGGGGCGGGGTCACCATGTGACACCAACCCATGTGACATAAAGCCATGTGACACCGCCCCTTGTCCCTATATAAGTGGCCGCTCAGTGCGTCCCTGGCATTCCGGCCGGAGAGATCGTCGAGGCAACATCTCCTGGAGAAGAAGAAGAAGAAGAACGGAAGGCGGCGGCGGCGGCGACAGAAGACCGGGCCACCGCCTGTAAAAGAGCTATAAGAAGGCGCGGTGGCCCGGCAGAAGAACCGAAGAGGGGGACAAGACCCCCGAAGTCGGGAGAAGAGGCCAGCGGCAAGGAAGAAAGCCGGACTCCTCCGCTAGCAAAAGAGCTACAAGAAGATAGCGGAGGAGTCCGGCGAGAAGACCCCCGGAGCTGTGCAATAAAGTAATTTATCTCGTGTGTTGTGTTTTTTTTTTTGTACTTTTATTTTACAGGTGAATGGGTAGGGGTACATTGTACCCCATACTCATTCACATAGGGTGGGGGGCCGGTAAAAACAGACACATAGGGATTCTATTCCCCATCCATCTAGCAGATCGGATCGGATGGAAATGGACAGGTGGTCTGTTTCCATCTGACCGCACGATAGAAAATAGCAGGCTGTGACCTGTCATCCACCTGCTCAGCGAGGATCAGCAGGCAGATCTGCTTGACAGATTCCGCTCCATGTGAAAGGGGTCTTACCAGGAGAGGATGGTCCATTAGCAGCACTGGGGCATTTGTAGGATTTTCTTTTTTTCAAGACACATGATTCGAGCCTTAGGCTCTAATTAGCTTGAAAAAGATTGGGCTCAGGGCATTGCACCCCGAATCCACCCACTTGTGACAATAGCGAAGTAATATTAGCTACGGTCTTCCGGCTTCTCCTCCTGGCCAATCAGGACGGTTGGCCGGGAGGAGAACCTGAGGAAACCGTGGAGGGCTGTGGGGTGGGGGAGCCCGTCACTGTGGACAGGTGAGTGCGGGGAGGACCGGGACTGTCACTGTGGTGTGGGGTGAGTGCGGGGGCGATCCTACACACACCTTCATGCATAAAATGCATGAAGCTAAAAAGCCTTCAGCCTCTACAAACATTTTCTTGTAAGCTACTTCCATCACAGAACGCTAAAATGTTTGTGCATAAACAGAGTATTATAATATTCTTTAAATAATGGCTTGATTTTTGCTATATGGTTCCTCAATGTGTTTTAATGAAAACATTTATAACTACATTTATAGCATCTGATGGTTTTTTACTTCTACAGACATTGTGAGAGTTCTTGGCCCACACATGAATAAAAAAACATATTTGGCTATGGCTTTGCAGTGTGAAAAGGTACATATTCCCAAGGCCCAAAGTCCAGGGTGGGGAAACTACCAAGGAGTAAGGAGACAACATTGGTAACAGGTAGGCTATTTGTTCTTAACCACAGATTAAGAGATTACTTAGGCCCCTTTCACACTGGGGCGGGAGCGGCGTCGGCGGTAAAGCGCCGCTATTTTTAGCAGCGCTTTACCGTCGTTTTAGCGGCGGTCTGCGGGCGCTAGCGGGTTGGTTTTAACCCCCGCTAGCGGCCGAAAAAGGGTTAAAACCATTCGCAAAGCGGCGCTTTGCCGGCGGTATTGCCGCGCTGTCCCATTGATTTCCAAAGATGCGGCTAGCAGGACTTTTTTCACTGTCCTGCCAGCGCACCACTTCAGTGTGAAAGCCCTCCGGCTTTCACACTGGAGTGACAGGGGCCGGTTTTTTTCAGGCGCTACACAGGCGCTATTTTTAGTGCTGTAACGCCTGAAAACCGGCCCAGTGTGAAAGGGGCCTTATAGTAAAGCTTTTGGGATATGGATGATTGTTATATCTCCACAGTTGAGCTCACTTTGTTGGGGTGAGGCCACCACCCCCACTTTGAGATTGAACGCCTTTTCACATTGCAAAGCCATAGTGGAGTATATTTTTTTTTTTTATTCATATATGAGCCAAGCACATCTTTGTAGGTAATAAATCATCAGATGATATAAATGTGGATTCAAATATGTTCATATTATCACTGATACAAGGTTTTGTGAAATTGTTTTTATACAGAAATTTCTTCCATACTTTCCTGAAGAAGGAAACCAGAATCATGAAATGCATTGAACTTGAGCCCCTACAGCAAAGATCAAGGCATTACATATAGAATAATATCATACTATATTTAAGCACAAGCATTTTGGGGTTCTGTGAAAGTCGTAGCTTACACGCAGATGTAAATTAAGTTGTAAAGGCCCTCTGATCAGAGAGGTTTTACAATTGGTAAAGGACTCATGTGCATATGAAAAAACAATTGCATGGAAGGAGGGCAACCATAATAAAGTCCTAGCCCAGTGGTCCTTATGGGATAAATTTAATAAAACAAATTAGGTCACATGCCTGTAAACTGGATTATTGCCTTAGCTTATCTGTTTTTCTTTTGTCTATAAGTTATAACTACTTACGATAGTACTGTTAGTGCATTGCACACAGAGGTTTGCCAAATCTCGTTGGTCTTAGTGACAAAATGTAAAGTTGACGCACTAACATTTTTTTGTGTCTACCCTGTATTTCTACCATGCAAAACTTCATATGATACCCGTGTATATGCTATGTATGATTATATAATAATCGCCCTTTCTATTTTCTTTTCTATATTGTTTCTATAGCAATATTTGTATCTATATTTGAAAACTTAATAAAAAAAAAAAAGTTATAAATTGATTTGCATTTTAATGAGCGAAATAAGTATTTGATCCCCTATCAATCAGCAAGATTTCTGGCTCACAGGTGTCCTCTATACAGGTAGCAAGCTAATAGGAGCATTCACTTAAAGGGAGTGCTCCTAATCTCAGCTTGTTACCTGAAAAAAAGACCCCTGTTCACAGAAGCAATCCGATTCCAATCTCTCCACTGTGGCCAAGACCAAAGAGCCCTCCAAGGATGTCAGGGACACTATTGTAGACCTGCACAAGGCTGGAATGGGCCACAAGACCATCGCCAAGCAGTTTGGCGAGAGGGTAACAGTTGTTGTGTTTACAATTGGTAACACATTACGCCGTGAAGGACTAAAATCCTGCAGTCCCACTGCTCAAGAAAGCACATGTACAGGCCCATCTGAAGATTGAACATCTGAATGATTCAGAGGAGAACTGGGTGAAAATATTGCGGGCAGATGAGACCAAAATAAAGCTCTTTGGCATCAATTCAACTCGCCGTCTTTGGAGGAGGAGGAATGCTGCCTTTGACCCTAAGAACACCATCTCCACCATCAAACATGGAGGTGGAAACATTATGCTTTGGGGGGGGGGGGGGGGGGTTCTGCTAAGGGGACGGGACAACTTCACCGCATCAAAGGGATGATGGTGCCATGTACCGTCAAATCTTGGGTGAAAAGGTACCTCCTTCCCTCAGCCAGGGCATTGAAAATGGGTTGTGGATGGGTATTCCAGCATGACAATGACCCAAAACACAAGGCAACAAAGGAGGGGCTCAAAAAGAAGCACATTAAGGTACTGTAGTGGCCTAGACCTTAACCCCATAGAAAATATGTGGAGGGGGCTGATGGTTCGAGTTACCAAACTTCAGCCTTGAAACCTTAATAACTTGGAGAGGATCTGCAAAGAGGAGTCGGACAAAATCCCTCCTGAGAGGTGTGCAAACCTGGTGGCGTCTGACCTCCTGTGATTGCTAACAAGGGTTTTGCCACCAAGTACGAAGTCCTGTTTTGTAAAGGTGTCAAATACTTATTTCATTCTTTAAAATGCTAATCTATTTTTAACTTTTTTGAAATGCGTTTTTCTCTATTTTTTTCTTTTTTTTTTTTGTTATTCTGTCTCTCACTGTTAAAATAAAGCTACCATTAAAATGATAGCCTGATCATTTCTTTGTCAGTGGGAAAATGTACAAAATCAGCAGGGGATCAAACACTTTTTTCCCCTCACTGTACTTGTTAATGCCTCAAACTCTGTAAATTGTAGTCTAAGCAGTTCTTCCTGTTCTAAAACCAATGGAAAATGCATTGACAGCAAGTTCATTAATCTGCGCTTTTGTGAGAATTATCAGTTAAACCATTTTCCATGCACATTTTACTAGCAGTATTCCAGTCGAAGATTGCAAATTTTGCAAAATAGTCTTGAAATGGTTAGTTCTTCTTAAGTCTACTTTTTTTTTTATTTTTGTTAACTGAGGCATATTGTGAATATCTCACTTTTATGTGGTGCAGCTGCTGCATTGTAATTTATAGGGTTCATTTCTTTATCCAGAGTTACAATGTATAGAAGGTCCCTGCTGGATTTTGGAAATGAAGTGCTATGTTTAGCAAGTTTCTTGGCCAGCCAAAGACTGAGGTTTTATAAGAGGCTGTATAGGTTACAGGAAATTTTATACCGCTGACGTGTAATGGGTCGAGAGCCCAGACCCTATATAACAAGACCATTAAATCATGACATGTGGGTACAGACAGAAAAATATTTTATTGGTTTTCAATTCCCCAGAAATAACTGAATATTCATTAAAAGTGTATTTCATGTTCACAAAATGAACACTCGGGGATATAAATCAGTGATGTGTATAGCTTGACACATAAAAGCCAGCCGTTTTCACGTGAAGGCTGCGGAAAACGGGAATAAGGCATAAAATGGTCCCGAGTCCAAGAGATTCCTGGTTTCTTGAGAAAATTTCTTTTACACCTGTTCACACTTTAGGTACATGCACACATATGTACGTAAATGTTAAAGTGAGCTTTGCATTTCGTTCCTTATACTGTCCAGAATATAAGTCGATTTTCAAGACGTTAAAGCAGTAGTAGACTGCTAAAAAGAAAACCAAAAATTCTTCTTCCTCCAAGTTAAGAGCATAATGCGTGCATAGAGAAGCTCCGCAATACCTAATGGAGAAAATAAATCATTACACACCAAACCGCAGTCTTCGATCAGCCAACAAAAACCTCCTCCTCATGCCCAAAGCCCGGTATAAATTCAAGGGGGATCGGAGATTCGCTGTCCAAGGGCCTCGGCTATGGAATGCTCTACCAATCAACATCCGCCTGGAAGAAAATCACCTGGCTTTTAGGAAAAAACTCAAGACCTTCCTCTTTTAGCAGATGATCAAAGCTCGCCACAGCGCCTAGAGGCGATTCAGTTCGCATTGTGCGCTATATAAGTATTTCATTCATTCATTCATTCATAATGTGCTGGTATGCATTGCATACCAGCACATTATGAAAGACTTGCCCGAAAACAAAACCCTCCAGCAGAGCACTGTCACAGCTCCCCCAAGGCTTCCATCTTCACCCGGTCTTCCTTTCCGGGTTCACGGGCTGCGGCCATTTGACTGGACGAGCCATGATGATGTCACTCCCGTGCATGCTCGTGATAGGCACTACTCTCTACGGACGGCAAGCCATCCATTGAGAGCTCAGTGAATAAAGTAAAATATCTCCTAAACAGTGCACGTTTAGGCGATCCTTACTGTATAAATCAATACATGGGCTTTGCTACCACTTTAGAAAGGTAGCTTGGTTTTAGAAAGGTTGGCTTTGTCACCGCAAACTCGCGCAGCAAAGAAAACGCATACGGATGTCGCACCCGCATATGTAAACCGCGTTCAAATCACACATCTGTAACTCTAACCTGGTAACCGTAAAAAAAATTAAAGCGTCACCTATGGAGATTTTTAGGTACCAAAGTTTGTCGCCATTCCACGAGCGCGTGCAATTATAAAGTGTGACATGTTTGGCATCCATTTACTTGGCGTAACATCATCTTTTACATTATACAAAACAATTGGGATAACTATACTGTTTTGTTTTTTTTAAATTCATGAAAGTGCCCCTTTTCCCAAAAAGTTGCATTTAAAACACTGCTGCACAAATACCGTGTCACATAAAATATTGCAACAATCGCCATTTTATTTAGATTCTCTGCTAAAAATTATATATATATATATAATGTGTGTGTTTGGGGGTTATAAGTAATTTTCTAGCAAAAACTACAGATTTTAACTTGTAAACACCAAGTGTCAGAAATAGGCTTAGTCATGAAAGGGAGATTTTATATATATATATATATATATATATATATATATATATATATATATATATATATATATATATATATATATATATATATATATATATATATATATATATATATATATATATATATATATAAAATAGAACAAAAATAAAAATATTACAGCGCACACATGCAAAACTAACATTTACCTCCAGCAAGGCTTTTTAAAACACCTAGACATTTTCAAAAAACAAAAAAATATGGGGATTTGGTCACAACATATTGCTATACGGTGCTTAAGCCCACTTACTGCAACAAAGTACCCCATGATTAGTGGGTCCTACACCATCCATAGACTGGGAGATCCTGCTTCTCTGAACCATGGGAGCTATATACTCCTCTATATGTGAGAACATGAGGTCTCCACCATGACACAGGTGGTCACTAATGAGAGGTACTTACTGAAGGAGCGGGGTGCTCAGAATCCCACGAATAAGTCATTGTTATGACAAAACATGTTGGGTGTGGCTTCTTGGCAAATGTTTGAAGCAGACATAGGACGCTGGACACTTTAGAGTGATCGGTGGATGGTGGGAGCGGAGTTAAAGCGGGAGTAAACACAGTTTCAAAAAAACACTTACATTCCCAGCATGCCGGAAATGCTAACTTTAACATTGGTTGTGCTCTCAACCAAACTTTAAAACCATCCAATGGCTGGTTTCATAACTGATCACATGTGCAGCATTATGGCAGTTGAAGAATCACTAGAGGCCAAGATGGCAGCTTCCTTGACTGAAAGCGATAGAAGGGTTTACTTCCACTTTAAGGAGGAGTACAGGACGGTGAACACTGACTATTAAAGAGCACAGTGGGAGTGGAAACGAGGAGGGGTAAGAATTAATCTGACCACTTCGCAGATCCTGGGTCTGCCGTGACCATCCATGCTCCAGTGTACAGTTTTTAAAGATTGATGTAAAGTTTATCTTTTGAGTCATTGTTTTACATGCGAGTGCATGGTAGTGAGAATTTTGCATGTGTGATTAAAGAGTTTTAAACTTTATTACGCTATTGGAGGCAATCTTTCTTTTTACTTGCATGGATGTGTTTATGGGAACTGCCAAGAAAAGTACAGCGATTGTCTGAACTGCAAGCTTGGGGATCTCCCATTTAAATCCCTGGTGATTTTAGCCGAACATGCAGGTGTGAGGCTTTTCAGCTGGTAAGTTTAATCACATAGGGGGAGTCACAGACACCGTGGTGTGGTGGAGGAATTCATTTGCAAGATTTGTCTAACTAGGAGGCACTGGTCATCACCATTTATTTGTGGGTTCCTGTTTGGATCATCACTTATGGACTTTATTTGATAAATTTCACTCTGATGGACTTTGGTTAGTAGGGGAAGGGCACTGCACTAATGATTTGAATTAATTGATCATTTTCATTTAAGGTGCTAATTATTTTCAATTATTTTCATTTAAGGTGTCACTTTATATGTGAGTTGTCACATTCACTTTATTATACGTTTATTTATTTTGCTATATTGTGTGAGTTGTCTTTCACAGTGCACTATATTTAGGTTTAATTTTGTGTGATATTTATTAAGTTACACGTGAGCGCTGCTTTTTTCTTTCACAATCAGGTAAGGAATGACTATATATTTTTTGCACTATTGACTTTAATTTACAGTAGCGGCTTAGTTTAAGGGATTTATTTTTGTAAGAATAAGCGGAGTGGTGATATACGGTTGCGAGGGAGTAGTGTGTGTGTATTATTGAGTTACAGATTATTTCTATATATATATATATATATATATATATATATATATATATATATATATATTATATATATATATAAAAAAATTTGGACTCACAATTTTCATACTTTTGGCTCTGTATGCCACCAGAATAAAAATAAAACAAAAAAATCCAAATACATTTGAAGTGCAGACTTTCAGCTTTAATTAACCACTTCAGCCCCAGTAGACTTTACCCCCTTCCTGACCAGAGCACTTTTTGCGATTCGGTACTGCTTCGCTTTAACTGACAATTGCGCTGTCATGTGATGTGGCTCCTTTTTTTCCCCCACAAATAGAGCTTTCTTTTGGTGGTATTTGATCACCCCTGCGGTTTTTATTTTTTGTGCTATGAACAAAAAAAAGCAACAATTTTGAAAAGAACGCATTATTTTTTTTACTTTTTGCTACAATAAATATCCCCCAAAAACATAAAAAAAAATAATCTTTCCTTAGTTTAGGCCGATACGTATTCTTATACATTTTTTGGGTAAAAAAAAAAAAAAAACGCAATAAGCGATTATTGATTGGTTTGCACAAAAGTTATAGCATTTACAAAATAGGGGATAGTTTTATGGCATTTTTATAAAAATAAATTTTTTAATTGGCGGCGATCAGCGATTTTTATCATTTATCATGACTGTGACATTATGGCAGACACATCGGACATTTTTGGCACATTTTTGGGACCAATGTCATTTATACAGCAATCAGTGCTATACAAATGCACTGATTCCTGTGTAAATGACACTGGCAGTGAAGGGGTTAACCACTAGGTGGCAGTGTAGGGGTTAAGTGTGTCCTAGGGGCGTGTTGCTAACTGGGGGGCGTGGTTGTGTTTTACAGATCACTGATCTCTGCTCCAATCACAGGGAGCAGAGATCAGTGTCACTGTTGCTAGGCAAAACAGGGAGATGCTTGTTTATTTTAGCATCTCCCCATTCTTCCTCTCCATGAGGCGATCGCAGGTATCCCCATGGCGATCGAGTTCGTGGGACCCGCGACCGGACTCATGGAGCTTCCCGTGGGCGTGCGCCACTGCCGCCTCTTAAAAGGGCAAAGTACAGGTACGCAGTTTTGCCTGTATATGCCCTTCTGCTGGCGTATATCAAGGTGAGGCGGGCAGGAAGTGGTTAAAGGGGTTGAACATAAATATCAAGTACAAATTTCAGGAACTGCAATCATTTTTATACACAGTCCCCCCATTTCTTAGGGGCTCAAATGTAACTGGTCAAATGAATATAATCATAATGAAAAATATTAGTTTTTAATATTTTGCTGAGAATCCTTTAATGGCAATGACTGGTAATGTCCATGGGTTCCAGACTTCAGGCAAAGACTGATGTTTTGCCAGGCTCTAACTGCAGCGGTCTTCATTTCTTAGTTGTGGGTCTTTCTGCCTTTAGTTTTGCATTCAGCAAGTGAAATGCATGCTCAATTGGGTTGAGATCGGGTGATTGACTCGGCCATTGCAGAATATTCCACTTCTTTTCCTTCAAGAGCTCCTGGGTTGCTTTTGCAGTGCGTTTTGGATCATTGTCCATCTGTACCGTGAAGTGCCATCCAATCAACTTTGCTGCATTTGGCTGAATCTGGGCTGACAGTATATCTCTAAACATTACAGAATTTATCCGGCTGCTTCTGTCTTCTCTCACATCATCAATAAACACCAAAGACCCAGAGCCACTAGAAGCCATGCATGCCCATGCCATCACACTTAAAGCTCCGCCATGTTTTACAGATGACTGTGTGCTTTGGATCAAGAGCTTCTCTGAGCCTTCTCCATACTTTTTTCTTCCCTGTCATTCTGATACAGATTAATCTTAGTTTCATCAGTCCAAAAAATGCTTTTCCAGAACTGGTCTGGCTTTTTTAGATGTTTTTTGGTTGAATCTGGCTTTTCTATTCTTCAGGCTCTGTATTTGCTCTTGTGAAGTCTTCTCTTGATTGTAGACTTTGACAATGATACTACCACCTCCTGGAGAGTGTCCTTCACTTGTCTGAATATTGTGAATGGGTTTTTCTTTACTGTAGAGAGGATCCTGCAAACACCACTGTTGTCTTCCGTTGACATCCAAGCCTTTTTATGTTGCAGAGCTCACCAGTGCGTTCTTTTTCCTCAGAACGTACTAAACTGTTGATTTGGCCGCTCCTAATGTTGCTATCTCTCTGATGGATTTGTTTTGTTTTTGAAGCCTTACGATGTTTCACTTGCATGGCCATCTCCTTTGAGCACATGATGTAGATTCACAGCAATAGATTCCAAATGCAAATACCACACTTAAGGCCCGTACACACGATCTGACTTTTTGATAACAAACATGCAAATTAGCTGTTTTAAGGCAAAAAGGCAACACCCGACCATGTGTACACTCCATCGGGAACAAACTTTTTCGGTTTTCATCGGACTTATGTTGGCTGTGTGAATGGACAAACTTTTTGACAACATATGTCCGATCGTGTAAAGACAAAAACCATGGGACTTTTGTACAAAGTACAAACACGCATGCTTGGAATCAATGCAAAAGATCAGACAACAATACAGAAGTTGACCATAGGGTGGTGCCGGAGTAATTGAACGTCCTCTTTTGAAGTGTCATCAGTACGTTGAAACGTCACTACGTCTGTATTTGTTGCCTAAAAAGTCAGATCGTGTGTATGCAATACAAATTTACGGCCAACGTCCTTTGTACAAAAGTCCATGGGAAAGTTAGTATAAAGTCCGATCATGTGTATGAGGCTTTAGAATCAACTCCTGACCTTTTACCTGCCTAATTGATGAAGAAATAACGAAGTAGCCCACACCTGGCCATGAAACAACTTTTGATTCAATTGTCCAATGACTTTTGGTCCCTTGAAAAGGGTGGGGGTTGGCTATTCTTAAGAGCTGTAATTCCTAAACCCTTCCTCTGATTTGAAAGTACAAACCCTCAAATTAAACATAAGAGTGTGCATTTTCAGCCTATATCCATTATATACCTATGGCTTAAAAAAAATAATTGGTAAAGGTTTCTTTATTTCTGTGTTATGTAAGGCTTGCCTAACTAAACGTGTCCTGCTACAAATTCAAGACAAACAAATTCATGCCAAGTTACTAATCCTCCTTTTTGAAACCCCAGCCAGTTGTATTTACCTCTGGAGTAACAATTTATGATTTATATTTATATATAATATATATAGTTTATATATAACTAAAAGTGACAAGGGGCTGTTAATGTATAGTAGTAATATAAACCTATTTAGCCAACCAACTATTAAATATACTAATGCGTGACAAAATAAGCACAGTTAAAAGCTGCAGGTTGGTGTGTACTTTATTAATGGCAAATACTGTAATGTTAATGCTGAGTATTTTATTGTGAATTTGGTGGCGTATCAAGTATGTAAACTATAATTTGGATTGATTGATGTTTGCAAAAGTATGTAAGAGAAACTGAAGGAAACAGTTCCTTTTCACTTTTTCAAACAGAAAGAAGTACATTATCCTGTTTGTTCTTATTACAAGTATACTGAACCTGCTTTTTTTATATTTTAGGTTTGATACTTGGTCCCAGAAAAAGCATGCACATTTCAGTTTACTAAATTAAGTTATTCTTAGCATATAGAAAAAGCTTAAGCCTAGGTTCACACTACTGCGATGGGATGTACTGTGAATTTGATCAATTTTTTGTCCGGTGTGAGGTGCGAACTTGCTTTGCGTTTTGGAGGTAGACAGGTGTGAATTTACCGCAAATTTCAGGAAGCAGACAGTGAACAATTCGCAGAGATGTGAACTGTGTGCTGCGAGTTTACTGCAAGTTCAATTGAAGCCTATGAAGATAAAATTCGCACTGCATCATAGGAATTTGCATCGCACCTGCGGTCAACATGCACAGGAAGCTTTTATGTGTTCCTAAAATGCAACCAACCCGCTGTAAATTCGCATCAGTGTGAACATTATTATCTTACATCTTCATGTTCTTTTTTTTACTCTTACATTTTACACACGTACTATTTGTTTTTTCAGCAATTTTTGTCATAGATTGTTTATAATTTGTTTAGTTGTATACATTTATGAACCTAAGAATACACTTTTGCCATGTGCAAAATGAAGTTACGTGCCTGGCAGTACATCTGATAGGGCGTAAAGTTTTTCATTGCTGGCGCTCTGGCACAAGGTTGTATTTTGACAGGCTCTGGTGTGCCTGAATGTTGAAAAAATATATATATATCTAGAGAACTAAACCCCTTATCAGAGGGAAGCGCAAGAAATTGTGACCTCATGGTTTTGCCAAAATTCCTTAGAAATCAAGTCCTATTGGAAAAAGAAGGTGACACTAATACTGCTCTCACTTTATTATACCCTAAAGCCGGGTACACATGTCTGGAAATTCCATCAGTTCAGCAGGAACCAACCAAATTTCATTCCATGTTTAGCCCTCTCTGATCAACAGAATCTGGTCATTGACTATCAAACAGTCTTGCACTTTATCAGCTTAACGGTGTATTCTAATGGAGGAAGGGGGGGTGTGAGTTGCTCCAGCCTTTTTTTGGGCTTTGAACTTATCTTCATGGTTAGCTTAACTGTACCTTAAACGTAACCAGGAAAAAATACAAATACATGGAGGGGAAAGTTTTTTTTTTTTTTTTTTTTGTTAGTTACTTTTGAGTTTGGGTACAAATGGAAAGAATATTAAGGAGGTTGTATAATGTATTTATAAAATAAGCAAGAACTTCTGAATTTAGAGTCAGAATATCTTATTAATTCCAAAGGGAAATTATTGCAACACACGCCACACTCAACAAAGACAACACAAGATCACAACAATGAACAGAACAAGACACAAAAACACAACAAAATTCCCACTAACTGCCATTAGCACCAAACAAAACAAATTAAAAATTACACTCCAATAAACCATCCATACAATTAAAATGCAACATAGAATAAATAACACAGATTAAAAAATAACACAAAATCAAACTGCCATTAAACCACTTTCTCTAGCATTACCCCCAAATAACAATTAACATACTGTAATACTAACAGACTATAAAAACTACATACAAATCCTTTGCATTGTCCATAAACTGTGAAATAATACTTTGAATTGGTGTATCTTCCCTGGAAATCTGTGGATACCATCAGAAGCAGACAGATAGGCTAAAGCGGAGTATTTATGACCTTGCATTGTCACATTGGGGTTGATTTACTAAAACTGGGGAGTGCAAAATCTGGGGCAGCTCTGGATAGAAACCAATCAGCTTCCAGGTTTTTTTTTTTTTTCTCAATGATTAATTGAACCACCTGAAGTTAGAATCTGGCTACCATGCACAGTTGCATCAGATTTTCCCCTACTCTCTAGTTTTAGTAAATCAACCCCACAGTCTCTCCTGTCATCAGAAGTTTATCTGATTGGATCCCTTCGCTAACTAAAAGACTGAGCCATCTCATAACAGTCTAATCCCAGTATAGAGAGAGCAACTAATTCCCAAAGCTAAGTAGATGTACAGCCTATTGTAAGGATATCCCTTTAAATTTTGTTTAGCTGTAAAATTGCAGGTTGACCTAAGGTTTTGGTTTTATAAGCATGCTATTTAAGACAATAGATTGGATGTTCTTCTCTTTCTATCTGTCTATCTCTCTCTGTGAAGCTTCGTACACATGTTTAGATTTTCGGACAACCAAACGTCTGTTTTTTTTATGGTATTCTAGTCTCATGTCAAAAGTGAAGATGTTACTCACAATACAAACATTTTCGTACAACAGAATACAACGTCAGAAGTGCGTAATGTGTTGAATAGTTTTGGATGTATTCTTTCATTTTTGAGCATGCATAGTCTTGCTTTTTACAATTTTTTTTGTATGACAACCATACTAGTGAAACGAAAATTGGACGTTGAGTTCACATCTGACAAAAAATTTATAGTCTGCAGATCCAGCTTTTGTCTGACAAAAAAGCGCAATCGGCTGTCTAAAGCACTGTACTAACGATCCGAGAATCGGCAGACAGCTTGTTGTACAAATTTTTCCATCCGATTTTCGTATCGTGTGTACAGGCCTTAACTTCCTCTAGATCTGTATCTGTTATCTTAGAACTGTTACATATCATTGGTTTGTTCATGGCATTTTTTTTTTTCTTAGGAATTTTTGCAGTTCTCCTATGGGATGAAGTAGGGAAACATCTGCACTAGAGTAAAGAGTCATTAGGATTAGTGTTTAATCTCAGTTTTTCACTGCTCATAATTCCAGCAGCTAACAGCCTGTCCTGCCAGGGCAGTTCTAAACTCTTATGTTGTATTTGGCGCAGAGTGGTCTGTTAGCTGCAAACCTCATCTTGTGTAGCAAGAAATTTCACATAACCAATCATATGTACCACTGTTTCCCGTAAATTATTTGTTTTTAGTAAATTTGCTTTTTTTTTTCTGAACTATTGCATTACATTGTATCCATGTAGACTGCTTACTTTTATACTGTATTTTAAGCTGCTTCCATATCCTAAACTAATCTTGTGAAACTGTTTTTCTTTATTGCACCTGCACTTTTTCATTTCAGGTGGCCTCTTTTCTGCTACTGGGAATTCTGTCTATGATGTTGCCCCTATGCCAAGTGTTTGAGAGTGTCATTGTTGTTTGCCTTTTCCTTGGCTTGAGTGATGGATTCCTTATCAGCATGATGAGCCCTATTGCGTTTGAGTTGGTGGGTCCTATGCAAGCCTCCCAAGCTATTGGTTATGTCCTGGGGCTCATGTCCATTCCAATGACTGCTGGGCCTCCAATTGCAGGTTAGTTTTAGGCAATGATCTGAAATACAGCAGATGCCACAAACTCTTATGTTTAAAAAAAAATTCTGTAAGCACAGATGTTCCCCCCCCCCCCCCCCTTCTCTTCATTAGTCAAAATTAGGATAGCCACCAAGGGTGACATGCTGATTTCCTCTAGCCGCAGTACAGTTTGCGTTGTCACCCTAGGACAGAAAGTGTGT
Organism: Lithobates pipiens; assembly: GCF_037356315.1. Lineage (NCBI taxonomy): Eukaryota > Metazoa > Chordata > Amphibia > Anura > Ranidae > Lithobates > Lithobates pipiens. The sequence goes on along the minus strand of NW_027507685.1, from coordinate 3,399,983 downwards.
TGCTAGCAGGTGAAGGTGAAAATTAAAGAAAAAAAAATTATATTAGCCATTTTATATTTATAGACTGGTAAGGTGCAATATGTTACATTTTTATTCCTGGATTTTGATAACCCTTTAATGAAATTTAAGCAAACATCTATATGGATAAAGTACCTTGGCTTTCATAGGAAGAGATTAGATCATGCAAAGCCAAAATTAATGTAACCAAATTATCTGGCTCAGTGACCCTCCTGCTCTTGGTGTGAAAGGAAGTAAATTCTCCAACAAGGCACTTTTTTTTTTAAACAAAGTTGTTGTTAGATCTACAATTTTAGTTTTGACATCTATTGTGTGTTCATTTTGAGGTTGCCAGGAGTCTCTCTCCCCTTTCCGTTGCAATCCCACGCTGCCTGTCATGGCCAGTTAGTAGCCTGCAACTCAGTCTTTGCAACATGCTAGTGAGCTGCCCTTGGATTGCGCGTCCATTGCTAGGCAACCCCAGCCAGCCTGGGTAGGAGGCCTCCTCAATGCCACATTCCCCCCGCTTGGCGTATCTGTTATCACACAACAAGCTCAACTCTAGGGGCAACTTCTCTCCTCTCTGACTGGCCGCACCACCTGCTTGGCCCAGGATTACACTACTGAACTCTGCCTACCTCTGGATTTTGCTATTGCCTACAAATCTGCTGAAACATCTGTTAAGTAACACAGGTACTTAAAAAATCTTTGCTCTGCCCATTCAGTGATTTCTTCTGTAAATAGAATTTTTAAGGCTACTGGCCTACTCTGCGATGACCCTGTCTGCACCCACACAGAAAAGCAAGCAAGATGTACAGCTGAGCAACACTGCTCAGAATTCTGCTGTTGGAAATCTGATGGAATTACCTTGCAGTGTCTGTTTAATGGAATACACTATCTCCAGCTTGAGCTTTCTTTGGTATACTATCCCTAATCCATGACCTTGGAGGAAGCCATGCAACTAGCCTTTAGGGTAGACCAGTGCTTCTCTCTCATCTGTGTCTCTTCTGCAGAACCTCCCAGGGCCCACTTCTTAATCTCAGAAGAAGCTCCTGCACATTGGTGTCACCTGTTTATATCCTAAAAAGAAAACCAGAAGTACACTGGAACTTTGCCTACACTGCAGTGGCCAAGATCACTCTGGTGTTTCACACCTTATTGGGGCAGTTAGAGGTAAAGTCTGGAGAAATATGGGCTCAACCCTAAACTGTTTGTTCCAACTCAATTTACCATAAAATCCCTTGTAGACTTTGGTTACAACAGCAACCTCTTTGCCAAGTATCTTGGATTGCGCATATTGGTCCCTCAATGTCCTCTAGTAAAACCCTTTTTTCTGTCATTGCAGTAGACCATTCTCCTCTGTCCTTGTGCAGGCCTGTCCTTGTGCACAGCCTCCCCTGCTTATCTTCTTTTCTTAGGTTACCCTCGGCATAGGTTACATAATCCACACACAGACAAACTGCCTGAAGCATACTAAGCTCCTGGCCAGCCTGCATGCTTCTGCTCTCCCACCTTGTTACATAGAGCTTGGTGAAATAATTTTTAAAAAGGTCACCTTGGTTTTCTTTTCTTGTCACCTGTACGACTGCTCTGTTTGATTACAGCCAGATATACTTCTCCCAAGGAGAGGGCCTTCCCTTTGCCCAATCCTGAGGCTCAATCGATGAAATCGTACATTCAGGAGAATATCGAGAGGGGTTTCAACTGCTCGTTCTACTTCCCCTGCAAGGGATGGTTTATTTTTCTTGGAAAAACATAGGACAAAACCTTTTGGCCTTGTATTGGATTATCCTACTCTGAAGATCATCATTCCAAACAAAGTATCCACTGCTAAAATTCAGCAGTTGTAGATGGCCTAGAACCTGATAAATATTTAAGAAGGTGATAAATTGAAGATTCACTTAATACAAGTGAAGGACATTAGTAACTGGCAATGACATTTGGCTTACATAATGCAACAACTATTTTCTAGAAATTTGTCAAGACTGTTTCCATGAGTTTCTGGACCAATTCGTCCCTGTACGATATCTTTATTTATTCTTTCTTTCTTGCAGAATAGAGCAATGTAAATATGTGTGTGAGGTTCTATCCAAGCTCTAGCAACCATCCTTTTATGCTAAAGTGCAAGTTCTCCATTACAGAACTGAACCATGACATTGTAAATCATTAACTTTTAGCCATCAAGTGGACTTTGGAAGAGTGGCAACATTGGCTGGATGAGACTTGCCATCCATTTTGGTATTGGAATTAGAATACATCAAGTCAGCTTAACTCTTTCCTTTGAGCTCTCTGCCTCCATATCTGAGGCACAGCCGAAAGCTTCTACCAGTTTACCTTTTGCGGTAATTCTGTGCCACCTCACCTCAGGTTCAAGGTGCTACTTGAAGCACATGGCTTCAAGTTGGCAAGACACCCATGTATCATCATGACACTATTTAGTTTCTTGCAACCTTTTGGTGGGCTACCCTCCACAAGGATACCCTCTTAGATTAAAGCGGTACTACCCTCCCCTACATTTTCTCCCACTTATGTGTAGTGCTGTAGTGCTCTTCAAAGCACATACTCACCCACACAGTGAATACCGTATGGTCCCACTGCAATCCAATGTTTGAGCGCCACATAGCGGGTCCCACATTGCCATCTCGGTCCTCTTCAGCTGGATGCCTCTTCCAGGTGTAGGCAGCCAGCTCTAAGTACACGTTATTCTGGTTTAAGCTGAGCCAACAATTAAAACAAAATAAATAAAAAAATAGGAAAGGGAAAAAAAAATCCTGCAATTCTGCTTGTACAGATGGGGATGGTTAAAGTGAAATTAACTTCCTTTTGGGAGTTTAGTTCTGGTTTAAACCTATGAAGATATGTCAGTTCCAAGTCACCTAGGTCCAGGCCCTAAGTGTCCTAGGACTCATCTAACTGGACTTTTGTGGCTCTTCCTCCCTCAAATGGACAGTTATCTAGGTCACTGTTGACTGCTTCAGTAAAATGGCCCACTTCGTTCCACTGGCTAAACTTCCCTCCTCTAAGCTGATAACATCTTTATTCACACAGGAAATGCCTCCTCTATCCACACAGATTGGAGCTAGTTTTTCAGGATAGAGTTGGTGAAAGTTGCTTATTAGCCAAAGAGTCCTGGGGCCCCTCCATAGAGGAAGGATGTCAGGAGTGTGTCTCCTGTACCTCTCTGACACAATCTCATGCCAGCTCTCATAGCCAGCCTTCACAACACACCAGTGATCCACCCCAGGATCTGTGCATCGGTTGATAGGCAAATTACCGACCTGTACAGGAAAGCCACCTCCACACTGATTGGATGGTGACCACACACACCCTGCTTGGTGTGTCTGTTGCCAAGCAACAGGCCCAGCTCTATCTAAAAACATCCACCCATGCATGACACTTCCAAGGACCACTGGTATGACTATCTTTGAGCCACCTCTTGGCCAGCAACTATAGCATTGTGCATTATATCCATGGGGCAAAAACAAATACTGGTATGCCTATTTTACCTATAACAGTACCAGTTCCTTAAGGAAAGCTACACTAGCCAGCTATAGTCTTTGACCTACGGTAATGTGGAAAGCAGTAAAAAGATTCTAGTAAGGGATGTGTCAGGGGTTCACTCCAATTGTAGTGCTCTAAGGACACCACCACGCTTTTATCCGTTTCAGAGCTGGTTTTGCCCACTTTTATTTAAAAGACAGTTCAAAACAAACACAGAAGATTCCCTCACAGGGGTATCCAATATTTCAATCTTGCTACCAAAGCAAACGATTTTCAGCCCTCCTGCCTTGTAAACGCAGCTCTCCAGCTCAGGCCTTACACTTTAGGGCCTTGGTCTGTCTCCCACAGTCTGGATGCTCCGCACCTCCGTGTGTAAAGCAAGTAGCCTCGTGCTACACTGGCTCCAACCTCTTTCTCCTAGGTGAAGCCCTACCGACTCCCATGCCCAGACCTCCTTGTCTGCAAGGTGGAGTCATCTCCAACTAGGAGCCTAGAGCCTTGGTCTGGTGATTACGTAAAGCCCAGAACACAGCTGACTCATTAGTGAACTAGCTGTTTATTAGACCTGGATCCTGGCAAGGTACCTTTCTGCTACAGATGATATTCAAAAATAAAAAACATGGGGTCATTAAACATAGTTCATGTTATGTTATTCATTGTTTGTGAGGAGGTAAGATATCTGGATGGTGAAAATGCCATTTGCGTGGCTACATTTAGCCAAGCATTTAAGGCTGTTTTTTTGTTTGGCGGGGGAGTATAAAGGGACTAGGGGAGAATGAACAATTGGTGAACAGAGAAAAGAAGACAAAAGATCGCTGTAAAAGGAATATTCAAGGTTCTTTTAAATCTTTAGATTAAGAACTTGTAGACAGACTAGAAACTTTGACTGTGCCGATGACCCAACGTTACAGTATCTAAGAAAAGTGAGCACACCCCTCACATTTTTATTATATCTTTTCATGTGACAACACTGAAGAAATTACACTTTGCTACTTTGGAATATTTTGTGTGGCCACCATTATTTTCTAGCACTGCCTTAACCCTCTTGGGCATGGAGTTCACCAAACTTCACAGGTTGCCACTGGACTCCTCTTCCACTTCTCCATGACAACATCACGGAGCTGGTGGATGTTAAAGACCTTGTGCGTGAGGTGTGTTTGGGTCATTATGTTGGAATACTGCCCTGTGGCCCAGTCTCCGATGGGAGGGGATCATGCTCTGCTTCAGTATTTCACAGTACATGATAGAGGGAGGGTGTGTTGCGCTTCCTTAAATACCAAGAGAAAAATAAACAATAAATAAATAAACATAAACAATAAGCTTATGTGATAAAAAGTGACTGTCAATCGTTCACAAAGTATCAAAAAAACTGTGCAGAAAAGTGCATAGAAATGAACATCTAAAAGAATAAATATATATATATAAGTATATTAATAGTGCATCATACCAGTGCCTATATAATAAAGGATAATAGAAAAACGGGGGGGACTCCAGCTATGCAGTGTAAAAAATGGATTGCAATAGCTATATAAAATAAAGTGAGTCGTCTAAGATAAAACAAAAAAAGAAGAAAAAATCTAACATCTAAAATAAAACTACAAACATTGTATATCAATAGCTTAGTGTAGTAAATAGTCCAAAAAAATCTATGAATGGTTTAAAAGTGCAAAAAACCAACAGTATAATCCTTAGTGAAAAGAAATAAAAATAGCAAAAATTGTAACGACAAATGGTGAATCTCGATAGTGTCCCATACACAGTCCAATCGTGCAGATCTAAAATGTGATTTCACAACCAAACAAAGTGCAAGTGTGCCAAGGTAGCTCTCCTCCAAACGGTATCTCGTGTTAATGTGGATAATCCTAAATAATTACCTCACAGCTGTAAGGTTACAGCGAGAAAGTAAATTTGCAGGGGAAATTCCAGGGGATCAGATGAGCTGTGATTGGGACTTCTGACAGTGCCACTCTTCCTTGTAGTTTTTAGCCGACCAAAAATGCTCAAAATAACAAGTAAAAGATATCCTCCATTGTGTAGTAGTTTCAAAAGGAATGATTTATTGTAAAACAAACTATATCTACTCACAAACAGGAGTGAATAAACAGGCACACACAACTAGAAGGATCGATGAAAGATACGAACGTCACTTCCGATTTCCTACGCGTTACGTCTCGAATGGACTTCAACTGGGATAATTCTAAACGGATCGGAAGAGCTTATATGAGAGTACTGGGCGGATCCCGTCCGCCCATTATTTACGTAGCTAGAGTGTGTAAATCACACAAACGGGAAATTCAATCAACCTGCATTAGCATAACTCAGGCATGCATTCGTAGGACAGGTAATGCGAATACCGGAGATATGTACCGTTCTTTATCTCGACTCCCTCCGTACTTAACAATAAATTCGTTAAAAATTAAAAATTAGTAACGAGTGGGTACGGACAATATAGGAAAAAAACAACACTCGCTCCTGTTTGTGAGTAGATATAGTTTGTTTTACAATAAATCGTTCCTTTTGAAACTACTACACAATGGAGGATATCTTTTACTTGTTATTTTGAGCATTTTTGGTCGGCTAAAAACTACAAGGAAGAGTGGCACTGTCAGAAGTCCCAATCACAGCTCATCTGATCCCCTGGAATTTCCCCTGCAAATTTACTTTCTCGCTGTAACCTTACAGCTGTAAGGTAATTATTTAGGATTATCCACATTAACACGGGATACCGTTTGGAGGAGAGCTACCTTGGCACACTTGCACTATGTTTGGTTGTGAAATCACATTTTAGATCTGCACGATTGGACTGTGTATGGGACACTATCGAGATTCACCATTTGTCGTTACAATTTTTGCTATTTTTATTTCTTTTCACTAAGGATTATACTGTTGGTTTTTATGGTTTTTTGCACTTTTAAACCATTCATAGATTTTTTTGGACTATTTACTACACTAAGCTATTGATATACAATGTTTGTAGTTTTATTTTAGATGTTAGATTTTTTCTTCTTTTTTTGTTTTATCTTAGACGACTCACTTTATTTTATATAGCTATTGCAATCCATTTTTTACACTGCATAGCTGGAGTCCCCCCCGTTTTTCTATTATCCTTTATTATATAGGCACTGGTATGATGCACTATTAATATACTTATATATATATATTTATTCTTTTAGATGTTCATTTCTATGCACTTTTTTGCACAGTTTTTTTGATACTTTGTGAACGATTGACAGTCACTTTTTATCACATAAGCTTATTGTTTGTTTATTTATTTATTGTTTATTTATTTTTCTCTTGGTATTTAAGGAAGCGCAACACACCCTCCATCTATCATTTCTATTTTTATTGAGAGTTTACTCATAACAGTGTCTGCTGCTCCGATTAGAACCTTTTTCTCACTCCACTTCCAAAATTGTTCTTTTTTGCCATAGAGCGCAGGAGCCTTTTTTACATACATGTCACAGTACATGTTGTCTTTCATGGTTCCCTCAATGAACTTTTACTCTTCACCTGGTTGCCGCCACACACGCTTGACACCATCTAAGCCAGATACGTTTATTTTGGTCTCATCAGACCACTGGACATGGTTCCAGTAATCCATGTCCTTAGTCTGTTTGTCTTCAGCAAACAGTTTGTGGGCTCTCTTGTGCATCATCTTTAGAAGAGACTTCCTTCTGGGACGACAGTCGTGCAGACCAAATTTGATGCAGTGTGTGACTTGTGGTCTGAGCACTGACAGGCTGACCCCCCACCCCTTCAACCTCTGCAGCAATGCTGGCAGCACTCATACGTCCATTTCCCAAAGACAACCTCTGGATATGGCGCTAAGCATGTGCACTCAACTTCTTTGGTCGACCATGGCAAGGCCTGTTCCGAGTGGACCCTGTTCTGTTAAACCACTGTATGGTCTTAGGCCACCATGCTGAAGCTCAGTTTCAGGGTCTTGGCAATCTTATAGCGTAGGCCAGTGATGGCGAACCTTGGCACCCCAGATGTTTTGGAACTACATTTCCCATGATGCTTCACTACACTACAGAGTGCCAGAGCATCATGGGAAATGAAGTTCCAAAACATCTGGGGTGCCAAGGTTTGCCATCACTGGCCTAGGCCATCTTTATGTAGAGCAACAATTATTTTTTTCAGATCCTCAGAGAGTTCTTTGTCATGAGGTGCCATGTTGAACTTCCAGTGACCAGTATGAGAGTGAGAGCTAGAACACCAACTTACCACACCTCTTCCTCATTCACACCTGATTCCTTGTATCACATGGCACCGGTGAGGGAAAATGGCTAAATGGCCCCAATTTTGACATTTTCACTTAGGGGTGTACTCATATTTTTTGCCAGCGATTTAGACATTAATGGCTGTGTGTTGAGTTATTTTGAGGGAACAGCAAATTTACACTGTTATACAAGCTGTACACTCACTACTTTATATTGTAGCAAAGTGCAATTTCTTCAGTGTTGTCACATGAAAATATTTACAAAAATGTGAGGGGTGTACTCACTTTTGTGATATACTCTATGTACAATTATTAAAACTTGGTGGTACTAAAGTCTTTGATACTTTGACAGGCCTTTCTTATTAGCTCCTCCTTTAATTTCCATGTATGTGCAAGTTGTTCAAGTTAAATGTTTAATTTACTCAGGGAATGCCTGTCCTGCATCTGCATTGGTTACATAGTCCACAACTCATGTATGTCAGTAAGGATTTGATGGGAATCCTCTTTTCTGCGTATCGGGCAGTAATAGCAAAACAGGTAACTGAAAAAACTTGTAATATCTTAATCATAAAGTACAAGATAAGTAGCAGCGTATGCAGATGATCTTTTATTCTATATCACCAAATCTATAACGTCTCTGCCATCATTTCTACAATGAACAGACTCGGCCTTTACCGGGCAAGCCCTGAAAGGGATCTTACGAGCCTCTCGTTTTGTATGGCCCGCAAGCTGGACTCCAACTGAGACCCTAGTGACAGGACAAATCGCATTGGACATTTAGAGAGCTAGGCAGCTTTCCCACTTCCTCAGCTCCCTGCCCAAACACGTACTCTTTCCTCTGCAACTCCACTCATTTGAAGAACTCTGAGTGATGGCCCAATTCGTGGATCCCTCTCTAGAGCTTACAAAACTCTGCTGGACATACAAGCTACCACAGACCCTCCTTTCTTAGCTAAATGGGAAAGACTGACAAACCACGTTAACTGGTCCCCAAAAAGAACGCATACTTTTCTTTGCGCAAAAGTCATCACTCTGTAGTAAATACCAAGAAATTTCCTGCAAATTAACCATACGCTGGTACCGTACTCAGTCTGTTTTGGCGAAAATATTCCCAAATCAACCTGTGCGTTGCTGGCGTTGTGAGCAAAACCTGGGCACTATTCTCCACATTTTTTGTGAATGCCCCAAAATGCAACCTTTCTGGCAACCAGTTCTTATACTCATTCACAAATACACAGACATTTTCCTAACCAACGACCCTGCTGCTGTGCTACTAAACCTCACGCCCATGTCAAGAAAGCACTACCCCAAATCTCTTCTTAAACACCTCAGTGCTGCTAGGGCTTGCATACCGAGCCACTGGAAACAAAAATCTGCCCCCATAGTGGCCCAATGGTTCGCAAGGGTTAATGATATTGAACGAATGGAAGATTTGACTGCTATGATTCGGGATTAATCTGAGGAACATAAGACCAGGTGGTTTTATTGCAACCTTTTTTGCTTCTCAGAGGAATACCTCTGCTATACATAGCCTGACCGTAATGATTGTCAGAAGCTTTAACTTTCAACCTCCCTTTCGCACTGCTTGATGTGCAGTGGGTATTTGGACACTGTATCCTGCATTTTGTGCTCACATTGGTATGTGGTACAGTGAGTGAGTTAGCTGCAAGATGCTCTACAGGTCCAGGGCTATGGTCCATACCTATGGCTCCCAGAAGGTGCCAAAATCTATCATCCGCCGTGTACACTGGACACAGCTGATGACACTACTTTATCGGCCTGCTGTCAGTTTCATGTGATCGCTGTGACCAATCACAGCAGATCACATGACAATTGTAAACAATGGATGGCTTCCTTTTATGCCATCAATTGTGTTGTTAGCTGTGATTGGTCACCGACCACATGGTACAGACAGGGCCAATCACAGCCCATATATACCATTTGATTAGCTTTGGCCAATAACAGCTACCGGTAATCACAACAAGACACTGAAGGAATCCATTTCATTCAGTAAAAATGGTTGCTTATACCAGTGAATTTCAAAAAAATCCTGATAACTTTCCTAGCGTAGTAAAGTATTACTATGGTAACTCTGTATTGCTCTGGTCACAGGTGTTAAAAAAAAAAAAAAAAAAAAAAGTAATTTTTTTTTAAAAAAAGTGAAAAAATACATATAATTTTTTTCTTCTACATACTTTCAACAGTTTCCCTGATCACCCCCAGACCAGTTATATGATAATGCTGTACTGCTGAAAAAAAAAAAAAAGAAATTGTGGAAAATAAAATTATTTCTTAATTTTCCAAAAAAGTGTGACCAAAAAAATACAACTTCAAAAAACTCCCCATGCCTCTTACTAAAAACTTTGGACTGTCTACTTTAGGAATACCCCCAATAACCCCTTTTTTTGGCTGTCCTGGTGATATATCCATGATAAGGTGTCAGTACATCAGGATTGATACATTTTCAGATATATATACTTTGTGGACTCTATGATGTTCCTACAGACTAAATATTAAACACCGATTTTGAGTTTTTGCCAGGGAAATGTAGCAGTATAAATTTTTACATAAATTTATGCAGAAAGATTATAGATTTGCAACGTTTTATAACAAACAAAAACACTTTTTTTCAAACGTTTCGGTGGTTTGTTTAGCAAAAGATAAAAAACCCGGTGGTAATTAACTACCATGAAAAGAAAGTTCTGTTTGTACCCATAAAAAAATGTTTATTTTTTTTCATACAGTGTTGCATGACCGCGCAATTGTCATTCAAAGTGTGACAGTGCTGAAAATTGGCCTGGGCAGGAAGGGAGTAAAAGTACCCTGAAGTGAAGTGGTTAGGAGAATTAGCCTTGATGCCAGTTTACTTCTGTACTGACCTAGTACTAAGAAAGGTTGCATCGCCCCTGTCCTCAGAACTTCTTTTATATGCTTGTCGCCCTGCATCTGCATTTTTCTCCCCAACTGCATTCTGTTATGTTACTGGTTTACAGATACTTAAAGATATCCCAGCATCCCTAATACCTGATATTCCTCAGTTAGGCACATTCAAACCTCCTAGGTTGGTTGCCCTTCTTTTCTTGGGAGGGGAACATAGATTGCCCACTCCCTCCCTCATACTCTGCTGTAATCTGTCACATGAGCTAGTTCTCATCTAGTGTGTTAAAAAATAAAAAAGGACACTATCCTAGAAATTGTGCCCATTCCCTATCTGACAACTTCTGCCTTTGGCCTTACAAGACACCTAGCCATTGTTACCCGTAAGTCTTGGTTAGACCTTGTATATCAGCCTCCTAACATTTAGGCACCTTTCACATGGGGTGGACTCCGTAATGCGGATCCGCCTGCACAGCAGGGGATCTCTCCGCTGATCCCTGCTGAGCAGATGGATGAAAGGTCCATGTGCGTTCTACTGCCCCATAGAGAACAGCAGTGCTGTGTCTGCTCTGCGCAGCAGTTTCCAACTGTCAGTCATCCAATCTGATGGATAGATGGGGGAATGGATCCCCCATTTGTCTGTTTTTGGTGGCTCAGATGCCGGCGGGTGTCAATGGACACGTTTGCTGACATCCGCCACTCAATAGAGAACAATGGTTGGTCTGATAATTTTTCCAGGCAAAACTTGACAGGCGGACCTGATCGAACCACCTGTGTTAAACCAGCCTTAGACCCCATACACACTTTTCGATTTTTCTCTTCAGCTTTACCAAAACCATGTAGTGCAAGGGCCTGCCTGATTGCATACAAAATCTTAAGGTTTGACCTCATATTATATGGTTTTGGTAAGTCTGAAGACAAAAATCTGCAGAAAATCTAAGTGAGCATGGGGATTAAAGCTTCCCACTCTTTATGCACTCCCTTTAGCAAGAAATCGCCCATATTAGTCACTTGTGACTTTCTGTGCCCTTCTAAAGCCTTCTTCTGGTGCTCTTGTCCATGCAGAGCAAAAATGGGCTACTTCTTAAGGCTAGATTCACACCTATTCAGTCTTAGTGCTTTTTGCATTTCGCTGATTTGCACTACAGTCCATTTAACATGGTTTCCTATGGAACACGTTCTGTAGTGCAAATCTGTAAGGCTGCATTCACACCAATGCAGTTTTAGTGCTTTTTGCAATGGGCCTTTGAAAGAACAGAACCTTCTCCACTCCATTACACCTAATAGCAGTAGGTCTGCTTTGGCTTCCCCTGCATTCTACCTAGGGGCTTCTTTTTTTTTTCTTACACTACATAGGAACAGAGTTTCCTGGAAGCCAGTAGTTTTAGTTTCCTTGGTGCTTTTTTTTTTGCCTTCCATTGGGCGGTCATTCTCTCTCCCTCTGTCATCATGCCTTGGACATGTCAAACACTTATGTATGGGTTCAGGACTATCATCTGTGGTTACCTGCCATTTATTATCTTGCCAGCTGATCCTCCTCCATTTCGCACAGAGCAGCACCTCTAGGGGATTCCTTGCTAAGTTTCCACCTGACGGGGTGGTTATTTTTTTATCTTTCTTTATGGCTTCTGCCCTCAGGAGTCCGCATCTAGCATTGATCCTTCTCAATGGTACTTCTGTTTGCATTTGTAAAACTTTTTCTTGACAGTTGGGTTGTTTGAGCCATTCCTGATCCATGCTTCAGCTATAGTGTTCTGCTGTTGTCTGTCTGGCTGATTGGGTTTATTGAAACTACTTCTTCTTCCTACGAGCCAGTCACTGCCCTTTTAGCTGTTTTGTTGCCCACCCCTTGATTTATTGCTTGAGAATGTACTCGATCATACATAAAGGATACATGAGTTGATTATTAAACTCCCGTGTCCTGTATGTACGATTAAGATGATTGGAATTTTGACCCACCTGTAACTTTATATCCTGGAGTACAGTACAGTCCCTCAATTCGCTCTGTGGTCTACTTTGTGAGGCTCCCCGTAGTTTGCAAGCACTGAGTGGGTGGGGTGTGCTTAAAGAGGGAGTCCACCTAAAAAAAAAAAAAAATTAAAAGCCAGCAGCTACAAATACTCAGCTGCTAACTTTTAATAAATGGACACTCGACCTTTCCTGGAGTGCCGTGATGTCAGTAGCCAAAGCCAAGAAATCGCTCGGCTGCTGCCGGCGCCATTCTCTGTGAGGGAATCAGGAAGTGAAGCATGGCAGCTTCACTTCCCGGTTCCCTACTTGCGAACGTGTGAGTTGCGCAGCACAATGAGAATGGTCCGAGCTGTCTCTGGGACCCGTGTGTGTCCCAGCAGACAGCGCAGTGGAACAAGAAGAGGCATAGACTCCTGTGGGAGTCTATGCCCGGGTGGGTGCAAATACCTGCCTTAGACCAGTATCTGCACCCCCCACCCCCTGAAAGGTGTCAAATGTGACACCAGAGGGGGGGAGGGTTCCAAAAAGCAGAGGTTCAATTTTTGTGTGAACCTCCGCTTTAATAAAGCTTTTGTCAGTGTCCAATTTTAGCCACATATAACCATGGTCAAAGCATCAACTCAACTCCTGTGTTCTGCACAGTACTCCAATATATGGAATTTACATGGATGTCAAAATTCCCATTTTTATATTTAAGTGGCATATTTTTCATCCTATCCGCAGTTATAATCACAAAAAGCCAATATGGAGATAATTGTATCCAGGGAATTGATCCAACACTACATGTGGGGAAGGAATGTTCATGTCCCCCCTGAGACACAAAATTGTTTGCAGTTGCACTACTACTGAACTGTTGTATTTTGTGAAAGGATGAACTTTACATTCTCATTTTATTTTTTTTTAACCTAGTTTACTATTAAACTATACATACAAGTTTTTATTTGATTCAAGTTTGCAAAATCCTTTACATCTGTGAGGATTGTAATCATTTTTACCGCTGTATAAGGGGGAACAAGCATTCATATAGTGCTATGAATTTGTTAACAGATATTCTGAAATTGCTTGGTGCTCTAATAAGTTTGTTAGGAACTTTGTTACATGTGCAAAATGTTTTCTTAAGTGACCTCTAACAAAAATCTTCTTCCTATAATAGGTTTGCTATTTGATCTTCGAAGAAGTTACGACTTGGCCTTTTATCTTGCTGGCATTCCTCCACTGGTTGGAGCTCTGGTTCTTCTGTCTGTTCCTCTTATCCAGGAGAGAGACCAAAAGAAGGCAGAAGCAGCGGAAGCAAGAAAGGAGAAGACACAGGACAATGTGGTGAATGGAGAACTCCTGCCAGGAAACCCTGTGACGGATGCTCAAGTTTAGACCTACAAAGGACACTGTCCTATGCATATGACATTTTGTAGAAACATGCAGGCAGTTGGCCTCAAGACATGAGATGAAGATGAGAGTGCTGTTTTTATATTGCACTTATTAAGTCTGATTACCTGGAAATGGTTTGTAGTAAACTGTTCATATTTTAGGGGATCGATTAGTGCATATAACAAAACTTCTCCTAAAATAGATGCACAATTAGGTTTGCACACAGTCACACGAGGAAACAACATATAAGCGACAGAAAATTTATCTCTATAAAGCCACTTCTGTCTTTATTTGACCAAATTAACAAACCAAATACCACTTATGGTATGTATATTACTATAGAAGTTTTTCATTTCAACTCTAAGCTATGCCTGTGTGTGAATGACCAAATTGCTGTGTGGTTTGTTTCAACATTCCTTGGGTAATTGCTCTCCTCAGCTTTATACACATCTTTTTTTTATTGTATTTTTTCCATAGCAAGACACTTTGAAGGTGGCAGATGACGCTGTTGCACTTGTGTCTGCTGTCAGATGCAGTGTTAACGTTTGCACTATGTGATTTTGCTAATTAGTCTTGCGCTTCTATGTAGATAAGTACACAGTCCCCAAAGTTTAATGTCATGCTATGCAGATCTAGCACTAATTGAAATATATACTATAACTACTTTAAAGAAGGTTCCCACTGTACTTAAAATCCATTTGCTTAAGCCCTTGTACACAAGGTCGGACATTCCGACAACAAAATCCGTCGGATGTTGTCTGAAACTGGTGTTGCATACACACGGTCGGACAAAGTTGTCGGAAAATCCGATCACTCGTAACGTGATGATGTTATTTCGTTACAACGGGACTACGTTCAGGCTAGTAGCCAATCGCTTTGGTCTAGGAATTTGATCTGAGTATGCGTGGCACTTTGTTCGATCGGAATTCTCTACACAAAATCGGACAAAGTCCAACCAGATCATGTTGTCGGAAAGTTTTATAGCCCAGCTCTAAAACTTTATCCATCAGATATTCCAACAGAAACAGTCCGATGGAGCCCACACACGGTCGGATTATCCAACAACACGGTCCGATCGGACGTTTTCCGTCGGAATGTCCGATCGTGTGTACAAGGGCTTAGACCTCCCTCACTCCCCCAAATAAGGATCAAGATTGCATTTGCAGGTAAAGCAGTAGTTTACAGCGTAGCCATACAATACTCCCGTATGCGCTATTTGCATTGACCTAAACAAACTAATTCTGGGCCTAGGCTACCCAGGTTTAGCTATTGGTGCTGTTAATCTAAGTCCCTGTGCACACGGTCGGAGATTTCGACAACCAAATCCGTCGGATTTTGTCCATCGGATCTTGTCCGAAACTGTTGCATACACACGGTTGGACCAAGTTGATGAAAAATCTGATCATTTACAACGTGATGACGTTATTTCGTTATGATGAGACTACGTTCAGGCTAGTAGCCAATAGCTTTGATGTAGGAATTTGATCTGAGCATGCGTGGCACTTTGTCCGATCAAAATTCTCTACACATGATCGGAGTATGTCCGATCGAACCAGTTGGTCGGTAAATATTTCCAACATGTTGGAAAATTGGGTCCGACGGATATTCAGACGGAATCAGTCCGATGCATACCACACACAGTCGGATTATCTGACGACACGATCCGATAAGACGCATTCCGACAGATTCTCCAACCGTGTGTACAAGGGCTGAGAATTGTTACAATTAAAGTGGTATTATAAAAGCTTAAGGCCAAATGTTTAAAAAAAAATGAAAATTGAGGGTTCACAAATATCTCTTACGGTTATATATCTTACGGTTTCATTTAATGGAGTAGGGCTTCAACTATATACCAAATTTCCCATCAGCAAGGTTAACCAGGTTGCTACTGCAGCCATTTTTTTTTTTTTTTTTTGGAACAGTTACTTAGAACGCCCATAGGATTCTCCCTAGAGTTCATAAAGAATATCTGTGATACACTGTGAAGAAGCCTCCATACCAAAAATGGTCACGTTTACAAAAGATGCGTGTACCTGAACACAAATTAGTCTAAAATCCCAGGCTCCATATTGATTCCTGCTCAGCCACTGCACCTGTCACACAGACAGGTGCAGTGACCAAGGAGTTTGGAATGGGTGGAGCCTGATGGGCATACTGAGACTAGTTCATGATCAGGGCTGGATTACATAGGCACCATTGAGCTGAATAGAATCCGCTATGAAATACACCCACTGCCATCTGCTGTCAATCAGCAAGGGAGGTGGCCCCAATAGGGAACTAGCCTTACCATCCCCATCAGGCTTCTTCCAAGTTCAGCCCCATGTCATTAGTTGCTAGGACTCCAGAAAGCAATGAAGCAAAAATAAAGCTAACACCAACCTGTCTGTAAGCCAACTTAGAGTTGGTCTTAACACAAAACTGGGGAGGTAATTATGTATAAAACTGGAGGTTATTTTTTTATTATTATGTTCCTGACACAGTGACACATAAAAGCAATGTAGATAAAAATTACAGGTCGGAACTTTTTCTAAAACTATTGTAAGGATTTCTTTAATTTGGTGCAGGTCAGGCCTCTCCTTCCCCAGAAGTTCCTTGTACTAGCTGTCACCGTTTGAAAAACATCATGGCCAGGCAGCGCTCTGTGTGTCTGAATGAACTACAAGCCCCAACATCCTTAGGGGGTGTCTGCTTGTAAGTTCTCAATGAACTACCACTGCGCTATGGTTGTTCATGGAGTCTTCCTATCAGAGAGTGTGCAGGAAACCTGCATGGCATCAGCGATTTGCTGATGCAATGCTTTTCAGGCTCCTGCGACAAAAATAATAAATTCGCATTTTTTTTTTTCCTGAAAGAAAATGTGCATTTTTTTTTTCTAAAGTGAAATTATCTTTTAATACATTCCATGATGAGCAGAGCTAGACCATGAAGCATGAATATTGCTAATTGGAGGCCAGTAACTGTTACTATGCCAGAGTGTGTCAGACAGCTGGAGATCAACCCCTGCTCTCATATAGCGCAGCTGACTAAAGATTTCTGGAGCCCTGTTCAAGCAAACAGAACAGTAAAGCCACTCATACATGGATATAAAATTGAGTCAGTTTGGCTGGGGCTGGCCAAATTTCAATCTATGTATGGGCAGGCTGATTATACCCAAGTCCATCCATCGCTAAAGTTGGGTACAATGAACCTGTCAGAATTCTCTAAATGTAATTACTGCCAGTGGCTATAGCCACTGGCAGTAATCATGTTCTGCCAGCCGGCAAAATTCAGTAGCGCTATGGGAGGTTTTTCCCCCCCATCAACACTGGCTGTGTTGGTGGGGGAATGTAGCGATTTTCCATCCTTTCACCATAGGTGGAAGAAAAGAAAATTGATTTACCTATGGCTTACCCCTAAGACATTGAAATACGTATGTTTTTTGCACACTTCGTTAAAAAAAAAAAAAAAATTTAAATACAGTGATTTTCAAATATAAAGTCTGTGGCATCTTGGCGTGCTGATAAATTTCTACAAGTAAAATATTTGTCCGTGTAGGGAAAAAAAAAAAAAAGAAAGGAACAATTGAAAAAGGGGCACCTGTTGATGCGTCATACCATGCATAGTGCTCACTCCCGAAAGGCCACCGTAAATAAGAGACCTGGGTTACCTGTTCAGAGGCTTCCTGGCTCAGATACCAGCTTGAAACAGAACAGCAAACAAAGGCTTCATCTGTGGGATATCTTTTTGTAGATTTATTGCAGTAGTAGAACAGGATAGAAGGATGAGAGAGTAGGATAATCCAAGAACCTCAGCAAGTACAGGAGGACAGATTCTCATGGCCAAATTATTAAGCAGCCACCTTTGCTGGAGGTAGAGGGGATAGCCAGCTGATCAATGACTCTATATGAGCAGTCACAGGCCTTGCAGCAAAATCTGGCAATCAGCCTCCAAAGCAACATACACACCTGCAGTTCTAGGCAAAGGTTCCACTTGCAATGGCCAAAGACAACAACATATCTGCACATCATTACTGAGCAACATAGGGGGAGAAAGCCACAACTCTCAGTAAATATAGTCCTGCCCCCTACTCTTCAAGCATAGGCTATTAGCCTGTGTGGTCACATGACTGTTGTAAAAAAAAAAAAAAAACGCTATTAGAAAATCATCAGAATTGCTTGAATGCAATAGTGTGCTTTCACACTTACTTTAAAGTGACCCTCTAACCATAGAGCAGCTTTTGGTCAATAGGCCACCTGTAAAATTTAGAAGTAATTTACTTGCCTTTTTTGTCAGCCTGTGTATTTGAAAAAAAAAAAAAATGTAGCTTCTCTGCTCCCCAGCCGCTGCATACATTTTACACTTACATGTGTGTAGAATACTTCCTTCCCCATCAGCTACTGTTGTTCCTTGGGAACAGATGCAGAAGCTTTTAAATACATGGGCCCCCAAAAAGGCGAGAAATAATCCTGCATCTTGTACAGGGGGTACTTAAATGGATATTACACCCCTTTGCTCTTTTTACTCCTGTAGGAAGTTATAACAACATGTACAGACTTGCTTTATGAAGGTGTGAATCAGGTGAAGATGGAACCCTCGGGGGAGCCATGACGGGGCATTGCTAGGTGGCTTTGTTTTTAGGCAAGTCTTTCATGGTGTGCTAGTATGCGATGCATACTAGCACATTATGTTTTTAACTTCAGGGAGAAGAATTTTTATTTTTTTGCGGTTACTACCGCTTTAAAAAGTTATGTTATTCAGAATTACCATAAAACATACTATATTCAACATGAATAGCAGCAGTAAGGACAAAATACCATTGGTAAACGTGAATTCCTTACATATAGCTACACCCACTTTTAGCATTATTTATTTTTCACCAAAGAGACTTTCACAAATAAGCATTTGGGAAAGATTGCCCCATTGGCAGTCTTTATAAAAGCAGAGCCCTTTTATATATTTTTTTTTTGGCAGTTTTAATGCTTAGAATTGCACTTTAGTATCACTTTTGAAAGGCATAGTCTGTCAGTCACTGCAAACACGATGGTAGCGTGAGTGGTGCGACGTGAGAGTTGAATTTTTACTTCTTTTGATACTATATTCAGCAACATTTATAGTGAGAATGTGTGTTTTTGTTTGTATGTATGTTAATTAGTTCCCCACTTTCTGGCTCCTATAGACTATATTGATCTGATCTTTTAGGATGCATCCATACCAGTATTTTTGAAAGTTGCATTTAGAGCACTTATGCCCTTAGTCACATTATTATGGTCTTTGAAAATGTGTCAAAGGGAGAAATGGAACCCTTATTGAATCAATATATAGTAAAATATGAAAACAATCCGTAACACTTATCTCTGCAGCTTTGGAGAGCCATTACCTTTTCAATTGATTTTACCATTCCATGGTATGTTCTCCAACTTTTTACTACAAATCTTCTGATACTAAAATGAGCACCATCAGGAGTAAAGAGTGCCTGTAAATACATATTTTACTATTTTGCATGGAAAAGTAAAAACACATTCATTTGCAATGGTGGCTATACAGTATAAACTGGCCCCCTCTGATCCAGTGGGAGATATTGACAAACATGAATATGTAAATTGTGTTAATGCTAATAACTATTAAAAAAAGGAGAAGTCCAGCCTGAGCTTTTTAGGCTGGGCTTCTCCTAAGGGTCACAGGAGTGCAATTCGTTTTGCATTCCTGTTACCCGTTTTCAGCAGTCGTCACTGCCATCAGTCGAGGCACTGCGTCATCCCGACTGCCCAAATCTGGATCCGCCAGCTGCCTTGATTGATGACAGTCTCAGCGACCCGCTGAGAGGGCCTCTCCCTGCCCCTCCACAGCTCATCGCTCCAATAAGCGTGGAGAAGTAGACCGAGAACGATGCCAATAGTCAGCATTGCTCTGCTCGAGGAGGAGTGAGAACCGAGCCATCAGCGGTGTTCGGTGGTTCTGTTCTCAGTGCAGAGCAGCCGGGGGACAGCTGCAGCATCGGTCTGATGCTCCATCCCCCGAGGTAAGTAGGATTAGCAAAAAAAAAAAAAAACATGCTTTTCTTTTAAGAACATTCATGCGTTAGTTCAAACAGCTGCCTTATGCCCTGTACACATGACCGGTTTTCCTGTTGGAATAAACGCTGAAGGTTTTTCTGATGGAAATCCGCTGAAACTGTCTTGCATACACACCAAAGTCCGATTGTTAAGAACGCGGTGACGTGCAGCATGTATGACGGGACTAGAAAAAGGAAATTCAATAGCCAGTAGCCAATAGCTTCTGTCTCATACTTGCTTCAGAGCATGCGTCGTTTTTGGTCTGTCGGAACAGCATACAGACGAGCGGTTTTCCCGATGGGAATTGGTTCCGTCGGAAATATTTAGAACATGTTCTATTTCTAGGTCCATCAGAATTTTCGGGGGAAAAAAGTCAGATGAGGCATACACACGATCGGAATATACTATAAAAAGCTTCTGTCTGACTTTTTCTGTCGGACATTCCGCTCGTGTATACGTGGCATTACTAAGGCTACCCATAGACATGAGAAGGCGGTAGGAAGATCTGACCAATACTGGAAAACAGTTGTGACATATAACCAAGTGTGCAAATGTATTTATTGAGAAGTTGCCTTTGATGCTGGCCTTTGCTTGGGGGAACATTACCAATACTCCAGGGATATGCGTTTTTAATGGTTAATTCACAGGAGGTTACTGCAAAATGTCCACAGATATGCAAATCAGTTGTGGATCCAACTGTTCTCAGACAGATCTTGCAGTGATCATCTCATGTCTTTGGGTACCCTGAGATTGAGAACTTCAGTCATTCAACCCTGATGGTTTTGTCACCAGAGTGGATCTGCACCAAAAAGGACTTTTGTAGTCTTGTCCAGAGTGAAAAAGCACTTACATCAGATTTAATTGTGAGAAGTCTGATTTCCAGAAAAGTAAACAATGAATGCCTTTCATGCAGTATATAGAAGCTGCTCACTATCTAAGAAGCAATGACAATCAGAGATGGACACCTAACGTTAGATGAGATTATGACAGCTGCCTATCCAGTATAAACCAATGAATTTAAAGAAGTATCACCGGAAATTAAAAATTGTTGTTCAATCCCCCAGGGGACCAAATGCATGTAACATGTGGGCCTGTTCTCTACAGGTACAGCTTTATGTCTGTTTGGGTGTCTGTCAGCTATACCCCAGGCTGAAGCCCAATTTATGAACATTCCTATTGGGCGTCTATAGTATGGGAATGTAGCCACTGCTCCCTCTCTATTCACATATATTGCATATCTGTATTTGTGTGCTCCGTCCCTCATGCCAGGCATGAATTAGACAGTTTTCACCTAGCTGTAGTTGCTCTTACAGTAGCCTGCTACTCAGCTGAGACTCTGAAAAGGAACCGTGGTGTGTGCAGCTGTCAAACAGCTAACAGAGATGCTGGGTGGTAGAGAGGGGTGGACCATGAGAGGCGCATACCAGTTAACTAAAACCACAAGCGGGACTGGAGTGCAGATGAGGGTGCAAAGAAGCTGGCGAGAAGAAAGATGGTGCCAAGTCAGGTGAAATAGAAGCTGATGAAAACAATATGCAAAGCAGAGGGAGAGCGGGGTAGAATGTGAATGGAGTGTGCGTGTCTCTTAGGAGGATCTTCGAGATCCTGGGAGGTGGAGATTAGATTAGAAGGGAGTGTGAGCAATACTACACTGAATCTGGGAAGGAATGGGGCTGACCAGTGGGGTACTGTGTACCATGCTAACTCAGCAGCCACATCACAGATTAGAAAAGAACCAAGAGCAAAATGCCCTTCGTTCCCTGGAGTATCCCACAAAAATGTTAAGCTTGCAACAATGTTACTTTTTTAACACCAATATTGTATGAGCATTGCCTGTTGTGTGAATATAATTTAGCCTGAGCTCAAAAAGGAAGATTCATTCCAGGAGGTGGATGTGCAAAACACCACCAGATTTTGCAACGCTAACAATATTCTGGATTGCATTCTTCCCAGTGTAACCAATATGACTTTATATTCAGTGTGCTGAACTTGGTTTGCAATTCTAACATGATCTGAAGTCCAACTGGACCATAGGCAAGGCTTATTAACCCTTTGTAACTGACTACAGCTACTAACCGAAAACGTGTATTCTAAAAGTCAAGGGTTTATTATTTCAATAAATAAAGCTATATATTCTGCAGTAGGGACTATTCCCAGGAAAAACGTAGTATGCTAAAGTTTACTATGGGCTAAAACAAGTGCATCAGATGAATGTCGTGTTTTCCTGCATTAATCTGTATGTCTGACTTACATAAAGTTCATATATCCTTCAAGTCAATATTAAAACCAGGTTATGAAGAACGTTTTAGATGCTACACAGCAGAATCGTGGAAGTGACCGTTGCTCAAGGTTTATGTCTAGAGTATATTTACCTGTAACACACTAACAGTAGGTAAATCGTTGAGAACTGTGACGATTGTACTCTCAACCCAGCCATAGACTATTTAAATCTGCTGAACTGGCAGAGATTCAAACCATGTATGGGCAGGCTGAATGTAAAAGTTGATCATCTTGGGTACAACCAGCTTGCTGGATTTTACATGCGATTATCTTATAGCCGCTAGCAATAATCACTGTTGTTCAGCAGGAGGGATTCTGCTGTCAGCACCGACTGTGGTTGCAGGAAAGAAATTTGCTTCATCTATGGCCGGCCCAAGGTTAACTTGATTGCATAGCTATTAGTCTAGTGAAACTGGCATGTAAATACCTATGTAAATACCTGTTGCCTATGATCTTCGGTGTCATCTAGTGGCATAAACAGACCCCTTAGTATTAACGCAGTATTAAAATCAAAAGCAAACATTTACTATATTGCAGCTTACCCATTTTTAGCTGTGACAACTGCAGTCATTTCCTTTTTTAGGCTCCCATTACTTTATTTTTCATCTGGTGGTCCAGCCAATATGTCTATTGTTTTTCAACTGAAAAAGTTCTCTTGCACTTACAGGAATAAGATAAACCATTTAACACTGGCAGGGGTGCTTAAAATGGTGAGCTTTTCATTCACGTATAACCTTTATCCCAAAGTGATAAAACTATTTGCTTTAACTGCTGTATGAGCTGGAGTTTGGCTTCAGTGTGTTAGTGAATTTAAATCTGTTAGGCCATCCAACAAACCCTTCTCCCTAGACCAGAGGTCTCCAAACTGCGGACCAAGGGCCAGATGTGGCCCTTGGCTTGCCTTTATCGGGCCCTTGGGGCACAATTCCTTCCACTGATATGAGGCACTATTCCTTCACTGACAACAACAATGGGGCACTCTATCTTGCACCGATATAAATGATGGGATACTATAACTCCTACTATAAGGAGGAATACTCCTCCTCTTATTGACCACCAACCCTAAAGGCCATATTTAATTCTCACTGATGCTGGGCCCATGACATTTTCTGCCCATACTGACCATAATCCGGCCCTCCTAAAGTCTGAAAGACAATAAAGTGGCCCTTTGTTTGAAAAATTTGGAGACCCCTGCCCTAGACGGACAATGCTGCTGTCCAAAAACGTGCCCCCTGTGCTCAACCACCTGCCGACCGCCCCATAGCACATTTACTGCTACAGGGCAGCCATGCTGCGCAGTATCACATGTATATATACATGATCCTGCACTTCCGGGTATCAGGCTGGCTCTCACTGTGATTTTACAGTGCTGGAACCGATCAGCGGGCTGATCGCTCGGTACACAGGCAGATTGCCGTTCCATCAGTACAGAAGGCTTGGATCCTGTGTTTCTGTAAAGCAGCAACACCGATTCATGCCTTCCACTATTAAAGCACCTTCCCCACTACACTGAATCACCAGCTATGCATACATTTAACCCTCTGCTCACCCCTGATGTTAACCCCTTCCCTGCCTGTGTCATTAGTACAGTGAATGTGCATATTTTTAGCACCGATCATTGTAATAATGTCACTTGTCCCCAAAAAAAGTGTCAGTTAGGTGTTCGATTTGTCTGCCGCAATATCGCAGTCTAGATTTAGATCGCCGATTGCTGCCATTACTAGTAAAAAATAAATAACAAATTTCATAACTATATCCCATAGTTTGAAGATGCTAGAACCTTTGTGCAAGCTAATCGGTATACGCTGATTGGGGGAGGGGGGGGGGGGGTTCCACCAAAAATATGTAGCAGAATACACATTGGCCTAAATTGATGAAGAAATTTGATTTTTTACATTTTTTTTTATTGAGTATGTTTTAGAGCAGAAAGTAAAAATAGTTTTTTTTCCCCAAGATTGTCCGTCATTTTTTGTTTATAGCGCAAAAAATTAAAACCGCAGGGGTGATCAAATACCACCAAAAGAAAGAAAAGAAAGCAGTTTGTGAAGAGGAGGGGGACATTTTATTTGGGTACAGTGTTGCATGACTGCACAATTGTCAGTTAAAGTAACAGTGTTATATCGCAAAAAATGGCCTGGTTAGGAAAGGGAGTAAATATTCCAGGGATAAGGTAGTTAATCCAGGGTGGGTGCACTCTAATACAGGAGGTGATACTGGTTAGATCACCAGGGTAAAACAGTGAAAAAGCATAAAAAAAAATAAAAATAAAATATGTAGCCATCTAAGGATTGATAAGCTGCAATATATTGCACTTAAATGTTAATTGATGAATGGGTCCATTACACCGCCATTGAAAGCCTTACAAAATAGTACTTGCCAATATGTAAGTATATCGCGATCCGCTTCCTCTGTAATGCTCTCCTTTGGAGCAAAATGCTGGCACTTTCCCCTCAAAAAACTGTGTGTATGTACTCAATAAAACATGCAGAATGACAGGGTGCATTCAAGATAATCTAGAACATAGTCGGAGACCATCATATAGGATATAAAGTAGCCTCTGTGGCTGTAGACCAAATGCCATCACCTACAGCAACCAGTCATGCTTTATCTTTACTTTTTTTAACTTGCACTATAGAATAATCCTTGCTGGTTGCTCTGGTGACACCACCATTTTCCTTTGCTGCAGTTTTTATTGGAAAGCCTTATAAATCTTTGACTAAACTAAGTTTAGAGAAGACTTAATCAAGCCCGACTTCAGCACATTGTTTGTTTTATCCTATATTTCCCTCAAAGAATGAGTGCCTTCCCACTATTGTGTTTCATAAAGAATGCTGCTAGCGGGATTTTATAGCTATAATGTCCAAATTGGCCACGTGAGTAGAAAAGTGCCATTTTATCTTTGGTAAACAACCTTATTGTGTGTTTTTATAGTCATTTTTTCGCTGTGAAACATTCATTTATTTTGACACCACGCCTTAATTATACCTCTTATGAGCCAGTAATGTGTACTTTGCATGATTAAGCTTTTTTCTTTTGTAATTTAGTAAGAGAATCCATACCTTAAATTTTTTGCACCTTTTTAGATTCCTTTTTTTGTGAATGTCGTTAAAATCTGTAGTATTTTGCTACTTCTTTACTCCCCAGCTTTACAGTATCTTTCTAGGTGTCCTTTAAACCAAAGTGGCTTCCCTGAAACATTGATATCCAATAAAAGTTCATACTGCCGTCTTTTTTTTTTTAAGTGCAGACCAGGAAGGAAAAAAAAGGCTGTATTAAAAACTTTGTTTTTAGGGTTTACGATTTTATTAAAAAAAAGGTAATTTCTTCGCTTTTTTTGCAATTCTTTATAGAACTGGATTTGTTAGCATTGTGATGCAACATATTTGGGCCATTAAAACCCAACTCAGCGCCAAAGCCCGTTTTTTGAATAGAATGGAGTCTGTGATTCCCATTGGGAACTTTTTTTTTTAATATGTGACAACAAAAGAGGTAATGGGCTTCATGGGACAGAAAGGCACAGACAGAGTAAAAAGCTTCAGAGTTGCCCAACTCAAGAAAAAAAAGTGTTTGTTGCTTTGTCCCAGCCCTGGTCATCGGGAAAGTAAGTGTTCCCCAGTGGGAACACTGCAGTAACAGTTTTGGCTGCTGTTGGTCTTTAAGCCATGTACTGATTTTAAACTGATAGTTTGCCTTTGCTTTCTTTTAGATATGTGCAAATATTTTATAAAATATACACTGTAAAAGATTGATGAATGATAATTTACTGAAACCGAGCAGTAGTATTATGATAACAATACAATATTGTGTTGAACTGGCAAGGATTTCTTAGACTGGACACATGTAAAAAATGTCAATGAATTTGCTTGATAGAAAATAAATGTTATTTTCAAGTTGTGTGCAGTCTTGGCCCGCCTTCAGTCATATGTAAAATGTCAGTTTGCCTATATGCCCAAGAAAAGATGTTCACTTTCATGTTCAAAACTAGACATGTGCAGAATGAAAAAAATGTGTTTTGTTTCGGGTCGATTAAGTTACTATATTAGTTTCGCCCCATCCGTGACTAAATTCATTTAGTTTCGTTTTCGACTTAATCCAAATTTATTGTGAAGCATAGCTGTGTTTTTTTTTTTTCCATTCAAATTTCAGAAGACTGTTATATCCTGTTCTTTGCCTTTATTTTCAATTCTATTATTTTCTATTCTGTTTTATTCTATTCTTTTCAAAATTTGAATTTCGGAAGATGGCTTTATTTACATTATATTTTCAAAATTTCGGAAAAGACTGCTATATTCTGTTTCATTCTTCTTTTTTTCTATTCTTTTCAAGAACTAGAATTTCAGAAGATGGCTATATTCTTACACTAAATTACACAGTGTTTGAAGGAAATCAGCAATATGCTTATACTTTGAATTTGTTTTCAATTCAAATTTTGGATGAAATGGTTTTGTTATTGCGGATTTGTTTAAATTTGTTACCATTTTAGTTCTAAATCTCCAAATAACAAACATTTCATCCGAATTTCAAGACGGAACTAAATAAACTGCACATCTATTCAAAACTATGCTTGAGAGAATACAGTTTGAAATTTGCATTCTTCATGCTTAATGTGGAACTAAACTTTATTATTCTTTACAGCTGAAGACATTGGCATGTTAGTCTCTACTTAGATCTGCAGTTGCCATGGTGCTGCATATGGTCATTTTGAGGCTAGACATTTGAGGTATTGAGAGTTCGATTGAGTCCCGATATATCCACTCTGGTATATGTGACATATCACCAGAGGCATACCATTTTTACTTTTAGTGCACAATGCCCAAATCAGGAATCTACATTCAGTGCCTTAGAACAAGAAACTTATGAAAGTTAATGGCTAAATGTTACTGCATATCACCGCTCTACACAGGCATATTCAATGTATAAACGGGTTGTAAAGGAGTATGCATAATTGAATGCTGTGAAAGAAGAAATGTCATACTATACAGAAAACCATTTTAGCAAAAAAAATTGCAACATGTTAAAAAGGTCTCAACAAACTATTAATATTGCATTAATGTCTGTGGGTTCACCATCATTTGTCTTGCATTTTTTCTTGTGAAATGGCAAACTTTGTTTTCTTGGGGGTAGTTTTCACTCAGTAGCGTAGCATGGGGGGTGCAACATTTAGGGGGGAGCAATTTCATGGCAGTAGTGTCACTCCTGGCTGCCGCCTCCTCATTTCCTGTGTCCCCGGCGCTCCGGCTGCCATGTACAGTGTTCGGCGACCTGTGATTAGAGGTATGGGGGTCATGTGTGGCGTGGGGCTGAAGTCCCGCCTCTGCACGTGACCCCCATACGCCTAATCACAGTGCGTCAGACACTGTACATGGCGGCCAGAACAGTAATGAAAAGCTGTCTTCTCCTCCTCTTCCAGACCCATGCAGGACAAGTAGGTGAGGAGGAACATGAACACGGACTGGGGAAAGGCAGAGAGCGAGAGATGGGGGCAGAGAGCGAGAGACGGGGGCAGAGAGCGAGAGACGGTGGCAGAGAGCGAGAGACGGGGGCAGAGAGCGAGAGACGGGGGGCAGAGAGCGAGAGACGGGAGCAGAGAGCGAGAGACGGGAGCAGAGAGCGAGAGACGGGGCAGAGAGCGAAGGACGGGGGCAGAGAGCGAGACGGGGGCAGAGAGCAAGGGAGCGAGACGGGGGCAGAGAGCAAGGGAGCGAGACGGGGGCAGAGAGCAAGGGAGCGAGACGGGGGCAGAGAGCGAGAGACGGGGGCAGAGAGCGAGAGACGGGGCAGAGAGCGAGAGACGGGGCAGAGAGCGAGAGACGGGGGCAGAGAGCGAGAGACGGGGGCAGAGAGCGAGAGACGGGGGCAGAGAGCGAGAGACGGGGGCAGAGAGCGAGAGACGGGGGCAGAGAGCGAGACGGGGGCAGAGAGCAAGAGAGCGAGACGGGGGCAGAGAGCGAGACGGGGGCAGAGAGCAAGAGAGCGAGACGGGGGCAGAGAGCGAGAGACGGGGGCAGAGAGCGAGAGACGGGGGCAGAAAGCGAGAGACGGGGGCAGAAAGCGAGAGACGGGGGCAGAGAGCGAGAGACGGGGGCAGAAAGCGAGAGACGGGGGCAGAGAGCGAGAGACGGGGGCAGAGAGCGAGAGACGGGGGCAGAGAGCGAGAGACGGGGCAGAGAGCAAGAGACGGGGGCAGAGAGCAAGAGAGCGAGACGGGGGCAGAGAGCGAGACGGGGGCAGAGAGCAAGACGGGGGCAGAGAGCAAGACGGGGGCAGAGAGCAAGACGGGGGCAGAGAGCAAGACGGGGGCAGAGAGCAAGACGGGGGCAGAGAGCAAGACGGGGGCAGAGAGCAAGACGGGGGCAGAGAGCGAGAGACAGGGGCAGAGAGCAAGAGACGGGGGCAGAGAGCAAGAGACGGGGGCAGAGAGCAAGAGACGGGGGCAGAGAGCAAGAGAGCGAGACGGGGGCAGAGAGCGAGACGGGGGCAGAGAGCAAGACGGGGGCAGAGAGCGAGAGACGGGGGCAGAGAGCGAGAGACGGGGGCAGAGAGCGAGAGACGGGGGCAGAGAGCGAGAGACGGGGGCAGAGAGCGAGAGACGGGGGCAGAGAGCGAGAGACGGGGGCAGAGAGCGAGAGACGGGGGCAGAGAGCGAGAGACGGGGGCAGAGAGCGAGAGACGGGGGCAGAGAGCGAGAGACGGGGGCAGAGAGCGAGACGGGGGCAGAGAGCGAGAGCGAGAGACGGGGGCAGAGAGCGAGAGACGGGGGCAGAGAGCAAGAGACGGGGGCAGAGAGCAAGAGACGGGGGCAGAGAGCAAGAGACGGGGGCAGAGAGCAAGAGAGCGAGACGGGGGCAGAGAGCGAGACGGGGGCAGAGAGCAAGACGGGGGCAGAGAGCAAGACGGGGGCAGAGAGCAAGACGGGGGCAGAGAGCGAGAGACGGGGGCAGAGAGCGAGAGACGGGGGCAGAGAGCAAGAGACGGGGGCAGAGAGCAAGAGACGGGGGCAGAGAGCAAGAGAGCGAGACGGGGGCAGAGAGCGAGACGGGGGCAGAGAGCAAGACGGGGGCAGAGAGCAAGACGGGGGCAGAGAGCGAGAGACGGGGGCAGAGAGCGAGAGACGGGGGCAGAGAGCGAGAGACGGGGGCAGAGAGCGAGAGACGGGGGCAGAGAGCGAGAGACGGGGGCAGAGAGCGAGAGACGGGGGCAGAGAGCGAGAGACGGGGGCAGAGAGCGAGAGACGGGGGCAGAGAGCGAGAGACGGGGGCAGAGAGCGAGAGACGGGGGCAGAGAGCGAGACGGGGGCAGAGAGCGAGAGCGAGAGACGGGGGCAGAGAGCGAGAGACGGGGGCAGAGAGCAAGAGACGGGGGCAGAGAGCAAGAGACGGGGGCAGAGAGCAAGAGACGGGGGCAGAGAGCAAGAGAGCGAGACGGGGGCAGAGAGCGAGACGGGGGCAGAGAGCAAGACGGGGGCAGAGAGCAAGACGGGGGCAGAGAGCGAGAGACGGGGGCAGAGAGCGAGAGACGGGGGCAGAGAGCGAGAGACGGGGGCAGAGAGCGAGAGACGGGGGCAGAGAGCGAGAGACGGGGGCAGAGAGCGAGAGACGGGGGCAGAGAGCGAGAGACGGGGGCAGAGAGCGAGAGACGGGGGCAGAGAGCGAGAGACGGGGGCAGAGAGCGAGAGACGGGGGCAGAGAGCGAGACGGGGGCAGAGAGCGAGACGGGGGCAGAGAGCGAGACGGGGGCAGAGAGCGAGAGACGGGGGCAGAGAGCGAGAGACGGGGGCAGAGAGCGAGAGACGGGGGCAGAGAGCGAGAGACGGGGGCAGAGAGCGAGAGACGGGGGCAGAGAGCGAGAGACGGGGGCAGAGAGCGAGAGACGGGGGCAGAGAGCGAGAGACGGGGGCAGAGAGCGAGAGACGGGGGCAGAGAGCGAGAGACGGGGGCAGAGAGCGAGAGACGGGGGCAGAGAGCGAGACGGGGGCAGAGAGCGAGACGGGGGCAGAGAGCGAGACGGGGGCAGAGAGCGAGACGGGGGCAGAGAGCGAGACGGGGGCAGAGAGCGAGAGACGGGGGCAGAGAGCGAGAGACTGGGGCAGAGAGCAAGACGGGCAGAGAGCGAGACGGGGGCAGAGAGCGAGACGGGGGCAGAGAGCGAGACGGGGGCAGAGAGCGAGACGGGGGCAGAGAGCGAGACGGGGGCAGAGAGCGAGACGGGGGCAGAGAGCGAGAGACGGGGGCAGAGAGCGAGAGACGGGGGCAGAGAGCGAGAGACGGGGGCAGAGAGCGAGAGACGGGGGCAGAGAGCGAGAGACGGGGGCAGAGAGCGAGAGACGGGGGCAGAGAGCGAGAGACGGGGGCAGAGAGCGAGAGACGGGGGCAGAGAGCGAGAGACGGGGGCAGAGAGCGAGAGACGGGGGCAGAGAGCGAGAGACGGGGGCAGAGAGCGAGACGGGGGCAGAGAGCAAGAGAGCGAGACGGGGGCAGAGAGCGAGAGAGCGAGACGGGGGCAGAGAGCGAGAGACGGGGGCAGAGAGCGAGAGACGGGGGCAGAGAGCGAGAGACGGGGGCAGAGAGCGAGAGACGGGGGCAGAGAGCGAGAGACGGGGGCAGAGAGCGAGAGACGGGGGCAGAGAGCGAGAGACGGGGGCAGAGAGCGAGAGACGGGGGCAGTGAGCGAGAGACGGGGGCAGAAAGCGAGAGACGGGGGCAGAAAGCGAGAGACGGGGGCAGAGAGCGAGAGACGGGGGCAGAGAGCGAGACGGGGGCAGAGAGCGAGACGGGGGCAGAGAGCAAGAGAGCGAGACGGGGGCAGAGAGCGAGACGGGGGCAGAGAGCAAGAGAGCGAGACGGGGGCAGAGAGCGAGACGGGGGCAGAGAGCGAGAGAGCGAGACGGGGGCAGAGAGCGAGACGGGGGCAGAGAGCGAGACGGGGGCAGAGAGCAAGAGAGCGAGAGCGAGAGACGGGGGCAGAGAGAGCGAGACGGGGGCAGAGAGAGCGAGACGGGGGCAGAGAGAGCGAGACGGGGGCAGAGAGAGCGAGACGGGGGCAGAGAGAGCGAGACGGGGGCAGAGAGTTACTGTAGGCAGGACAGTATAGTGGTCAGCGTAGTGCAGGGATATGCAATTAGCGGACCTCCAGCTGTTGCAGAACTACAAGTCTAATGAGACAGCAAAACTGACAGCCACAAGCATGACACCCAGAGGCAGAGGCATGATGGGACTTGTAGTTTTGCAACAGCTGAAGGTCCACTAATTGCATATCTCTGGTGTAGTGGCTAATATAGTGGTCAATATAGTGTATAGTGGTCAGTATAGGAATCAGGTAGGTCAGTACTATTGTATTTGAAGGAACTTGGGAAGTGCTAAAAGTCCGCAGGTTAGGGGGCACAAATTACTTGCCTTGCCCCGGGTGCTGACAACCCACGCTACGCCACTGTTTACACTTGATTCAAAACATGGTTTTGGACACGCTTTGTCAAAGCCTCTGTCACTAAATAAAAAGGTTAGCTTACAGTCCTGTTTACACTTTGCTTTTGCTTGGTGCTTCGATGAGGCTTTAGTGGAGCTTCGATGAACCTTTGGTGAGGCTTCAAAGTGAGCTTTGCCATAGGCTTCTATGGAGGCTTTGAAGACACTTCGAAGCACCACTAGAGCTACATGAGGTATCATTTTTGAAGCAAACCAAAAGCAAGGTGTAAACAGGACTGTACGCGAATCATTTTATTTACTGACAGGAGCTTTGACTAGGGTTCAGAAAGCTTTAACAAAGTCTGTCCGAAGCCTTATTTTGAAGCCGTTAATGGGCGTTTAAGCACGTATAAACGAGCCCTTACTGTGTTGTCAGATTTAGTCACCTTGTAAGTTTCCTAATGCAGCAAGAATGAGCAGATGCAGGTTATTATTGGATTCCAGTAATCACCTGCAAGAGGTTTACCAAATCTCAGCGGTTTCAAACCCAAGCCTTTCTCACTTAGGTTTGAAAGTTTTTAATTTAATTTCTTGAATTTTGTAGAGGTCAGGACCATTGTTCTTTCTTTATAAACCATCTGTTCTGCAAAGGTGTTGCGTAAGGATCTACCCGATGCAGACATTTCCCTCACAGAAACTATGAGTAAAGGCCCAGCAATGTATACCCACATCAATTTTCTCACAAACCTTGTGAGTTGTATAACTTTAGGGCTTACCATGATTTCTATGGTACCTTATTTTATTGTCAACCAGTCTAGCTGATTTCAGGTTTACAGTATATGGGTCCCCTTTGGTGCCACTTTGAAATTTCAGGCACCTGACCCAGACCACCTGAATCATATCTAGCTGTCATTTGGCGTTTACCTTTAAATATAGCCTTATGAAAGGCAAGTCATGATGGTAAGGCATTTTTAGGAGGTCCATATTTACTCAGATGATCCACAGTCTCAATTGATTGTGCAGTGGCAGATCTTATTAGCACAAATATAGTTTTTATGCCCAAAATCTACAAGTTGTATGCCACGTATGTTCCTGTAATTGGCCTTTGTATAGGGACACTGAATTCAAGGCCAGCAGGTGTTTTTAAAACAAGTATATGTATATCAATATACAAAAAGGAGGTATACCTGGATGATTTTTAGCACCACATCCCCAAATATATACGAAAATACACAACAGGGGTAGGGACTTTCAAGGTGCTGATATATCATAATATAAACGATATCAAACAGAATGAAATAGCGTAAAAATAACACCAATTTTTATTATACACAAGAAATACAAAATGTAAAAAATAAGTAAAAACACTTAATCACATTCTTTGATTAAGAATTTTGATACAGTTTATGGAGCTTATAAAATATACCACTCAACAACATGTTTCGCTCCGAAAATGAGCTTCCTCAGGAGTAGTTGGTATATCTAGTGGATAAACTGTAAATGAAATAGATACATACATGAATCAAAATAAACTAGTACATGCATAGGTATACTTCATGTTAACTAACATTAAGGCAAAGGTAGTTTAAAGTGTATTACCAATATGGTGTGTAGGTGAGATCACATTTTGGATATATATTGTCTATATTATAAACATGTGTTTCAATGCTCTTTTCTTGATCTTTGTATGTATTTCATTGTATCTTGTAACTTTAAACTACCTTTGCCTTAATGTTAGTTAACATGAAGTATACCTATGCATGTACTCAATTTATTTTGATTCATGTATCTATTTCATTTACAGTTTATCCACTAGATATACCAACTACTCCTGAGGAAGCTCATTTTCGGAGCGAAACATGTTGAGTGGTATATTTTATAAGCTCCATAAACTGTATCAAAAAAATGTGATTAAGTGTTTTTACTTATTTTTTAAATTGTTTTGTATTTCTTGTGTATAATAAAAATTGGTGTTATTTTTACGCTATTTCATTCTGTTTGATATCGTTTCTATTATGATATATCAGCACCTTGAAAGTCCCTAAGGGTTAGATCCCTTGCCCCTGTTGTGTATTTATGTATATGGTAAACTGAGGCTGCCTTCTGTCTGTTTAGTTATTGTAGAACTGTGGTTCTACAATAACTACTGCATAAGGCAGACTTTGGGCACCATAAACTTTTTTTTTTTTTTTTTGCAAATTTGCGCTGGTTGCAGATTGGAATTGTGGATACCAGAATACCCCTTGCATGGAAAATTTGGTAGCCATCAATCATTTCAGATGTTGAGCAGGGTCAGCATTTGGGGCCCATATAGACCAGGTTTTTAATTTTCTTTTTCTTTTTTTGAGTCAACTTAGCAAAGCCCATATTTATAACCTGTCTTTCTGTTCCCTGGATTAAACACAAAAGAGCTACCACAATTCACAGCACAATTGAACCATTTTTCACAAAGCTGTACAGAACATTCTATCAAGGAGGTTAACACAGGGTTTCACTACTTCAGAGAATAATTGTGAGGAGTTGCATAACACAAATGACATCGCCAGATTTCAAAGCAGCAATCTTTTTTATATGCAATGATAAAAAGGAATATACTAAACAGAGCTAAAATTATTGGCCTACTAAAAATCAGCAGCATTTTAGCGGTTAGTTCATTCCACTGTACAACTGGCAAAATGTTTAACAGTGTAACCTGCTCAAAGAGTGTTTAATAACCGCTACTAATGTATCTTTTTTTTTTCTTTTTAAATTATTTGAATTTATCTACAAAGCTTACATCCACAATATTTTGGCCATATTTGATGGTATATTATTGTAGCTATTGAAGCCAATATTCTCACTTGAATAAAAAAGGTATTCTAAACGATCTCTTATAGATAGATGGAATTCAAATGTAACATTTTAAGGCACCATGTATATTACAATACTATAAAATATGAGACTCATGAAAAGCAGTCCTTTCGTTCTATGCATTAAAAATCAGAAAATGTAGAAAATGGCATCTGCTCCAATAAATCTTAAACTAGCATTAGAGAAGTGCTATATTGAGAACGGAGGACACAATACAAATTAAGTTCCAGCATTCTGCCCTACTAACCATCAATGAGGACCTTTGTTTCCAATTTTGAACGAATTTCTTGCTTGATAAAATTGCAAAATGTAGAAGCCGCATCTTAAAAGTGTCTCTGCATGCAGTCCTACGCCAATCTGCTGTATTGAGAAATTTTGTAAAAATGTTAAGCTCTTCTACAAGTGACAAAATGTTCAATAGTGACTGGTGGATCAGACATGGCTAACTAGGTGGAGTTGAAACCCACCACTGAACTTTTGAGATTTTTTTTTTTTCTTTTTTTTTAGGTCTACAGATTCCACATAGTAACAAGTTAAAATTTGAACGTTTAGTTACAAGTCATACTTTTTTTTTTTTGTTTACAAACGGTTTTTATTATAGGTAAGGTCAAGGTTCAAAAAGTTGACAGTAGAATGAATTGTACAAGTAAAGATATAAAGTGATCATACAATATTGCTTATTTAAAAAAAAATTTTGTGACAGAATTCACACATTGGAGTAGGAGTCGAAGGTATTGGAAGAAAAGGGTTTGCGTAAATGCTTGAGAAAATTAAAGAAATGACATTGGTGAAATTACATCAATAGAAAGGCTTCCCATATCGTCCATTTATTTTGGTAAATATGTATGGTGTCAAACAACATGTGGTGTATTCTCTCTGAAAGCTTAATATTAGCCATACGGTTAAGAACCTGGGGCAATGAAACAACTGATGAGCGCCAGTTGAAGGCAATGGTCCAGTGGATGGAGCTAAACAAAGTATGTATTAGTCTGGAGCTTGCATGGGGAAGAATAAAAAGGCACATTTGGGGAGTTAGAGGGACTGTTCTACCTGAGATACGTTCAATCAAAAGCTTGGCATTGTGCCAGATATCTTTAAGGAGGGGGCAGTCCCAGAAGATGTGAAGTAAAGTCCCACGCATGGGGCAGCCTCTGAAACATAGTGGGGATGTTGAAGGGTAAAAAGAATTAAGTTTGGAGGGGGGGTAAGATACCACCTGTAGAGCAGTTTAGTGGCAGATTCTCTGATAGAGGTAGTTTTGGAAGATTTGTGTAAGTTTTCAAATATAGTGTCCCATTGTTCGGTGGAGAATGAAATGTTTAAGTCTGATTCCCATTTGAGCATGGGATGTGATTTATCAGGCATATTGACTTCATTCAGATTTTTATAGATTTTGGATATTAATCCTTTAGCTTGTGGGGAGGAAATGCAAATCTGCTCAAACTGTGTAGGGGGGGGGGGGGGTGAAAGGTCAGGGAGTAGTATTTTTGGTAGAATTGTTTTATCTTCCCATACATCACTTGTTCTGTAGGAGCAAGGTTGTATTTTAATTGTAGATCAGAGAAGGAGTAAAATATATTGTTATGTATAAGAGCGTTTAGGTTCGTTAGATTATGTCGTTTCCATATTGATAATGAATTATGTAGATAGTCTGACAGAATGAAGTGAGGGTCTCCCAGAAAGGAAGCTAGTGGTGGGGTGACAGAGGACAAGTTGAATTTGGTATTTTGTCTGTTCCACAATTGTAAAGTATGTGTCACCGTAATATTCAATGGTCTTATTTTCTGAGGCGAGACGGTCTTGGACCATAACAGTTGTGTGTTCGGAAAGGTTCGAGGCTATCCTCAAACATCTCCCCAAGGCTAAACTATCGGATTTTAACCTTGGACAGCCTGTCGCCTGAGGGTTTAAATAAGGGAATCAAAATAAACATTTTATTATAATCATTTCAACATCTCTAATACATTACCATCTCTTTTGTTCATACAGCAACATATATATCTAATATCTAGTTCTTGTAATATCTCATATGTTATATCCTAAAAGAAAAAATTATATTTTCTCTTTTTTTTTTTTACTGCTTTTATCTATTTTACCTTCCATGTTTTATCTATTTTATGCTCCATTTTTAATCATCACTACTACATCAGTATCTAGCTCCACCCCTTGCTGTCTTTTGAACCTCACATGTTACATCATATTATTCTCTCATTGATAAAATACATATATCCTTATATTCCACGAGATATCAACGTTTCGGAGCCATGCAGGGCCCCTTAGTCAGGCACGTGATCATGTGATCAGGCATGTGACCAAGGGGCCCTGCGCGTCTCCGAAGCGTTGCATTATCGTGTTGTGATCGTGCAATAAATCACCCGTTTGGACGCTACTTGTGTCGTTCCATGGTGTGCTGGCAAATATCTTCACAGCGTCCGCCATAATGTCGCAGTCACAATAAAAAAAAATCCATGATCGCTGCCATTACTATTAAAAAAAAAATTATTAAATAAAAATGCCATAAAACTATCCCCCATTTTGTAGACGCTATAACTTTTGCGCAAACCAAACGCTTATTGCAATTTTTTACCAAAAATATGTAGAAGAATAAGTATCGGCCTAAACTGAGAAAAAAAAATGTTTTATATATTTTTTGGGGATATTTATTATAGCAAAAAGTAAAAAATATTGCATTTTTTTCAAAATTGTTGATCTATTTTGTTTATAGCGCAAAAAATAAAAACTGCAGAGGTGATAAAATGCCACCAAAAGAAAGCTCTATTTGTGGGGGAAAAAAAAAAGGACACCAATCTTGTTTGGGAGCCACGTCGCATGACCGCGCAATTGTCAGTTAAAGTGACGCAGTGCCGAATCACAAAAAGGGGCCTGGTCCTTTAGCTGCAAAGTGGTCCGGGGCTTAAGTGGTTAAAGAGGTTGTACACTTTCACAAAATAAAAAACCTGCAAGACAAAAGGCATACTAACTAGCTCATTAATATATACACGTCTTGGAACGATGCCCTGGATCGGCGCCTGCACACCACTGACACGGACAACATGTTTCCCGGAGTTACTTCTGGGTTCTTGTGCTCCGGCGCTATGATTGGCCGGAGCCCCAATTACGTCACTCCCGCACATTTGCATGGGAGCCACCAGTCACGGCACCAGCCCTGAAGAAACGGCACAAGCTGGCCGTTCTTTCAGTGCGCATGCACCGATGACATAGGCGCCAGCATATACAGTATATATATCTCCCAAACAGTGCAAGTTTAGGAGATATTTTCAGTACCTACAGGTAAGCCTTATTATAGGCTTACCTGTATGTGCAATTAAAGAGGAAGAAGACTTTACTTCCACTTTAAGAGCTTGTATTAGATAAAAGGGCAATATAGATCATGAATGCCATTTTGCACAAAAGTAGATTTTCCCTTTTAAGAGAAATTGTAACTGAAGAATTAATGCAAAGTTAGAGTAAATACGGCATGTTGTAAAACTGATCTAATTATGTATTACATTTCAGTAACGTTCTCTAGTGTATAGCATAAACTACAAACTACATGTCATTCTGGAATACCTGACTGGGAACCTAGAATCTGTTTTGTGTCTCACAATGCAGTTTTTGCCATATATATTATTGGAGACTGCAGATTTTGGGGATCCAGAACTACAGAATGACAGACATTTAAACCCCAATAAATATATATATAAACTGTAATTAGATCAGTGATATTTTATTATATGCTAAAAAGGATATCAAAGAAATGGTATATAATACATTGTAACAAAAATGTATGGTATATCATGAGTTTTAACAACAACAAAAAAATAAAAAATACATCTCAAACTCCAGCTTTGCTTTAAAAGGACCTACTTTTTAGATAAAAAAAAAAACTAGTGAAGGATATATGGAGCAGCCCCAGAAGAACAGAATCTGTTGAAACCAAATACTCTGATGAAGAGGAAAAAAAAATCCAACAGTTCAATTGCATTACTTCTTAGGCTTCCTATAAAAAAAAAAAAAAAAAAAAAAAAAAAAAAAACAAACAAACACACTGCAAGATGACTAAATTATCTCTTTTTCTGGAAGCACATTTCCTCCTGCTGCCTAATATATCATGTGTTTGATGTCTCTACTGATTAAATGTGTAATTTAACAGGAAGCGTTGCATTTAATAGCTTAAGCTGATCACAATGAAACAGCTTTATTCTCTGTATGTGGACTATTTAGCAATTTTCTGCATTTTCATAAGTGACAAACCACTGTTTTAATGTAATAAAAATTTCATTTAGGCTAGAAAGTATATTCTAGTTTTTGTATGTCAAATCCTAGTTTAATAAGGCACTCATTTATAGATTCTGGGGGAAAAAAAGAGGGAACTAAAACGCACTGTCCAATGCCACCGAGAATTTTTTTTTATTACTGGCAGTATTGGTCGATATGGGCAATTCTCAATTTTGCTGTATTTTTCATACATCAGCCTGTCATACAGGGAGTATATAAAAACATTCATTTTAAACTCCTTTCTGGATGGAGGAGATTGGACTACACTACATCATTGCAATACAAATTTCACCTTTTTTTCCCCACAGTTTTATACATTTAAAGACCCTGCAATGGCAAATAAATACCCATTAAACAGTTGAGTGCTCTTCTGGCAAAGTCTTTTTATGGACTGACAGCAATCATTTTGTACACCAAGTTGTTTCAGTCCCGGTCAGTTGTGTTTTGCTAAACTACTCATACCCTCACTCTCCAACATAAATAAATTATTCTGTAGTCCAGGGGCAGATCCAGAGCCTAGTCTCGGGAGGGGCACTGCCAGAAAATATGTTTTTTGGGGGTAAATTTATCAGGGAAATTGCTGGTGTTAGCGATTCAATCATCACGGCGCCATGGTTGTTATGGTGTCAGGATGATTAAAGCACATTACTATTATTACATGGTTATAAAAAATTAAATGGTTCAACTTACCATAATGCAGAATCAGTGGGAGCCCCAAGCGCGTCACCTGCCGCTGTCACCTGCCACACGTTGCTGATTGTCACTTGCCACGTCGCCTGTCACCAGATGCAGATTATCACTTGTCACGTCACCAGATGCAGATTGTCACTTGATACGTCACCAGATGCAGATTGTCACTTGATACGTCACCAGATGCAGATTGTCACTCACCACGTCCCATGCCACATGTTGCGGATTGTCACTTGCCACGTCGCCTGTCACCAGATGCAGATTATCACTTGTCACGTCACCAGATTGTCACTTGATACGTCACCAGATGCAGATTGTCACTCACCACGTCTCATGCCACACGTTGCAGATTGTCACTTGCCACGTCACCTGTCACCAGATGCAGATTGTCACTTGCCACACGTTGCAGATTGTCACTTGC
Source organism: Lithobates pipiens (assembly GCF_037356315.1). Classification (NCBI taxonomy): domain Eukaryota; kingdom Metazoa; phylum Chordata; class Amphibia; order Anura; family Ranidae; genus Lithobates; species Lithobates pipiens. Next base: position 3,360,095 of record NW_027507685.1, on the reverse strand, counting down.
CACGTCACCTGTCACCAGATGCAGATTGTCACTTGCCACACGTTGCAGATTGTCACTTGCCACTTCACCTGTCACCAGATGCAGATTGTCACTTGCCACGCCCCATGCCACACGTTGCAGATTGTCACTTGCCACGTCACCTGTCACCAAATGCAGATTGTCACTTGCCACATGTTGCAGATTGTCACTTGCCACTTCACCTGTCACCAGATGCAGATTGTCACTCGCCACGTCCCATGCCACACGTTGCAGATTGTCACTTGCCACGTCACCTTTCACCAGATGCAGATTGTCACTTGCCACGTCCCATGCCGCGCGATGTGTATTGTCACTTGCCACGTCCCATGCCACGCGATGTGGATTCTCACTTGCCACGCCCCATGCCACATGATGTGGATTGTCACTCGCCATGTCCCATGCCACCCAATGCAGATTGTCTCTTGCTCTGTCCCAGGCAGCAGATTACCAGTCAAGCAGCAGAGAGATGAAGTAATCTCTCTGCTGCCGAGGCTGCCTGCACACTGCACAGTGAGGGCGGAACTGCAGGGATGCAGGGCGGGCACCTGGCGGTGAGAGATGATGTCATCTCTTCTCCCACCCCCCGGCTCCCTGATTGGCCAGCAGCCGCTCACACACTGTCAGTGAGCCGAGCCGAGCCACCTGCTGTCTCTCAACAGAGCCGCCCGTGCTCTCAGCCGTGGAGCCGCCCGCTGGCTCTCACCCGCGGCGACACCTGCCCGCCCACTCACATTCTCGGACGGGGCAATTGTCCCATTGCCCCCCCCCCCTGGATCCGCCCCTGCTGTAGTCTAATATAAAATCTAGGAGGCCCAATTAGACTCCTTGAGTTTACACAGAAAGCCTCTACGAGACCCGACATGATCAACAGGTTTTTGGCATTTATCAAACCGATATAACAAAATGCTTTCAAATGGTATAGTTAACCACTATAGTTTACCAATATCCTGGCTGGGGATTGCTATCAGAAACAGACAGACGCAACTGGTAGTGATGAGTGAGCTGAATATATTATCATGGTTAAAAGCATATAGAAAACTTACAACACGTTTAAACCTTGCTGCAAACAATTAATATATTACAAAAGATAACCTTCAATGCTTAGCAACTGTATAGTAAAAGTATAGAAAAGGCAGTAATCTATATATGTCTTTAACACAGGCACTGAGAGGGAGTAGAGAAGACTTGTCAACTTCTCAGCTCCTTCTGGGCTGCAAACACCCTTGAGAGGCACACATACAAAGAAAATAATGGGTTACACAAGTACAGTAAACACCGTTCTGTAGCATTATAGGTCCTGAAGTGAATAATTGTAGTGTGTTCTGCTAGCAAACGGTGGGGACCTTGTTTTAAGGGTAGGTTTAAACAAGCATGGAGCAGTAATCATGTAGAATGTTCCGTTGGGTAGAAATTTTAAAAGGACAAACTACTAGAGATTGCAACTCCAAACAAGCATTCCATGAAAAGGGAAATTGTTGTCTGCATGCAGTGTCAGTACGGTGTCAAGAAGGATGCTGCATTTACACCCGCTCAACAGTCCTCTGTGCGATGACAACGATGTCCCAGGTGCTAGTTCAGGCTCCTGATGCTCCTAGCGACATTGTAAGGCACTGGATCTCTTGCTGATGGCTGATCAAGATGACTGGTAGCAAAACTCGCAAAGGTGAAAAGGCAGCGGCCGACCCCATACCCAGATGGGTATCTAGATCCCGGATGGGCATGGGTCATCTCTGCTGAGCTAAGTGGTGCTGGGCTGCAGAGTAGGGTCCCTGTATTAAATAAATAGTGGACCACGTGGCTGTCTCTGCTCCTGGCTCCCCTCAGGCATCCTCACTCCTCCATCTCCAGGCAACACTCTCCTGGTAGTCTCTGGAAAAGCTTGGCTTTCTCTCCCTCCGATTCTGCCAGAGTCTATCTCAGTCTCCCCAGTCTCAGCGGTTTTCCTCACACCTGTCACCTCATCACACTGTCTCTCCCTCCTCAGACCGCTCTCCTTATTCTCCTCAGACTCTTTTTCCGGGCTTCAGGATATCCCTCCTCCTCTGTTGGGGCACACAGTCCCTGGAGTCAGCGTGCGTCTCTCTCCTCAATCTGGCACCTCAGTTCCTTCCCCTCACACACGCCTCCTCTTCACTGTTAAGTGTCACTGTACAAAGGAATTTGAGCCTTCGTATCTCCCTCTCTTTTAAGCAATCTCCTCTGTATCCTGTCAGCACGCTCTCTCTCTCTTTTGTACCCTCAGCAGTCCCTGAAACTCCCCCTTTTCCCCAGTGTTCTCTCTCTCTGTTTTCTGGAGTCAGCACCTCTCTGTCTCCGTCTTGTGGCCAAAAGGAGAAATTGCATTACAACATGCCTTCTACACTTTAAATGTGCTGGCAGAAACCAGATGCCTTTGTGTGATTCTATAGATTAAAGCAAATGCATAGCCAAAACAGCTTTATAGTTTTGAGTGGGGGTTTTAAACCTTCCCTACTCCATCAGTTTTTTTCCGTTTGTGCCCTGCTGGAAGATTTCACTTCCCGTTTTGGAGACGTAAAGTGAGAAAAAAAAAAATCACCCCAAATTTAATAGGCATCTATCGAACACTAAAATCTCCTTTCACTTCTAGTATGCTTGGCACAGCTGGAGTGGGTTTATACCTTCTATTTTCAAATTTTCTGTTAGAATGTCTTTGGAGCAGGCAGAGCTTTTCTGCACACCCTTCCAGGAATGTTCGGGTTCTCTCAGATGTGTGAAATCTTATGTAAACATGTAAGTGTAGTGATGCGAATCTGGATTTACCTCAGTGCTTCCCCATTGTCCTCAGGAATTAAGGTAATAACTTATGTCAATTTCAGGGAATGCAATCTAACATAGAAGTCTCCTCTTGCTTATAAGTAGAAATAATGATGCCACTTGGTGTTTTTGCTTATTTTCATACTACATTAGAGTTAGTGAGATCATTTTTAGTTGCCGAGATATTTCTTTATACAAGGTCGAGGTATTCCAGTGGAAATAACTGAATAAGATACACATAGTACATATAGTATGATGGATTTAGTTATATTCAGAATAGGAACATATTTTTTTTTTTTCAACTTGTGTTTCTGTTTTTCTTAACCTCTATACACAGGTGCACACAAAAGTGAAGCCCAAAAACACCGTTACTAGCTCATTTGGGACCTAGAGGCAATGAATTCAGACAAGCCGAGTTGCATTCAAGTCCTCCTACCCCCCTATACTGGAAAACCTCAGTGCACTATTGATTTGGGAGAAATATCCATTTGTTGAGAACCCCTCCTAAAGCACTGTTGGCATCACAGATGGCCACACGTTTCCTTCCTTCTTTTGCCACGGGAATACAAGGCTCCTCTTCTAATGTAATGAGATAAGAGCAGAATACGTTTCTGCCGTTAGCTTTTCTGGCTATAGTCAATTTCGGTATAATTAAATCAAATAAAACATCTGCAGGGGTCTGAAAATCTTTAAGACCGATTACAAGTTTGTTCAATAAGACCAGGGATCTCCAAACTACGGCCCTCCAGATGTTTGAGGGACTACATGTCCCATGAGGCATTGTAAAAAAACTCTAACATTCACAGACATAAGTAGGCATGATGGGAATTGTAGTTCCTGAACAACTGGAGGGCCATAGTTTGGAGAACCCTGAATAAGACTATAAGAGATCCATTTAAACACGGTATTTGAGAGTAGGTCCCATGGTCAGATGAGTTTTGAAATGCTGGCAGAGGTGAGGGGCGACTACCCTTTCTCTGGAAATCCAGGCCTTTAAGTTGCCATGGCTATGCCAGTCCAGTAAGTGGGTAAGTGTACCGCTATGTGATATTTTTGGATAACAGAATGCCAAGCCACCCTGGTCTTTGAGAAGGGAGAGTATTTCTTGACCATTTTCAAAAATGTTGCAGTAATGTGGATTGGCCGTGAACTGGTATAGAAACTTTGGGAGTATCAAAATTTTAAGTATATTGCAACAGCCAAACAATACATAAGCCCCATTTCTGTAAAAGTTGCTGAGTCTTTTGACGAAGTGGAGGAAACTTTAGTGTAAAACATGTCTCAAATCTGCAGGGATCATAGTACATAGATATTTGATCGCCATTGTGTCAGGAACCATGAAACAGACAAAGACAGAAAATGCAGTAAAAATCACACCTTTAAAATAAAATGGTGCAACTTTTAAACGTAGTCAAAACATAGCCGGGGTTCGTTAGACAAATCGGGTAGTCAGAATAAGCCAGGAAATCAGGAAGCCATAGATCAGCATAGTCAGAGGCAGCGGACAGAATCAAGAAACAGAAGGGATGTCAGCTAGGCAAGTCTTCAACAGGAACACAGCAGAGAGTCTCTAGATATGTTGACCAAGGCGAAAGCATTGAAGAAATGAACCAGGCAGTTTAAATAGCTAATATGTGGGAGTAGAGTTTTATAGTAACGGACAGTCAAACCCATCAAGTCTTGGTGATTTTCCATTGGAGAGTGAGGCAATGTCTGTCTGAATCTCATCATGAGTGATAGGGGTATCTTGGTCCAAACGGACATTGGGGTCTAGGCTGAGGATATTAGATGATGTCCCATCTAGATTGGGCTACTCCTGGGGGTTCGTCTACATGAAGATACAGGAATAGAACTTCCTAAAGGCCTTGGCAATGAATGCATAAAGATTAAAAAAAAAAAAAATTCAGCTTTACAATCACTTTAAGGTAACTAATTAATTTTGCTACCAATACACAAGCTTGAACAAAAACCTGTAATATTTTTCCTGGTACATCACATGGCAGAGCATTATGAGATGCTGGAAAGCAGATTGGCGTGCTAGGTGCTATTCAAAATCAACTGCACCACAATGCATCATGTGCAAAGTGTGGTACCATGCGTTACAGTAACACACATGGTACTGCAATGCAAAGGTGTAAAGCAAGCCCTTATGCGTCTGTGCATGCTTCCTTTCAGCATCTGGTAGACCTGTGAAATCTGTGAAAAGTTCTGGTCTCTAAGTTTCCAACTAATAACCTCTATTATAAGCGAAACCTTTACTCCAGATCCTTGAGTAGTTCTATAAGCCAGGGTAAACACAAGTCATTGCATACATCAGTGTTGCTGGTAGGTATGTAGTGGGCAAACATTGGAAACATTCACAGATGCCGGAATGTATAGTTATAGTTAAAAGCTAATGAATCTACAGCAGGGGTCTCAAACTTGCGGCCCTCCAGCTATTGCAAAACTACAAGTCCCATCATGCTTTTGCCTGTGGGGGGGTCATGCTTGTAACTGTCAGCCTTGCAATGCCTCATGGGACTTGTAGTTTTGCAACAGCTGGAGGGCCGCCAGTTTGAGATCCCTGATCTACAGTATTGAACAAGTGTGTTACATATTACAAGCCAAGCTTACTTTTCACCAAATATGGGCCCAATAGAATATATCCACAATAATTATTTCAACACAAAATTTTACTATTGTGACTCCTGGAGCTTAGCACTAGCCAAAATTTCTGTTGCTATGCTACATCACAGATTATTAATCTTTAGAATTAATGCTAGATCTTTCATCTTTAGAATGTATGCTAAACTTCAAGAACCAAGTAGCAGTTGCATGATTTATATCTCAGCTACAATTCTTGGAAATGATGTTATGTTAAATTGATAGTATATTTTGTATTCAATATTTTGTTATGTTTTGCAGTGAAAAAAAAAAATCTGCAACTTAAAAAAAAATCCCCTTTTTGTAGATCCTAGAAGCACCATTGACATTTCCTGCATTGGACACTTCTGTTGCATAAAATGCCTGCATCTCTAGACTTCGTCCTGTGAACCAATGTGCTGTCGGACACATTATTATCGTGGTCCTGTAAAGCAATACAGCTTAGGTAATACGAAGACTTGGACTGAACAGTGGAGGAACAGCATCTCATTCATGAGATCATCTGTGTGCTCTTTCTTCAAATCATAAAGCTCTAGCTCACTGTGCTATGTGTCTGCCTGGTCCCATCCTCTCGCCGTCTGAATGTTGAGGCGCGGGGGATTATAAAATGATTGAAGAACTATTACAAAATATATATTTAAATATTTATTAAAACCAAACTCCTGTTTAAATTTCAAGTTTCTGATAAAGTGAATATGTTTTATTGCTGTTAATGAACTTTTGGTAGTGGTTTCACCTAGTGGTGTACAGTATCTAGCATATCTGGAAGCGGAGGCTGATAGTTTTTTAACACCTGCACACAAAAAAAAAAAAACACCACAACTAAAGGAATAAAGCACTGCACCATGGTGAATTGTGGGCAGAGCCAAAATTGTGCCAACACAGCACGCATATGCAACAGTACTTGCACCTATATTCTCAGAAGTGCACAGAATACAACCAAAAAATTACCACCTCCTGCTACTACAAATCCCCCTCCCCAAGCCCATAGTCCCCACATTACAGGTCTCAAACAACAGCCCCAATCTGCCCCTAGTACAGATTGTCGCCCACAGCCCTAAATCCCCACTTCCAGCCCATCACCTAGGTACAAAACCCCCTCCCAGCCCAAACCCTTCAGTACAGAACCTCTTGGTACAGACCTTCGTCCGTACAGATCTACCAAACCAAATCCTTCAGTACAAACCCCCCAGCATAGACCTCTTCCCTCAGTACAGACTCCTCCAGTACAGGCGCCCCTTTAATACAGATTTTCTTATCAGACGCAGGTTGTTCCAGGTGAGGTCTTCTTCTTGACATGTAACTGGAGCCAAGGAGGAGCCTTTCTTTGGCTCTGAACTGCCTATACTAGCACTGCAGCATAAGTTCTGTGTCTTACAGTGGCAGTTGCGCTATGCAAAATAAAATAATTGGCTGGCACGAGCCCCCAGAGTGTCGGTACCGCTGGTAGTTTTTTTTCCCCCTACAGGCATGAGGTAAAGTTCCAATGGGTACACAGACTGCATATAAAAACCTGATGGGAGTTCCTATTCCTTCTCCTCCTGTCCAATATTAAAGCTGAAGTTTAGGTAAATAATTTTTTGCAGCACGGATATAAACTTGCCTGTAACAAAGTGCTGCCCCATGTCCAGCTGACTACTGCATAGTATAGATATCATCTTACTGCTGTGGGATCCTTCCCACAGTGCTGATCTTCCGCCACTGCAAATGTGAAAGAATGTTGCCACTTGCTGCCGCCTTCATTTATAGAACTCATAGTATTTTTCCCAGAATGCAAAGCATTTAGATGGATGACAGCATCCAACTCCAATCAATAGACACTGCAAGTTCTATGCATGGAGAAGGCAGGTAGAAGGGGCAAGAGAGCAATGCAATACTTTCACATTTGCAGTGGATGTTAACCCCAGTGGCATTGGAAGATCAGCGCTGTTGGGAGGACCCATCTACAGTGGGAAGATGATTTCTACATTACAGGGCAGGTTATGTTCCTGGTGATGCATAGAGAAAAAATAATGAATTAAACTTCAGCTTTAAAAGTACAAGAAATATTTGGTCTAGCCACATGCCGACCGGCGCACGCTGAGGTTTGTCGGCAGAATGGCACAGACAGGCAAATGGGCGTACAGGTACGTCCCTTTAAATTTACCGCCGTGCCATCACGAGCGCGTACCAGTCGGAACCTTCGCGAGTCTGATCCTGTGGATTCAATTGCCATGGGGATACCCACAAACGCCTCACAGGGCGGAAGAATGGGGAGATGCTAATGTAAACAAGCATCTCCCCGTTCTGCCTAGTGTTGTCAGAGCAGAGATCAGTGATGTGTCATAGACAGCCAAGCCCCCCCCCCCCCCCACAGTTAGAAACACGCCCCTAGGACACACTTAACCCCTACGCTGACACCTAGTGGTTACCCCCGTCACTGCCAGTGTCATTTACACAGGAATCAGTGCATTTGTATAGCACTGATTGCTGTATAAATGCCAATGGTCCCAAAAATGTGTCAAAAATGTCCAAAGTGTCTGCCATAATGTCGCAGTCCGGATTTAAAAATCAGTGATCACCGCCATTGCTAGTAAAAAAAAAAAAAAAATTAATAAAAATGCCATAAAACTACCCCCTATTTTGTAAACACTAACTTTTGCGCAAACCAAGCCATCGCTTTTTGCGATTTTTTTTTTTACCAAAAATATGTAGAATACGTATTGGCCTAAACTGATGGAAAAAAAATTGTATATTTTATTTTTGGGGGATATTTATTATAGCAAAATGCAAAAAATAATGCTTTTTTTTTTCAAAATTGTCGCTCTTTTTTTTTTTGTTTATAGCGCAAAAAATTAAAACCGCAGGGGTGATCAAATACCACCAAAAGAAAGCTCTATTTGTGGGGGAAAAAGGACGGCAATTTTGTTTGGGAGCCACGTCGCACGACCGCGCAATTGTCAGTTAAAGCGACGCAGTGCCAAATCGCAAAAAGTGCTCTGGCCTTTGGCCTGCAAAATGGTCCGGGGCTTAAGTGGCTAGAGTTGGGCTTTAACGATTACATAGTTAAATAGGAGTATTTTATATTTCCATACACTTAATGCAGGTTTTTAATAAATTTCTTTATAGTACCATCTCAACTACTCTCTGCAATCGAATGGCTACAACCATCTTCACCAATCCCCCACTGATGGTGGAACATCTTCTGTATCTGCAATTTGTCATGCAGAATAGCACTGCCTGTGTGAATAATTGATGACCATATGGGTACTAGCAATGACCTGGGGTAAACGGGCACAATTACAGCTAGCCACAATCAATAGCGAGTGATATTTAGGGCCAATGCTTTTTCTCCGTCAATAGCAAGCAACAACTAGAGTAAACACATAAACACAAAAAGCTATGCTGTGCAAGGGCCCGCTATTACTGTTCACATTATATGACAGTGATAGCTGATGGTGGATTGCTTAAAGTGCTGTGTGCTTTCCAACAAAGTGACTGGCAAAAAAACACATCTGGTTACTGCTGCTTGTAACAATTTTCTGTAAATCTATAAAATACTTTTAGAAAGATCTTCATAGTAATAAAGTTATTATATGCACATAATATTAACATATTAGCTGACAGTTACAAAATTGGCCCAGTCCCAAGAGTTGTGGTTATATATGGTAATGCTTCTGCTGGACATTCAGCACTTCACCGGCTGTGCAATTGTACCACCAGCCAAAAAGCTGCAGTGTTGTAACTTCTGGGCAGAGACCCTTCCTCCATGGAGACTTCAGTATGGCTGTCACTTGAATCTACATACCTTAGTTTGAATCGTGTTACCCAGAGGTCAAGTTCATTCCATAGCACTGGCAAGACGTATCATTACTGTACCTGGATTAGTTTCACATTCCAGCACAGAAGCTGTGCTGACAAAATGTAGAGGCCATACCTCATCGTAGACAAACACATGCATTCCTGCCCAAGGCACTGAAACATGAGAAGAGGCAATTTGTGAAACTCACAGAGCTCATAAAATTGTACCATTATTTCCATAAACCTAATAAACTAGAGGCATTTATTGAGTTTACCGTTTTAGCTTTTATACTGACTGCTGTGGCTTGTTAATATACTGTGTTTGCTAGGGGTTTTCTTCATCAAAATTCTTACCCAAAGTAAGACTCATCCTTTAGGGTTGAATATATTTTTATTATATGCAAGATAAGAAAAAAAAAAAAAAAAAAACAAGTAACAACAATGTATCACAATTATCAAGTAGGCACATTGGTAAAAAAAAAAAAAAGGGGGAAAAGAAAAAAAAAAAAAAAAGGGGGGGGGGGGACAAGAGGAGAAGGGAGGTGAGGGAGCCGAGGCGCCCCCTCCGTAGTGCAAAGTACATAAAAGTGCAAGTACGGACAGCTTTGGTGACTAGGAACATTTCGTGAAAGGAACACTCGTTTCCCCCACGCAGTGTCGTCACTCTTCGGACACTGCCCAAGTATAAGTTCTATCCGTTACCCTGTCATATGGAGGAGGGTAGCGGAAGTATCAAAGAAAGAGGCAAAGAGGGGGGGGAAGCACAGCAGATGCTTTTACAAAAGAGGCTATGTGTAATATCCTCGCTTGTTGGCATAAAATCCACCACATGTGGTAGAGCGGGGGGGGCAGATTCAAATAAGTCCATCCCCCCCAAGTATAACTTATGGTCACCCCAGCAACACCAACCTCCAGTCATAAGTGGAGCCAGGTCTGCTCTTTAGATCCTAAGATTATTGAGGAAGAGATCAGATTTGGAGTGGTGACACCAGAGGGACCACAATATGGTTAACTTGTCATATGCGTCCTCCACCTTCGCCTACAGCTCTTCCATGAGCATCATGTCGTTAAGGATATCCACCCAACCAGAAATAGGGGGGGTGGAATTTTTCCTCCAGTATAGAGAAATAACTTGGTGAGCAGCAGAGAGAAAGAAACTTAAAAGGCTCCGCCTCTGTATTAGGCTCATCCTTTAGAGTAAAGCACATTCTGTGTTGAGATAAAAGGATTTCCATGTGCTTGAACTACTGTTAATTCCTGATGATCTATTTTTATTTTTATTTTTTCATAATCTAAACATTTTAATCTTACGCATCAGAGAAAAAATTCACAAATTAAGAGTCTCTTTGTAATACCGAATCAGGGATGGAGGTAGATGAATTTATACATTCATTGCCTCATTTAAAGTCCCAACTTCCCCCCTCCCCCCCACTTTTTGTATAGTAAAAAGTCTAAAATATTTTTTTTTCTTCAAAATTTTCTTTCATTTATATTGCAAAAAAAAAATAAAATAAAATAAAAAACTAGTGATGCACAAATACCACCAAAAAAAAAAAAAAAGTCTATTTGTGTGAAAAAATGTCATTTGGGTACAGTGTTACATGACCACTCAATTGCCAGTTAAATTAGCGCAGCTCTGAATAGCAAAAACGCCCTGGTCATGATGGGAGTAAAACCTTCCAGAGCTAAGGTGGTTGAAATTCCATTGCAATCTGCTTACCTTTATACATATTGCAAGTCTACTTATCTACTATATATTAGTAGCATAGGGAACACATTCTTAAGAAACACTTATGTAATAATTGCAAAAAAAATGACAAGACTCAATGACAATATTCCTTTAAGGGCCTAATAAAATAATCCATTGTGTATACATTGTTTATTAAGGAAGTGAAGGAAATCAAGCAATGAACCAAGAGAGCATAACAACAGCCAACATCAAAACACAGGAAGAGGCTGCTCTGTTGGACAAGGCTGTCCTAATATCATGAGTACAGCTATATTATGGAGGGAAATAGTTCATTTAATAGCTATTTGATGAACAAACCCTTGTGAAATACATTATAGCTGTCAACAACAAAAAAACAAAACAAAAAAAACACACAATTCAAAAGGGAAATTATTAACTTTTTAAACCGGAAAATAAACAAAGGTTCTTACCGCAATCATAAGCTCTACGGGATTCCATATGTGTGTCTGATCACCACTGGAGATATTCCTTTTGTAGGCCACCATACATTTGTGTTTCCCACACAGGGTCGTTGACAGTCTCTGAAAACTGCAAAAAAGAGTACCAAAGAATAATGCTCCTATTATACCAGGAACATGCACACATGACCAAAAATGTTCACAGATAATAGACAGGCTCCAATTGAGGCCTGTGTGTTCTTCATAAAATAACAAAACTGAGAAATATTTTTCAATGTCAATCTACTGCTCCCTGTCATCGTGAGCAGTGATCGCTGTCATGTTATTTTTATATTGTATATTTTTACAAAAAATATGTAGAAGAATAAATATCAGCCTAAACTGAGAAAAAAAATGTTTATATATTTTTGGGGGATATTTATTATAGCAAAAAGTAAAATATATTGCTTTTTCTTTTTTTTTTTTTCTTTTTTTTTTTTAAATTGTCGCTTTTGTTTATAGTGCAAATAATTAAAACCACAGAGGTGTTTAAATACCACCAAAAGAAATCTCTATTTTTGGTAAAAAAAGGACGTCAATTTTGTTTGGGTGCAAGGTCGCAGAACTGCGCAATTGTCAGTTAAAGCGACGCAGTGCCGTATCGCAAGAAGTGCTCTGGTCAGGAAGGGGGTAAATTTTTCCGGGCTGAAGTGTTTAAGGAACACAAAATTAATATACAATCCTCTATACAAAATAAACCAGCTGGTTATACACATTGAACATTTTAAAAATACAAACACTCCTATGGTGGAAAAACAGCCCCCCCAAGGTAAAACCTTCCAGAAAGGGTCTGAAGGAAATTGATCCATTTAGGCCAGGGAGTTTGTTGGCGTTGAGATGGAAAATCCACCTTTGTTCGCGTTGCAACAGAATCTTATGCCAATCCCCTCTCCATATACCAGAATGTATACGGTCGAGGATTAGGAGAGAGAGATTCTAGGGAAAACCCCATTGTGTATGTCGGTAACATGTCTGCCCAATGGAGGACCTGGGTTACACGTCCTCATTGAAGTAATGTGGGGATAAGCTCTTCACCAGAATTTCTGTATCATCTTCCCATCATTAAAAAAAAAACATGCAGTCACAGATGAGATACGATACACCACACTGGGCGTTTAACAGTTGGCATAGTGTTGTGGTCTATAGCGTTCACCATTGGTTAAAAGGATATTTTTTGATGTATTCAAAAACCAACAGAAATTGCATCCACCACCGGTAAAAGTTCCTGCATGTATAAACTCCAGGGCACCTACAAAAACAAAAATCATTGGTCTTCCTATCGAATCGGCTATTCTAAGAAATGATAGGTTTTATACAGTCCAAGCCCTTGTGTGGTATGGAACTGTACAGAGCCTCCACGTCTATGGACACCAGGGCTGACGTGGAGGGAATGCACAGTCCATCAATATTTCGCAGTAAATGCATGGTATCATGTATGTAGCTTGGTAGATTGGTTACATAGGAACATAGGTGTCCATCCAGAAAACCACTTAACCTTACTGTTATTGAGCCATTGCCCGATATAATCTGCCTCCCTGATGGCCAGTGCATTCTCTTATGTAACTTTGGCAGAGTAAAATTTTGGCGTACGTGGTAATTGGGTTCGTATATAGTCCCATTCAGATTTGGTCATTATGTTTTCAGCATATGCATGGTCAACCGGGTTGTAGAACTCCTGATGGAATCTCTAAATTCTGGTATATGTAATTTTACAATACCTTTTTTTGGGGTTTAAAATCCTTTTGCACATGTTCACATACATGTCATTGCCCATAACAACAATGTTCCCCCCTTTGTTAGAGGGTTTTTATAATTAGCAAAGGATTGTCTGTTAGTGATCTCAGTGCTTCTTTTTTGGCCCTAGATAAATTGTAATGATTGTGTTGCGAGGTCTTAATTTTGCAGATCTCACTACTAGTAAGTTTCACAAAGACAAAAGACATTTGAATTTGTATTCAATGTGGAAAACTTATCCAACTTCTTTTTATAAATACATGATGGTGGCATGGGGGGGGTTCTGTTTGATCAAAACGTCCAAAAAGGTGCTCCAGATTGACCTGATCAATTAAGTCTGGGGTATCGTTTTCCTCTAGGAGATCAATCAAAAAGGTATCTGGGCTTTAAATTCCTGACAAATTCTCTGAAACACCTTTGGCGATGGCTTATGCTAGAGAAATGAACATTCAATTCGAGGGCAACAGCTCTGGTGGACATTCCTGCAGTCAGCATGCCAATTGCACGCTCCCTCAAAACTTGCGACATCTGTGGCATTGTGCTGCATGATAAAACTCCACATTTTAGAGTGGCCTTTTATTGTGGCCTGCCTAAGGCACACCTGTGCAATAATCATGCTGTCTAATCAGCATCTTGATATGCTACACCTGGATGTATTATTTTGGCAAAGGAGACGGGCTCACTAACACAGATTTAGACAGATTTGTGAACAATATTTGAGAGAAATAGGCCTTTTGTGTACATAGAAAGTCGAAGTACATCTTTGCATTCAGTTCATGATAAATAAGGGCAAACACAAAAAAGTGTCGTGTTTATAATTTTTCTCAGTGTATGTTGAGTCACACTCTTCTCTCCAATTTGCAAGACAGAAGAGCAACTTGCAGAAAGCAGTTGTCTGTTCTGTTGGAATCTTGGATGAATATTGAAAAAAAAAAGCTAACCTGAAAGGCCTGTAGTAGTGACTAAATAGGGATGTAGGCTAGGGTTGCCACCTCATCCCTTTAAAACCGAACACATATTAATTACACAGGTTCTGTGGCTGATTAAGATGGTAATTGAACTCACTCTGTGCCTTATCTGCATTAAAATTAGCCTCAAAACCTGTGTAATTCATATGTGTTTGGGTTTAAAGCAGGGGTGCCCAACCTTTTGAAGAGCGAGGGCCACTTAAACGACTTGGTAACCGATCGCGGGCCACAATGAGCAGAGTGGTGGATGGCATGTCCGTGTCCACTCTGCATTTGGAGGGCGGACAAGGACACAGCCCACAATACTTTTTAGCAGATCGTATTGGAGGTAGAATACAAGTCGGTTTATATCTGCCACTACTTAGAGGGGAATTGAGGATCCAATTGGTCAGACTGTCGGACTGACTGTGTGAAAGGGGTCCAAGGCTGCTTTCACACTGATGCGCTGTGGTTTACCTGCTTTCAGAAAGCTCACCAAACTTGCAGGTAATAATAGAAGTCTATGGCTCAGTGCAGGTAACCCACAGGTAAACTGCTCTGCACCTGCAGATCAGTTTGAAAGCAGCCCATTAACCACTGCAGAAAAGATATGCCCATATATACACACACTGTGATTTTAGTAATAAACTGACCTTCAACAGTATTTTCTATTCTATCCCAGAGCAGGAGGTCGCGGGCCACATGTGGCCCCCGGGCCACTGGTTGGGCTCCCCTGGTTTAAAGGGATGAGGAGGCAACCCTGAGGTAGGGAGAAGGAAAAAGCTGAAATATAACAAATTTGATAAGAAACAAACAAGTAGCCATGTCACAGCCAAAGATATCGGATGGGTTTAGGAGAAAAGGCTATAATAGGTTTGGGGACGAAAAAGTGGTTAAGCGTTAGGGGTTTCATTCACTACCAACTTCTCCCACATTCTATGACACCTATCTCAAAAGTTTAATTCCTTATAAGTAGTCTCAATTTTATCAGCTGGACATCTTTAATCACGACATCATTTAGATGGGTGATCAAGTTGCTCCCGTTTTAAAGTTATTAACCACTAGCCAACCAGCGCACGACAAATGTACATCGGCACAATGGCACGGCTGAGAAAATGGGCATACAGGTACATCCCCCATTAAATCGCATCACTGTGGGCGCACGCGCCTGCCACATGCTCCGTGATCGTGATTGTGTCAGAGCGTTAGAACGCGAAGATGTAAACAAGGCATTTCCCCATTCTGCCTAGTGACATGACAGGGATCTACTGCTCCCTGTCATCAGGAGCAGTGATCCCTGTCATGTGAGTGGAGGCCCACCCCCCCCCCCCCCCACCGTTAGAACACCTCCCTAGGACACACTTAACCCCTTGATCGCCCCCTAGCGTTTAACCTCCTTTCCTGCCATTGTCATTTACAAAGTAATCTGTGCATTTTTATAGCACTGATCATTGTATAAAAATTACAATGGTCCTAAAATGGGGTCAAAAGTGTCCGATGTGTCCGCCATAATGTCGAAGTCACGATAAAAAAATTGCAGATCGCCCGCCATTACTAATTAAAATGCTATAAATCTATCCCCTATTTTGTAGGCGCTATAACTTTTGCGCAAACCAATCAATATTCGCTTAGAGATTTTTTTTTTTACCAAAAACATGTAGAAGAATACATATTGGCCTAAACTGAGAAAAAAAATGTTTTTTTTTATATATTTGTTGTGGATATTTATAATAGCACAAAGTAAAAAAAAAAAAAAAAAAAAAAAAAAAAAAGTTTGTTTTTTTACAGTGCAAAAAATAAAAACCGCAGAGGTGATCAAATACCACCAAGAGAAAGCTCTATTCGTGGGGGAAAAAAAAAAAAAAAAAAAGGATGTCAATTTTGTTTTGGTGCAACGTCACATGACCGCGCAATTGTCAGTTAAAGCGACAGTGCCATATCACAAAAAGTGCACTGGTCAGGAAGGGGGGTAAATCCTTCCAGGGCTGAAGTGGTTAAACATCTAGTAGCTATCAGAATATAAGCTTAGTTTTTTAAGGTTTTTAGAGATGTTTTGGTGGTGGGCCCAAAATGTAGAAAATAAAATTTAGAGAAATCCCAAAGTGCCAGTAGTTAAATATTTGACAGTTTACTAGGAGAACGTTCATGGTTTGTTGTATCACCAGTGTCTTCTGGCAATATTAGAGTTCGAGAAGTGTAAAAAATAAAGGGTGTATGACATTGGTAGTAAAGAATTTAATATTGTTTTTCTCTATGTGTACATATGGTACGTTTGAGTTTGTGAGCAGAGTTATCAAGTTTGGAAAATACATTTCCTTGCTTAGCACCTCTTCCCATTTCCCCAAATAAATGCATTTAGGAAAGTGATTAATGAACAAGGCCATTTTAACTTTGCATAATGGGACTCCTATATTAACCGTTTGTCGACCCGCCGCAGTACATTTACTGTGGCAGGTTGGCCAGTACAGGCACACTCATGTACCTGTACATGACGGCTTTCTTCCGGGTCCACTCGCCCATGTGTGTGCAGACCTAGAACATGGCGCTGCCATTCACTGCAGCACAAGCTGATCAGCGGGTCCCAACCAATGATTTATGTCTGGCACCTGATGATCAGCCGAACAAATGACAGAAGAGAGGCCTTTGCTGCTGTCCGCAGTGTCCCGTTTTTTTTTTCTCCTTGAAAAGCAGACAGTAAAAACTAGCACATGATTTAGTAAAAACAGCACGAAGTACACACACTAAAATATTGCTAGGCACACACTTAACCCCTTGATCACCCTAGATGTTAAATTCCTTCCCAGCCAGTGTCAGCACAGTGACAGTGTTTATCAGGGATCTGCAATTAGCGGACCTCCAGCTGTTGCAAAACTACAAGTCCCATCATGCCTCTGTCTCTGGGTGTCATGATTGCGGCTGTCAGAATCTTGCTATGCCTCATGGGACTTGTAGTTATGCAACAGCTGGAGGTCCGCTAATTGCATATCCCCGGTGTATATTATCATTGATCGCTGTATTTGTGTCACTAGTGATTTTAGTGGCAGTTAGTCAGTTCCCTCCACATCAGTGTCAGACTGCCCACCGCACTATTGCAGTCCAAATTTAAGTTGTTGCTCACCGCCATTACTAGTAAAAAAAAATTCCAGTATCTATACCAGACATATGCAATTAGCGGACCTCCAGCTGTTGCAAAACTACAAGTCCCATCATGCCTCTGCCTCTGGGTGTCATGCTTGTGGCTGTCAGAGTCTTGTTATGCCTCATGGAACTTGTAGTTCTGCAACAGCTGGAGGTCCGCTAATTGCATATCCCTGATCTACACCATAGTTTGTAGATGCTATAACGTTCAAGCAAAGCAATCAATATACACTTATTGAGACTTTTTATTTTACCAAAGACATGTAGCAGAATACATGTTGGCCTAGATTTTTGAAGAAATTCAAATTTTACACATTTTTTTATGGATAGGTTTTATAACAGAAAGTAGAAAATATTTTTTCAAAATGTTGTGTCTTTTTTTTTTTATTTTGCAAAAAATTAAAAACCCAGTGGTGATCATCTACCACCAAAAGAAAGCTCTATTTGAGCAAAAACAAATTATATACATTTTATATTAGGTACAGCATTGCATGGCCATGCAATTACCAGTTAAATTAGCGCAGTGCTAAATAGCAAAAAAATGAAGTGGGTAAAACCTTCCCAGAGCTCAAGTGGTTAAGGTCCGTCCCTACACTACATTTCAAACAGATGGGATTGATAAATACCGGTACCTTCTTTTCTGAGCAGGAGGGCCTATTGTGCAGGTAGCAGAGAAAATCTATAAAGTAGCACACAAGAGGTAAGCTTCTGTATAAATACTAAGAACTTGAAGAAAAAAAAAAAAGTTTTCCAAAGCTAAATTATATTGTTCAGCAGACTGTCTGGTATTACGGAAAAACAAAGAAAAGGATGTCACTACATATCCCTTTTTTTGATCAGATAAGGTTTGGTTTTGATTTTTTTTTTTTTTTTATGAAAACCAGTGTGTAGCACTCCACATTAACACTTGGATAGATTTAAAATTTTTCAGGGTTTTTAACATAAACTTTCACAACATTGATTTAATACCAGACCAAAAGTATTTAAAGCATTGTACTAATTGCAACACCAATCAATCTTTTATAAAAAAAATTGACTCAGACATTCTATAGATAGGCAACTCCTATCCTCATATTTATTAGTGGTTCCAAATTAATAATAACTACTGCAGTAGGGAACAGACACAAAAGATACGCTCAGCATCTTTCCAAATAACGGTTCTGCTTTATTATGATTAATATTACAATTGTACGTTTACGGTAACAAGGGGCGTTACATAGGCAGGCCAATTCTAATCAGCACTCGAAAGAATGCAAACATGTACTGAAAACATTATTAGTGCCACATACAAAATAGAATACAATTATATACAGAACTTACAAATTTCCATTACAAAATAAAAAACCCTGAGCCAGTACCAAATCACAGTTCTGAAAAAATAAATAAAAATCTACATGTTAAAAAAACAATATTATAAATAAATGTGTATAAATGTGTTGATCTAATAGGATGCTGCGAAAAGCCAACTTGTGTTCCCACAGTGAACATATATGTAATAAGAAAACAGCATAGTGCTCCCTTACCATAAAACTTATATCTAATGTTCACTGAATGGTAACAATTACACTTTAAGTGAATATAGTTATATACACACACACACACACACACACACACACACACCAAATAATGACCAGTTATTGAAATAAATGAATACAATCTGTGCTGTCACCCCAACATATATAAATGGAAAGATTCTTAACCACTTGAGACCCGCAATACGTCTATTGACGTCATGGGGTTTCGCTGGTTATATCTAAATGATGCCTGAGGCCACAGACATCATTCAGATATTGCCGTTTTCAGCTGGCGATTCCCTGCACCATAAGAATGATCATAGTGGCTGTTCCACCGCTTGATCGTTCTTACGGGCGGCGGGAGGGGAAGGCCCCCCTCCCGCCGCCCTCCGGTGCTTCTACCGACTCACCGTTTCCATCGGTGAGTCGTCACAGGATCCGCCGGCCCCAGCAAGTGATCATAGAGATTTCCGGCGGACTAGATTGTCCCCGGAGTCTCTATGATCATTCGGAGGCCGGGCGCGATGTTATGACGTCACGCCCGGCCTAGGTATTCAAATTAACGGCGCCGATCTGGCTAGGAAGCCATGATCGTTTTTTTTTGTTTTTTTTATTCTTCCCAGCCTAGAGGTGAGATATGGGGTCTTATTGACCCCATATTTCATTGTAAATAGGTCCGATCGTGCCATATTCCTATTACAAGGGATGTTTACATTCCTTGTAATAGGAATAAAAGTCATCAATTTTTTTTATTTTTTTAAGTGTAAAACTAAAAAAATTAAAATAAAATTAATAAAAATAAATAAAAATTTAAAGCGCCCCTGTCCCCGTGAGCTCGCACACAGAAGCGAACGCATACGCAAGTCCCGCCCACATATGAAAACGGTGTTCAAACCACACATGTGAGGTATCACCGCGAACGTTAGAGCGAGAGCAATAATTCTAGCCCTAGGCCTCCTCTGTAACCCAAAATATGTAACCAGTAAAAAAAAAAAATTTTAAGCGTCGCCTATGGGGATTTTTAAATACCAAAGTTTGGCGCCATTCCACGAGCGCGTGCAATTTTGAAGCGTGACATGTTGGGTATCTATTTGCTCAGCGTATGCTCCTCTTTCACATTATGCAAAAAAATTGGGCTAACTTTACTGAAACTTTTTTTTCTGAAAAAAACGCGTTTGAAAAATTGCTGCGCAAATACCGTGCGAGATAAAAAGTTGCAATGACCGCCATTGTATTCTCTAGGGTCTTTGCTAAAAAAAACATATATAATGTTTGGGGGTTCTATGTAATTTTCTAGCAAGGAGAGAAATGTCAGAATTGGCCTGGGTCCGAAGTGGTTAAACCAAAAAAAAAAAAAAAGTGTATCCATAAGTCCCAATTTGATCAGTTCAAGAACCATAGGTTTTCCCAAAGATCGTGATTACACTGGAATACAATGCCACCACAGATCATCCAATACAGATCCAATTATTCTCCACCACTATGCGAATTTGCTGCTCACCTTAGAAATATGAAAAGTTAGGTCAAAATTTCGCTCTGTGATTCCACTTTAAGGCATAACTCTACTTCCCTCTCTGGTCCCTAGGGAGCTCAATAACCAAGCCTCTCTGTCACAGTTCACAGCCGATGGAATTGCTTCAAATGTAGAACACAGAAGAAAGGCCATAGTGTAATGTTGATAAAGGATATCTCTAGTTTTACAGCCAAATGAACACTTACAATCTAAAAACACTTTTCCCAGTAAACGCATACAAAAATGAAAGCACCGCTTCTCATCACTACTTCTGGATTTTGCAGCAACCGGAAGTGACGTCACCCTGCTCCGACACATTGCGCCACAAAATCACATGACTTCTGTGGCTCCCAGGTTTGGCGTGCATTTTGCATGTAGGTACCCTGCCTGGTAGGGATAGAACTAGTAGCAAGGAAAGATTTCCAATGAGGAGGGAAAGCGTAGGGCTCACAACTTCTCTGGACATCTATCTACTTGCTTGCCAGGCTGCATTATGTCCCACTCAACAGGGGCTGTCAGTTCAGCTGAATCCTTGTGAACTATCTTTGCATTATTTCAATACAAGTTCTTTCATCGCACTTTGACTTTGTCTTATTGCTGTGGCTCCCCACCTACATGCTGAGCTGCTGCCATTACCCAAGGGGAAACCTATAACCTTAGTGCCCCAGAAAACCACCATTTCCCCATGAGGTGGGAGCAGATCCATCACCCCCCTGCACCCTAACCTCAATATTCCTAGGTTTGTTTTTTACTGAATGAGCACCCAACGTTTCAAAGATAGAAGAACTCTTACAGCTGGCCAGCTCCCCCTCCTCTGGGAACCCAGGCTCTCTGGCTCTCGTTCTTCCATACTTAAGGAATATAGACACAGGTCTAGAATTGAAGGCTTCTTCCAGCTCTCCATGGTCCCAATTCCCAGCAGATTCCTGGGGACATTAGGACTGGAGGGAATACATCAAGACCATGGGAACACACTAAGAAATGGAAACATTTTTTGCAGTGACTTGAATCCAGTTACAAATCAGATTCAATCCATGTGATCCAAGCTCCAGACACAACACTTGAAAACCAATGACCTTGACCAGTTCTACTACATTCTCTGCCACAGTACACACTCAGGTGAAACAGCTCCCAAATCTTATACTCCATTTACAAAACCAAGGTGGGTATAATGCTATTCCAAGAAACCCATTTTTTTTTTTAATTGACATATGAGAAAACAATACAAATGACCAAACAAATCAGCATCTTATAAAAAATGCAAACACAAAAGTTAGAAGCTTCCAAAAGAAACAATCAATTCAGGTTTACATTAAACAGCCATATGGCTATATCTTCTTCACTGAATACGGTAAGAATACAAATAAAGCTTGGCATACTGTATAAAACAGGAATGAAACAACAGCACAAAAGACTAGCACAATATATGGTTATATCCTTTAAAAAAGCAGTTATGACAGAAAAGAAAGAGGGGATGACTTTCAGGCATTCCATTTGGCATCAAAGAGGTGCATTGTATCAAATAGCATTTGCTGAATACATTCCCAAGAAATCAATTTTTAAGTCAATCGCACTCCCACCTATCACAAGCGTAGCGCTACCCCCTGAGGAACCACTTAATGCATGTTTGGTTCTGCATCCTGCCTCTCAACCCCAAGAACAGTCTCAACCCCTCTGGCACACCAGCTTGGTAATATTAGTGTGGGACTGCCAGCAATAGAGAGAAAACAGAGTAATGATAAACCATGAAGTATATTTACCGAAGCTCTGGGTTTCGTCACTTCACCAGCTGTGGTAGTAAATAGAGACTCACACACAATATCAATGAATGAATCAAGTAGCCCAGACGGGGTTCATTGTTTTCAATGGACAAACAGCGGCAAAGTTTATTTATTTTTCTAAGCAAAACTGCTTTTTTATATTTCTTTATAATTCAATATTGGTACGTATATTGGACATGCTCATATATTACAAATGTTGATGCTGCCTTGAAAGATGTTCTGTTAAAACTATTCTTACTTTTTTTTCAGAATATATCTATACTTTCTCCTAAAAATGCCTCTGAGGAAGGGATATTTTTCCTGAAACATGTCAGGCTAATGGAGGAAATCTATGTTCACCTTTGAATTTGTAAAAAATGTATCATGTGTAAATTTCTCCTTGTTTTGCACAAAATGCACTGTAGAAATGGTTGTCGTGTTTTTATACATGCTTTTTAACTATTTTTCAAAATAAATGATATTTTATGATGGGTCTTCTTTCTGTTCGCCCCTAAAGTCCCATTGTACCGGAGGGGATCTTGTGTCCCTTTTTTTAGGGTCCTTATACAGTTAATACTGGGATGTTGGCAACACTCTATTGAGAATGCAATATTTCTCTTTGTGGTTCACCACTTTATAGTTGACAATATCAATGAACCACTCAGAAAGTTTACTAAAATGGATATTAAATTCAATGAACAATGTGATTAAACAGAAACAATAAATGACAGTTGATAACAGTCAGTATAGATATGAAAACGGTGATTCAATAATCACGTATGCAGACAGGTGTACAATGGGACAAGTGTTCAATATGCTTCAAAACCTATATTAAAAACAGCTTCCCACCGAGGCCTCAAAACACACACACACACCAAACTGAAATATAATGTTATTTACATTCAATGCAATATTTAACCTGTACTCAAAGGCTCCCCCATGGTTGTAATTCAGTCTCCAAACTACAAAAATAGAATTGTGATGCTTTTTAGAAGATGATAACATTTCCTTGACGCCAGATATCTTCAGCTAGCCTGTAGTTTAAACTGCAGTATTTGTAATCCAACAGGGCAAAAGAGAGAAAGCAAACTGTAGAATAAATGATACATTGATAACTGTGTAACTGAAGAAATATGGCACTTGTAACTTTTTCCTTATGTGCGAGTGTAATACAGTATTGATCCTACAGCACAGGGGACAAAAAACCCCAGGGTGCTGCTGCATATATCCTGTGAATAAGTAGAATCACCTCTGTGGAACTACAAGACTCAGCAACAGTCTGTAAAATAACTCATTCAGCAAACAGTACACTCTACTGAAATGGGCAGGTGCCCTCTCACCACAATAGATTCAGAGGCTGTGAGGCTCCATCAAGATTCCCCTCCTGATGTCTCAGTCTGATGAAAAAAAAATTGTGCCACCACACAGTACCGCTCCTCCGGATGGTCAAGATGCAGGAAAACTTCCATATGTCCTGGCACTGCACACCAATCCGCTTGCTAAGCTGGCAGGGCTGTACTCTGAAGTCCCTCAGAGGCTGGCAATCCTGCTCCATGCCGTAGACCGCAGTCTCTCAGCCCAGGTCACACACACACACAGACCTCCTGCTGGTTATTGAATGGCGTCCGGAGAGAGTGAAAGCAGGCCATGCCTGTTTTTTTATCTGTTTACCCAGCAGGCTAGTCTGTGACTTGGCATTGTGGGTCTAGTAGTTCCCAGACTGATTTAACAACAAGTCACTTCTTCATCAAACGTCATAAGAAAGATCCTGATAAAGTTTCAGCGGTCACTATAGGGAGCCAAACCCTTACTTAAGAAACAATACATTACTTAACATAACTTTGGTAGCAAACCCCGGTGCTACACAAGCATTAGAGTAAGTTGTATCATTGCCACCACCCTGCTCAAAAAACAAGAGGAAACTCCATAGCAATACATTACAATCTTCCTATCCACTTAGAGGACCAACTAATTGACCCAGAAGAGAGGTATATTTTCCTTAGATTGACCACATAGAACAAACCATAGACAATAGTCAATCGACAATATATCTCACAAACCCTAATTGGGTGAGAGCAGCCAAAAGCTACCTCCACTCATTAAAGGGAATTCTCCTTGGAGGGTGGAAACTAGACAAACATTTATAGCCTTGATCAAGACTTCCTCAGAGGGCATGGTATTCCCGTTCACATTCTTCAGCATCTACTTCTCTCTCTAACTTCCCTGGCTCATGCACAGATGAGGAGTTGTCACACCATGACCACTCCATTTGACTATGTAGCTGAGACAGCTATTCCCCCTAATAATCCTACCACTGAAATCAACCTGGGATTCCCCTTTTATGGAAGAAAAACATATATTCGAGAATCTCTACCCCAATGGGTAAGAACCCCCACCCAGCAAGTAAACCCCCAAATATATATAAAATCTATAAAAAGACCCCTAATGTCATGTTTGCTAGAAGTTTTCAATTCCATGTCCACCAAATACCAATCCTCGGCTCAAGCATTAAAGGCCCCCAGTCTCCCTAATCCCAACACCCAGAAAAGATCACTCCATGTGCACCAAACTACAGCCCAATCTTCCTTATAGGCATCAACCTTAAAATTTATGCCAAATGAATAGCCTCACGCCTACAAGCCCTCCTTATGCAAACAATATACCTAGACCAGATCAGGTTCATATAGGGGTGACAGGTCTGTAACAACACTATCATTTCCTTTTAATAAAATGTGCCCAGGCCTTCAACACCCCTATGTGCCTTCTATCTGTTGAGATGCAGAAGGCCTTCAACCACGCAAGTTAGACCTTCCTAAACACCACATTTCTTCAATAGGGCCTAGACTCCAACCTCATACAAAAATGTCTACTCTGCCAGGGTTTGTGTCAATGACTTCCTGTCCACCAGCTTCCACATTCACAATAGCACAAACCCAGAATGCCCTTTATTCCTCTACTCTAGCAAATGCTCTCCTGGACCAACCCTTTAATCTCTGGAATCCTAATAGGTACGCACCACATTAAACTCTTTACAACGTATATGTATCTGCACATATACACACACACACACACAACTTATTAACATTTCTTGCACCAGGGGGTATAATTCCTGTTGCGGTCATGGCATGTGTACACCCCTGGCTGCTGCCCCTGGAACTAAAGGGGACAACAATGGGAGGCGGTAAAATTGCAGATTTAATTTTTCTAAAACATGGAACTACTGGAAAGAAGACTTTTCTTCGGCATCTGGATATCATAGTAGCACCTTGTGATGAGCTACATAAAATAAATCTGTTCTAATGCTTAATTAGGCATTTTACAGCTGTTCAAAGAGAAAATTTCACAGATTTTATAAAGACAAAAGACACAGAGAACTTGACTCTGAATAATATTATTGAGGTGTTTGATAAACACCATGAGCCTAAAAAGAATAAAACTGTGGAAAGATTTGTTTTCTCCCAGGGGGTCAAGAAACTATAGCTATGTTACAGTACTGAAAATGCGAACACACCAGCTCAGTTTGTTGATATCAAACTCGCTAAATCAGACACAGGATTGTTTGTGGATTCCAAGAGTCTCACCTCAGAGACACTACCAATTTGGCATAGAGAAATGTATTCAGATATGCAGAGCTTCTCAACTGAGAAGAGACAGTCTAAGGATTATTGAAGGTTAAAATGATGGCAATGTGTCTACAATATCTGTTAAAGGGCACATACAACAAAAGTTTCCTTCAACTTCAGTGCAATGTAGGCAAAAAGAATGGAATGTTGGGACTTTATATGAAGCACAGCTAAGAAAATAGAAATTAAAATCAAGTGATCATGGGTTCCAAAAATATAAACCTTAGGTCAAGAATATAACATGATATCATGGTTCAATAGAATCTGAGTAATTTATTATACATGATAATAACTTTTTTTTTGGTTATAAAATAAGTAAAATAATGCTACAGCATGATCGTTTTCTTAATATAAAATAATAATGTAGTAATAATTCATGAACAACATGATGAAGTTGATAATGGTAAAATATAAAACCAATCTATGGATAATAGAAACATTGGTACACGGTAATGCAATTATATTAATTCATAAACAACAATCGTGTAATCAGTAAGAAAGATAAAGTAAATAATAATAAAAATAAAATAAAAGTGATAATAAAATATCACTAATTGCAGAGTCTCAAGATGACATGATGTTGGAGATGTAGCATAAGGCTAAGGCTCTACGCATTTCGTGAGGACTCCCACTCATCAGGACCAGTAAACAAGTGCAACAATCTATGATAAAAGGTAGAAAATTACAAGGTGAACATTTTCTGGACAGAAAAGAAAGAAAGGCAAGAGTATACTAAACGCTCTTACCTACAGTTACTTAAAAGTAAAAAGGATAATATGATTCAAGGTAGAGGATGCCATGAGGGAAACCGAGCCTCCCCCGGAGCTGAGGCTACACAGATGGGGCCACATCGAGGCACAGGGCAGCAGCAGGAGGAACACCAATAGTGAATGTTTGATGCTGGAATGTGTGGATGCCAATAACTGAATATTCTGTGGAGAGAGCGATTATGATAAGTGTATACAGCCTATCCATGTGCCAAAACTCACAAAGAAAGTGAAAAGCTGATAACCGAAAAATCTAAATTAAATGAATAAATAATTCCTAAAAAAATGTGTTACCTTACCATCTCAGTAAGACATCATGAAGGCCAGTGAATGTGAACAAGGAAAAAAAAAAAAAATAGTATGATGTGTGCTCCATCAGCACGCTGTCCTGAAGCCAAAAAACGGCCACAGTATGCCGCCAACACCACGCAGAGTTATAAAGCAGAGGGAGGAGGAGCAAAGCCAACCACTGGACATTGGCATCACTAGGCAGTTGGCGCTCCACATTCTCCCTCGTGTCAAACGCAGTTGGAAAACCAAAACAACACAATGCGCATGCGCCCAACAACACCGCACAATTGGTGTGCGGCGTCAAGTGGTGCCGCACATAGCATGCATGTGACATGGTGTCGATGCGTGGATAGCGACGCCCACCACCTCAAACTCATGAGAGGAAGGTGGGGGGGGGGGCAAAGCATGCATGGCAACTCCCGGGGATGCAGTCCCAGGCGTCCGTAAACACCATGCAGTATCAATAATAAGTTATTAAACTCCTTAATGTTAAAGGCTCTGTTTCCCTCATGGCGTCCTCTACCTTGAATCATATTATCCTTTTACTTTTATGTAACTGTAGGTAAGAGCGTTTAGTATACTCTTTCCTTTCTGTCCAGCAAATGTTCAACTTGTAATTTTCTACCTTTTATCATAGATTGTTGCACTTGTTTACTGCTCCTGATGAGAGGGAGTCCCCACAAAACGCGTAGAGCCTTAGCCTTATGCTACATCTTCAACATCATGTGATCTTGAGACTCTGCAATTAGTGATATTAATTTTATTATCACTTTTATTTTATCTTTATTATTGTTATTTACTTTATCTTTCTTACTGATTACATGATTGTTGTTTATGAATTAATATAATTGCATTACCGTGTACCAATGTTTCTATTATCCATAGATTGGTTTTATATTTTACCATTATCAACTTCATCATGTTGTTCATGAATTATGACTACATTATTTTATATTAAGAAAACTATCATTCTGTATCATTATTTTAAATGTTATTATCGTGTATAATAAATTACTCAGATTCTATTGAATCATATTATCATGTTATATTCTTGACCTAAGGTTTATATTTTTAGAGCCCATGATCACGTGATTTTAATTTCTATTTTCTTAGCTGTGCTTCATATAAAGTCCCAACATTCTTTTTGCCAATGTTGCAAATTCTTTGCATATAACAGGGATGGAGGCAGATGAATTTACCCATTTGTTACCTCATATAGTCCCACTAACCCCGCCCCCTCTTTTCTTGCCTCTTCAGTGCGATGTAAATATTATGGAAAGAAAAAAAAAAAAAAAAGGGGACAAGGAGAAATGTCCAGTATATGATCAGCAGGAGCCATAACAGTTGCAGGGGAAGGAGGTAGGTGATATGTTGCACAAGCCTGACTGCCGTACTCCCACTATACAAACCGCAGCAGCACCCAACACATACTATTCTGGCAAAACAAGCAAATAACAAAAAAACAAAAAACAAACACTTTCCCATAAACCCCCCCCCCCAAAAAAATAAAATAAATAAAGAGAAGAAAGAACTGCCCTCCACGACTTTTGGAGAGGAAGCCAAATTTGGGATGGCATATACGTTTCTTTAAACGTTACATCCAGGGAGGGAGTTAACCCTCAAGGTCTGCATGTTCAGATTTTTCCCTCCTTTGAGGTACGTCATTTCATGAACAGTGGGAGACCAATCTCATCCTCTGTTCAGTGAAGATGATGGAAATATTTTTCTTTTAACATCAAAAAGGGACATCGCATATCTCAACAAAGAGATCAAGACTACTAGGTCCAATGACAACCAAATATCCCAGATCCCAGACTTTAAGAAAAAAAAGAAAAAGAACAATTGTACTAGCGAGAATTGTAACAAGAATCTTGTGACTAGGAATTTTACAAAGACAAGATAGCATTCACAGGTGGTTGTGCCTACAGATGGCAAAGAGGAATGGCATCTAGAAGAGGTAGACCATATAGGCAGAATTTGAATGGAGAGACATAGGATTATGGATCTGAATCTGACTCGTCTATCTTCCATTTCCTTACAGAGATTAAATACTACAATATTTAAAGAGAAAGTCGGAAAAGGGTGAGCACACAAGTGTGGTAATGGTGGTGGGTATGACTCACAGGGTGTTGGTAGTAAGAAACTTATGATTTCACCTCCTAAATCCCCATTGGGATCTATTATGAAAATGCTTTCTGCAACCCCTAGCAATACTTGTGGTGAACAGGTGGTGGACCCAATACAACTGTCCATGTTCAAGGGTGACCCCAATACTAAGGATCTAGGTGCTATTTCTAAAAACTTTGGCCAGCAGACCCCCACCCTCAACCTGGATAGGCTCCCTTTAGATCAGGCAATGGGACCACCAGTCCCAATGAAGTAATAATTGTGAATAAACAATCCTGTGAGGACTATCCACCTTCCCCTAATGACCAGGCACCCATGGAATCCCCATCCTTGGATATAATCAATCTGTCATCCTATTACAAGACATTCCTCAAGCAAAGTGTAAAAGTGGATAACATGTCACTTTGGACATCCTCTAACACTAACCTCACATGTTCTCAGCGAAGCATGTTGCATGACCTTACCCATAACGACCACATTGTTATCAAACCCTCTGAAAGTGATACCGGCTAAGGTGGTGGATGATCTGAGGGCAGACTTCAAGGCTCTTATCGGGGGTGCCCATCACATGGGCATGATCGATAAGGACCGATTTCAGTATTTGGATGTCAAGTGGCCTGTGACCCCCACATTTTATGCCCTCCTGAAAGTGCACAAATGTTTGATTAAACCTCCTGGATGCCCCATTGTTTCCGGGATCAGTTGCCACACTGAAATGGCCAGTAGGTACATTGACAGCCAGTTGAGACCCCGTGTAATAAAACGGCCTTCGTATCTCAAAGATACCCTTGAACTATTAAAAGTTGAAGGCCTCAGTGTCCCACTGGGTTCTTACCTAGTGGTGATTGACATTGAGGCACTCTAGTCGAGTATCCTTCATTGTAAGGGTGTAGAGGTGGTCGCCATCTTCCTTCAAGAGCTGGAAAGAAATAGCTGGCCATTTTCTGATTTCCTTCTTGAGGTATTAGAACATATTTTGACTAATACATTTGTATTTAACAGAGTTACCTACCTCCAGGTACAGGAGGTTGCGATCTTGCGATGTGGACTTCTTGTGCTCCATCTTATGCCAACCTGTACCAGTGAGGCTGTGCCAGTATACCTTCGTCACATCCTCTTGAGGGCATCAGTATATCGACGATGTACTCATGATATGGACAGGTTCCCCAGTGGAACTACAAGAATTTATGCTCTTTATCTCAAAAAATGACTATAATTTGAAGTTCATAATGTAGTTTGGTGCACAGAGAATTGCTTTTTTGGATTTGAGGGTATTACTCAACCTGGATGGGTCTCTACATACAAATCTATATTGTAAGAGTGCGGCAGGCAACAACATCTTGCACTAGAGTAGTGCTCATCCTCACTCCCTGGTACGGAGTATCCCTCATATTTTATCATGTTTACGTCTTTAAGAAATAAAATGTTATATATATATATATATATATATATATATATATATATATATATATATATATATATATATATATATATATATATTTATTAATTACACACACGTACATACACATATACACACACCTCACTTTTTTGAAAATATTTAATTATATCTTTTCATGTGACAACACTGAAAAAAATGACACTTTGCTACAATGTAAATGAATTAGTGTACAGCTTGCATAACAGTGTAAATTTGCTGTCCCCTCAAAAATAACTCAACACACAGCCACTAAGGTAACTCTCACTCTCTCATACTGGTCACTGGAAGTTCAACATGGCACCTCATGGCAAAGAACTCTGAGGATCTTAAGAAAGGAATTGTTGCTCGACAAAGATGACCTAGGCTATAAGAATATTTCCAAGACCCTGAAACTGAGCTACAGCACAGTGGCCAAGACCAGACAGAGTTTTAACTGGACAGGTTCCACTCAGAACAGGGCTCGCCATGGTGGACCAAAGTAGATGAGTGCACATGCTCAGCGTCATATCCAGAGGTTGTCTTTGGGAAATAGAAGTATGAGTGCTGCCAGCATTTCTGCAGAGGTTGAAGGGGTGGGGGGTCATCCTGTCAGTTCTCAGACCATACACCACACACTACATCAAATTGGACTGCATGGCTGTCATCCTAGAAGGAAGCCTCTTTTTCAGAGGATGCAAGAAAGCCTGCAAACAGTTTGCTGGAGACATGCAGACTAAGGACATGGATTACTGGAACCATGTCCTGTGGTCTGATGAGACCAAGACAAACTTATTTGGTTCAGATGGAGTAAAGTGTGTGTGGCCACACCCAGGTGAGGAGTACAAAGACAAGTGTGTCTTGCCTACAGTCAAGCATGGTGGTGAAAGTGTCATGGTATGAGGCTGCAAGAGTGCTGCGGGGACTGGGGAGCTACAGTTCATTGTGGGAAACATGACATGTACTGTGACATACTGAAGAAGATCATGATCCCATCCCTTCTGGAGGGCAGTATTCCAACATGATAATGACCCCAAACACACCTCCAAAATGACCACTGCCTTGCTAAAGAAGCTGAGGGTTAAAGGTGATGGACTGTCCAAACATGTCTCCAGATCCAAACCCCATTGAGCATCTGTGGGGCCTCCTTAAACAGAAGGTGGAGGAGCGCAAGGTCTTCAACATCCACCAGCTCCGTGATGTCATCATGGAGGAGTGGAAGGACTCCAGTGGCAACCTGTGAAGCTCTGGTGAACTCCATGCCCAAGAGGCTTAAGGCAGTGCTGGAAAATAATGGTGGCCACACAAAATATTGACACTTTGGGCCTAATTTGGACATTTTCACTTAGGGGTGTACTTACTTTTGTTGCCAGCGGTTTAGACATTAATGGCCGTGTGTTGAATTGTTTTGAGAGGACAGCAAATTTACACTGTTATACAAGCTGTACACTCACTAATTTACATTGTAGCAATGTATAATTTTTTCAGTGTTGTCACATGAAAAGATATAATAAAATATTTACAAAAATGTGAGGGGTGTAATCTCTTTTCAGATACTGTATATATTTTCTGGCTTTTCAATTTCCTCACATTATTTGGCAAAATCTGTTTTGGGACCTGGAGCTTTCTAAGAGATCCGGGTGGGATGAAATCTCTAGTCCTTGGTCCAGAGTTTGCGAACAGCCAGCACACTAATTGTACAGATGTGTGCTGGACTTTAACCACTTGCCCACTGGGCACTTTCACCCCCTTCCTGCCCAGGCCAAATTTTCAGCTTTCAGCATGGTCACGCTTTGAATGACAATTGCTCATGCAACACTGGGCCCAAACTACATTTTTATCTTTTTTTAGACAGAACTTTCTTTTGGTGGTATTTAATCACCACTGGGATTTTTATTTTTTGCTAAACAAAAAAAAATAAAAAAATATATTTTTTCGTTTAAGTTTCTTAGTTTCTGGTATAACATTTTGTAAAATTTTCTCCTTCACTAATGTGCGCTGATGAGGCTGCACTGATGGGCACAGATTGTCAGCACTGGTGGACTGCACTGATCAGTGCCCTAATTGTCAGTGCAGATAATCCCTTTCTGGATTTGCTTGTTTTCTTCTCTCCTCACGCGCTGTCAGCGCGAGGGGAGGATTGGTGATAACCGTCAAATCCTGTTTACATTGTGTTCATCTGTGATTGGACACCCCTGATCACATGGTAGAGTGCCGCCGTGAATAGCTCTTTTCCCCTTATCACAGGGGTGCGCAGGCAGCCCAAGCATGGGAAGACATCATATGGTCGCCTCCCGGTAAAGGGTGGCCGCTCTGTAGATGTCATTCGGCTATAGTGTGGTCATGTCGGGGTTGTGTAATGACCTGACTGGGGTTCGGGGGTCCATCCCGGCCGACAGAGAAGGTCTTCACCCAGGAGTCAAGAGGGCTCCACCTAGGAGAGAGGTGAAAGCCAAAGCAGAAAGTGGCTGCTAAGTGTGTGGTCCAAACGTTGGAGGGCGAGCAGTCTGTAGAAGACAGGCATGGGCCTGGAGTGTAAGGCCAGAGCGGCAGTGCTCCAAGCCCAAGCCAGAAGGGCTGAATTTTTGTTTGGAAAAGTTGAGCAGCCCTGGGTGGGAAATTCATGGTAAGGTGTTTTTCTGAAGGGTCTTAATAAAAAAAATCAAAAAAGCGCATGTACCTTTTCAAAAATGCAGCTGCAGGGAAATGACATGATTTTTGACCATGCAATTTCCATGCAGTTCCCGCACCCACACTGCAAATTTACATGTGTGGGGGTGCCATTCAGAAGGAATGGCAGCCCCCCCCCCCCCGTTTTTGCAGAGCAGTGCATTTTCACTGCGAGGGATTACAGTTTATAGGTATCGCCGCCATTTCTGGACCCACAGCCACATGCAGAATTGTGAACCAAGGATAACAGTAGCATTATCTGGTGCCACATACCACAGGGGCCATGACAAAAAGTTTGTATGGATCTGTTTACATTTCAGTGTGCAGTACAAGCGATATGGCAGATTGTGATGGGAGTTTGGGAAGCAGTCCTATACTGTATACCATGCATAGGGAAATAACATTAGGTTATAATCTGTAAGCAAATAGGTCACCATTTAATTCAATTCAGATAAAATAGGAACAATCAATCAAAAACACATTACAGAACAAAAAGGCAAGATATATTATAAAATTAGCAAACCTGTACAGTCTTTTAGTTTAGTTAACCTACAGCGTTTTAATTGTTGCAATCCTTAAGGCCTCATTCACCCTAATGATGAAGAAAATGGTGTTTATAAATGTGATACTTTGAAAAATGATTGAAAAACCTGCATTTATAATCTTGCCATTCACACACTGTTTAGTTGTAATCATTTTAGCTGCATTTAGAGAAAGTAGAATTCTGTGCATCCAGGATCTGAATCTACAAATGCAGAAAAACATAACTTGATGCATGTAAACGGGACTAAACCCATAGTATAGAATGCATTGCATGGGAACACACAAACTCACTGCAAATGCAACGCAGTAAGAAATGAAAGAATGACAAATGCATTGCAAATGCATGTAAACAGGCATTCAGAACTGCACACTGAATGCGGGGAATGTAATGTAAATAAGCCGTTAAAGCAGAAACATCTAAACACAGGAAACGGTGATCTGAGAAGTATAAAAGCTGTGTGAAAAATGTGACTTAACTCAAAAGTCAATCTTCTCTCAACACCACAACAAACTGCTCTGAGGTTGATGAATGTGGGTCTCCAGCCCCATCTGGTGTATACGGTCATAATCACTACGTATGGAACGTTCACAGGTCTATGAGCTCATTGTGCTGCATGGAGTCCTGTGATATGCAAATATAAAAAGGACAAGCCTAATGTCCTCTTATGACAGGCCCACGTTGTTTAAAATAAGGGTACCAGGGCAATTGTCAACACTATGCCGTAGTTTGAAATATTAGAAAAATAGCAAGGGTTACTGCCAGAAGCTACCAACACCATGCATGATTGCTGCATCATATGGGTACATGCTCTTGTTGCGGCCAGCTTCCAAGTGCCGTAGGCTAGCATATAAAATTACACTCAAAATACCGTTACATGACCATATCCACTGTCACTATCGGATAAATCCAAATAGTAACAGTGGGCCCCTCTGACAGAAATAAGTCCTTATGTCACTCCTCAGAATTTACAAGGCCGAAGCCGTAGCAAACATATAATAAGAAAAAAGAAAGAAGAAAAAAAAAAAAAAAAAAGACCCTTTCTCCTGCCCAGGAAAAAAGAAAAGTAGCTACCTTAGGTTTCGGCGAACACATAGGACATATGATTTATATCAAAAATATTTTTATTTCTTTCTAATCATAAAATAATAAACCCTAATTGAATTGCATCAATCGATCCTAGGTGTTTGCACAACATTAACCGAAGATGACCCAAAGATCATCCTTATCTGCACAGTTCATACACCCTGACTTCAGCAAACAAAACCAGACAGACATACTCATACATACAACAATAAAACAGATAGAGGCGCCTCCTATGGCTATACATGTGGCGATATACCGAGTAAGATCAAATCGTACCAAAATTACGCTTCTGCTTGGAAGCATGAAAGAAAAATCTCTCGGAAATCGGCACATGTATGGTCATCAAAGTAGCAGTTATTGGAAATGGGGATAATTATAACCAAACAATGGTCCTAATCTCTCATTATTACCTCCATTAAACCTACATAGCCATTTTCTTTAGTTGAAATAGGAATATCACAGGCTCGTGATTATAAAAGTTTCATGAAGATCTCTCAGTTAGTTCAGTCAATTATTATAACTCTGAGTCTCCTTCTACTTCATCACTTATAGCAGAGTGTAGCAAACCTGAACCCGACATTTAATCATGTGAAACCTTCACCTTCACTTTTAGTCCTTTGCAAGCAGCGGCATAAATGACAGTCAATACTGAAAATGTAATAATCAGTGGTGGTGAATTGATTATATCCAACCTCAGTCGTATTTAAGGTGCACTATTTGTAACACGTCAGACTTTCCTATGATGCTATAACTGTTTGAGAGTTCCATATATTCAGCAGTTCCATAAAAGATGCCTTGCATTTAAGGTCAAAGGAATCTATGCCTTGAAATTGTCGGCAAGAAGAGGTGACTTTGACCGCATTCTGTTACAAAAGGAGAAATGGTGGATTTTTACTTTAAAATTATATTATAATATATATATATATATATATATATATATATATATATATATATATATATATATATATATATATATATATATATATATATATATATATATATATATATATATATATATATATATATATATATATATATATATATATATACATATATACACAGATGAGTACATGCTGTATAAAAGCCAAACTGTCTTGGCATCACATGAATAGAAAAACTCTACGCTTTTCGTGAATCCCCTTCACTCATCAGGAGTATGGATGCAAAAATTCATTCACTGCAAGTACAGAAAAATCAAATATATAAATATAATAAACCCTTCATAAAAATAGGGGAGGGAAACCTTTCTGAACAATACATAAAAGTTCCCTTAGGGGGTATTTAGATATACTAATACTTACAGATCAGCCCAAGAACTGAACCGGTGTTCTGGCGCATAGAGTCCGGGCATGCGCAGTACGGAGCAGACGAAGCTTTGGAAAACCTCCGAAGCTGAACGGCGCCTGCGCCGTGAGTGGAGGTGGTAGCCCCACCATCCAATCAGACATAGGGTTGTGAATTTTAGAGGGCCCCTCGCGGGCGAGCTTCGCTCGCCACGCTTCGGGCTCGGCTCTTTTTTATTCTAACTCTATGTCCACTTGGATAGTGGGGATAGAACCTGGACTCACGGCGCAGGCGCCGTTCATCCTCGCCAATTTTCGGAATCTGTGTTCCTGTGTACTGCGCATGCGCAGTACGCAGGGGACACTATCTGATGGAGGACGCTATTTGACAAGACACCGGCTCATGTGAAGATGAAGGGAGTGGGAGAGGGAGTCCCCATCAAATGCCCAGCCTGAAGCTGAGGCAGGAAACCCAAACCAAGTCAGGGGGTCAGCTCGTAGGCAGGCCAAGTCATCACAATGCAATCCCAGAGAGTATAGATGATCTAACAATCTGCACCAATCTGGAAGATAAGGATTGTATGGCGAGTGGTGTGGGAAAAATATGAAAAAAGTGTATGTGATTGTATGCTTATACCTGCGTATATTCTGTACAGCACTTGGCTTCTGTAGTACCTTACTAACAGATTGTGTCAATCTGTTTAGATGCTGCAGGTGCAATGTTCCCTTTATCCAACATTTTGTGTGCTCTGTGTTGGATGCTGTATTACTGGAGAGCTTTTGCTAAAGAGAGATGGAATATGAATATAATTTACATACATACATACACACACACACACGTCAGAGGCAGCTGGTGAAGTTTAGGGTGGGGGGGCAGGGTGCAAGGCCTTTCCTTTTTGACCCCTCACACTTTTCATAAGCCCCATCCCTTATAGAATCCACCCACACCCTCCCCTGTATTCCACTTGCTTCCACCCATGGTGTCAGGACTCATACAGCTCAGCATCACAGGACAGAGTATACAGATCACCATCACAGATTGGGTATGTAGATCACCATCACAGATCAGGTCTGTAGATCAACACCACAGATAGTATATAGAACCTCCCCTCACAGCTGTCAGCACCCCCCCCAGCTTGCGGCACACTCACAGCAAACCCTCCACCCCCCCGCGGGTGGCTCACCACTGCTAGCTGGCAGGTAGTCATCTATGGTGATAATCTGTAATGCAGTGGGTGGCTCATGGCTGAAGGAGAGCCAGTGGCTTACCATCACAATGGAATATTCATCGGTAAATAGGCCCCCGGCTTGGGCCACGCAATCTATCCACTAAGCCGTGACGTCACTTCCGGTTGCTCTGTGCCAGTGAGAAGCCGGAAGTGACTATGTGGGAAAGCATTGCCTATGTCCTATGGCGGTGCCAATCAAAACAGACAGTGAAGAATGACATGGAGGTGAACGAATGGGAGTGTTGCGGCACATAGCATTGTACCACAATGCAGCACAAAACCCCGCAAATTAATTTAATATATATATATATTTTTTAAAAGCGCTCCCTATGGACGGGCCGCCACTGATGCAAGTTCTCCTTTGTTATAGAGATAATTATACAGTGTCTATCTCCTCTGCCCCCCCTCCCCTCTTCCCTCTCTGTGTGTCACCTAGTGACTGTGCTGCCCCATCCCCTTCCTGCTGCAGGAATAACCTATATGTATATTTACTATCCAATCTGTCTCCTCATACTGTGCCCCGCTGTCTCTTTATTAAAAAAATAAAATAAAATAAAAAATCCTTCACCGTATCTCACGACTGCTCCCGGCGGTCACGTGACTGGCTGTATCATCTCCTAGCACAGCTGGTTACGTGAGCGCTGGGAGGCGCAGTAAAATACGGTAAAGGAGGATTTTCTTTTTTTTTTTTAATAAAACACAGAGGCAGTGGGGCACTATATGAGGAGACAGCATGGATTATGGAAATATAGGGAAGTGGGTTAACAACCCCTTTAAGTAATACACCAAACACCTTGACAGCAGCATTGCAATTCTGGAGATTGTAGAGGGTGGGTAGTATTAGACTATCAGATTTATAAGGACTTGACTAACAAATTGAAGCTGAACTCCATATTTTACATACATAAATAAAAGCTGATCATTGTAACCACCCCTATCAGTGGTAAATGGTTTGTCAATCAATACCCATCAGTGTCGCTAATCAGTGGCACCCAATGCCCATCAGTACCACCTATCCATGCCACCCACCAGTGCCACCCATCAGTTACTATAAGTGCAGCATATTAGTGCCTCATCAGTGCCACCTAATCAGTGCCCGTAAGTGCTGCCTCATCAGTGAAGGCCAAAAATGACTTGACAAAATTTACTGACAGGAAAAAAAAAAAAAAAAAAAAAAAAAAAAAAAGGAAAAAATTTATTTATTTTTCAAAATGTTTGGTCTTTTTTTTTTTTGTAAAAAATAAAAAACCCAGCACTGGTTAAATAAAACCAAAAGAAAGCTCTATTTGTGTAAAGAAAATGATAAAAAAAAAAAAAAATCGTTTGGGTACAGTGTAGCACAAGTGCACAATTGTCATTCAAAGTGCGACATTGCTGAAAGCTGAAAAATGGCTTGGGCAGGAAGGGGGTGTAAGTACCCGGTAGGCAAGTGGTTAACCACTTGCTTACTGGGCACTTAAACCCCCCTCCTGCCCAGACCAATTTTCAGCTTTCAGCGCTGATGCACTTTGAATGACAATTGCGCGGGCATACAACACTGTACCCAAATGAAATTTTTATCATTTTTTTCCCACGAATAGAGCTTTCTTTTGGTGGTATTTAATTACAGCTGGGAGTTTTATTTTTTGCTAAACAAACAAAAAAAGATGCAAAAAAAAAAAAATCATGTTTAATAGTTTGTTATAAAATTTTGCAAACAGGTCATTTTTCTCCTTCATTGAAGTGCGCTGATGAGGCGGCACTGATAGGCTGCATTGGTGGGCACTGATAGGCATAGTTAAGGCGGCACTAATAGGCACAGATAAAGTGGCACCGATAGGCACAGATAAGGCAGTACTGATGGGCAAAGATGGCCACAGATAAGATGGCACGTATGGGCACTGATAGGTGGGTCTGATAGGTGGCACTGCTGGGCACTGATGGGCGGCACTGCTGGGCACTGATAGATGACACTGATGGGCACGGATATGTGGCCTTGGGGTGCAGCACCGTTGTTGAGGCAGATT
The DNA here is from genome assembly GCF_037356315.1 of Lithobates pipiens. Lineage (NCBI taxonomy): Eukaryota > Metazoa > Chordata > Amphibia > Anura > Ranidae > Lithobates > Lithobates pipiens. Next base: position 3,321,049 of record NW_027507685.1, on the reverse strand, counting down.
GTGGGCACTGCTGGGTGGCACTATGGGCACTGCTGGGTGGCACTGACGGGGGGCACTTATTTTTTAATGAGGTGGCACTGGCAGGGGGCAGGTGGGCACTGGGGACCGGTGATCGGCTCTTTTTTTTTCTCCTCGCGCAGTCAGCGAAGAGGAATAATAGCCGGTTACCGGCTCCGTTGTATCACATGATCAGCTGTCATTGGCTGACAGCTTAACACGTGATAAGGGGTGGGGATCGACCCCTTGCTCGGATCAGTGATCAGGCGAGTCTCATAGACTCGCCGATCACAGAGTGCGCCGCGCGCGCACCCCTCAGGGGGCGCGCAGGCTGCTCGTGCACGGGACGACGTCAATAGACGTAGTCCCGGCAAAGGAGGTCCGCGCTGTAGCAGTCATTCGGCTATAGCGCGGGTCTCAAGTGGTTAAGGAAGTTGAAAAGAAAATAACAGACTTACTGGCCGGACCACCAGGTGAAAATAAAAGGGAGAAGCCAGAAAAAAAAAAAAAAAAGAATGCAGCCACCACAACACATTAAATGATAGGCTGCAATATATATAATTCATTATTGTTTTTAGTATTGTTATCACTTTAAGACTATGGGGCTGAATAACTAAGGAAGTTGAAATGTTCACTCAAATCATGTGAATATCTACTTTCTTTATCCCAGCATGTGAAAAGTAAAATTGCTGTTTACTTATTTAATCTGCACATAATTCGATAACTGAAGTGAATATTCACACAATTTATTGAGTAAACATAATCTGCACCTTTAGTAATCAGGTATTAGAATTTCATTCAGATTTTTGCTATACTATTTGAGATTTGAATGCATTATTTTTCCTGAACGAACCGCAGGTTAAGACGGGTCCTCTGCTCTTTGTCTCAACCTTCTCAACTGCCGCAGAGAGGCTGAAGCATCCACTCACCCTCTGCTTCCCACTGCAGATCACAGGAGACATGGAGAGACTGTGGGAGCCCCTTTCTACAGCAAGCATCCACAGCACTATCCTGGGAACTGGTGAGAGGGCTATTCATCCATTATTGGACACTGCTAATGAAGACTAAATGCATCCAACCCATGCTAGCCCTATAGTGCACTTCTACCAAACCTATACTGCACCCATACCAATCTTATATTGCAGGCGTACTGAACTGTCAATGCATCTGAACCACATCTACCATGAAAATGTGTCAAGACTTTGTACCTATACTGCATGCACATTAACTGGGACTATCGTTAAGTGCAAAGATGCTCTTAAAAAGGGCCCCAACAATAGTCGGCAGAAGAACATCTCAAAAGGTCTGCCCCTCCTGTAATTAAATGAATTATTCTGCAGGCCCCCTTTGTTCTAATACATCCTCCTTTTCTTTTGAATAGAGCATACCCAGTCAGCCTATGACTAGCATTAAATGCGTTCTGGCAGTATAGTTCCAGCACTCTGTACATTAAAACTTTACTACTGCACTTGAGGTGGCCTTGCTACCTTAATGCTGATCTGGGTGCTGAATGATATCATATGCCTAGTCCTTTCTGTTAATCATGCTGTATGCCAAACTGTGTGGTTACCATTGTTAATCCATTTTACGCTTGCCTAATTACTAACCATATTTGGTTACAATATATTATGTTTTCGTTTACTACCTTGTTTGGTGCCAGTTTTCTTTGCCATAGCACTACTATTGGGTACCAAGAATTACTTTCAGGGATTTACTGCAATATTGATTCCTTTTACACTCAACCTGGTATGCCAGAGGGGCTGAGGTTCTTGAGAAGGTTGGGGGGGGGGGGCGGATTAGGAAGAGGACGCATCCTATCCCGTGGCCTAGCACTACATATTAACCCTGTGGGGGTTAGACATAAATGCCAAAAAAACAGCCAAGATCAGTATAAAACAGTAGCCTTGATCCAACAATAGAGGACCTATACTGCCAGTGTGCACTGATGGCAGCTGTACTAGACCTAAACTGTCTGGGTAGGCATGGTCAAGAATGAACAGCAAACACAGTGAAGGAGAAATGGGTGGAAAACTTCAAGATGGACCATAGGGGCAGTCCTTAAAGTTACGTGAGCGTGAGCATAAAACTGCACTGGTGCAACAAATAATTTCAAAGAAAGCAGCAAACACTACGAGAACTTTTTTTATAGGTCATAAATCATGTAAATCTCATGTGTTGCACTAAGGAGATGGCGGTAGACTTCTGCAGTGGAAGGGGCCCCTTCAGTCCTGTCCTGGTGCAACTGGTGAATGCTCCAGGGTCTTTGCAGCAATCCGTCAAAGTCGACAAGGCTGAAATTGTTGCGGATTGTCTTGCAATTTCGCCCTTAACCTCATGCTCTTTAGGACTAGCTCTGTCTCCTGCTCACACAGACAGGTCTGGATGCGTGGACTATTGCGGTGCTAAAAGAGGGGGCTTTTCCTGGGCGGTCCAATGAAAGCTCTCCATAGCTCCTTCTACTCAGAGAAAGTGTATTGGGACCTGTAGTTCAGAGAGTGTCAACTAGTGATGGCCGAACGGTTCGCCCGGCGGTCGTTTCGCGGCGAATTTCCGACTTTCGCCGTCCGCGGGTTCGAACGCCTTTTTCCGTCGTTCGCCCCGGCGGACTTACGTGTTTAATGTATACAAGAACTTTAACCTTTCGTGACACGTTTATCATGTGTTACAGGACAACCAATTGAGACATGACAGCTCATGGACACTTGGACATTCCCCCTAACCTATAAATACACCCGATCCGGTGGCCATTTTACATTCTTTCTTCTGTCACTGTAGGGAAAGGATCCTGTGTGGAGTAGGGACAGAGAAAACGCTAGCTATTTGGTACACAAAAGTTCTTTTCAGGACTGGTATAGGTGTTAGGTCAGCAGCCTGAGTTTCTTTTGTCAGTTTAGATAAAGGGACAGAGCGCTGTATGCTGCTATTTTAGGGACAGCTCAGCCAGATTAGTCTTTCTTCATCATCATCATCATCATCATCATTAGCTGTTACTATCAGGTCCACAAAAGAGCTGTTCCAGCTAATCGTTCCAGCCTACTCTTTTTTGCCAATTTGTATAGGGACAGGCAGGAAGCAGTGTGTCAGGCAGTGAGGATAATTTTAAAGACTTGCTGTTACTATTAGTTCCACAAAGGTTCTTTTCAGGACTGGTATCAGTGGTACGGTAATAGGCTTGTACACGTATAATATTCTTTCTTCCAAATATAGAAAGAATATTATACTTGACTGCTGCCCTTCTGCTGCAGTCTGCTAATCATTCACAACTCACTTGTTCCACAAAGCTCTTTATCAGGACTGGTAACTTGGTCTGTCTAGGGTGCTACGGTACATAGGCTTGGGTGCGGTACAGTCTGCTGTTCTGTAAGGACCGCTATCGGTCCACAATACATAGGGTTGCCGTGCACTACTGCTGACCGCTGCCCTATACTGCAGCAGTCCTTCATTGGTATAGGGACTGACGTACAGTCTGCTAATCACTAACACACAACCTGCTTGGTCCACAAAAGTTCTTATAAGGACTGGTAACTTGGTATAGGGTGCTACGGTACATAGGCCTGAGTGCGTTACAGTCTGCTGTTCTGTAAGGACCGCTATCGGTCCACAATACATAGGGTTGCCGTGCACTACTGCTGACCGCTGCCCTATACTGCAGCAGTCCTTCAGCGGTATAGGGACTGACGCACAGTCTGCTAAACACTAACACACAACCTGCTTGGTCCACAAAAGTTTTTATAAGGACTGGTAACTTGGTATAGGGTGCTACGGTACATAGGCCTGAGTGCAGTACAGTCTGCTGTTCTGTAAGGACCGCTATCGGTCCACAATACATAGGGTTGCCGTGCACTACTGCTGACCGCTGCCCTATACTGCAGCAGTCCTTCATTGGTATAGGGACTGACGTACAGTCTGCTAATCACTAACACACAACCTGCTTGGTCCACAAAAGTTCTTATAAGGACTGGTAACTTGGTATAGGGTGCTACGGTACATAGGCCTGAGTGCGTTACAGTCTGCTGTTCTGTAAGGACCGCTATCGGTCCACAATACATAGGGTTGACGTGCACCACTGCTGACCGCTGCCCTATACTGCAGCAGTCCTTCAGCGGTATAGGGACTGACGTACAGTCTGCTAAACACTAATACACAACCTGCTTGGTCCACAAAAGTTCTTATAAGGACTGGTAACTTGGTATAGGGTGCTACGGTACATAGGCTTGAGTGCGGTACAGTCTGCTGTTCTGTAAGGACCGCTATCGGTCCACAATAGATAGGGTTGACGTGCACCACTGCTGACCGCTGCCCTATACTGCAGCAGTCCTTCAGCGGTATAGGGACTGACGCACAGTCTGCTAAACACTAACACACAACCTGCTTGGTCCACAAAAGTTTTTATAAGGACTGGTAACTTGGTATAGGGTGCTACGGTACATAGGCCTGAGTGCGTTACAGTCTGCTGTTCTGTAAGGACCGCTATCGGTCCACAATACATAGGGTTGCCGTGCACTACTGCTGACCGCTGCCCTATACTGCAGCAGTCCTTCATTGGTATAGGGACTGACGTACAGTCTGCTAATCACTAACACACAACCTGCTTGGTCCACAAAAGTTCTTATAAGGACTGGTAACTTGGTATAGGGTGCTACGGTACATAGGCCTGAGTGCGTTACAGTCTGCTGTTCTGTAAGGACCGCTATCGGTCCACAATACATAGGGTTGCCGTGCACTACTGCTGACCGCTGCCCTATACTGCAGCAGTCCTTCAGCGGTATAGGGACTGACGCACAGTCTGCTAAACACTAACACACAACCTGCTTGGTCCACAAAAGTTCTTATAAGGACTGGTAACTTGGTATAGGGTGCTACGGTACATAGGCCTGAGTGCAGTACAGTCTGCTGTTCTGTAAGGACCGCTATCGGTCCACAATACATAGGGTTGCCGTGCACTACTGCTGACCGCTGCCCTATACTGCAGCAGTCCTTCATTGGTATAGGGACTGACGTACAGTCTGCTAATCACTAACACACAACCTGCTTGTTCCACAAAAGTTCTTATAAGGACTGGTAACTTGGTATAGGGTGCTACGGTACATAGGCTTGAGTGCGGTACAGTCTGCTGTTCTGTAAGGACCGCTATCGGTCCACAATAGATAGGGTTGACGTGCACCACTGCTGACCGCTGCCCTATACTGCAGCAGTCCTTCAGCGGTATAGGGACTGACGTACAGTCTGCTAAACACTAATACACAACCTGCTTGGTCCACAAAAGTTCTTATAAGGACTGGTAACTTGGTATAGGGTGCTACGGTACATAGGCTTGAGTGCGGTACAGTCTGCTGTTCTGTAAGGACCGCTATCGGTCCACAATAGATAGGGTTGACGTGCACCACTGCTGACCGCTGCCCTATACTGCAGCAGTCCTTCAGCGGTATAGGGACTGACGTACAGTCTGCTAAACACTAATACACAACCTGCTTGGTCCACAAAAGTTCTTATAAGGACTGGTAACTTGGTATAGGGTGCTACGGTACATAGGCTTGAGTGCGGTACAGTCTGCTGTTCTGTAAGGACCGCTATAGGTCCACAATAGATAGGGTTGACGTGCACCACTGCTGACCGCTCACCTATACTGCAGCAGTCCTTCAGCGGTATAGGGACTAAGAGTTTTGTCACAGGGTCATTTAAAAAATGACATGCAGAGGAAGAGGCAGGCCCTTCCGCAGGGGTGGTAGGGGTAGGGCAGGAGCAACAGGCTTGAGCCAAAGTGGGAAGTTGCAGAAGGTGCGTTCAATTACTTTAAAGGATGCACCAGACTTGGTTGAGTGGCTCGCTCAGCCTTACTCTTCTGCACCCTCCTCATCCTCTCGATCTGCACCCTCTTCTTCACTCTCTGCTATGTGCACCCCCAAAGACACTACCACCAACAACACGACCACCACCACCACCACCACATACCTTCCGCTTGAGTCACTGGAATTATTTTCCGATCCATATCAAGAGGACATTTCTGATGCGCAGCCACTCTTGGTATTGGATCAGGAAGAGGAGGTAGCAACAAGCGCTACTCAGCAGTCTGACGCCAGTACCCAGATCAGCCCAAGGAGGAGGTTGGTCCCCGGTGTTGCTGCCTACTCTACTTATAGCGGTGGGGAAGGTGACGTTGATGATGACGTGTCTAGTGATGTCACGTGGGTGCCCACAAGAGAGGAAGAGGAGGGGAGTTCAGAGGGAGATATGGACCAGCAGATAGGGAGGAGAAGCAGCAATGACTTACATTGCACAGCAGGGACAAAGCAGACTGCAAATGTATCAGGAGCGAGTCATCGACCATGTACGGTCACATCTGGCGCTCCCAGGACACCGGCACATGGCTCCGCAGTGTGGGCTTTTTTTAACGTGTCCGCTGCTGACAATAGCGTTGCCATCTGCAATCTTTGCAGTCAACGCGTTAGTCGCGGTAAGCCCAATACTCACCTAGGGACGACCGCCTTAAGAAGGCACATGAGCAGCCATCACCGAGCCCAGTGGGAGCAACGGAACACACAAAGCCACACTGCAGGCTCTCACCGTCCAGCCTCGTCTTCTACTTCTCCTTCTCCTCTCTCCTCACAATTGTCCTCCACTCCACCTTCCATCACGCCAAGCTCACATTTTTCTGCAAAAAGGCAGGCTTCCGTGGGCCTAATGTTTGAGCGTAAAAAAATGATGACGCCGGATAACCCTCTTGCCCAACGGTTGGCGGCTGGCTTGTCAGAACTCATAGCCCGCCAACTACTGCCATATAAACTGGTGGACTCGGAGGCCTTTCGCAAATTTGTGGCCATTGGAACACCACAATGGAAGGTCCCAGGAAGGAAGTATTTCTCAGAGAAGGGCATCCCAGAGCTATATGGCCATGTTCAGCGGCAAGTGAATGTATCTCTGGCACACAGTGTCGGTGCCAAGATACATCTGACCACAGACACGTGGTCTAGCAAACACGGGCAGGGAAGGTATATCAGTTTTACTGCCCACTGGGTGAACCTTCTGACGGCCGTCAAGCATGTAACCCGTGGCACCCGTGTAGATTTGGTTTTACCGCCACGGATTGCATGCAGGCCTGACTCTTCTTCTCCTCCTCCTACTCCATCCTCCTCCCTCTCCTCCTCAGCTGCCTCCTCCTTTTCCGCTGCTAGCGTCTCTTCCACTGCACCGCCCAAGCTCCCCAGAACCTATTCCACATGCCAGGTGAGACGTTGCCATGCCGTGCTGCGTCTGTTGTGCCTGGAAGCAAAGAGCCACACTGGCCCGGCACTCCTTTCAGCTTTGCGTTCACAGGCAGATGAGTGGCTAACACCGCTCAATTTGACAGTTGGTAAAGTGGTGTGTGACAACGGTGCCAATCTGCTTAGCGCATTGAAACAGGGCAAAATCACGCACGTGCCGTGCATGGCACACGTCTTAAACTTGGTCGTGCAGCGATTCCTTGTCAAATACCCTGGGGTCCAGGACATCTTGCGGCAGGCAAGGAAAATCTCGGCCCATTTCAGAAGATCTTACACGGCCATGGCTCGCCTTGCTGACATTCAGCGGCGACACCATCTGCCGGTCAGACGTCTTATTTGCGATTGCCCGACGCGATGGAACTCAACCTTCTATATGCTTGATAGGCTGCTCCAGCAGAAACGTGCAGTTAACGTCTACCTGTATGAACTCTGCGAAAGAAACGGTTCTGGGGAGCTGGGTTTTTTTTCACCGCGCCAGTGGCTGCTCATGCGCGACACATGCAGACTTCTGCGGCCATTTGAGGAGATCACCAAACTGGTCAGTCGCAGCCATGGCGCCATCAGTGACATGGTACCTTATGCCTTCTTTCTGGAGCGTGCATTGCGTCGTGTCATTGATCAGGCTGTGGAGGAGCAGGAGCGGGAAGATGAGGAAGTCGCAATGCTGGATGAATTCCCAGGGGGGGCTACTCTATCTGAGACAAGTCAACAACAGGAGTCTGATGAGGAGTCAGAGGAGGATGGTGCCGGGGCGGATGAGCAGGAGCAAGAAGAGCATGCTTTAAACCTTTCTGGGATCCCTGTTGTGCGAGGATGGGGAGAGGAGAATGAAGAGGACGACATTATCCTGGATGATGAGCAGGAGCCAGGCCACCACACCGCTTCCACTTTAGTGCAAATGGGGGCCTTCATGCTCCAGTGTTTTAATAGGGACCCCCGTATAAAAAGCATGAGGGTCAAGGACCAGTACTGGGTGGCAACGTACTTAGACCCCCGGTACAAACACAAAATGGCGGAAATGTTACCGCCGTCGCAGAGGGCTGTCAGAATGCAGCACTTCCAGGCCTTGCTTCGAGAAATGCTGCATTCTGCTTTTGCGTGCGCTGGCAGAGGAGCAATTCCCACTCCCAGAGAAGGATTTGCGGGTACCAATCCAACAGCGCCTGCAAGAAGAGGCCGGTTTGAAGATGTGTTGGTGACTTCGGATATGAGGTCATTCTTTCAGCCGACCCATCGACAGGTGTCATCCGGATCCAGCATCAGGGAACGCCTAGACCGTCAGGTGTCCGACTACATTGGGTTAACGGCCGATGTGGACGCTCTGAGGAGTGATGAACCCCTAGACTACTGGGTGGGCAGGCTTGACCTCTGGCCAGAGCTTGCCCAATTTGCAATCGAACTGTTGGCTTGCCCCTCATCCAGTGTCCTGTCCGAAAGGACGTTCAGCGCAGCAGGGGGGATTGTGACCGATAAGCGTACTCGCCTAGCTCACCACAGTGTTAACTACCTCACATTTCTAAAAATGAATGAGGCATGGATCTCGGAGGAATTCAACACATGTGATCAGTAGACCATGTATATGTCTATAAACAATTTTTGGAATCAAGCACACAGACCTTCTTAATTCATTTGGCTCACTTCCCTGACCCAAAAAAGCACACCGTACTATATGCCCCTACCCTCCTCTTTGAAGAGGTTGAGCGGTGTCATATTTCTACTGGGGCTGCTTATTATGAGGGGTTCCCACCATCCCTGTGCTGTGCTGACTTCCTCCTGGGTGTTCTTATTATGAGGGGCTCCCACCATCCCTGTGCTGTGCTGACTTCCTCCTGGGGGTTCTTATTATGAGGGGATCACACCATCCCTGTGCTGTGCTGACTTCCTCCTGGGGCTGCTTACGGTGCTGCTGTCAGCGCTGTATGTCACGGAGCTGCTGTCAGCGCTGTATGTCACGGAGCTGCTGTCAGCGCTGTATGTCACGGAGCTGCTGTCAGCGCTGTATGTCACGGAGCTGCTGTCAGCGCTGTATGTCACGGAGCTGCTGTCAGCGCTGTATGTCACGGAGCTGCTGTCAGCGCTGTATGTCACGGAGCTGCTGTCAGCGCTGTATGTCACGGAGCTGCTGTCAGCGCTGTATGTCACGGAGCTGCTGTCAGCGCTGTATGTCACGGAGCTGCTGTCAGCGCTGTATGTCACGGTGCTGCTGTCAGCGCTGTATGTCACGGAGCTGCTGTCAGCGCTGTATGTCACGGAGCTGCTGTCAGTGCTGTATGTCACGGAGCTGCTGTCAGCGCTGTATGTCACGGAGCTGCTGTCAGCGCTGTATGTCACGGAGCTGCTGTCAGCGCTGTATGTCACGGTGCTGCTGTCAGCGCTGTATGTCACGGAGCTGCTGTCAGCGCTGTATGTCACGGAGCTGCTGTCAGCGCTGTATGTCACGGAGCTGCTGTCAGCGCTGTATGTCACGGAGCTGCTGTCAGCGCTGTATGTCACGGAGCTGCTGTCAGCGCTGTATGTCACGGAGCTGCTGTCAGCGCTGTATGTCACGGAGCTGCTGTCAGCGCTGTATGTCACGGAGCTGCTGTCAGCGCTGTATGTCACGGAGCTGCTGTCAGCGCTGTATGTCACGGAGCTGCTGTCAGCGCTGTATGTCACGGAGCTGCTGTCAGCGCTGTATGTCACGGAGCTGCTGTCAGCGCTGTATGTCACGGTGCTGCTGTCAGCGCTGTATGTCACGGAGCTGCTGTCAGCGCTGTATGTCACGGAGCTGCTGTCAGTGCTGTATGTCACGGAGCTGCTGTCAGCGCTGTATGTCACGGAGCTGCTGTCAGCGCTGTATGTCACGGAGCTGCTGTCAGCGCTGTATGTCACGGTGCTGCTGTCAGCGCTGTATGTCACGGAGCTGCTGTCAGCGCTGTATGTCACGGAGCTGCTGTCAGCGCTGTATGTCACGGAGCTGCTGTCAGCGCTGTATGTCACGGAGCTGCTGTCAGCGCTGTATGTCACGGAGCTGCTGTCAGCGCTGTATGTCACGGTGCTGATGTCAGTGCTCTGTATTACGGTGCTGCTGTCAGTGCTCTGTATCTCCTGCACCCTCTTGTTTGCCTACCCTGGTCCCTGACCTTCCCTCTCCTCCATTGCCTTCATTAGCTCCATAGTCCTGAATTGTCAGAACAATTTCCCAAATAAAAAAAAAATGCTTGTAGTTATCGATCCCAAATTCACCTCATACATGTATTATGCTATTGTCCAGGTGGTGGGACTACGTGCTACCCCCTAATAATTACCCCGTGGCCGCAAATTCGACCTAAAGGTTTGCGAAATTCGCCTCCCATTGAAGTCAATGGAGCCCGCGGCGAACGGTCGTTTTCGCGAACGTTTGTGTCCGTTCGCGTTTCGCGTTCGCGAAACGTCCCGTCGGAAGTTCGTCCATCACTAGTGTCAACTGTACTAATACATGGCTGCAACTTCAACCTACACTTCCCAGGATTCCAGGCACTCTGCATTGAGGTCTATGGGTTCACTGGACTCAGATCTCCCCCTGCTGGCTAAAGGTGGGTTGTGTACAAGATTATCACAAAAGGGGAAAGTAAATAAGAGTAATGTTTCCTTCTCTATAGTCAAAGCCCAATACCTGCCTACATAAACATGGAGCCAGAATGAGTAATTTTTCACCGATGATCAGCAGAAGCTCATCCAGTTAAAAAAAAAAAAAAAAGGTTTTTGCATTGTTTTATCCTCCTGTACAGCTCTGTAATCTAACCTTTGCTTTAACACAAGCTGTACTCTTAAACAAGTTAAAGCAGAACTTCAGTAATTTTTTCATCTATTACATCATCTGCCCTTGTTTTTTAACTTTGGATAGTAAAACTGTCTTTTTTTCTGCCAGTAAATACCTTATACAACTTCCTGTTTCTTGTCTGGAAAAAAGCCTAGGCCAGTGATGGCGAACCTTGGCACCCCAGATGTTTTGAAACTACATTTCCCATGATGCTTCACTACACTGCAGAGTGCATGAGCATCATGGGAAATGTAGTTCCAAAACATCTGGGGTGCCAAGGTTCGCCATCACTGGCCTAGGCTTATGACATCATGCACAGCACTCTCTCTCAAGAGAGAGAGTTTGCCAGGAAGGGGGGGGGGGGTGAGTCATAAGAGGGCCAATGAGAGCTGAAGGTGTGTGTCTGTGTAAAACCAGGAAGAAAACAGACAGCAGCTTCAGCTGCCCACAGTTAAAATGATTGCAGCCAGACTTTGCGGAGAGAGATTTCTGCAGCATATTTGGCAAGTACAGAGTCTCAGTCAGTGGCATCACTAGGGGTGGCTAATGAGGATACAGCCCCGAATCTGGGGCCCATAACCCCGAGTCCAGGGCAAACCCTAACTTAAGAGTCCTAGGCTGCATGACACAGCGCTGTCCTGCACAGCCATGGCACATTCACTGACATCCAGAGAAGGGAGATGAGTGAGAGCAAATCTCCTCCCCTGCTCCGCCAATATCAGAGTCGGAAAGGAACTGTTTCTCACACCATCTCCTGAGCTGGGGAGGCGGCAGATAAGTGCATACCATGGAGGAGGGGGAGGGGGAGAAACTCTGTACTGCCCTTCTTCTGTATACCCAGCCTCTCTATATACCATAGCCTGTCTTCTAAATACTCTAGCCTCTCTGTGGCAGGTGACGTGGCAAGTAGGGCTGCCACTTGCCACCTGTATGGTTTTCTCCCAGACAGTCCAGTTTTTGAATGATGTGTTCGGGTTTACCTTTGCTCCAGACTCGGACACACCCTTCACAAGGACTGCACCGAGTGTGACGAGTGAGACGAGTGAGACAGCAGAGTGTCAGTGTATCAAAGCTTCTCCCCTCCTTCTCCGTTCTGTACACATACAAGGGGGGGCAGGGACATGCTGATATCAGGTCTGTAGAAAGTTTTCATTATGCTCTGTAGATGGAGGAGGTAGGGGGAGAGAGCAGCTGGAAAGGAGGACAAGGTAGAAAAATTATGGAGTGATCGAGGGGTTAGGAGGATACGTACTGGGGGAGGCTTTGGCAAGGGGAAGATTAGGGATGAGCCCGATGTTCGAGTCAAACGTAAGTTCGACTTGAACAGCGGGTGCTCGCCTGTGCGCCAATAGCGAACAATTTGGGGTGTTCGTGGAAAATTCAAAAAAAAAAGTGCTAATTTTAAAAGGCTTATATGCATGGTATTGTCATAAAAAGTGTTTGGGGACCTGGGTCCTGCCCCAGGGGACATGTATCAATTTTTTCGGAAGCAGTGATTTTAATAATGCTTAAAGTGAAAAATAAAAGTGAAACATTCCTTTAAATTTTGTGGGGGATGTCTATAATATGACTGTAAATTGGCACATGTTTCCCATGTTTAGAACAGTCCTAGAGCAAAATTACATTTCTAAAAGGAAAAAAAAAGTAATTTAAAAGTACTCACGGCTATAATGAATGGTCGGTCCCGGCAATACACATAAAAGTCATTGAAAAAAAAATGGCATGGAATTCCCCCACAGTCCATTACCTTCAGGTCTGGTATGAATATTAAAAGGGAACCCCGAAGCAAAAAAATAATGGGGTGGGGGTCCCAAATCCATACCAGACCTCTGATCTGGTACGGATTTTAAGGGGAACCCCCGCACAAAATGTAAATTACCAAAATGTAAAAAAAAAAAAAAAAAATAAAAGAATATAATAATAATGGCATGGAGGTTCCCCCAAAAATCCTTACCAGACCCTTATCCGAGCACGCAACCTGGCAGGCCGCAGGAAAAGAGAAGGAGGGGACTAGAGAGCGTCCCCCCTCCTGAACCATACCAGGCTACTTGCCCTCAACATGGGGAGGGTGCTTTGGGGTACCCCTTGTTGATGGGGACAAGGGCCTCATCCCCACAACCCTTGCCCGGTAGTTGTGGGGGTCTGCAGGTGGGGGGCTTATCGAAATCTGGAAGCCCCCTTTAACAAGGGGACCCCCAGATCCCAGCCTCCCCCTGTGTGAAATGGTAATGAGTACAAATGTACCCCTACCATTTCACAAAAAAAAGTGAAAATGTTACAAATGACATGACACGGCTTGGGACAAGTCTTTTATTAAAAATTAAAAAAAAAAAAAACTGTCCCACAAAGTCGTCTTCTTCTCTAGCTCCTCCGATGGACCAAAAAAGCAAAAATAAAATAAAATAAAAAAGCGACCGACCTGCCTCCATGGGAGGCACCCGCCGTAATGACCATCCTCTCAGGTGACAGATCTTTCATAACAGAGGGCAGAGCCACACGGTGATGTTGCTGGGTGACCCCGCCCTTCTGACGCACAGGGACATCCCTAAGGCTTTCCCATAGCGTCAGAGAGGGGCAGGGTACATGTCCCCTGGGGCAGGACCCAGGTCCCCAAACACTTTTTATGACAATAACTTGCATATAAGCCTTTAAAGTGGGTGTATCGTTTTTTTTTAAGTTTTACTTACAGGTAAGCCTATAATAAGGCTTACCTGTAGGTAAAATTTATATATCCTAAACCTATATGGTTTAGGAGATATTTACATTTAATGCAGCCGCTGACATCTTGCGGTGCATGTGCATTTAAGACCCGTCTCAAGAACTGCCAGACCTTGCCGGGAAAAAGACGCTGCATACTAGCTCGTTATGCCTTTGCCTTGCAGGTTTTTTTTGTTTTGTTTTTTAAAGGTGCGGGTTTACTCATGCTTTAAAATTAGCACTTTTGATTTTTCATGTTCGTGTCCCATAGACTTTAACGGTGTTTGCGTGTTTAAACAAATTTTTTGCCTGTTCGCATTTTCTGCTGTGAACTGATGCGGGGAGTGTTCGGCTCATCCCTAGGGAATATATGCTAGAAGTGTGGATTGGATTTGAAATCTGGCAACTTCTCCTTGCATCTCTCTTCCTTCCCCAAGAACTCCTCCAGCACATATTCTACACCCCCCTACCCCTCTCCCTTGCATTGACCATCTTCTCTCACAAATCACCCCCCCAGCACATATCTGACCCCCCCCCCCCTAAAGTGCTCACAGCAGTCTGCATACGATGGGCACAGAGGCTGCATGATAAGCACAGCGACTGTATAAGCGCAGAGGCTGCATATGATGGGCACAGAGGCTGTATAAGTGCAGAGGCTGCATATGATGGGAACACAGGCTGCATATGATGGGAACACAGGCTGCATATGATGGGAACACAGGCTGCATATGATGGGAACACAGGCTGCATATGATGGGAACACAGGCTGCATATGATGTTTTTGTTTCAGAATTTTTCAGTTTACGCCCCCCCAAAAGAAAAAAATTGGGAGCACCAGCCACCACTGCCCCCCAATCACATATATAACTCTCCCCACCCCCCTGCTAGCACTAGCCCTCTCCCTAGGACACATCTGACCCCTGCATTCCGTGCAGAACACTCGGAACACTCACAATTCAGCCACGCGCATTTTTTGCTGCGGCGAGCTATGCGCCACATTACTACTCTCTTTCAGGACTCCAAAAGCGTCCCAGGTTACAATCTTATAGTGTATGCCTCCCCAAAAAAAAAATGGCGCCGCTAAAGTGACAAGCTGCATCTTGTGGCAAGTAATGTGATAAGCTCTCTGGGGACCCTGATGTAAGGAGACTTATAATTATATATAATCTGGACTTCTGGGAGTGAACATATGCATTACATAACTAGCCCTGCTGAAAAAAAGTGCTTTCATGAATACAGACTGCTTTTAAAATAATTAAATAGATAAATGCATAATGGTTGTACTGTTCGACATTACAGCATGACCCATAACATAATGTGTAGTACACCTGTCACAATATCCACACACAAACACATACTCGCACTTCGCCATATGTCGTGAGGTCTTTCCTAGCTTTATAAATATACACATGGTTCCAGGTAAGGCACAAGGGAGACACTGCTTTAAATAACTTATTCAAAGCCCTGCAACCCCATAGATCCACCTCACTCCTAATGCATAGAAATAAGTCATTTCACAGAGTACATTCAGACAATCTCTATAATACACACAGTAGCAAAATACTAAATAATTAAAAAGACATGAATCATAATTGGATAATAATTCATAGGCATCCTCTACATCCATAAATAAATCAACATCTGCCACTTTCAAATAGGTTAAACCTGATTTCAAAGCTATAGAGAGCACTTAAGGAACTGTAAAGATACGTTCTAAGCACAAACTTGCTCTTTAATCTTAAACAGCTGTGGAACTTTACAATAAATTCTATTTATTGTAATAAAACAAATGGGGGAGTTTGGGGGATTACTGTGCAAAGGAACACGCTGCCTTAAGGTAACAGGCCTTGGAGGGACTCCAGAATGGAATAAAAAGTAACAAACAAGAAGAATTTTGTGTTCTATAACAAGTTGCTGAGGAACATTCATCTCTACATACAGTAATGCTTAATCCCCTTGATAATTTCCGCTAATGCTTAATATCCATCCTCCCACTGAATTATCATCCGGAACATGATAAATGGGGATGTGAGGTTCCAAGTATCATACATGGGAAGCTTCCATTCCCACTGAATCAGGACGGACGAGCACCATGCGCCTGCCTCCAGCAGCAATTCAACAGTTAACTGCTCATACATATCCATGTGTTTTCAGATGTTCATGACAGAGGCAGACAGAATGTACTGCCAAATTGTATTTCACCTCCTTTGCTCCTGTGATTTACAGAGACAGTTTTCATAGAGAATAAACAGCTTTTTTTCTTCAATAAGAAATGGGTTAAGCAAGATACTTGATACTATGAAACCTATTACAGGTACAATGCAGTCCTACAAGCCTGAAAAAAAAAAAAAAAACAGCATTAATCATGGCTGACCCCAGGTGTGCACCTACATATACTACTGATAGAGAATCTGTCTTGACGGAAACATGGTAGCTACATTGCCGATTCGTTTCTGAAGCTGTAACCTCTGTGGGGGAGGACGATATGCACATGCTTGTTCCAGGTCAGCTCCCCACCAAGAAGCGACACGAGGATAATGAGGACAACCCTGAAACAAGTTGGTAATGGAAGATTAGCTAAATTCTAATTGGTCTTTTAACCTCTTCAGCTCCAGAAGGTTTTAACACCCCTTCATGACCAGGCCATTTTTTGTGATACGGCAATGCGTTACTTTAACCACTTAAGGACCGCCGCATGTAAATGTACGTCGGCACAATGGCACCGACAGGCACAAGCACGTACAACATAAACCAAAAAAGTCATTGGCGCACAAATGAATATTCCTTTTGTTGAGAGTAGTTGTCCATATGGCAAGATACTCGTTATTTAAAATGATGTCCTATAGTTCGTGTCAATGTGCAGCTGTTTAACCACTTTGGACTTAGTGGGATAATATACGAAAAACAAACAACAAAATACATGTACGTGCTTGCCTTCCAGCGGGTGGGGGGTCCGATCGGACCCCCTCCCGCTGGCTGCGGCATTCCGTTTCGCTTCAGGAGCGATCCGGGATGAGGGGATGGCCGTTGGTTTCTGGCCATCCCCTCTCGATCGGTCCTGGCGAATGAGAAGCTTCCCCCGCCTGTGTAGTGTAAACACAGGCAGGGAGGAAGTGATGTCATTCTCCTCGGGGCAGTCTTTTTGACCGGACTGTGAGGAGAACAGAGAAAGTAAGTGCACCAACACTACACTGACATGTAGGTACACATAGGCACACAAATCACCCCCCTACCCCCCCAATAAAGGTTTAACCCCCGATTGCCCCTAGAGTTTAACCCCCTTTTGCCAGTGTCACTAAGCGATCGTTTTTCTGATCGCTGCATTAGTGTCACTGCCGCTAGGTAGCTAGTTATTTTTTTAGGTTCACCGCCAGGTTTTTATAACGCTAGGTACCCCATATACTACCCAATAAAGGTTTTAACCCCTTGATTGCCCCTAGTTAACCCTTTTACTCCCTTTTGCTAGTGTCACTAAGCAATCGTTTTTTTGATCGCTGCATTAGTGTCACTGGTGCCGCTAGGTAGCTAGTTATTTTTATGTTCACCGCCAGGTTTTTATAGCATTAGGTACCCCCATATACTACCTAATAAAGATTTTAACCCCCTGATTGCCCCTAGAGTTAACCCTTTCACCAGCGATCACCGTATAAGTGCCACTGGTGACGCTGGTTAGCCAGTTAGTTATTTAGGTTCCCCGTCAGGTTTTTATATAGCATCAGGGACCCCCATATACTACCTAATAAAGATTTTAACCCCCTGATTGCCCCTAGTTAACCCTTTCACCAGTGATCACCGTATAAGTGTTACGGGTGACTCTGGTTAGTTAGTTTGCTTTTTATAGCATCAGGGCACCCACCATTCATTACCCAATAAAGGTTTAACCCCAATTAGGTTTTAGGGTCAGGGTCTGCGTCGCCCCAGGCAGCGCTAGGTTAGTGCTAGTACCGCTAACACCCACACGCAAAGCATACACCTCCTGTAGTGGTAAAGAATCTGAACAGATCAATATCTGATCTGATCAGATCTATACTAGCGTCCCCAGCAGTTTTGGGGTTCCAAAAAAAAAAACACATTGTTAGCGGGATCAGCCCAGATACCTGCTAGCACCTGCGTTTTGCCCCTCTGCCCAGCCCACCCAAGTGCAGTATCAATCGATCACTGTCACTTACAAAACACTAAACACATAACTGCAGCGTTTGCAGAATCAGGCCTGATCCCTGCGATCGCTAACAGTTTTTTTTGGTAGCGTTTTATATTTAAATCCTGAAGGCAGTGCTTGGTTTTCGGGGTCCCGTAAGCGGCTAGGCTCCCAAAAAGTCCCCCACATGTGGTATCCCCATACTCGGGAGAAGCAGCAGAATTTTGGGGTGTAATTTCACTTATGCCCATAGCATGTGTGAGCAATATATATTATTTAGTGACAACTTTGTGCAAAAAAAAAAAAAAGTTGTAATATTCCTGCAACTTGTGGCAAAATATAAAATATTTCATGGACTCAACATGCCTCTCAGTAAATAGATTGGGGTGTCTACTTTCCAAAATGGGGTCATTTGGGGGGGGGGGTTTGTGCTATTTTGGCATTTTATGGCCTTCGAAACTGTGATAGGTAGTGAGGAGTGAAATCAAAAATTTGCACCCTTAGAAATCCTGAAGGCAGTGATTGGTTTTCGGGGTGCCGTAAGCGGCTAGACTCCCAAAAAGTCCCACATATGTGGTATCCCCGTACTCAGGAGAAGCAGCAGAATATATTTTGGGGTGCAATTCCACATATAACTATGGCATGTGTGAGCAATATATCATTTAGTGACAACTTTTAGTAAAAATTTTTTGTGTCATTATTCAATCACTTGGGACAAAAAAAAATATTGAATGGGCTCAACATGCCCCTCAGCAATTTCCTTGGGGTGTCTACTTTCCAAAATGTGGTCATTTGGGGGGGATTTGTACTGCCCTGCCATTTTAGCACCTCAAGAAAGTCATAAATTAAAAGCTGTGTAAATTCCAGAAAATGTACTCTAGTTTGTAGATGCTATAACTTTTGCGCAAACCAATAAATATACGCATTTTTTTTTTACTAAAGACATGTGGCTGAATACATTTTGGCCTAAATGTATGACTAAAATTTAGTTCATTCGATTTTTCTTATAACAAAAAGTAGAAAATATATATATATTTTTTTTTTTTAATTTTCTGTCTTTTTCCTTTTATATCGTAAAAAATAAATATCGCAGAGG
Organism: Lithobates pipiens; assembly: GCF_037356315.1. Classification (NCBI taxonomy): domain Eukaryota; kingdom Metazoa; phylum Chordata; class Amphibia; order Anura; family Ranidae; genus Lithobates; species Lithobates pipiens. The sequence continues at coordinate 3,302,078 of NW_027507685.1, read as the reverse complement.
CAATCAAATACCATCAAAAGAAAGCTCTATTTGTGGGAAGAAAAGGACGCAAATTTCGTTTGGGTACAACATTGCATGACCGCGCAATTACCAGTTAAAGCAGTGCGAAATCGTAAAAAGACCTCTGGTCCTTAGGCTGACAATTGGTCCGGGGCTGAAGTGGTTAACTGACAAATGCACAATCGTGCGACGCTGTACCCAAATAAAATTGATGTTTTCTTTTTCCCAGAAATAGAGCTTTTTTTTCGGTGGTATTTTAGCAGCTCTGCAGTTTTTATTTTTTACGCTACTTTTTGGACTTTTCCGGCGAACTAGGTCCCGCGCACAAACCGCCGGACTATGGCGGGACTCTGCCGGACTTTTGAAATGAACGGACTTGCCCACACACTGAGAAAAGTCCGTTCATTTTGAACACGGCTCCAGGTAGATGGGACTAGCAAAAGAAGTTTAATGTCGCCGCCATCATCAGCGAGCTTGACACCTCACTGGCCCCATCACCTGGTATGGACTTAAAGGGGAAGCCTTACGCCAAAAAAAGTCTTTACACTTTTTTTCACCAGGTGAATGGGTAGGGGTACATGGTACCCCAATACTCATTCACATAGGGTGGGCGGCCAGTAATCTGAGGGCCCCCTTATTAAAGGGGGCTCCCGGATTCCGATAAGCCCCCCACCCGCAGACCCCGACAACCAACGGCCAGGGTTGTCGGGAAGAGGCCCTTGTCCTCATCAACATGGGGACAAAGAGCTTTGAGGTGGGTGGGACACGGGGCCCCCCTACCCCAAAGCAATCCCCCATGTTGAGGGCACGTGGCCTGGTACGGCTCAGAAGGGGGGGGGGCGCTCGCTCGTCCCCACCCCCTTTCCTGACCGGCCGGGCTACGACCTCGGATAAGGGTCTGATATGAACTTTGGGGGGACCCCCACGCTGTTTTTTTGGCGTAGGGCTTCCCCTTTAAGTCCATACCAGGTGACGGGGCCAACGAGGTGTCAATTTCGCCGATGTAGGCGGCGACATTGACCTCCTTTGCTAGTCCCGTCTAATTGGAGCCGCGTTCAAAATGAACTGACTTTTCTCCATGTGTGGGCAAGTCCGTTCATTTCAAAAGTCCGGTGGACCCAGAATATTAGGGGATCTGCAGACAACAGAGCAACATGGAACAGAGGTATGATCTATGTTGGGATTGATCATTCCATTCTAGTGAAAAGAAAGTTGGAGTTCACCTTTAAAAAAATATTATGAAAAAATAAACAAACTGTAAACTATTGATTGTAATGCCAAGCTGCAAGTGGGGGTGTGGAAGTAAATGGGAGTGAAGGAGCATTATACTTTGGGAATGGGGAGGTGACCTGCAAGGGGGAGTGAAGGAGTTTACAAGGCACTCCCTCACGGTACTTGCTTCAGTTACTCACTGTGGTCCCTGGTAATAAGGCGGCTAGTCCCTTACTGTTGACAGCTTCCCCTCTACCCCCGACCAAGACAGGTTCTCCGACTGATAGAACTGATCACTATTGGTTGGACTGCAAGCCGCAGTGCCAACCCTGCGCTGCTCTCCTGCTTCTGGATAGGCCCTCAGACAGCCTAGCAGCCAGCTGTACCTGGGATAGACCCAATCTCTGGCCTAGCAGCCTGGGCAATACACACGTCCATCCAGACAGCAGTCCAGGTGGCACAGAACATAGATCACCTGACTCCACCCGGATATATAGCTTCCCCCAGCAGGCCAAGGGATTCAAGAAAGCCCCTGCCCATTGGCTGAGATACCCCACATACCCATAACCTGGCCTTGGGTTGCCCTTCTCATATCTGGTACCACCAATTACCCGGCCACATAGTGGTGGAAGAAGAGAAAAGTGCAGCAAGGCCAAACTTAGGGAGAAATCAATAGATCTCCATCAACCAGGATAACTACTGGCAAGTAAATATGTGAGGAGCTCCCTGCCTAAACTACAGGGTGCTACACCTTTATGCTACAGTAGACAGAACTTAGCAATAGAACATTGTACGGACCAAAAATGGTTCAACGCTATGCGTTATAAAGTAAACCCAAAACTATACAACAGTAATATGGGGAGTGTATAAGGCAAAATAGCCAAGCAGACTACCTGTTCTCTACTTAAAAAGAAGAAGTTCACCTTTGGAAGGAAAAAAAAAGTGCATTTATAAATTTTTTTCTAAAAGGAGCCTGCAAAGCATTGCACCTGCGATCAGCAGATCATGGGTGCAATGCCAAGCCTCAGATACGGGCAGTTACTTGAGAGCAGGAAGATTGGCATTTGTCACCTGCATATACACACAGAAAGTCCCTTCACAGTGCTGTATGTATCTGAGGGTGGACTATGAGTGGGGCTGCTGGTCAGGCAGGCACAACAGGGATAAGATGGATCATGAGGATGCGGACCAGTCACCAACCTGTTCAACACGCTGTGCCTGCATTCCTATTCCTATGTCTCGCAATAGCTCACTCACAGGTTTTCTGCAAGTGAGGTATTGAGCAATAGGATCAGCACAGCACAGTGACAGCTCACCCACTCCGAGCCACAAACTCCCAGCCAGGTGGCAAGTCTAGCCGCCCACACCAGTGATGGGCAACGATAACAACTTGAAGACTGCATGCAACAGATGCGCCGCTGCTAACAGTATTACTGGTGTACCATTCCACCCCAGTACTGCCAGTAGCCTCCCTCCAATGACCCTGATGGGGCCCTATGTGCACCTGGGTTGGGATGAGCTCAGGCGTGTTCGCATGGAACACGTGCAGAGCCCGCCAGGAAGTCGGTGCTGCGCTAATCACAGGCAGTGAGACATTGCCCCGATGCGCGGCTGCAGAGATCGGGCAATGTCTCACTGCCTGTGATTAGTGCAGCGCCACGCCGACTTCCTGGCGGGCTCTGCATGTGGTCAATGCGAACACGCCTGAGCTCATCCCTACACCTGGGCTGTGCCCACTTGATAAGACGGTCCTGGCGACCATAGATAAAACGGTTAGGGTGCTTAAGAAAATGGTGGCGCTATAGCACATCCAAGCAACCCCAGGCAATGCCACTGCATTAATAGGAAAAAAAATAAAAATACTTCCCATAAACAAGATTTGAGGTAAAACATTTAGAATGAAACTTAAAACTGCCCTTAACGACAGCTGCACACATACCTTAAGGCTGGGTTCACACTGCTGCGGCTACGAGAACCAGATGTGATTTGCACCGCACTGCAGTGCAAATCACATCCGATCTCTGTGTGATGCGAGTTCAGCCATACAGATAGTATGGCTGAATTTGCATCGCACCCACCCCAAACTCGCACAGGACCCTTTTTTACTGTGATTTGCAAACTGATCTGGGGGTGTCATTAACATTTCACTGACACTCCCAGCAGTTCGCATAGGGCAGTGTAAACTGCCACCGGGAGGCATGCGATGCGGGAACCCGCCGCGGATTCGCGGCGTTCCCGCATCGCTGCAGTGTGAACCCAGCCTAAGGGACAAACTTTTGTTGGAGTGTAGGTAGAAGGTTAGGATCTGAGCATGCAGTCTCTTAAAGCTGGTGTGAACTACCTAAAAGTATTCATATGTGGCCTTAATTAACCAATACTGAGAATAGGATCATAGCAATCCAGATTATATGGTCAATAAACTAAAAAAAAAATTACCTCAAATTGTAGTGAGAAATGCAGGTATTGAGGCGAAACAGGGTAATCCAGCTTGCACCAAAAAAAAAAAAATGTCTGAAGGTTTTAACCAGTGCAATTAAGAAAGCCTGATGCCTGTGGAAGAGACACACACAGGTGGGAGCTGATTACAATTCAGAAAACTCACCTAAAAGACCTCATACACACTATTTTTTGCAAGTTCACACCAATGCAGTCAGTTTCAGTTTCTGCACCGGAAAGTAACTGGAACTGACTACACTGGTGTGAACTAGAGCCATTGGAATACATGGAAAAGACTGTGCATGCATTTTTAGGGCCGGTTCACACCACAAAAAATGCAGCACGCTCTACTTTTTTTTCTGCACCAGAAACTGACTGCACTGGTGTGAACTAGAGCCATTGGACTACATGGAAAAAACACTGTGCATGCATTTTTAGTGTAGAAAAAAAGCGCACTGAACTGTATCTGGTGTGAACTAGCACTAAGGCTGGATTCACACCTATGCATTTTTTGTGCTTTTTGCATTTTGCAGATTTGCACTACAGAACGTGTTTCATAGGAAACCATGTTACATGGACTGTAGTGCAAATCTGTAAAATGCAAAAGCACTAAAACTACATAGGTGGGAATCCAGCCTTAAGGTGACCAGTGCATAAGAAGCTATAGGAAAATTCTATTTTGTTGCAACGTCTTATATCATTGCATACAAGATCTGTCATTATTATTCATTACTGCTAGTCTATACATTTAACCAGTTGCCGACCGCCGCACGATGATGTATGTCGGCAGAATGGCACAGGCAGGCATATGGGCCTACCTGTACATCCCTGCCTCACCAGCGGGATCAGGGGGCGCCCCCCAGTGGCTGCGGCGGTCGGAATCCATTCAGGAGCGGTCCGTGCTGAGGGGGAGGCCATTGATTCATGGCCACCCCCTCACAATCGCTCCTGACGAATGGAAAGCTTCCTGTGCTCCTGTAATGTAAACAGGACCAGCAGAAGTGATGTAATCTCTCCTTGTGTCTGTCTTTTCGTTCCGGAGCTGAGGAGAGAAGACATCAATGTGAGTTGCATCAACACTACACTGTATGTAGATCACCCCCCTGCACCCCCTGTCACAGTGACACCAATAGCAGTTTTTTTTTTCTGATTACTGCATTAGTGTCATTTGTGACTGTTATAAGGGCAGTTCGTTTTAGGCCCCTTTAGGTCTAGGGTACCCCCCTAACCCCCCTCCAATAAAGGTTTAACCCCTTGATCACCCCCCGTCACCAGTGTCACTAAGCGATCGTTTTTCTGATCGCTGTATTAGTGTATTACTGTATTAGTGTCACAGGTGACGCTAGTTAGGCAGGTAAGTATTTAGGTTCGCCCTTAGCTTTTTATAGCCTCAGGTACCCCCATATACTACCTAATAAAGGTTTTAACCCCATGATTGCCCCCTAGTTAACCCTTTCACCAGTGATCACTGTATAACTGTTACGGTGATGCTGGTTAGTTCGTTTTTTTTATAGCCCACCGGTATAAACCCACCGTTTATTACCTAATACAGGTTTAACCCCCTGATTGCCCGGCGAGTGAAATAACTTAGGTTTTAAGGTCAGATAGGGTCTGCATCGCCCCAGGCAGCCCAGGCCACCCTAGTGCAGTATTGATCGATCACTGTCACTTACAAAACACTAAACGCATAACTGCAGTGCTCGCAGAGTCAGGCCTGATCCCTGCGATCGCTAACAGTTTTTTTGTTAGTGTTTTGATACAGTCGCTGACAGCCTAGGTACTTTTTTACCTGTGAGTCTCACTAGTGTACCACTAAATTTAGAGCCCAAAATGGCGAATCGAAGGTACACTAGTGAAGAGGCCTACACGTTTCTGAGCATGACAAATAGTGAAGAGGAAGTCACTCATCTGTCAGATTCAGGCTCAGAATACGATCCTGTAGACGACAGCGGCTCCATGACAGATGGCTCTGACGACGGAGTTGTGGTCCCTGCCAAGGTCAGGCGTACCAGACCCCAATCTTCTTCTTCGGTCGTTGAGGAACCGCAGGACTCTCGTATGGAGCAGAGAAGTACTAGCGCCGCTATTCCTTCTGGTGAACTGGCAAGCACCAGAAGCCTAGTACACCCTGGTCATATATCCAGCACTGCAGTAACACTTGGTGACATGGCGAGTCCCATAAGTGCAGTTCAAGCTGGTGAGGTGGCAAGCACAAGTAGTTTCCCGCTGCCACCAAGAAGACAAAGACAGGCCCGTGGAGCCCATAGTGCCCTTCCTGCAGAATTTACCAGTCCTAATTGGTAGCCCACCACTTCTGCAGCACCCGTACTTCCCCCATTCACTGGCCAACACGGCATTCAGGTGGAAACAGTTGATTTTACGTCACTTGATTTTTATTTTCTGTTTTTCACCGAAGATCTCTATAGATATATTGTGGACCAAAGCAATTTGTACACTGGTCAACACATCACCACTATTCCCCAGTCCTCCCTTGCCAGAGATTGGAAAACAATTACGGTTTTTCGAATTTAAGACCTTTCTGGGCATTTCCCTCCTCATGGGCATAACCAAAAAGAGTGAGTTGCGGTCATATTGGTCCACTGACCCATTTCACCATATGCCCGTGTTCTCTGCCTCCATGGCCATGGCACGATACGAGCAGATCTTGTGGCTCATGCACTTCAATAACAATGAACTCTGTCGTCCTCGTGGAGACCCTGGATACGATCGGCTCTACAAAATTCAGCCCCTCATAAACCACTTCAACCAACGTTTGGCAGACTTGTTTACTCCCCATTAAGTTGTCTGCATTGATGAGTCCCTGATTAAGTTTTCTGGCCGCTTGTCATTCAAACAGTACCTTCCCAGCAAGTGTGCCAGATACGGGGTCAAGATGTATAAGCTCTGTGACAGGGCCACAGGCTATACATGTAGTTTTATGGTTTACAAGGGAAGAGATAGTCACGTAGAGCCGACAAACTGCCCTGACTACATAGGAAGCGCTGGCAAGATTGTGTGGGACTTGGTGCCACCCTTATTCGGAAAGGGGTACCAATTGTATATAGACAATTATTACACGAGCGTGCCACTTTTTAATCACTTGTTTGATAAACAGATTGGAGCATGTGGCACCGTGCGATCTAATCGCCGGGGCCTTCCCCAGCGGCTTGTAGATTCCCGTCTTAGGCTGGAGGAGAGAGCCTGCTTGAAGTGTAATAACTTGCTTGCTATGAAGTGGAGGGATAATAAGAATGTTTTCGTTCTTACCTCCCTTCATGCAGACACAACGGTCCAAATTCCTACGGTGACTGGAGTTGTGGAGAAACCCCTCTGTGTCCACGAATATAACCGAATATGGGAGGGGTGGACCTCAACCAGCAGTTGTTGGCGCCGTACCTAGTTGCCCGTAAGGCCAGACGCTGGTACAAAAAAGTGTCTGTTTATTTATTTGAATTGGCTTTGTTGAATGCTCATGTGCTATACAGAGCTTCAGGACGGACTGGATCCTTCCTTAAATTCCAGGAAGAGATCGTCAGAGCCCTTCTGTTTCCAGATGGTGCTCCACCTCACCTTCCCCAACCAAATGCAGTAAGCCGGCTGCATGAGAGGCATTTTCCTTATGTTCTCCCGAGTTCCCCTACCCAACGAGCCCCCCAAAGATAATGTAGTGTCTGTAGAAAGCGCGGATATAGGCATGACACCCGTTATTATTGTCCCTGGTTTCCTGACAATCCTGGTATTTGCATTGGTGAATGTTTTGAGCGCTACCATACACTAGTTGAGTTTTAGCTTAGGGTACAGCATTGCACAGACTAGGCACACTTTACAACCGTTACAGTTAAAAAAAAGGAAAAAAAATAAAAAATACACAAAAAAAACAAAAATAGTTGTTGTTTTATTGTTCTCGCTCTCTCTCTCTATTCTCTCTCTATTGTTCTGCTCTTTTTTTACTGTATTCTATTCTGCAATGTTTTATTGTTGTTATTATGTTTTATCATGTTTGCTTTTCAGGTATGTCATTTTTTTATACTTTACGGTTGTCGTGTTTTTTTTGGTTTTGTTTTTTTCTAATAAAATTCTTTATTTTCTTCATAGATTTCACAATACAGTTCATTACAATCTTACAATATCTTTAATAGTACATCCTAAATAATTCTATCTATATAAATATCCTGTAATATCTTTAATTTGCTCATTAAGTTAATGTGATTTCTCCTTTTCTACTTTTACCCCCATCTAGTTTATCATCTCCCCCCCGACCAAAAAAAAAAGGGTGGGGACAAGGGGAATAGGGGTTAATACCGCCCCCCCCCCCCACCAACCTCTCCCCCCTTCTCCTCTCCAACCCCAACTCTCAGTTCTCAAATTCGGACTCATTCTACCAGAATGATACCTCTGGGTTTAGGTATCGTTCTTTTCAGCCAGCGGTTGGCAAAGTTGTTACTAAATTATATATTGCTCAAACATGCCACGGGCAAATACATTCTGTTGCTTCTCCTGAGTATGGGGATACCACGTGTGAGACTTTTTGGGAGCCTAGCCGCGTACGGGACCCCGAAAACCAAGCACCACCAAGCTATTTGCTGAGAGGTATGGTGAGTATTTTGCAGCTCTCGCTGTTTGTCACAAAGTTTTGAAAATGTCTTAATTTTCAAAAACAAACAAGAGCTGAAAAATATTTACCATGCCTCTCGCCGAATAGCTTAGGGTGTCTACTTTCCAAAAAGGGGTCATTTGGGGGGGTTTGTGCCATATTGACATTTTATGGCCTTCGAACCGGTGATAGGTAGTGAGGAGTGGAATCAAAAATTTAAACCCTTAGCCCTTGTACACACGGTCGGACATTCGGATTTTGTCCAACGGATTTTGTCCGAAACTGGTGTTGCATAAATATGGTCGGACAAAGTTGTCAGAAAATCCGATCATTGGTAATGTGATGACGTTATTTCGTTACGACGGGACTATGTTCAGGCTAGTAGCCAATAGCTTTGGTCTAGGAATTTGATCTGAGCATGCGTGGCACTTTGTCCGATCAGAATTCTCTACAAACGATCGGACAAAGTCCGATCGGATCATGTTGTCGGAAAATTTTTATATCCAGCTCTCGAACTTTGTTGGCCGGACATTCCGATGGAAAAATTCTGATGAAGCTCACACACGGTCGGATTATCCGACAACGCGGTCCGATCGGACATTTTCCGTCGGAATGTCCGACCGTGTGTACAAGGGCTTAGAAATCCTGAAGGCGGTGATTGGTTTTCGGGTCCTGTATGTGGCTAGGTTCCCAAAAAGTCCCACACATGTGGTATCTCCGTACTTGGGAGAAGCAGCAGAATGTATTTTGGGGTGTAATTCCACATATGCCCATGGCATGTTTGAGCAATATATCATTTAGTGACAACTCTTTGTAAAAAAAAAATTATTTTTATTATTCAATCACTTGGGACAAAAAAATAAAATATTCAATGGGCTCAACATGCCTCTTAGCAATTTCCTTGGGGTGTCTACTTTCCAAAATGAGGGCATGGGGGGACGGGGGGGGTTGTACTGCCCTGCCATTTTAGCACCTCAAGAAATGTGATAGGCAGTCATAAACTAAAAGCTGCGTAAATTCCAGAAAATGTACCCTAGTTTATAGACGCTATAACTTTTGCGTAAACCAATAAATATACGCTTATTCACTTTTTTTTACCGAAGATGTGGCTGAATACATTTTGGCCTAAATGTATGACTAAAATTGAGTTTATTGGATTTTTCTTATAACAAAATTAGAAAATATCAATTTTTTTTTCAACATTTTCGGTCTTTTTTTGTTTTATATCGCAAAAAATAAAAATCGCAGAGGCAATCAAATACCATCAAAAGAAAGCTCTATTGGTGGGGAAAAAAAAGGACGTTTGGGTACAATATTGCATGACCGCGCAATTACCAGTTAAAGCGGTGCAGTGCCAAATTGTAAAAAGCCCTCTGGTCTTTGACTTTGTCTATTGGGTTTTTTAGAGTGCTTTCTACAGAACTGGCAAGTGCTAACACCACAGCCGGTGGTGTGAAACCATGTTCTCCCTTGCTTCTCTGATACAAAGTTACTTGATGAAAGAACATCACCAAGAGTGCCAGCACGCCGGCTAGAAAACCTACAGCCATGATCGAATCACAGCTTGTCAAATCTTTGTTCAATGCTAAATCAGATAGATGTTTACATATAATACTTCTGACCTGGAGAAGTCTAAATGGACTCTTAAAAAAGAATGAAATGTTTAAATAGCACATATAGAGTAAATACTTGAAATTTGTCATAATTATACCTTTAAGCGTATGAACTAGGAGAGAAAGGCTTAACCTGAGCCAGCCAAGTCTCCACTGCTTTGCACCCAGACCCAGCTATGCTGCAGGTCGGTGACCTTGCTTTGCTGTTAGGAAGGGTTGTCTAGATCAAAAGACAGGCTTGACATTTGCAAATATTTGCTGAAAAAAAGGGATTACATCTATTTATGTTTACAATGCGCTACCTATGGTAGTTAATCCTTTTACTGTGCAGGAACAACAACTTATGCCGCGTACACACGGTCAGAGAATCCGTCGGAATGCGTCTTATCAGACCGTGTCGTCAGATAATCAGACTATGTGTGGTATGCATCGGACTGATTCCGTCCGAATCTCCGTCCGACCCAATTTTCCAACATGTTGGAAATATTTCCCGACCAACTGGGCCGGACGGACGTAATCCGATAATGTGTAGAGAATTTTGATCGGACCAAGTGCCACGCACGCTCAGATCAAATTCCTACATCAAAGCTATTGGCTACTAGCCTGAATCTAGTCCCATCGTAACGAAATTACGTCATCACGTTCTGAAAGATCGGATTTTTCGACAACTTAGTCCGACCGTGTGTATGCAACAGTTTCGGACACAATCCGTCAGACTAAATCTGACGGACAAAATCCGACGGATTTGGTTGTGGAAATCTCTGACCATGTGTACAGGGGCTTAGACATCATTATAAATAGATTGGTCCAAGTTGGCAGTGAAGTCAAGATCTGCATAAGAGTCCATGGATCCAGCTTCTTTATAACTTAAATCAGCAATGGCAGTTGCTATTTTTATGCTCACAGATTACCCACAGACATCCTGAAAAAAAGATACTTCATAGGGAAACTTGAATATATCATGATTTGCAAGCTGGTTGTCCAGAAATTGCTGGTGTAAGTGAGTCATCTAGTGTTCAGATTGAGATTTGCAAGTCTCAATACCAGCAGTTTTATGTCTCTATATACCTTCACATTTTCTTTAATTTACATTTGGGACTACAAGTCTTGCCCTTGCTTGTTTTTCCCCTTAAATCCTTTATGAAGATCTACAAAAGTCAGAGACAATGTTTCTGAATTTGCATTCTAAATTTTATTTTCATTTTAGTGCCAAGGTAAAATCGTCACAATAATTCCTTATAGCGGAACTAAATTCTCTCAAACAACATTAAATATTTTTAATCCTTAAGCTGCTAGCATTAAATAAATAGATAGGAAGATATATTATATATACTTGCTTTAATTTTTTCTTTTACATTTCTTCAGTTGCTTCCTGGTCTAGGCCAAAATATTCTCATACATCCCAGGAGTTTTCATTGGCATTTTTTTTTTCTTTCATCTGGAGGAGGGGCTTTTTTCAGCTAAGCACACCCTCCTTCCTGCATTCCTGAGCTAAGGGCAGATAGATTGCAGGAAGTAAATGCTACATGAATCACCTGCCCTTTCTCAAGATGACTGCAGCTAGAAATGTTGGGGGGGGGGGGGGTTTCAAAGTGATTTTTAAGCAAAATAAAGCATGGAGACATGGATGAATTGGGCAAGTTTGCTTTGAATATTGAAAATGAATTACCCTGCAGCACCTGCACCCCTATTCCTCTTCTTTTGCACATCTACTCTCAGGTATGCCCATCTACTATCCAGAGAAGTCTGGCCAGAAGTGATCCCCATGGAAAAACTACATCCAAAAAACCATACCTCCGACGTGAAAACAATGCTAAGCGATTCAACTATACACCAAAACATAGGAACTGGGGTGCAGGAAAATCGCAGCAGGTGCTCTGGACTGATGAGATGAATCAAAAGTTGAAATATTTGGTTGTAGCAAGAGGTAGTTTATTCACTGAAGAGCTGGAGAGCAGTACAATAATGAGTGGCAGGCAATAATGAAGCATGATGGAGGTTCCTTGCAAGTTTGGAGCTGCATTTCTGCAATGGATTTAGAGAGGTGACCAGGATCAATGGTGTGCTCAATGCTGAGAAATACAGGCAGACACCTATCCATCATGCCATACCATCAGGGAGTGTGATTGGCCCCTAATTTATTCTGCAACAGGCCTACAACAGGACTACGACCCCAAACAGGATACATAATGATTACAATTTTGCAGTAATGGTGCCTCACTTCCTGACGCTTTTTCCTTAGCCCATGGGGTGCCCCTTGCTTGTCTTAGGGGGGTTTTGGTGGTGAAGGGCTTTCTCCCCTGATCTGGGTTTGTGTCAGATTGGAACTTGGCCTTCGTGAATAAGGTAGGGGATATTATTATTTTTAAATTTGTATTTTGATGTATATTTATAATGGTCATGCACTATCTTGTATATAATACAATATAATATTTTTTTTTATACTTTTTACAATTGTTTAGATCTTATATTCCTTATAGTCCTCCTGAAGAAGCAGGTTTATCTTGTGAAACGTGTAGAGGCATATAATAAATGTGTATGAGGACTCCCTATATACTGTACACTGTGAAAAGCTATAGCATATGTGATATGGGTAACCTCTAGCAAGGTCTGACACAACTCAAAGGGGTTCTTAACACAATTTAATCTTTATTTCAGTGAAACTAACTACTTCTGGCCCGTAGCAGCGGGTATACACGGATGTTGCCTGCACCTACAAGCATCATCCTAGTATGAAATGTTTCAGCCGGCCATTCCGTTTGTAGCAGAAGTGATTAGAGTGGCTAAACATCCATTCAATCAATTCTGTGGGTGGCGAAAGAGGGTTCGACCCCCACCCACTGCAGCCTCCGCGTATGGCAGAGCCTGGGAGCAATGCGGTCAGCGGCGATGGTTGCACAGAAAATTAACGTTGTTCCTCTCTCTGTGACTTCGGAAACAGGGAGCTACGAGTATGTTGTCACTTCTGGTTTCGCCTGTTTGTTTCTCGGGGCGTTATTGGCCAGGATAGCAGCCAATCAGACCGATCTGTGTCTGATCGGCTGCAATGGAGGCCAGAGGAGAGAACTCTCCATAAAGAGGACCTGTCACAGCCCATGCTGTCACAAGGGATGTTGTTCATCCCTTGTGATAGCAATAAAGTTAATGCCCCAAAAAATTTTAAAAGTGAAAAAAATAAAAATAAAATTTTTGTATAAAATAAATAATAATAACAATAAAAATGTTTTTAAAGCACCCCACCCCCCCTTGCTAACGTGCAAATGCGAACTCTATGTTACTCCCGCACACATACTGTATGTAAACGGTAATTGCACAACACATGTGAGGTATTCTCATGAACGTGAGAGCAAGAACAATAATTCTAGCACCAGACCTCCTCTGTAACTCTAAACTGGTAACCTGTAAAGGCGTTTAAAGCGACGCCGATGGAGAATTTTAAGCACCGTAGTTTGACGCCTTTCCATGGGCAGACGCAATTTTAAAGCATGACATATTAGGTATCTTTATACTTGGCATAATATCATTTTTCACATTATATAAAAAATTGGGGTAAATATTGTGATTTGTTTTATTTCATTCATTAAAAGTGTATTTTTTCCAAAAATAATTTCATTTAAAAAACTGCTGTGCAAATACAGTACGTCATAAAAAATTACAACAACCATCATTTTATTCTATAGGGCTTCTGCTAAATATATATATATATATATATATATATATATATATATATATATATATATATATATAAATGCGTAGGGTTCTAAGTCATTTTCTAGCAAAAAAAAAAAAGTAGATTTTTACATGTAGAAGTGAATTGTCAGAATTGGCCCCAATATTAGTGGTTAAAGGGTTATATTCACATGCTGAGCTTGATCTATTAAAGTGAGTGCATTTACCATACTTTATTCCAATTTCTATACAGGTTACATTTTGATGGTGGGCCCCCTCTACTTTCTTTTCTAATCTTTAGGCCCCTTTCACACTGAGGCGGTGCGGCCGTCAGCGGTAAATCGCCGCTATTTCGCCCCAGTGTGAAAGGGTTCTTATTGTATTTGTGAATACATGTGTTTTTAAACGAATGCAAAGAACATTTGTAAAATAATATAAAGTTTTTAGCCTGTTCATCCTTTAGCACATTCAAAGTCCACAGTGCCCCTTTTTTGTTTCTTCAATTCCACAGAAAGGCAAAAGCAGTCTATGTGTCACTATCACCAGATGATATTAACAAACCAAAAATACATATCCAGAATAATCTGGAAAGTTCACATCAAGATACATGTTGTTTAACCACTGGTACGTATCAGTAGGTCCTCCCATTCTTGACGCTTGTGTGCTGCCTTGCGGTTGCTCAGCTGCATGATCTGTGATTGCTATGTCCCTTAGATCCCAGATTAGGGTACAGGACCAATTTCATTGGCCCTGTGCCATTTGATCGCTGGGACCAATCACAGCGATCACACATGTAAACAAAGGCCGCAATGCTGCAGCCTTTGAAGTCTCTTCTTTATTATCCTCTCTTCACAGTGATCAGCTGTAAGCCCTTGTACACACGGTCGGATATTCCGATGGAAAATGTCCGATCGGACCGTGTAATATAATAATCCGACAGATAATCCGACAGTGTGTGGGCTCCATCTGACTGTTTCCGTCTGAATATCTGACGGACCGAGTTTTAGAGCTGGGATATAAAAAATTTCCGACAACATGATCCGATCGGACTTTGTCCGATCGTTTGTAGAGAATTCTGATCGGACAAAGTGCCACGCATGCTCAGATCAAATTCCTAGACCAAAGCTATTGGCTACTAGCCTGAACGTAGTCCCGTCGTAACTAAATTACGTCATCACGTTACGAACGATCAGATTTTCCAACAACTTTGTCCGACCGCGTGTATGCAACACCAGTTTCGGACAAAATCCGTCAGACAAAATCCGACGGTTTTTGTTGTCGGAATGTCCGACCGTGTGTACAAGGGCTAAGAGGAGAGAGAGTGTATAGTAGAGGTCTGTACTACACACTCAAGATGCAAACAAAAAAAAATACTGTCACTAGAGCAATGCAGTCTCACTATGATGACATTGTCTCTGATCACTAACCAAAGCAGAACAAAGTATGCCACTGCAGCATACAGTGTCTCTGATCCTTAAAGCGGGAGTCCACCGGGACTCCGCGTTTTTTTTTTTTTAAAGCCAGCAGCTACAAATACTGCAGCTGCTGACTTTTAAAATAGTGACACTTACCTGTCCAGCGCGCCCGCGATGTCGGCACCCGAAGCCGATCGCTAGGTCGTCTGTCGGGTCCTGCCGCCGCCATCTTGGGTATGGGAATCAGGAAATGGAGCCTTTCGGCTTCATTTCCCGGTTCCCTACTGCACATGCGCGAATTGCGCTGCGCAATAAGGATGCTCCCCGCTGCCTCTGGGAGCTGTGTGTTTCCCAGCAGGCAGCGGGGCACTTGCGGGAAGGGGCGGGCACTTGCGGAAAGGGGCGTAAGTTACGCCCCTTTCTGCAGAGAGCTGTCCCGGAAGTGGGTGCAGTTACCTGGATCATCCAGGTAACTGCACCCCCCTCCCCCCTGAAAGGTGCCGATTGTGGCACCGGAGGGGGGGAGGGTTCCGATGAGCGGAAGGTCCACTTTAGGGTGGACCTCCGCTTTAACCAGAGCAGTACAATGACACCATAGTGACACTGCACTGCTCTGGTGACAGTAAATTATTTTTATTGAATTTTTAAATGTTAAGGTATACAAAACAAAGCCTATTGGGCATACCCAGGCTTAAGAGCACAGAAAACAGAAAGAGAAAAAAAAATGCACACAAAACATAAAAGGTTGGCAACCAAAGTCAAAGTGACCAAACTCAGTTCTGCTGGTAGGCGCGAAGTAGGATTCAGGAGAACCACATTACAATGCATTAACCAATGTCAAATACTTGGAAGTAGAAAAGCAATAATCATGGGGGCATTGGCATTGAGACAACTGTATCCCTGGACTCCGTCCAGATGTCCCATACCTTAGAGAATTTGTTAGGGCATCCTCTAGATTCATATATAAATTTATACAATGACACCAGAAGCCTGCAGGGATTTCCATTCAAGGAATGTAGACTTGCGAGCATAAAATAATAACAATCCTATCAAAATTCTCATGGCCCTGAAGGTAGCCAGTAAATTAACTAGACCCAATGTACAAACATTTATGGATACGGGTACTGAAATTGTAGTAACTGCACAAATGCACTAAGAAATTTCAGTCCAAAAAAGCCTAACACCAGGACAATCCCAAAACACATTTAAAAATGTGGCAGGGTCTTCTGAACAGTGCCAGCATTTAGCTGGGTGTAGGAGAAAAAAATTATGTAGCCATTGGGGAGTGAAGTAGACTCTATGAAGAATTTCAAATTGTATTAATCTATCCCTGATGCAGACCTGCTGTCGCATAGGGTGATCTCACATATCCTCCCAGCCTTCTGAATCCAGCTCCGGAACCTCTGTGCGCCAACAGGACAAAAGCTTGTCAAGACCTTCATGCATAGTGGGTTGGAGGGCCTTATAAATTGTAGAGAGCTTTCTCTAGGGTTTCCTCTCGCAATAGGGACTCAATCCCTGATAATGTAATGCCGCGTACACACGATCAAATTGTCTGTCGTACTTAGTCCGACATACAATCCGGCAGATAGTTTGGTGGACTTTCTACCGAACGGACTTGGCCACACACGGACACACAGAAAGTCCGACGTTCGCTTGCGCGATGATGTACAGCACGTACGACGGGACTAGAAAAAGGAAGTTCAATAGCCAGTAGCCAATAGCTTCCTTTTTCGTACTTGCTTCTGAGCATGCGTCATTCTTAGTACGCCGTACTAGCATACTGACGAACGTATTGTCCGCTGAAACCCAAGTCCGACGGGAAGATTGGAGTGCAAAAATACTTTCTTAGTCCGCCGGACTTCACGCTGGAAAAGTCAGCTGAAGCCCACACACGATCGAATTGTCTGCTGAAATGCTCGTGTGCACGAGGCATAAGGGATACTGATTGCGAAAATGCAACTGAAACACATGCAACTGGAGGTACCAGAACAGTTACGAGTTAGGGAGGCAGTAGGTCAGGTTAGGTGAGTAAAAAGTTTAAAAGACACCCCCTTGTCAGGGCTGGGCTCTTAGCAGCTCTCTTCTATGTGCTCAGGCTGCTCAGCTGTCAGATAATTGTCAGCACTCACTTATTTCTCAGTAGCTCATCATTATTCCCAACAGTGTGGGAAGGACATGAATTCAGAAGATGTAGGCAAGCCACTAAGTGGTAATATTTTTTTCCAGATTGAATGAGCAGGACCACCGTATGGATCAGTTTGCCATAGTGTTACAGATGCTCCTGATTCACACTGCTCACCTGGATCCTCCTACTGGCTGTTTTCCAGTACAACCAGTGTTGCAGGCCATCCCTGCTGTTGCTCCAGTCTCTGTGCAGGCACCCGCTTCGAACATTACCTCTGTAAGGGGTATGTCTGGTTCCGCTACGCTTCCCCAGCAATTTGGGGGTGATCTAGTTCAATGCAGAGGGTTTCTCAACCAGGTTTGGATATACTTTGAGATGCTGCCCCAGGCGTTCCTCACAGACAGAAGGAAAGTAGGCTTCATTTTTTATTTGCTTTCAAATAGAGCTTTGGCCTGGGCAAACCCTCAATGGGAGATGCAAAAAACCCATTGTCCTGAATTACCCTTAGTATGTGGCTTCCTTTAAAAAGGCATTTGACTTGCCTGCTCGCTCCATTTGTGCTGCTAAGAGCCTCATGTCCATCAAATAGAGTACGAGAACAGTTACCGATTATGCCATTGAATTCTGTACTCTGGCAGCAGAGGTTGCTTGGGACAATGAGGCCCTCATGGCTGCACATTCTCATGGTCTCTCGGATAACATTAAAGATGAGATAGCAGCCCGAGACATACCTATGGACCTGGAGAAATCACGTTTATCATTCTCATGGACTCCAGGCACTGAGCGTGACCTTCCTTTAAAGCATAGTTCCACCAACTTTTAAGAGGTGGTCTTAAACTAAAGACCACCTCTCCACCCCTTGTTTTTGGATATTAAAAAAAATATTAATTCTTCTATCGTACCTTTTTATGAAGTACAGCCTGTATGAACCATTCAGTCTGCAGCGCAGGACATCATTTCCTTTTGTGCTGTGAGCCCCCCGCTGTCTTCTGGGACCTGTGTGTGTATCCCAGAAGACAACTGGCCATTTACAAAGCGCAGCGTGACTCGCGTATGCGCAGTAGGAAACGGGCAGAAGCTGCAAGGCTCCACTGCTGGTTTCCCTTAGTTAGAATGGCGGCGCCTGCCAATGGACGAATCGGCCTTGGAGGTGTCCTATAAGTGTCCTTGTTAAAAGTCAGCAGCTACAGTGTTTGTAGCTGCTGACTTTTAAAAAAAAAATTGCCGGTTGGAATACCGCTTTAAGGAGCACTTGCGAAAGCTTCCTGAACGTTTTGCTTCGAGTTCTGCATTCCCACCCTTGCCTCCCTCACCTCCCATGCCTCCCGGTACAGAGTCCACCTGTGAAGTAGAACCCATGTACTTGGGCTTCACACGTCTCTCTGCGGAGGAGAGGGCCTTTAGGAGGAGGGAGAGATTGTGCCTTTATTGTGGCCAGGCAGGTCACTTTTTGAAATCTTGTCCTACCCATCCGGTAAACATCCACACCTAAGGACCTGTAGGGGACAGACCTTAGGTGACGTTGTTGTGTCCCCACAAAAGAATATGAGGAAATTAGAGCTAGCTCATCCTTCAAGGATAAGAAAAATCTGTCAGGTGAACTTGCACAGGACCCCCCTCCTCACCCCCCCCCGTCCCACTGACCTGGAGCGTGGCGATCTCCCGTTCTGAGCCCTGCTGTAGCCGCGTCATTGGACCGGGCCTTAGAAATCCTCTTGGCTTAATTGCCAAAGCATACCCCGTCAGGAGGGACGTTTAGGAGCATTCTAATTGGTCAACACCATCACATGGGCGGCACCAACCAACCAGAAACCACCTAGCCTGTCCTGTCAGTAGGGAAGAAGAGGAGAAAAAGTTGAGGGGATTTCTAAGTCCTGGTCCGGTGACACGGCTATAGCAGGGCTCAGAATGGAATATCGCCGTACTCCAGATCAGCAGGACAAGGGGGTTGAGGAGGGGGTCCTGTGTAAGTTCACCTTACAGATTGTTCTGTAAAGGTGAACTTACACGTTTAAAAGAAGGACCAGGGTCATTAAAAAAAAAAAAAAAAATCATATCGTCGGCGTGCAACGCCACTTTTTCAATAGGACTAACCGTTATACCTTTAATAAGGGGAGAATTACGTAGGGATTGGGCAATTGGGCATCAATAATGCAAATAAGGCCAGGGACAGCAAGCACCCTTGCCTTGTCCCCCTGCCAATGTAGAACGTTTTTGATAACTCACCTCCTAATTTAATCTGAGCTAAGGGGGCCTTATTAAGGATTTTGATCCAGTTACAAAAACATGGTCCAAAACCCATCACTTCTAGTACAGCTGACATGTAGACTCAGTCTACTGAGTCAAATGCCTTTGCTATATCTAGCAAAACCAGGACTCAAGAAGCTAAATCATTTGGAGAAAGCTGTAAATGTTTCAAAACTCTACACAGGTTAATGTCTATTTATTTTCCAGGGATAAAACCTGTTTGATCAATACTAACCAAGGCGGGTAAAAGTTGTCAGTCACATGGCTAAGATCTTAGTGAGGACTTTTCAAATCATAATTCAAAAAGTAAATCAGTCTGTAAGAAGTGCAGAGCTTGGGTTTTTTCCTGGCTTATATAAAAGTAGAATGTGCACTTGGTACATAGAGGGGGTAAAGGCTGAGTCTCATAGCTCTCTGTAAACACTTTGCAGAGCTTTAGGACTAGGTCTTTACCATGCAGTTTATACCATTCCCCGGGTAACCCAACCGGTCTGAGAGTTTTGCAGGGGGGAAATGAGTTAATGGCTCCCTCTGTTTCAGAGATGGTTATGACTGTATCCAGAGACTCAATCTCTGCATCCGACAAGGACGACAAAGAGAGACTGTGCAGTGTGTCCAGCAAGGACGAGAGATCTGGGGAGGAACCTTGGTGGTGTAAGGATTGGAAAAAATTGGTCTGCCATTCTCATCCCCAGACTCAAACAGCCTCCCAACTTTAATAGCAGCATCTGTAATCATGAGGGACATAAGATGGAGTTCCAGGTCTCTGTGTGTCAGGAACCATGAATCAGACTGAGACAAGAATGCAGCAAAGATCCCACATTTTAATGTAATATTAAATAATGGTACAGGTCAGTAAAACATAGTCAAAACATAAGCCAGGGATCAGAAGCCAAAGCGGATAATCAGACAAGCCAGTAACCAGGACACCAGAGATCAGCATAGTCAGAGGCAGAAGAACAGGATAAGGAACCAGAAGGGATGTCAGCTGGTCAAAGTCTTTTTCACTGGAACACAGCAGACAAACTCCAGATATGTTGACCAAGGCAAAGGTAGGAAAGGAATGAACAAGGCAGTTTAAATAGCCAGAAGGGGCTGGCTGTAGGCGGGACTGATGAGCAGATAATGATAACCAGGTGAGCCACTGAGAAATCAATGAGTGCTGACAATTATCTGACAGCTGTGCAGCCTGAGCACAGAGAAGAGAGCTGCTAAGAGTCCAGCCCTGACAGTACCCCTCCTCAATCACCCCTCCCGCTTGGAAGGGCACCAGATTTGAGGGGAAAACATCTATGGGAAGCACGGAGGAGGACAGTGTTAGGAAATTCCCTTGTGATCAGTAAAAAAAACTTCAGGTGTTCTGAGAAGCAAACAATTTATTTCTGATGTGGCCCACAACAGGGAGACATGCTTACAGGACGAAAGCTGAAGAAAAAGTCTCAACAAAAGAAAGTGTTCCGCCCTCACATATCCCACAAGAATAACATCTCCGTGCTTCTATTGGCTGAGGGAACATAAATAACGTGTCATGGCACAGGCTTGCACTTTATAAGCTATACATGTTCCGTGCATTCTTAGGCTATCATATTTAGTTAAATCTAATGATTCTACAACTTACTATGGAGTTAATTAAGACAAAACAATACAATGAGTTAATACAATAATGTGCTCAGAAGTAAGCTTTTTAACAAATCAGTCTCAGGACTATTGTTTTTCTAATAGTCACACAATAAACATTTAAAACTTTTCTAACATTCCCTCCTCTTTGTGTGACTATTTTATCTCAACATATTTCGATGAAAGTCCCTGTGTTATACACTTTCGGACTGTATGTCATTAAGTTGAGCTTCAATGTCCACATAGGTCTCCTCAGACGTAGAGAGGGTTTGATACATTGTTCTTCAGACTGCAGTTTCAATGAGTTTTTGTGAAAGTCCTCGAATACAGGGAATGCAGCAGCATCCGCAAGTGACCAAAACGGCCAAAGCCACAGCGATTGAGATCAAACATGATATGATAAATCCAGTCCATTTACCGAACCATCCTTCAAGCCAAGTTGTGAATGGATCATTAATACCTGAGTTTTCCGCCAATTCATTCGATAGCGCAGTCAGTCCTTCCAAGGCTCTGGTCACGGTCCCTCCAGGAGCTGTATTGTTGGGGATAAAGGTACAACACATGCTACCAAACATTTTGCATACCCCTCCTCTTTCAGCTAAGACCATATCTAAAGCCATTCGGTTCTGCCAGGCCATTAGAGATGTGGGGGCCAACTGTTCTGCTAGGCCCTTCACAGCATCCCTAGTATAATTTACAAATCGTTGTTGGTTATATTATATATATATATAATTAATCCAGTCAGCATTTTTATTTATAGTCACCCACCAGAGAAGAGACTCAAACCCAGCTGTCACCTGATTCCTGGCTTTAAACTCGTCCGGCGCCCCGCGAGGAACCCCAATCTCATCTATGTAGATCTGAGAGTCAAATGACCCCAAGGGAGAGGTGTCCCTACGATACTGTCGGTGACTCTTAGTCCACGGGTATTCTGACAGGATTCTCAGGGGCATAGCCAGCTGGACCATAGCGCAATCCCCTTGGGCATTGGCCGGTAGTCTAGCTCGCAGTTTCTTATCCCCACACATCCACCAGACATCAGCTCTCTGAATGTCATGTCCAACCCAGTCACCATTGTCCGTGTTAATCCTCTCCACACAGTAGTCATCAGGTAGTGACCCAAGATCCACCGCGCTACGGTTCCCTGGGAGTGCAAAACAAGTAAAGTTGCCCGGATAAGCGGTAACCGCTGGAGGTATCTGAGGTCTCTGTACTGGGGGAAACAACAAACTCAATGTGTGACAAGTAGAATTTATTTCAGGTTTATAGCTCTTATTATACAATTGCAACATACATTTTAAACCTACTGGATCTGTATTGTGATCTAGAGGAAAAGGAACTGTTGCTAAATGTGGTCTGGCTCTGGCACAAACTAAACAGTTTTCCTTTTTCAGAGTTCTAACCGTGTACCTCAACCATTCTAACCACTCATTTTTTCTTGGTAGCCCGTCTCCAAAGCTATGGCATCTTCTATTGTTAGGTTAGTGAATCTTATAGTTATACTCAGAACTTCTATTTTAGTATGGCCTACTTCTTTCCCTTCTGAGTCTACTTTTTCCTGTTGTTTAATTTTTTTAGGTAGTAATACCTCAGGGAAAAATGTTCCTGAGGGGTCAGTTCCTGACACCCATGCTCCCATGGAATACAACCGCTGATCTTCCTTCCTCGGCTCCTTTAATGTTATTAATAGTTGGTTACAGTTCTTACTATTTGTGCAGGGGGAGTTGGCCGCTTTTGTGATTACGAGTCTCTCCTTTATACCACTCTTTTTAGCCCCTGGTTTATTATACCCCCAATCTTGATGCGCTGTAGTCCACAGGGCCTGATCCCATGCTTGACATCCTGCCTTATTCCAGAGTCAGCAGATATATTTATCTGCCCATAGAAGTCCTCTAGCCCCAGTTGTATCCCCACAATCTGCAATCTGACAGAAGTCTACCAGTATAGTGCTAGTTATTCCCTCTATAAAGGTTAGATTTAATGCTTTTCCTGTTCTTTCCCAATCCAAAGGTTCCTCTACTCTTCCATAGCGCCTACCCCCTCTTATGGATGCCTCTCCTAGAGTCACCAGTAACCCAAGGATAATTACTGTCCCTTTCATCCTAACCAGCTACAGAGTTCCAGCGGATAGGATAGGGGAGTTGGAAGGGGAGGGAGACTTCACCGGTTTGAGACAAGTCCCACCTTGTGTGAGACCTCCCTTTGTAGCCGGACTTTCTGGACCTCTTGTAGCCAACTGGCCCTACTCTGCCTGTAAAACGTTTTTACAATGGGACTGGTGAATCCAGGTAGACCTCTCTGCAATCCTTATCACAGTAGGGGTAGTTAAAAGGACTTTGAAAGGACCATCCCACCTTGGGGAGTTACCACTGCTTTTTTTTCTTATTACTTTTTATTGAGACCCCAATCTCCCACATGCACCTTTTCATCTTCTTTTGGGGGTGTGATATACATACTGGTCACAGCTACTAGTAGGCAATACATCCAATTATTTTTACCTATTTCTTCCATAACTTTTCTCAGTTTGCTTTTTAGAATGCCATTATGTCTTTCTACCAATCCAGCTGGTTGGGAATGATAGGCACAATGGTATTTCCCTTTAATTCTCATCACTTCTATCAAATGTTGTATATTTGTTAATTACAAAATGGGGTCCATTATCACTGTAAATCCTTTCAGGGATTCCAAATCTAGGAATATCTCTTAGTAATGCTTTGGCTACAGTCTGTGCATCTGCACTTCCTGTCGGGAATATCTCCACCCATTTGGTCAGGGTGCCTGGGTACCAAACAATATTTCTTCCTTTCACATTTGTCTAATTCAATAAAATCCATGCAAATGTGTTGGAATGGATATTGTGGTGTAGGGAACTTCCCTTTCTGTGGTCTTATACCTCCCTGAGCATTGTGTCTTGCACATATAAGACATTGAGAGCAAAAAGTTTTTTTTTAATAATTTGTGAATCCATAGGCTGTACATACTTTATTTAACATCTCAGTCATCCCCCTGTTTGACACATGCGTTACTCCATGTGTCAATACTGCTGCATACCTAAATAAAGATTTTGGTAATACCGGTTTCCCTTCAGGTGATGTGTAAATGTCATCAATTATTATGCAACCCTTTGTTTTCCAATATTGTTTTCCCCAGGGGGGGCATTTTGCTGCATATCAGTAAGGACTGTATGATCTATCACTATGATTTCTCGTCATTATTTTATGTGCAGCTTCATCTGCCCTTTTATTTCCCTTTGAGATGGGGTCCGTATATTTTGTATGTGCTTGACATTTACAGATTGCAAGCTTTTTTGGTAACTGCATTGCATCTAGGAGTTCTAAAATGAAGTCCGTATGTGAAATTGGTTTACCACTGGAGGTGACCATCCCCCTGTTTTTCCATTGTTGTGCGAAAACATGCACTGTTGAAAAGGCATATTGACTGTCAGTGTATATGGTTACAGATTTCCTTCTGACAGTATACATGCTCTTGTCAATGCTACAAATTCTGCAACTTGTGCTGAATAATGTTTTGGTAGTGGCCCCGCTTCCAAAATCTCATCCTGTGTCACTACTGCATATCCTTTTGCATTTGTGCCATCTGGATTTTTCTTACTAGAACCATCAACAAAAAGTATCATGTCAGGGTTAGATAATGGTACATCTTTCAGATCACTTCGTGGCAGTACCTTTTCAGTGATGGCAACAGTGCAATCATGTTTATACCCGTCAGTAGGAAGTAGTAGTAGCGTGGATGGGTTTAATGTATTACACCTCTGTATTGTTAAGTGAGGTTGTGTCAAGAGTATTGTCATACAGGAAAGGTGTCGTGCTGGGCTCAAATGTGATATTCTTTTGCTGTAACAGGATAACAAACACTGCATGTGGTACCTTTTCAGTTAGTAAAGTTGAATAAAGACACCAGTCCATCCGGTTCAGCCTGAGTGAGTGTCTAGCCTCTACCCCTGTACACCCACATCGTTCTCCACCCCCAAGGATCCAATGTCCCCATTCATATACCAGGGCCAAACCGGGACAGAAGCCAATCAACCCACCTGCATGTCTCCGAAGTGCGGGAGGAAACCAGAGCACCCGGAGGAAATCCACGCAGGCACAGGGAGTACATGCAAACTCCAGCAGGCAGCGTCATGATTAGGATTCGAACCAGTGACCCCCTTCACTGCTAGGCGAGAGTGCTAACCACTACACCGCTGATGCTACCAGTGCTTGTACACAGGGTGGAAGTACTCTTGTTGCACTGTCTATTTCTGTAGAGTAATCCTTCCTCTATGAGACCCCTCTAGTTCTGCCTCAGCAGTGTACTCTTCTGCATCCTCCTCTCTTTCATCACCTTGCATAAAAACCTTTACTTTCACATTCTTTTTTGCTTTTGCTTTCAAATACTTCTCAGAATGCTTAGCATATTGTAAAACATCTAAAACTGATGCAGTTCGGTAAGTAACCATGTTTTAAACAATGTAATCCTTATGATCCTGTTTCAATCCATTTAAAAAAGCAATCTTTAGCTGTTGCTGATATGCACTATACACATCTTCAGCTTCGGGGGAGCCCGGAGAACACTCTAAAAATCTCTCGTAATTTATTTAGGTAGTCACTGACACTTTCTTTGTCTTCTTGTACTGTCATATTTATTTATTTTATTTTTTTTGCCAATCAGTCCGTTGTACCCATCTAAGCCGGCATCTGTTCAATAAGGCAGTCAACCTGTTCCCTAAGTCTGGGCTTTCTGGAGGCAATGGATCCCCCCCGTCCCTGTGCATTTTCTGGGGCGCAGGGGTATTCCTCACCGTCCTCCACACCATACCTAATAGGAGGTTTACTTAGTCTCTTGGCTCCTGCTGGGGCACCCAGTACATGAGTTATGGCATCAGTTAATGTTTCAAGGATCGATCTGTTCATCTCCAGGACTGAACTACTGTCTGGAGAGATTGAGGAAGTGGAATTGGGGTTTTGTTCAGAGGCGGTTCCTTTGACAGGGGTGGATGTCACAGGGAAGGTGTTACTCTGGGCAGTTACTTGCACCTGAGGGGGAGGACCATTATAGGGAGGTGGTCTCTGGGTGTAGCAGATGAGATCATCCTCTTTGTCCACTAGGGGCAATTGGGCTTGGCATTTTTCCTTTGTCCTTTTCCCTTCTACCCTAATTTTAGCATGCTGAAGCCAATACGCCGCCATTTTTAACCCATACCTTTTTTGAACTTTGCCTTTTGACTTTATAAATGTACCCAAATATAAACAGCATTGCATCATTAACACTTCACAGTTGAAAGTCTATGAATTCTAAAAATAACTCCAATCCAATATAAATATTTACTTTAAGACTATTTTTTCAAACTCTTTTTCCCACCAAAAGTCCTAATATTTTCACAGATGCACAAATTAACCTCTGTCAGGCAATCTGCATTTTCCTGTTTCTGAGAAACAGCTTCTTGCCCTTCATAGCAATGAAAACATCCTCAGCCTTTTTTTTTTCATTTCTTTTCACATTCATCAAGCCACCTGATAATTCTACAACATTCTATTTACTCCAAAATGCCATCTACCTTCTTTTTCTTTTATGCTAAGTTTCAATATATACAATATAACCCTTCTATATTGTCATAGCTAATCAAGGGTTAACATTTACAACTTCTTGTAGAAAACATCCTTCCATGAGGGGAGGGGGAGGGGGAGTGCAGTGCTTTGGTGGAGAATGATTTCTTATCTGCTTAGAAATATGCAGCACAAAAACCATGTCAATACAAGAGAAAAAAAAACATCAGCACTCCCCACACTATCGAGAGAATCAAAAGGGTTAAACATGAACAAAGATAAAGTAAACACACACAGAAGAAAATTAGCCTTGCGATCTTTGTAGATCACTTAACTAAACAGCGCTTAAAATAGTCAGGCATTCAACCTCTGACATTCGGTATACCTCAAATCTTTTTGTTATCTGTCCGGACAGCGGGCGACGTAATTTTTTACCTTAGACAACGTCCCCAAGTGTCTCTGTCTACGAGCACTGGATCATCTAGATATTATACGATCAATACCAATGTCGGCAATTACAACACATTAAACCAGAAGCAAGAGAAAGAGAAGAAAAGACTCAAAAAGAATTAAGAATAATTTAAATTATCTTACCTCTCAAACACCTGGACTGGATCACACAAGGTTCGGAAACAGACAGTGGAATTCAGATCTATGGCCCCGCCCCTTTTTCACCAAATAACATTGATTGGGGGGACTTGTAAGCGTTCGGTGAGCTTCAAAGTCCAATACTCACCGAAGTGTTGTCGGGCCATCTGATCTGAAAACCAGCGTGTTGCTCCCGGCTCGAAAGACCAAAAATGTTAGGAAATTCCCTTGTGATCAGTAAAAAAAAACTTCAGGTGTTCTGAGAAGCAAACAATTTATTTCTGATGTGGCCCACAACAGGGAGACATGCTTACAGGACGAAAGCTGAAGAAAAAGTCTCAACAAAAGAAAGTGTTCCGCCCTCACATATCCCACAAGAATAACATCTCCGTGCTTCTATTGGCTGAGGGAACATAAATAACGTGTCATGGCACAGGCTTGCACTTTATAAGCTATACATGTTCCGTGCATTCTTAGGCTATCATATTTAGTTAAATCTAATGATTCTACAACTTACTATGGAGTTAATTAAGACAAAACAATACAATGAGTTAATACAATAATGTGCTCAGAAGTAAGCTTTTTAACAAATCAGTCTCAGGACTATTGTTTTTCTAATAGTCACACAATAAACATTTAAAACTTTTCTAACAGACAGGAGCATGTACATCCAAGGATGAGACCCAAGAGCGCTCCTCCAGACCGTACCCTTTCCAATGAACAAGGTACTATATGCGCCCATGGAACCTACGGAAGTCAATGATTGAATATTTCTCATATGCTTCAGGGTTCTCAACCTGAACTGGGGCGAGAATGTGGTACCGAGGTGGTGAAGCGGTTGCACACCAAAGGGTTTAAAAGGGTGAAATATGCCTGTTAGAAAGCTCACAGCATGGTAGACAGCATGGTAGATAGATTCAAAGGCTGTTACTTCCAAAACAAACTAGCATGGGGAGGACAAGGCAGTAAAGCAGAGACGGAAGAGAGGTTTCCTCTCCCGCTCTCTATATGTCTCTAAGACATATCGAGAGAGGGAGAGGAAACATCTCTCCCATCTCTGACTTGTCCTCCCCATGCCGGTTTGTTTTGGAAGTAACAGCCTTTGAATCTATCTACCATGCTGTGAGCTTTTCTCATGATATTTATACAAACTGCACTCCTGCGGTTATTTAACACTTTTGGATCACTATTTTCTGCTGGACAATTACCTTAATCAGCAAGACCAACTAGTTATAAATTGATTCAATTCGTCCTAACGTGTTAAAGCGGGAGTCCGCCGGGACTCCGTGTTTTTTTTTTTTTTTTAAAAGCCAGCAGCTACAAATACTGCAGCTGCTGACTTTTAAAAATCGTGACACTTACCTGTCCAGCGCACCCGCGATGTCGGCAACCGAAGCCGATCTCTAGATCGTCTGTCGTGTGCTGCCGCCGCCATCTTGGGTATGGGAATCAGGAAATGGAGCCTTTCGGCTTCATTTCCCGGTTCCCTACTGCGCATGCGCGAATCGCGCTGCGCAATAAGGACAGTCCCCGCTGCCTCTGGGATCTGTGTGATTCCCAACAGGCAGCGGGGCACTTGCGGAAAGGGGCGGGCACTTGCAGAAAGGGGCGTAATCTACGCCCCTTTCCACAGAGAGCTATCCCGGAAGTGGGTGCAGAATACCTGTACTGTACAGGTATCTGCACCCCCCTCCCCCCTGAAATGTGCCAATTGTGGCGCCGGAGGGGGGGGAGGGTTCCGATGAGCGGAGGTCCACTTTAGGGTGGACCTCCGCTTTAAGGAAAAATGTTTTTCTGTCTCCTGCAAACACTGGCTGGGCATTTTACCAATGGGACGTCTTTTATACATATGAAACCTGTATTTCTCCATCTTTGATTTTCAAGCTACACATTGACTTTGAACAGTTCGGCATTTAAAACATCACACCGGAAATCTTCTGAGCAAGCTCTGCTGAGCGAAACATGTTGAGCGGTAGTGTCTGTTAATTATGCCTTTGTAGAGAACAATTGATTTTGGATATGGATGAAATACTGTTCTCATGTTTTTTTTATCTTTGTAATCATTTTTTTTAATACATATTGTACTAGTGAGCATTTTAAAGTCTCCCTACCCAACACCTTAAAAGTCCAGGTTTGTGATCTCTCCCCCCCTTTTGAATTTCTAGTACACTGGGATGTGGGGTTTGCTTTGATTGTGTCTGTCTTATCCTTCAAGACATACAGTTAAGCCCATATATACAGTTGTGTGAAAAAGTATTTGTCCCCTTTCTGATTTTGTATTTGTTTGCATATTTGTCACGCTTAAATGATTCAGATCATCAAAAACATTTATTATTACACAAATATAACCTAAGTAAGCAGTTTTTAAATGATGGTTTCATTTATTAAGGCAAAAAAGCTGTTCAAACCTGCCTGGCTTTATGTGAAAAATGAATTGCCCCCTAAACCTAATAACTGGTTGTGCAACCCTTGGTGGCAACAACTGCAATCAAGCGCTTGCGATAACAGCCTTTCATATTTCTGTGGAGCAATTTTGGCCCACTCTTCCTTGCAGAATTGTTTTAATTCAGCCACATTGAAGGGTTTTCCAGCATAAACGGCCTGTGTAAGGTCATGATACAAGAAAACAACAACTTCTCCTGCGCTCTGGTGTCTGAATCCTCAATATGTGATACTGACTGTTTCACAAGGTAGTGTCTAAAAGTCTTGCAGCCCTCCTCAGAATAATGGGTATTCAAACGTTGGAGAAAACAAAACAAAAAAGGAAGGCGCACTGACCTAGTGCATTACCATAGACAGAGCTTTAATAAAAACAAAACATATAGCAAAATGGCTACTCACAAACGAGTATTGATAAAAGGCATAGTCAATACAGCATGGTCCACCTCACCGAACATCAACAAGCCCGGATCCGTTGTCAAGTAAATCGACCGATACCCCAACACAATTGCTACCACGTTTTAGGGGAGAACCCCTTTCCTCAGAGCCTAGACGGGCAAACGTCTATATGTGATGTGATATGTGGTTTATCGCTATATGCCTTAACCACTTTTCCAGAGGCAACCATTACACTACATTGTTTTGATAAAATTGGTTGATTTTTATGATACACAATGTCTGACCAATCCAAACACTGAAAAAGTCTAGCATGTGGTATCCCCATATTTGAGCAGAATGTGTTTTGGGGTGTAATTTGAAGCATTTTCAGGTGTGTGAAAAATAACTTAAACTGACAACATGCGCATGTAATCCATCAAGCGTTCCACAGCTCAGAACCAGGCGGACAGAAGTGATGCCAAGAAGACCCGTCCAGCATGTTTTATCTGGATTAGCCTTCGTCAGAGTGACAAAACACATTGGAGGGGCATGTTGGCATCCCTTCCGCGTCCATCTTGTTTCGATGTGGTGAACGCATACATTTTGGTGGATTACATGAGCATGTAGCTCGTGTATGCAAGCATTTTTTTTTTTTATGTGGAGTAGTACATTGTATGTTTTTAATAAATGTTATTATGCTATGGGATCTCATTTTGGCTTCTGTCTCCCTCTACATGTGAGCATATGATGGGTACTGATGGAGTATTGTCATTAAACGAGGCGTCAGATCCAGTATAAAGGATCTATGGGGACAGCCCAAGAAGGAGCCGTTTTAATCCTGCATAAACAAAGCATTGCAAACTTATCTCTGGTAAGGACACAAAAGGAGGGGAGCACAGAGTGTTGCACTTTGGAGCATGGCCCTCATGAAATTTGAAGCACAGGGCACTTTTTTAAAGCACATAAACTCTATTGAATATATACGTATTTGCATGTGGCACTTTATTACATGTACAGTCCATGAATTGATTTGTTTTAGTGCTGTATATTGAATTTATTGCGGAATATAAAAGGTGTTGCACTATTTGGTAATTTTTGTATAAGATATTTATAGCGGAGTACTTTTTGAAACACATGTATGTCATTAAAGGGGAGGTCCACCCTAAAGTGGACCTTCCGCTCATTGGAATCCTCCCCCCTCCGGCGCCACAATTGGCACCTTTCAGGGGGGAGGGGGGTGCAGGTACCTGTACAGTACAGGTATCTGCACCCACTTCCGGGATAGCTCTCTGCAGAAAGGGGCGTAGATCTACACCCCTTTCCGAAAGTCCCCCGCTGCCTGCTGGGAGACACACAGATCCCAGAGGCAGCGGGTCCATCCTTAGTGCGCAGTGCGACTCACGCATGCGCAGTAGGGAACCGGGAAATGAAGCCGAAAGGCTCCACTTCCTGATTCCCATACCCAAGATGGCGGCGGCAGCACCCGAGAGACGATCGAGAGATCGGCTTCGGGTGCCGACATCGCGGGCGCGCTGGGCGGGTAAGTGTCTTTATTTTAAAAGTCAGCAGCTGCTGTATTTGTAGCTGCTGACTTTAAAAAAAAAAAAAAAAAAACGGCGGAACTTCCGGCGGACTCCCGCTTTAAATGCATAGATAATTGCACATAGCACGTTATTTATTAATTTATGAACTGATTTACCACAGATTTGTTCATCTGAGGTTGTGAATATTTTGATGTAGAAGTTCAAATAGTACCGCAAAATCTGGTGTTACTACATTGACAACCTGTGCAGGCTGCAGCAAGGAACACACTATAAGCACAGGGTGGTATAATTTTATATGTAAAGGCAATGATTTAATCAGCCTTTATAGGTATAAATGGGATTCCGCTTCACATAAAAAAAAAAAAAACACATCACTTTATTAAATCTTAAAAATAATACAAATAGATAAACATTGTATACAAGCTATGTGACCCAGAGAAAGGAAAACTAACAGATATGTCTCCCCCTTAGGTGTGAGGGGTCCCCTTCATTGTGAGGGGGGCTTTGGGAACTTTGTGACTTTTGTGGGCCAACCCCTCTGCAGAAAGGAAGGGCAAAACCTAGGCTATGAAGTTAAAGTCTGGACAGGTGCTCGCAGTGGCGTCGCTAGGGGGTGGCTTTTGGGGCTATAGTCCTGAATCTGGGTCCTATAGCCCCAAGTCTCTCCAGGGGTCCCCAAGCGGAGGGGATGCTCTCTGGGGACCCTGATGTAAGTGGGGGGCTCTGGGGACCCTAATGTAAGTGGGGGGCTCTGGGGACCCTAATGTAAGTGGGGGGCTCTCTGGGGACCCTGATGCAAGGGGGGGCCTCTCTGGGGACCCTGATGCAAGGGGGGGCCTCTCTGGGGACCCTGATGCAAGGGGGGGCCTCTCTGGGGACCCTGATGCAAGGGGGAGGCTCTCTGGGGACCCTGATGCAAGGGGGAGGCTCTCTGGGGACCCTGATGCAAGGGGGAGGCTGTCTGGGGACCCTGATGCAAGGGGGAGGCTGTCTGGGGACCCTGATGCAAGGGGGAGGCTGTCTGGGGACTCCGATGCAAGGGGGAGGCTGTCCAGGGACCCTGATGCAAGGGGGAGGCTGTCTGGGGACCCTGATGCAAGGGGGAGGCTGTCTGGGGACTCCGATGCAAGGGGGAGGCTGTCCAGGGACCCTGATGGAAGTGGGGGGCTCTCTGGGGATATACACACGTATATTACTGTATATACATGTGTATGCCTGCCCAAGCATATGACTTTATTACGCTGCTATGGGCTCTAGCCCCAGATCTTTTGTAAACTTAGCAACACCCCTGGGTGCTCTGCATTTTGAGGAGATAAGCATTCCTGAAGAAGAGGTTTTTATTCTCTTCCTTTGGGGAAGTAAAACTTTTCCTCCACTGATCTCTCTGTAAAATCAGTCAAGTACATTACCAAAAAGTGCATGGTGAGATGGAGGAGGGTCAGGCTGCACAATGCCAAGGCTTTTGTGGAAATAGTAACAAGCTTTGAGACAATAGAAAGCACATTGCGTGAAGTCTTCAACATAGCAGCAGTCTGGGAAAAAATAAAAAAATAAAAATAAAAAAACGTGCACAGCTTCCTCTAATACTGCTTCAATATCCTGTAGGACTAGCATATTGGGGTCCGATTCCAGTTGAGAAATTGCAGAGTGTTACAGCCCTATGCAAAATCAGATGCAGACATTTGTATTAAAGTCCAGCTCCAGTTCAAGGCATGCATCATCACTCTGAGGTTGAGAAGTTTGTGCAGGCCTTCAGCAGAGCAAATATTCACCTGCAAGTTTTGAATTGGTTCCCTTTCAACTGGTCTCTGCCATAGCTGCATGTGAAGATATTCCCCTGGTAAGTACTCACACAGTAGTGCAGCAATTTGGACACACCCTAAGGAGTACATGACAAACCAGGTGTAGACCATCCGGTAATGACTCCTTGTGAATTATATAAGGCAGGGGTAGATAACCTTAAAGAGGTGGAGATCTACCTGAACAACATGGGAGAAGTCAAAAGATTACTGTGCACAGCGTCGTCGCCTCCTCACTCCTGATTTAAACCTTTAATTGCTGTACTACCATGTCACAATCTTGTGCATTGCATGA
This sequence comes from Lithobates pipiens, assembly GCF_037356315.1. Classification (NCBI taxonomy): domain Eukaryota; kingdom Metazoa; phylum Chordata; class Amphibia; order Anura; family Ranidae; genus Lithobates; species Lithobates pipiens. The sequence continues at coordinate 3,268,555 of NW_027507685.1, read as the reverse complement.
CAACCATGGGTTTAAAACAGGTGGTGAATGGATGAATAACTTGTATAGCGCTACATATGCAAACTAAATCGCCTCAGGGCGCTTTTGCCGCCAGTGTCCGTCTGGGTTTTCAGAAGAGATGGGTCTTGAGCTTCTTCCTGAAGGCCAAATAGTTTTCTTCTGAGCAGGTAGAGCATTCCATAACCGTGGTCCTTGGACGGCGACCCTTCGTTTGCCTTTTAATTTATAAACGGGTCTTGGGGATGTGGAGGAGGTTCTGGTTAGTTGATCGGAGAGTGTGACCTGGGCTGCTTTATTTTTTTGACGCAGAGGTATTACAGGGCTTTTCCTTGTGTACATTTGTGAGTAAGGCAGAGAGTCTTGAATGTAACTTGATCCTTCACAGCTAGCCAATGGAGGGTCCTCAGGGATGGGGTGATTGATTCCCATGTTTTTTTTTCCCAGTTACCAGTCTGGCTGCTGTGTTCTGGACGGTTTGTAGACATGAAATTTGGTATGTTGGAAGTGCCAGGTAGAGGAAATTTGTTTAATCGAGTTGGGAATTGAGGATTGTTCCAATTACTGTTGCTGTATCTTGTTCCGGGATGAGTCTACACAGTAGGTGAAGAAGGTAGTGGGATCCGCTGACTACAGGTCCTATTTGTGCATCCGTCGCCATGTTTAAATCAAAGATGACTTTGTGGTGGGTTGTCCAAGGCTGGTGAGTCACCTAACATATCACCTCACCACTGTGGCTGAGTGTGGTTTTAAGGCAGCAGCAGGCATTAAACCCCCTGTTGCGATTGGCGCCTAGTAACCGCATGCTTTTTCAGTGTTCAAGGGGGTTATAGTAACACAAAGATGCTCACTTTAACTCCTTGTTTGCTGTACTGCACAACATTGCAGAGCATTTGTACAGTGGCCTCATTCACTTGAATGGGTCATATTTGGCAGGTGCTACACCCACCAACCGTGATAGGACATATAACTCTTGCTGCAGCTGCAAAATCTGTACACCCATGGCCAGTGTAGCTAAAGGGGGTGCGATTGGGACAGGGGTGGTAAAAGCACATCTTAGCTAGGGCCTTTTATTTGGCCTAAAATTTGGCACTAGGTTTGAAAAAGTTACACTGTGTAGTGAAGATTCCAAACAAATAGTCCCTTTTATACAACTGTCAGAGACACAGATGCATGCTAAACGCGCTCCAGCTGAGCCAGCACTAAGTGATGTGGTCTGTAAGGGCTGAGGTACAAGCCCAGTTGTAACTGAAGTAAATCATGCAAAAGGGGCAGATGGTTGCACCTACCACAAGATCCAAAATATGATAATATAGCAGCCATCCAGGCATTTTGCATAATATACTGTCAGATACAGCATGACCTAGTCTTACCTGTCATACATAACAATGGACTGAATATAGAGTCCAGCCTTCACTCATCATGATAGGCATACCCCCAAAGAGGTCTTCAGGGGGCTTTGTTCTACAGAAATGGACAAAAGCCCTGGGCCTATATAGCACCCTGTGGCTAACACCACTTGTGTCAAAGTGAGCACACATACAGGGACCCAAAGCAAACATTACGGGCCCTACCCAGTGTGGGGTCCAGGTACAGCGCCCAAGGTTGCATCGTTTCAGATACATTGCTTCTGAGTAGGCATTAGAAGAGAGGGAGGTGTTGATTGAAGGTTTAAAAAATAAACACAAATAAGTTAGTCAGTCACCAAGCACGTGCGCTTCAACAGCTATACCAGTAAACCCAGTAACTAAGCTGCACAGTAGATTCTCTCTTTTGACAGAATATAAATCCGGTATGAAGGAGCCAGAGTAGGTCTGCGAACAAGCAAAAAGTCAGCGTACCACACTTTAACAGATCTGTGATTATGAAAACTACAAGAATGCCCTCCATCTCAATCCTGTAAAGAATTTGAGAAAGGGAAAAAAAATGAAGGTCATAATTACACAGGGCCACCAGTGAATTCACTGCCTGTACTATTGGATCACATGACTTGAAGCGCAACCAGTCCAGCATGCTGAAGGTAGAAGATTCACATCTAGAAACCCTTTCTAGGAGGGAAGGACCATTATCGCTGTTGCAGAATTTATTGGTTTAGAAAACCTGCTTACCAGTTTCACACCAAAGAATGTGCACACTGGATAGTGCTGGAAAGTGTTCTGCCTAGCTCATAAGACACTCAACACAGTTGCCACCATACATCATTGTGCTGACCCATCAAACAGTCTGTACAGTGCATGAGGGACAGATGGATTACAGAGGACTCCAAGATGGCAATTAGAAGTCTGAAATGATATGGACAAAGTCTCCTGTGCCAACTGCATCATAGATAACTCCTCATTCCTATGGGCTGGCATTTGTCAAAAGCACCTTCTAAAAGTGAGAAAAGAATTGAGCTCAGAACCACCAGGAACAAATGCTACCATGACAGTATATCCTGACACAAGAAAACAAAGCAAGGGTGTTGCAGTGCAAAGAGCATGCTGGTAGAAGAACACAGTGGCTGAGATGAACTGTGTGCTGCTTCTCCATCATGGTCTAAAACATAAGGTGGACGTGGAGACCTGTAAACAAATAAAAATTGCGCAGGGAAAGGTCAGATCTCTGTAAAGCTGCAAAAATCTCAGGGCGAGATGGACAGGAATAAAAATATATTTAGCATAACTGCTTCATATTTGTATATTTTATCTGTGTATTTGACAGTTTGCCTAGTCTAGCTAAAGGGAGGGTTAAAAAAAAAAAAAAAAAAGGTATACTGCATAAATTAACATTTAAATTTCCACTTGCATCAATTCAATGTAACACCACAAAAATTGAAATCTCCAAAAAGGTGGGTTTACGTAAAAAAAAAAAATAAACAAAAAAAATAAAATAAACCACACACTCTAAAATCCATTTACAGCATCTATTTTTTTTTTTTCTCTTTTAAACACTACAGGCCACCATCCTAATTCCAGCTAGCAACTCCACTCCAAAAAACAAAGATAAGAATTCAAACTTCATTGGGTTTACTGCTCAATAAAGATCAATATCTTACTAGGTGGGAAAAGCAGGGGTGGGCAACCTCAGCCATCCAGCTGTGGTGAAACTACAAATCCCATCAAGCCTATGCGAGTCTAGAAGAAAAAAAAAAAAAAAAGTAAAATATCCAAAATTCCAAATATACTGTGTGATTACAAAAAAAATAAAAATAAATAAACTATAGTCACACAGAGAGAGAGTCCATAAAGTTTAAAGTCCAAAATGTGAAGAAAAGGAAATATCCAAATTAATATAGAAATTAGATCAATGAGATAAATATTAAAAAGTCTTCAGGAAAGGGTGTTAGTTCACTGCTGTAAGGTATGTGTATATATTTATTACAAAAGGTTTGGTATGTAAGGTTTATACCTTACAGCAGTGAGATAAGGAACCACTGCTCCTGTAGGTGTGAGCACGCTGAAGCAAAACAGCACCCTGATCACCAACACCCTTTCCTGAAGACTTTTTAATATTTATCGCATTGATCTAATTTCTATATTAACGTGGATATTTCCTTTTCTTCACACTTGTTTATATGGTTTATCACAGGAACTTCATGGACTCACTCTGTATGACTATATAGTCGTTTTTTGTGATCATAGTATATGTGGAATTTTGGATATTTACTTTTATATGGATTTTTGAACATTTAGCACTTTATTTGGAGCACACCACCAAATATTAGATTTTTTTTTTTTCTTACAACTTTATTGGAAGGGGTTTGACACCCCCCCCCCCCCCCCCCGCCCCCATCTGTTTTTGCTGCAACTAAATCACATCATTGTTCCTTTAACCACTTTCAGACCGGACCATTTTGCTGGTCAATGACCAGAGGTCTTTTTACACTTTGGCACTGCGCTGCTTTAACTGGTAATTGCGCGGTCATGCAATGTTGTACCCAAACAAAATTTGCGTCCTTTTCTTCCCACAAATAGAGCTTTCTTTTGATGGTATTTGATTGCCTCTGCGATTTTTATTTTTTGCGATATAAACGTAAAAAGACCGCAAATTTTGAAAAAAAATGATATTTTCTACTTTTTGTTATTAGAAAAATCCAATAAACTCAATTTTAGTCATACATTTAGGCCAAAATGTATTCAGCCACATGTCTTTGGTAAAAAAAAAAGTCAATAACTGTATATTTATTGGTTTGCGCAAAAGTTGTCACATCTACAAACTAAGGTACGTTTTCTGGAATTTACGCAGCTTTTAGTTTACGACTGCCTATCTCATTTCTTGAGGTGCTAAAATGGCAGGGCAGTACAAAACCCCCCCAAATGACCCCATTTTGGAAAGTAGACCCCCTAAGGAAATTGATAAGTGGCATGTTGAGCCCATTGAATATTTTATTTTTTTGCCTCAAGCGATTGAATAATGACAAAAAAAAATTTTTTTTTTTTTTTTTTTTTTTTTACACAAAGTGGTCACTAAATGATATATTGCTCACACATGCTATGGGCATATGTGAAATGACACCCCAAAATAAATTCTGCTGCTTCTCCTGAGTACGGGGATACCACATATGTGGTACTTTTTGGGAGCCTAGCCGCGTACGGGGCCCCGAAAACCAAGCACCGCCATCAGGCTTTCTAAGGGCGTAAATTTTTGATTTCACTTCTCACTACCTATTACAGTTTTGAAGGCCATAAAATGCCAAGGTGGCACAAACCCCCCCCCCCCCCAAATGACCCCATTTTGGAAAGTAGACACCCCTAAATTTAGGGGTACACTAGTGAGACTAGGTAATAAATGGCGGGTGCCCTGAAACTATAAAAAAACTAACCAACCAGCGTCACCTGTAACAGTTATATGGTGATCACTGGTGAAAGGGTTAACTAGGGGGCAATCAGGGGGCTTTATGCGGTAGTATATGGGGGTCCCTGGCGCTATAAAAAGCTGCGGCGAACCTAAATACCTACCTGCCTAACTAGCGTCACCTGTGACACTAATACAGCGATCAGAAAAACGATCGCTTATTAGGCTGGGTTCACACTGCAGCGATGCGGGAGCGCCACGAATCCGCGGCGGGTTCCCGCATCGCATGCCTCCCGGCGGCAGTTCACACTGCCCTATGCGAACTGCTGGGAGTGTCAGTGAAATGTTAATGACACCCCCAGATCAGTTCGCATATCGCAGTGCGATCTGCAAACTCGGATCGCATGGTGTGAACACCCATGCGATCCGATTCTGCTGCGGACCAAAAAAAGGGTCCCGTGCAAATTTGCGGCGGGTGCGGCGAATGGCTGAACTCGAATCGCACAGAGATCGGATGTGATTTGCACTGCAGTGCGAATCACATCCGTTCTCATAAACCGCTGCAATGTGAACCCAGCCTTAGTGACACTGGCGACGGGGGGTGATCACGGGGTTAAACCTTTATTGGGGGGGTTAGGGGGGTACATTAGAACTAAAGGGGGCTAACCCTAACTGCCCTAACAGTTATTACAGTCACAAATGACACCAATGCAAAAAAAAAAAAAATGCAATTGGTGTCACTGTGACTGGGGGGGCAGGGGTAATTGGGGGGTGATCGGGGCATGTTCTACTGTGTAGTGTCGTGTTGGTGCAACTCACCGATCCTCTCTCCTCGGTGCCGGAACGAAAAATACCGACACGGAGGAGAGATTACATCACTTCCTCTCCTGTGTTTACATTACAGGAGAGGAAGTGATGCAATGCTTCACTCCCATTCGTCAGGAGCGATCGCGAGGGGGTGGCCATGAATGAATGGCCGCCCCCTCATCCCGGATCGCTCCTGCACGGATACCAACCGCCGCTGGCACCGGGGGGGGGGCCCGATCGGGCCCCCCACCCGCGGGAAGGCAGGGACGTACATGTACGCCCATATGCCTGCCCGTGCCATTCTGTCGACGTACATCGTCGTGCGGCGGTCGGCAAGTGGTTAAAAAAAAAATAAAAAAAAACACAACACCTTACGTAGCTCGGAAATACCCATCTCTTTCCCATGCGAGTCATGCCTGCAATTGCCAGGGTCTTGTAATGTTTCAGGAGACTTAGTTTCAAAACAGCTGGAGGGCCAAGGCTGCCTACCTCTGCAGTAAAACCTGGATTAAAGTGACAGCCTTATGGCCCGTACACGCGATCCAAATATACAAAAACTGTTGTCTGAGGAAGAATCGTACAATTTGCCGATCATGACAGTTCCTCCAATATTATTAGATTGGACAAGCACCAAAATTTTACTTTGTACGATTTTTGTTTAGTCAGGATAGTTTTAGTCAGACACATGACATCACTTCTGATTTTTTTTTTTTCTGTTGTACGAGAATTTGGGACAGGCCTTTAAAGCCTGCATTTAATTAAAAAAAAAAAAAAAAAAAGCAGCATTATCGTCCCATCTTCAAGTGTTCCCACTTAGGGCAAACCCAAGCTAAGCTAAGTAGGCATAGTTGGCCTGATCCAATAGACTCCTCTCACTCATAATAGTGACATTTAATTCATTGTTAATGGATTGCACTGCCCTCACACGTGCCAGAGGTCTATGGGAGCTGTTTGATTACACTTTGAAGTAATACTCCTAATCAACACAATAAAATTCAACCTTGAGATGCATGCTGCCAGCTTTAATCCATTAGGCTGCGTTCACATTGGTACAACCCGACAATCGTACGACTGTGGATCCGACTTTGCCCTTCGACTTGAAGTCTGACATCCATGAACAGGGATCCGACCGAGCCCAATACCAGGCACTTTGTGTCTGGTATGAATCTTTAGGGGAAATTCCACGCCAAAAAACCCCCCAAAAAACGGCATGGGTTTCCCCCTCCAAGGCCATACCAGGCCCTTGGGTCTAGTATGGATTTTAAGGAGAACCCCTACCCTAAAATCCATACCAGACCCTTATTCAAGCAGCCCAGGTGGTCAGGGACGAGCGCCCCCCGCCCCGAACCATACCACACGCCCTCAGAGTCTCTTCTCCCCCCCCCCCCCCCCCCCAGCTCTTCTCACCTCCGATCTTCTCCGAAAGCTCTCATGCTAGGTCAGCGGTGTACCATTGCTTATTTAGGCATGGGGCGGGGCCACCAGGTGACATGGCCCCACCCCATGCCTCTATAAGTAATGGCACACCACGGACCTAGGATTAGAGCGGGGGAGAGCTTTGAGACGATTGGAGAAGACGACAGAGAAGAACTGGCAGAGGGTGAAGGGATCTCCGGAGGAGGGAGAAGAAATTGGAAGAGACACCGGAGCCGATTTAATAAATTTACTTTGTCAAATACCTGTATAGTTTATTTTGACTTTTTTTTACCCATACTGATTCACATAGATCCTGCCCCCCCCCCCCCTACCCTGTGGGACTCCTTGTTAAAGGGAGTTTCCAGATTCCGCTAAGCCCCCCCGCAGACCCCAACAACTACCGGTCAGGGTTGTCAGGAAGAGGTCCTTGTCCTCATCAACATGGGGACAAGGTTCTTTGGGGTGGGGGGCACAGGGCCCTCCCTGCCCAAGGCACTCGCATCCCCCCCCCATGATGAGGGCATGTGGCCTGGTACGGGTCAGAGGGGGCACCCATCCTCACCCCCCTTCCTGACCTGCATGCTCGGATAAGGGTATCAGTTTTAGGAGAGTGGACCCCCATGCTTTTTTGGCATGGGGTTCCCCTTAAAATCCATACCAGACTGAAGGGCCTGCTACGGTCTTGGAGGGGGAACCCCATGCCGTTTTTTATTTAATTTAGCATGGAGTTCCCCTTCAAGAACCTCAGAGCACACATCACATTCCAAAGTCAGATCAGTTGAGACGATGATCTGACTTCAATGATATTCAATGGGCTGAAGTAGGATCAGAGTCAGACCAAAGTAGTGCAGGAACCTTTCAAAAATCAGACCAGTTAAAGATGGCTCTCCAAGAACCATTGATTTGCAGACGTCATGCGACATGAGCTCCCAATGTTGTACATCATTTTTCACATACAGAACAAAATAAAATAAAAAAATCATTGCTTTAAAAAAAAAAAAAAAGGCCACCTGCTTTGGGATTTCAAAAGCAACTATAGGCCACAGTTACTAAACAGACTTCAGTAAGTACACTTCACACCAGCCCACGATCAGCTCTGTAAAATGCAGTAAATCACACAGAACTCAACTTAAGGTGAGCCAACTAAGCATGAGTAGCAACCTTTTTAATTAAAATAGCTTGTTACACTCTGGGAACTTTCAAATGTTAAAGCGTTAAACAAAAAAACAAACATTCTCTTCAATGCAGTACCACATCCAGGAACAAAGCAGTTACAGAAAACCCAAACTTGATGCTTTACAATTATCTGAGGGTTAGAGACACAGACAGCAAAAAATAGGATTTTTAAAACAGCTTACCTGTAAAAATCCTTTTCTTGGAGTACATCATAGGACACAGCGCCTCAAGTATTTACTTGATGGGTTATAATTCCACCTTCAGGTGTTGACACTGGTATTTACTTGATGGGACCTCCCATAACAATGCTACTTGAGGAGAGCGAGACATAACCTGTAGGGCGCCCCCAGACCTTGAGGACTTATACTGCTGCCTGCAGCACACTGTGCCCGAAGGCGATATCCTCATTCGCTCTGACATCCAACCGATGAAATTTTGTGAAATGTATGCACTGAAGACCAAGTCGCGGATCTGAGCCATGGAGGCCTGGACGCACTGCCCAAGAAGCAGCAACCATTCTGGTAGAGTGCGCCTTAATTTGAAAAAGGGGGAATCGTTCCCGTCAAACCATAAGTTTGAATTGTAACTTACCAAATCCAGTGAGTGGATTTTGGCGCTGCTTGTCCTATCCTAGGACCCACTGGCAGAATAAATAAGACGCCAGTCTTACGAATCTGAGCAGTTTTCTTTAGATTTTCACTGCTCTCACATCAAGATATCTCACCTCACACATCAATGCGTAGCAAGCGGTCTTTGAAATAAAATTGATGAGGCTGAGACTTGGCCCTTAATAGAACTCGGGGCCAACTTCAGCTCTACGACTAATTGTAGAAAGGCAAGAATTCTGCCTATGATATATCTCCGAGGGTGCCAACCCTTGGATTCACACCAGGAAACATAAGCCTTCCAGACTATAATATATAGCTCTGGAAACTGACTTCCTAGCTTTAATCAAAGTAGAGATAACTGACCTGGAAAGCCGCATTTCTTCAGAATGTGAGTATCAATAGCCAGGCCGTTAAATTTAGAGTTCATAAAGTAAGATATCGGCCCCTGTGATAGCAGGTCTGGCCTTAGTGGGAGGGCCCATGGGTCCTCTGCTGCCATCTTCATGATTTCTGCGAACCATGACCTCCTGGCCATGCTGGTGCTACCAGCACTGTCGGCTTTCATGCCAGCTAGATCCTGCAAAGAAGTCGAGGTAGCAATTGCATCGGGGGAAATGCAAAGATCAGTGAAAACTGATCGGGGCACCAATGCATCTGTTCCATATGCGAGTGGATCCCTTGACCTGCACACAAAGTTGGTTAGCTTCGTGTTGAATCTGGATGCTATAAGGTCTACATCCGGAGTCCCCCATCTTTGGCAAACAGCCTGAAAAATCTCGGGATGAAGAGACCATTCCCCTGGGAATAACTGCAGGCGACTTAAGTAATCCACTTGCCAATTCTCTACTCCTGGAATGAAAACTGCTGATAGGCATGGGTCATTCTTTTCTGCCCAAGTTAGAATCTGGTTCACCTCTGAGCTGAGAGACTTTTGGTGAACCCTTTGTGATCGATATATGCCAGTCATGTAATTATCGGATTGGATCCTGATGGGACAATTCCCCTACCTGGAGGTCCAGGTTCTCAGAGCCAGATACAGTGCCCGAATCACTAGGCTGTTGATGGGCAAGGCTCTTTTGGTTCCTGACCACTGTCCCTGGACAGTCTTTTCTAATACTGTTCCCCAGCCCGACAGGCTGGCATCTGTAGCTACTACTTTCCAGATAATTGGTCTGAAGGACTTTCCCTTCAGTAGGTTCCGAGTTAGTAACCAACTGAGGCTTTGGGACACTCTTGGGGACAGCCGCATTGGCAAATCCAAAGCTTGAATCATCTTGTTCCAAACAGACAGGATACCGTTTTGAAACAGTCTTGAATGGAATTGGGCATAGGGAATTGCTTCAAATGAAGCTACCATCTTTCCTAACAACCTCATGCAAAGGCGAACTGAGGGATCTCTTTTTGACCTGACCTTCCACACCAGCTCTTGTATGGAGCTGATCTTTGCGGGAGGCATGAACACCCTTTCCTGGGCTGTGTCTATGATCAGACTTAGTGGCTTTAAGGGAGGATTTTTTTCAGGTTGAGAATCCAGCCCAGACTCTCCAGGTAACGGCTTGTAATGGCTACATTTTGCTTCAAGTGGGCCACTGACAATAGATAGTCTAACTAAACCTAGTTATGCCCTGTGCCCTTAACTTGGCTAGAGGTGGGGCTAATACTTTTGTGAATATTCAGGGTGCTGTAGCAAGCCCGAAGGGCAAGGCAACAAACTGAAAGTGCTGTTCCACTGTGAACCGCAGAAACCTCTGTTGGAGGAAGAAATATAGGGACATGCAGATATGCATCTCTGATGTCAATGGTTGCCACAAGTTCTCCTTGTAGGATGGAAATGACTGACTCCATGCGAAAGAAGCGGATCTTCAGGAAACCATTTAGATTCCGTAGATCTAGAATTGGTCTGACATCCCCATTTGGCTTTGGTACCGTAAATAGGTTTGAGTTAAACCCCAAACCTCGCTCTTGTGTGTCTGTATGATCACCCCTTGAGCCAATAATTGGTCTAATGCTTTCAACAGGGATTGCCTTTTCCCCTTGCCAGACTTGATTACCTCAGTACGCCCCTGCCTAGAGGTGGATGCACCTGTCGGGGGGAAAAAAAAAAAAAAGTGCGTTTAAGGACCTTGATCTTTTCTTTTAATTGGCAAAAGAGTACTCGTTCCGCTGGAAATTGTTTGGCTGTATTTATCTAAACTATAGTAGTTCTCCCTTAGAAGGAAAACTAGTTGAAGGTTCTTGCAAGGCGTTTTAGCTGACCAACCCTTTAACCAAAGGGTCCTTTGCATGTGTACTAGTATAAGCACAAGGCGTGATGCCTGTAGCTGCAATTGCAGACTGAGCCACAGTCCCTGCTAAGGAAAAAGAGGATTTTAACAGACCTTCCAACTTTTTATATGTTAGACCTATAAGCATATGCACATAGTCTACTGGACAAATTAAACTTTTCTTTACGTTGGAAATTGCAACAACTGCCGTAACTTTCCATCTTTTAGTGAATTTTTCCTCCATAGGATAATTGAGAATCTCTTTGAAGGAGAAAAATGCTTATCTGGATGATGCCATTTGGTATAAATAAGCTTTTCTAATAATGCATTGACGGGAAATGCATGCAAAGGCTGTAAAGCTTTCAAGGAACCCAAGGAAGAGACCGGATTCTCCAGCCAACTCTGTTAGGGGTAGCATGAAAGTGGAGCGAACCATTTCTGTAAGGCTCTGTACTTCAGACTTTGAAACTGAAACATCAAGTATTGTTTCCTCCACAGAGAAATAAGCGACTTGCCTTTCCTCTCGATCTGAGGGTAATACCTCATCCTGTCCCCATAGTTCTCTTGGACCCTCCATTGTCTGTAGAGTCTAAGATGGGGAGGGGGATCTAGGATGCTTCCTATCCACTTGGAAAGAGGATGTGATTAAAGCCGCTAATTTTCCTTCGAAGCACTGCAGAGGAAAATGCATCTTCAGTCACATATACAGGGACTGAAGTGTGTGAACAGTTGTGCCACCGCTAGCTTCCAATGGCTCACCCTGGCTTGCCACGTCTAATATCTTCGGAGAGGAAGACAGTATGGAGGCATGACTGGGGTTCCCAGCGCCTGGGGGCGGCACCTTAGGTACCTTTACGGTAGCTCTGGAAGACATACTGCTAAAAGTACAAAAGCAGGAGGTACACAAAATTACTATTTGCTTAATAGTTCTAGCAAAAACAATGTCACCATAATAACAGTTTTAACTGCCAAGTAACAAGCGTTACCTGTACTGGAAATGCCTCTTTAAACTCCTTACGTGTCTCGTCTCTCCAGCTAAGAGATTATAATAAAGCATCAGGTGGAACCCAATTGCCATCTTCAGCGCCTCTCCCCAAGCCTCTGTGCAGTGTGCTATGTGGACATTGCATCCCGTACACGGCGCCACGTGACCTCCAGGGACACGCCCCTCAGCATCGTCCAGCAATACCCGCCCCTCTCCTTGAATATGCCTAGTTCATGCAAAGGAATGGCATGCATGTCTGCCATTGCAGACCGAAGGGAGGGGGTGACGCTGCTGCGTATAATACCAGAGCTGTAACACAAGGTATGTACAGACGCACCTCTGCAAAAGAAGAGAGGGGGGGCAGGGGGTTCTATCAGCAGTCAATACAGCAGAGGCACATGGAATCAAATGCTGCTAGGCAAATATGCTGCAGCAAGGGGGCCATGGTTAAGATTTTCTTCCCCCTTTTTCAACCTTCACAGCTGCCAGGCAGCTGCACTAAGCTTAAAGCCTTCGTTTTAGCAACTGCTGTATTTCTTTTTTAAATCCCTTAAGGATTAACTAAGAACACCACACATGCTAGTGGAGACAGAGCTTGCTGTAAAACATCGTAGTGTAAATTACTCTCAATAGAGGAGACATTTTAAAAGGCATACAAGGTATATGGAAGGAAAAAGCATTAGCTTCTTCCCTTACCTTGCTGCAGGTTACTGCTGTAAACAGACAGATCCAAGCTTCACCTATCATGGCGGGCTGCGTTGTAAACCTTCAAAGACTGGGTCCCTTTAAAAAGGTGTTCCACTCCTTTGGACCTGTATAGCACCCCTCAGGAACAGCTATAGGTAATGTAGCAAGACCAAAGAGTCCTGGTTCTTAGGGTCCAGCTCTCAGAGAAGCTTACAGGCAAACCTTGTTCTTGTCTGAGAGGCCCGGGTACCATCCTATGGCCTCAGTGGCCAGGACGGATCCTGCTGTGGAGGTGCTTTTAAAATCGGTCATGGATCCCTCCAGGAGCTCCTCAGAGCACACCATCTCTCGTGACCAATACCTTTAGACACTGGCAAAAAAAAACGGAAGGTACTCCTGGAAGGAGGGGTTATATACAGGAATCAACTTCCTGTATTGGTTATACCAGTGTCAACACCTGAATATAGGCCCATAAACCAAGTAAATACATAGAAATAAAAAGTGACAAGTACTATAAATGCTTACTGCCGTGTTCTCCTTTTCATACATTGTTATTCTCATGTGTCTGAACCCGCTTTTAAAATACTATTACTATTCTAAAAAAAAAAAAAAAAAAAAATCTGAAGGGTTTTAATCTTCTCTAGCGCTATCCAAAATGTTAAAAATATTGTTTCGCCTAAATATATTGAAATTATTTGAGAAGTGCAAAAACTGAAAATAAAAAAAAAACACCTCCTCGATATTGTTATGGGGAAGAGAAGTGGGGGAGGTGTTCCATCCTAAACGGACAATGCTGCTCCTCCATACAAACAGTAGTGAGTTAATGATATCCTAGTACAAAAAATGTGTTACCGATAAGATCACCAGCTGAAAATAATAAAGGAAAAAATAAAAATGAATGCAGCCACCACATCTAAAGATACGCTACAGTATGTTTTAAATACAGCAAGCCAAACAGTCCACATGCTTCCAAGTGAACAGATAAATACGCTCTGCTGTGTAATGAGTTGCAAAGCTCTAAGTTTTCAAATACTCAGCATTACAGAAACCACAAATTTTGCAGGTAAATTTCAGCTAGTCTCTTCAGGTTCTCTCTACAAGGTTATTGAGATTCAGCACAAACATAATGTTGATTTGTTAAATGAACACCATTTATTTTAATACTTGCAGTATTTGATGAATGCTGCATGCAGTAAATTTAAACATTGCATACTCCCAGCAATAATGTACATGCTTGATGTATTTAGCTGTAAGGAACGTTTAAATAAACCACCTAACTATACATAATCAGAACAAATTCCAATGGAACAGGCACACATTGAACTGAATGATGCACAAATTCCAAAAGGAATGAGCATACACTGAACTGAATAATGCACAATGGTTTTAAATGGAATATGTGTAGATGTGTAAAATCGGATGTTGGAATTGGCTCTTCAGAAATAAAACCGCATTATTCTGTTTAATGCTTAAATTTTTAAAACTTTTATTCCCAGTTCAGGTTAGCAGCCTCAATGTTATATTTCACATATTAAAACATGAACCAGACCCCTTTATATATTTATGGTCAGACAGTTGCAAATGCAGTTCTTAAGCTGGCAGCTATGTGTATATGTGAATCAAGAGCAAGCGCCATGTCAGACAGATTGTCTGCGACACATTAACTGTGCAGGGACAGTGCGAAGATTAAGTAGGGGAGCTGCAGCTACAAAAAGCTATACATTTTAAACAAAGTGATTTTTTTATTTTAACAAGCATAGACATTTGTTATATTTCACAACGAGATAAATAATCCAAATTTAAACTAAATCAGCAATTTCTACAGTATGCCATTAAAATGGGCCTTCAGACATACAGAATGAGAAAAACCTGACAAGTGTCTATTTACACAAATCCTAAAGTGAGTTTACAGAACTAGGTTATCCTTGATCATTTACCAAGGTAAAAAGAGTCATATTTGAACACCTTTGTGGCCATCCTATCCCTTCAGTGCTGGAAGGAAATGCTTTGCACGCCCCCCCTCACTTGAGTCTTATTAGGTAAGAAACACCCCCAACTCCATCCCATGGAAGAAAATTCAAACACAAAAATATTTTTGTGCAGCAACAGATCAACTTTAACAAAATAAAAAAATTTGGCTTGTTATATGAAGCAGACATCCGCTGGACTTCGTCTTAGTAAAAACTTTCACTAAACACAGAAAGTACATCCAGAACGCAAGGCACAACGTGCTGAAGCAGGAAGACCCTAAACTGGACGTAGGAACCAGATTGTTCTATTGAAAGATGCAGTCCAACCACTAAAAATCATTAATGTCCTTTGAATATTTTTAAAGATAGTTAGTGAGTACTGTGACCAAAGTTATCTGCCCATTACTCAATTATTAAAAAAAAAAAAAAAAAAAATAATAAAAAAAAAAAAAAAAAGTGAAAAAATATTGAAGCTAGTATTTTAAACATAAACCTCTATAATACACTAACTTACAAACGCTGTCTGAGCGAACTACTACAGAACATATTGAGTAGGCCTCAATAATTTATAAGTGCTTAGCACAAAAGACTGACAGGTGCTATTATGGTACCTTTTTTTTTTTTTCAGGTTTGGTTTTTTTAATAAAATGAGTTTATGCTTCAGAATGTCATGCTAGCAAATTATAAAACAAATCATATTGCATTTGGTTATTACATTTTTTTATACCAGTGCCTCCAGCTGTGCATTAAGCAGACTCACAGAGATCTGCAGATGTCATGTTAATTTCACCTTATATACTCCAAAAGTTAAACGCATAACCTAAAATAGAAAATAAGTAAAAATGATCCTTGTAGCATTTTAAATAAACCAAAATATCTTTGTGTGTGATATCCAAGGTGCACTTCCACTGGGTTAATAGTTTTAATTAGGTTAAAGTCAGGACAAAGATTTGGCAACCACAACTAGTGTAACTGGCGCATAAGAACCATTATCTGCTTATCTGGTAAATGCTGTCATATAGAATTACGATTGTAGAAGTCAAAAGTTCAAAGTATATTGGGGCGAAAAGCTTGGAGGCAGGGACAATACACAGATTGCAACATTTAAGGCTGCTTTTGAAATTAAACATTTAATTTAAAATAAAAAAATGTTTTTTCTTTTTTTTTAATTATACAGTTTGCAAAGTCCAGCCACCCTTCAATGCTGAAGGGGTCTTCTGATGAATCTTTCCAGCACTGAAAGTGAAGCCTTGGCTCCACCACAGGTTGTAATTGGAGTTTGTCTTTGTAATTCAGATTGTAAATAAAAGCAGTATCCTGATTTACTTTTCTATGTGAACCACCTTCTTTTACATGTATTCTAACATTTGGTGAGGGAAGAAAATGAGATCTGCTTAAATTCAAAAAAAGGACATCTCACTCCAAGCCAAAACCCTAGTTTAAGCACCACTCAAAAAGTGGCCATAAAAAGCATCTTTTTTCCCCCACTGCCCAGCCTAGAAATGCTAGCCGCTTAGACGCCAGTTTTTAGCAATTGGTTTAAACAACACTTTCTCTGTTGCCCGATACCAGAACAGCACGGCGACAGATAGGGCATGTAGAGTTCTCAGAAAGCCAGCGATCAATACAGTGGACATGGTACTCATGAGAGCAGGGAAGCTTGCGTAGCTTGTTCCCTTCTGTGTATTCCGTTATGCACACACTACAAGTTTTTAGGGCATCATTTTCACCATAATTTCGGGTAGACAGGTTGTCAATTTGTTCTTTGGTGAGTCCTCTTGGCTGATCATCATCATCCTCGTTAAGGAGGAAAAACTGGGCCAATCTAAGAAACGGCAAAGAACCACTTTCTTCAAAGGTTACAGATCCTCGGTTATTACGGATCTCCCTCCTGGTTCCAGAGGTTGAAACATCATTACTTCCATTGTCAGCTTCCATGGGAGGGACAGGAGGAATGGGAGGGATGGGAGGGACGGGAGGTGGCTCTGCTGGCTCTGGTGCAGGTGCTCTGGGAGGAGTTGCTGCTGCTGCCGCCGCCACAGCTGCTGCTGCAGCGGCTGCCGCTGCATTGTTTTGCATTTCCACTCCAGTTGCTACTGGAGGAGAACCAGCAGCAGGGGTTCCAGGTTCAGCATCATTGTCACTATACATGAAGTAACTTAGCTCCCCAAAACCAGTCATTATCTGCCTCAGCATTGTTTGTATAGCAACAGACGTGGTCTCACTTAGGCCAGTGTTAAGTATTCTACGGATTGGAATTCTGATAGTACTGACATATGTCCGGACACCGGCACGTTCAGACCTTGAGAAAGTGCGACGAAATCCTCCTCTCTCACTCTCATACGTAACGGTATTATTAGGAGTTTGAGAACGAGAGCGTGTCCTATTTGCAATGCTGTCTCTTTGACGATATTCCCCTGGGCGTACCCGCCTGACCTGAAGATCTAAAACTATGGTTGGTGGCCTCTGACCGGTTCCTGTAGCCTCTGCATTTTCTGGAGTCTCTGCTGGAGGGGGCTGTGGGGAGCTTCTTGTCTCAGAGTTTGAAGCCACAGTGCTTGCACTCGGAGGATCAACAACTAATGCCTGTTGCCTAGATGTTACATGCTGCCTAGTTCTAGAGCTGCCCTCGGTCTCAGTTGCAGAGTTGCTCAGATATGCAGTCACAAGCTGTCTGGTTCTAGAGCTACCCTCTGGTTCGACAGGTGATGGTTCAACAGTCTGTGATGAATTATGCTGAGCCCTTCGAATTGGTGCTTCAACAACTGGATTCAAGGGTGATCGGCTTCTGTCATACCTGGACCTGATCCTTCGCTGCTCTGGGCTTCTGCTTCTGGCTCTCCGCTGACCTCTTTGAGGAATAGGCTCTTCTACGGCAGCTTCCACAGTTCCTCCAGTCGCCACAATTTCAGGTTCAGCTTCCACCTCAGGCTCTGGCTCAGGTTCGGGCTCGGGCTCTGGTTCAGGTTCAGGTTCAGGCTCAGGCTCGGGCTCTGGTTCTGGTTCGGGTTCAGGCTCGGGCTCAGGCTCGGGTTCAGGCTCAGCCTCACCCTGATTGGCAAGTTCCATATTTTCAACCCCGGAGCCTTCTGACTGTTCACCAGGAGGCAGATTTTGGTTACCGGTACTGCGATTCACATTGATCTCCAAACTAAACCGAAAATCTCCACTATTTGGATTTGTTCTGCTGACTGCTCTCCATGACTGGTTGCCACGTTGTCCACTCCTTGTTGTGTTTCCAGTTTGTCGCACTGAATTTAGCCAGTCTATTATAGAATCTCCATTAGAAGAGTCTTCGGCATTCTCACCTGTATAAAATGAACAGAGGAAGATGCATTTTAACATGTTATCAGGACAAAATACAACCTACTAGTCATCTAACAACATAGCATACCAATAAAGCTAGAATTACATACCTACATATAAAACCACCATTACTATTTTGTCACACACATATGAAGGGCCCAGAGAAAGCATTGACTATCCATGCCCATCAAGAAAACACATCACTAATCATCCATGTACATCCAGACTAAACAGCGCAATGCTACTTTTTATTATGTTTCTTCTATTTGCACTTAGACCCCTTTCACACCACACCGCCCATTGCGTCGGCGGTAAAACGCCGCTATTTTAGCGGCGTTTTACCGCCAGATTTGCGGCGCATTTCTGCTGCTAGCGGGGCGCTTTTACCCCCGCTAGCGAATGCAAAAGGGTTAAAACTCACAGGCAATACGCCGCAATAGCGGCGTTTTGCCGGTGGTATTACAGTGCTGCCCCATTGATTTCAATGGGGAGCAGTGGTGGAGGAGCGGTAAACACACCGCTCCTTCACCGCTCCAAAGAAGCTGCTGGCAGGACTTTTCCCTGACGTCCTGCCAGCGCACCGCTGTAGTGTGAAAGCCCTCGGGCTTTCACACTACAAACAATGGTGCAGCTTCTTTTAGGGCGGATTGCAGGCGCTATTTCTAACGCTATAGCGCCTGCAAAACGCCCTGGTGTGAAAGGGGTGTAAATCTATTTCTGTTACGATTGCCATGACATTGAGAGCCAGGAAAAAGTGTTTATTTCAATGTGATTTGTAGTTTAGTGCCTTAGTGTGCTTTTTTTTTTTTTAACAGGTATTATGCATCGCTTAAAATCTACCAAAAACTTTGCAGAAAAACTGGGCAAGAGTCAGATTTTTATTGCTGCCTGTGCCCCCATTAACCCCTTTACTGCCAGGCCCTGTCCTCCACTTTTAAACTCAGCTGCCCTGACAATTTTTGCAGTCTTTCCATTTCATTTTTATTTTTCCCTCACAGCTTTTTAGAGTTTCTGAAAGCACATGACCAGTAGAATGAAAAGGGGATTTTTACGGCCCAGCAATATTTGCGCAAATGTTTATTAAAGCAATATTTTTCGCTAAAAATACACTAAAAATCAGTGGATTCATACATTTCAACATTTATAAAATGTCTACTAGATGCCTAAATATAAAAAGCTAAATAAAATTAGTAAAAATCTTAATTGCACTTTTTCTGTGAACTTAT
Organism: Lithobates pipiens; assembly: GCF_037356315.1. Lineage (NCBI taxonomy): Eukaryota > Metazoa > Chordata > Amphibia > Anura > Ranidae > Lithobates > Lithobates pipiens. The sequence continues at coordinate 3,249,340 of NW_027507685.1, read as the reverse complement.
GAAAACTGTAAATAAAAACAATTTACTCAAAAAATCTGGGAGGTTACCACTGTCACAACTTTCAGAATTTGAAAAGACCCCCCCAAAAATCATACATTTTCTAAAAGCACACGATCTGTAGAAAAAAAAAAAAAAGTGCTACATATTTTTTGGGCACCGCAATAATAGTGCAGATGTTTATCAAATCACTATTTTCACTATACACTAAAACCATTATTCGTGCATGCAAACGCATAACTTTTAAGCGAAATTGCTACTAATGCATCGTTCACATGGGTTGTCTTGGAGTGCCACATGTATGTTACACGTATGAGGAAGCACAAGTGTTCCCTGCACCACCACGAAAGCAGTCCCATTCATATCAATTGGGATGCAACAGTTACACAGGCATAGCCGCTGCTCCCAGACATCCATGTGTGGGGGGAATATTGCAAGAAGGAGGAGAAAAAAAAACAAAAAAAACAAAAAAAAAAACACCTGTCCTACTGACACCGTTCACTGTTCTACTGACAGTCCACTTTTAAAGGTAGGCTAACGATATAAATTTACAGCGACATTTGTTTTATTACATTTTCCTTACTATTTAGTTAGGCCTAGTTAGAGAAAAAAAACGCATTAAAAAAAAAAAAAAAAAATTATAAATTGATTTGCATTTTAATGAGGGAAATGGGCATTTGATCCCCCTGGCTCCCAGGTGTCTTTTATACAGGCAATGAGCTGAAATTAGGAGTACTCTTACAGGGAGTGCTCCTAATCTCAGCTGTTTACCTGCATTAAAAAAAAAAAAAAAAAAAAAAAAAGATACACACACACACCTGTCCACAGAAGCAATCAAATTCCAAACTCTCCACAGTGGCCAAGACCAAAGACCTGTCCAAGGATGCAAGGGACAAGATTGTAGACCTACACAAGGCTGGATTGGGCTACAAGACCTTCGCCAAGCAGCTTGGGGAGAGGGTGACAACAGTTGGATCGATTATTTGCAAAAGGAAGGAACACAAAATAATTGTCAATTCCCCTTGGTCTGGGGCTCAATGCAAGATCTCACCTCGTGGAGTTTCAATGATTATGAGAACGGTGAGGAATCAGCCCAGAACTACACAGGAGAATCTGGGACCATACTCGCCAAGAAAAAAATTGGCAAGACACTACACAGTGAAGGACTGAAATCCTGCACTACGTGCAAGGTCCCCCTGCTCAAGAAAGCACAAGTACAGGCTTGTCTGAAGTTTGCTAATGAATATCTGAATGAGTGAGAGGAGAACTGAGTGAGTGTAGTGGTCAGATGAGACCAGAATTAAGCTGTTTGGCATCAACTCAACTCGCTGTGTTCGGAGGATGAGGAATGCCAACTATGATCAAGAACACCATCCTCACCATCAAACATGGCAGTGGAAACATGCTTTGGGGGTGTTTATCTGCTAAGGGGCAGGACAATTTCATCGCAAAAGGACGCTGCTCTGGGCTATGTACCATCAAATCTTGGGCAAGAAACACCTTCCCTCAGTCAGGGCACTGAAAATGGGTTGCGAGTGGGAATTCCAGCATGACAATGACCCAAAACACACGGCAAAGGCAACAGTGGAGTGGCTTAAGAAGAAGCACAATAACCACTTCCTGTCTGGCCTATAGCAGAATGATGGCCAGGAAGTAGTTCAGTTATCCTGACTGAGCATCATATGAAAAAGCAGGATAACAAGCCAGCGCACGCCCATAGGGGTACACAGCACGGCAATTGGTGGTGTGGTGTGTCTGATACACTGCAACTCCGATCTAGGTAAAGAGCCTTGGATTGAGGCTCTTTACCACGTGATCAGCTGTGTCCAATCTAATCACAGCTGATCACTGATCCCTTTCTAATACAGGTATCTGGCTCCCACTTCTGGGCATAGATACCCATGCCACCCGTGGGTATTTACGCCATTCTACTTCTGCCCCCCTCCGCTGTCTTCTGGGAAACACACAGGACCCAGGAGACAGCAGGGTCCAGTGGGAGCCGCAAGGCTCCACTTCCCGATTCCCTTACCAAAGATGGCGTCGGCAGCACCCGAGGGACAGATTGGCTTCGGGTGCCGACATCGCGGGCGCCCTGGCAGGTAAGTGTCCATATTTTAAAAGGCAGCAGCTGCAGTATTTGTAGCCGACTTAAAAAAATAAAAAAATAAAATAAAAGGCGGAAATTCGCTTTAATGACTTGGAGAGGATCGGCAAAGAGTGGGACACAATTGCTTCTGAGATGTGTGCAAACCTGGCGGCCAAGAAACATCTGATCTCCGATTGCCAACAAGGGTTTTGTCACCAAGTACTAAGTCATGTTTCATGAAGGGGGTCGCACTTATTTCTCTCATTGAAATGCAAATCAATTTATAAACTGGCTTGAAATGTTTTCTGGATATTTTTATGGTTATTCTGTCTCTCACTGTTAAAATAAAGCTACCATTAAAATTATAGACTGATCATTTCCTTGTCAGTGGGCAAACATAAAAAAAATCAGCAGGTGATCAAATATTTTTTTCCCCTCAATGTATTTTTTTTATTTTTATGCCTATAGCTCCAGTACCTCTGTTTTCATCTGCATTTGGCGGCGGAGGAGGTCCTTCTCTAATTTGCTGCAATCTTCTCAGCAGTTCCTCTTTAGTAATCTCTCCTAAAATGAGAATCGATACAAAAATAAAAAGGTTTATAGCAGTGAACTTGAACACGACATTAAAGCAATCCACTTATGCCTTTATTTCAGTTAAACAAAATTCTCTACAAAGTTCTTTGTTCCTTTATAGGCAACAAGTTATCAAAGTTTGCAAATAGGAGGTAAAAAATTGAGGTGTAGCAAACAGCACCTAAAACCTGGCCTATCAAATTAGCACTTACCGTAAAATTCCTTTTCTTGGAGTCATCGAGGGACAAAGGAATTCTCAGGCCTTGTTTATACTTGAAGATAGGAAGTAGTTATAAAAAAAAAAAAAAAAAAAAAAAAACCACAGGCGATTGAACTGCATTTTTACCATCCCACTAAATTGCTAAGGCAGGGGTGTACAAAGCCATAGTCACGATGCGCTACAGTAAAAAATGATCATGACTGTTGCATGTGGTGGGCAGCAACACTGTTGAACGCAACCCATTCAAGGGAACGGGGCATACTACAATGCAGTAATGTGGATTTACAGGGTTAAAACAGGCAATCACCTCGACCCATTAAAAAAAGAAACAAAAAATAAAAATAAAAAATAAAGACAGAAAATCGGGGACTTCATGTCAATCAAAGAACCACCTGAAGGACCCAGCTATTTAAGCTGGCATCAGATAATACCAGAGCGCCTGCCTGAAAATTATATATATATATATATATATATATATATATATATATATATATAAAATTTGCCATTTTAAAAACCAATAAAATTGGATCCTTGACAAACTTTTATGCCACTGGATTATGAGCAGCCTAGCAACTAGTATTTTCAGAAGGAGAATCCACTAGTGCGTTTGTCTTTTTAAAGTATATATAGTAAAACATTTCTTTGGAGTCTTTAGTATTTATAGACTAAGCCATTTGATGAGAGAGGAGTCATTAGCTTTAAGCAGTGAATCATGTAAAAACAGACACAGAAATGGCAATACAATGTCCTCATTGATATGAAAAGATGAGACCACTTTCGGCAAAAAAAAATAAAAAAATAAAAAAAAAAAGACGGTTGCGGACGCAACACCACCTTAGGCTGGATTCACACCTATGGCAGTTTTAGTGCTTTTTGCAGATTTGCCCTACAGAACGTGTTCCATAGGAAACCATGTTAAGTGAACTGTAGTACAAATCTGCAAAAAGCACTAAAACTGCATAGGTGTGAATCCAGCCTTATCCTTGTGGATAACCAGATAAGGCGACTTGCAGGACAAGGCCGCCAGTTCCGAAACCCTCTTGACTGATGTGAGGGCCACTTGAAAGACCACTTTCTGGGAAAGAGTCAACAGGGGAATCTCCCTGATATTTTCAAATTCTGGTCTAATCCTTGCTGAACAAACAGCAGGATCCTGGATATAGAAAAAGGAGCGCGGATGCCATCCTTTCTCCTCACACATGGAAATGCAAGCCTTTCATGACATATCTTCCAAGAAGATTCCTGTGCCTTCAACATAGTTGGAATCACCGAGACCGACAGACCCCGGTTCTTCAACACCTGGCTCTCAATAGCCATGCCGTTAAAGCAGGATGGAGAATCGTACCTTGAGACAGAAGGTCCTCTCGTAATGGCAGGTGCCATGGGGAGTCTGCCACCAGGCATACTAGGTCTGCATACTAAGGTCGCTGAGGCCAATCTGGGGCGACCAGAATCACTGGGATCCCCTCGACTTCCACTCTGCGGTGCAGACGTGGTAACCGTTTCAGTGGAGGAAAGGCGTAGATCAGCTGGTACTGATCACATGGAGCCACCAGCGCATGTGCCCACGGATCTCTTGTCCTGGACACAAATCTCAGCACCTTCTGATTGAGACGGGAGGCCAGAAGATCCACGTCTGGTGTGCCCCACCTCAGGCACAGTAGCCCGAATACCTCCGGATGCAACACCCATTCTCCTGGGTCCAGCATCTGGCGACTCAGATAGTCCGCCTGCCAGTTCTCCACCCCCATGATATAAATGGCCGACAGGGCCGGTACGTGTCGCTCTGACCACCGAAGTATGCGAGTGACCTCCCGCGCAGCGGCCGAGCTTCTTGTTCCTCCTTGGCGATTGACGTATGCCAAAGCCGTGGTGTCTGACTGGATCGTGATTGGACGCCCCTGTAGTCTCATTGATCATGTGGAGAGGCACAGCCTGATCGCTCTTAGCTCGAGCAGATTGATCGGCAACTTGGATTCTTCCGCCAACCAGAGGCCCTGAGCCGACTGAACCCCCATCACTCCACCCCAGCCGGATAGCATCCGTTGTGATCACTGTCCACTTCAGGAGGTAGGAACGACTTCCCGGACTGAATCACCGGGGCCCTCAGCCACCAGTTCAGGGAATCTGACTGACCGGCTCACCTGGATCTGTCGATCCAGGGACAACTGAGATTTGTCCCACTTTGTCAAAATTTTCTTCTGCAGGACTCTGGTGTGGAACTGGGCATATGGTACTGCCTCGAAAGAGGCTACCATGAGTCCCAGGAAAATGTGCTGTGTCAGTGGAAGCAGCTGTAAATGGCACTGAAACTGCTCTGAAGTGTGCTCGGGCCTCAAGAAAATGACCGCCCAGCATCCAGCACAAGGACATAAAACACAGGGAAAATGCCCATCAGAGCACAGGCCGCCGCTAGAGAACACTGAAAAATGTGTTCTGGCTTCAAGAAAATGTCCGCCGGTGTCCTGTATAAAGACAATCACAAGGAAAATGGCCACCGAAGCCCAGAAGAGGCCGCCGAATGCCAGAGCTATGAGGGACAGGGAGAAAATGGCAGCGAGTACAGCGCTGCACAGGACACCAGCATAGCCTCACAGACACCTTCCAGGGACATGGAGGTGAGGGACCCCTGAATCGACCTCCCAGGAATGCCCAGCTAACCAGCCCCACTGAGGCAGGGAGAGCTGTACTTACCAGTCCTGCAGAGCTGGGAGACATTCAATCACAGACCTACTCACTGATCAGTACAGGGTGGCTGTTGGCCTGGCACACTGACGCAGACATCAGTAGCCCGGTCATATGTGCGCCCCGGAGCATAAAAGCTCACCGACCACCTCTGGAGCTGAGATTTCGTTGTGCCCTGCCTAGCATGGAGCTGCGGCCTGCAGGCGTTAGATGATTGGACTGGGGAGACTACAAGGATAAGGGTATCCAGCCTGTCACCCAGCTGTTGATAGCAGATCACAGGATCAATCACCTTGCGCAAAGTGTCACGCTTCTGCAGAAAAAAAGCATGGACCGATGGGCCCGCAGGGTTCCTAGGTCCTTCTTCACTGGGCAAAATAAAACCGATGACTGCATGGCAGGCTGGAGAGTTGTTGCCCAAGGGACCGCCCCATGGGCGGAAATGAAAAGTTCTGAGTGTTACAGAACAAGTAATGCCTAGTATTCTCCTAGTGGTGGGCATAACAACCCAATAGGCTAAGAGAGGAGCTGTGTCGGTCGGTGAATATAAGAGAAACTTTATTTTTTTGACCAGCAGGCCGAATAGAGTGATTATGTGGAAGGCGCTGAGAGCTCCACCCAGTGGCTAACACAAAATGGTGTGAAAAATAATAACCCCCCCCCCCATTTTAAATACACCAAAAAAAAAAACACACACACGTAAAAACATTTTTTTCAACAAGGTTATTTTTTGTCTTGATCATAAAACAAAACCACTAGGCATTGCCTTAAAAGGCCACTGCAGCACACTCAGTAAAAAGATGGAATGGTAACTGAGCAATTTACCCACTTTCGTGATTAGCAATATTAACATTTCATGTTTAAAGTTACTGTATTCTGAATGCATGCTTTATACTAGGGATATGCAATTAGTGGACCTCCAGCTGTTGCACAACTAAAAGTCCCATGAGGCATAACAAGACTGACAGCCACAAGCATGACACCCAGAGGCAGAGGCATGATGGGACTTGTAGTTTTGCAACAGCTGGAGGTCCGCTAAATGCATATCTCTGCTTTATACTATTGGCTAAGGGGGGGTGGGGGTCGACCTCATCTAGGCACCTTTTCACATGGGGCAGATTTTGCTCTGATCAGCAGGGAATCAGCTCACAGATCTCCTGCTGATCAGAGAAGAGCGGGTGGATGATACATCCGTGGTCCACTCACTTTATGAACTTTTCTCACTCACTTTTTTTGGATGAACAGAGCCCACTCTACAAGCAGCGGAGAGTAAATGAACTCTGCTATCCATTTAGACCCGACTACTGTCCACTCCACCTAAAACTAAAGACGAGCGCCCTTCCTTTTTATTATTTTTTTTTTTTTTTTTAGCAGATCCAGAGGTAGGTAGGTGTAAAACAGACAAGTCTGTTTACACCCAGCTGTATAGGGATGACTAGACCATCCAATCAGGTCCACTTGAAAAACGGATATGCGGACCTGATAAGAATGGCCATATGAAAAGAGGCAGGAAATTAGCTAAACTGTTGGGGGGAAAAAAATAAATAAATAAAAAGCCTTCAGTACTTTTAACCACTTCAATACCGGGCACTTTCGCCCCCTTCCTTCCCAGCCCAATTTTCAGCTTTCATCGCTCTAGCGCTTTCAGTGACAATTGCGCGGTCATGCTACACTGTACCCAAATGAAATTTTTATCATTTTGTTCACACAAATAGAGCTTTATTTTGGTGGTATTTATTCACGACTCCGTTTTTTATTTTTTGCGATATAAGCGCAAAAAAGCAGAAATTTGGAAAAAAAAAATATTTTCTTTTTTCTATTTTAAAAGAAATCCAATAAAATCAAATTTTGTCATAAATTTAAGCCAAAATGTATTCTGCTACATGTTTTTGGTAAAAAAAATTTCGTTAAGTGTATAATAATTGGTTTGTGTGATCACGGACATATGTACGCAAATGATCATGTACATATGTGTGCAGGTGATCACGTATATATGTGTGCAGATAATCATTGGAACATGTGATTTTAGTGGGACATATGTGGGGGACATGTTTTTATTATTAGGGACGTGTTTTTATTATTTGGGGACATGTATGTTTTGGGGACATATGTGGGGACTGTGTTTATACTGTGTGGTGTGTTGTGTGTTTACACTAGACTAGTGATCAGTGAGTAAAAAGCTGTAAAAAACAGCCCATACTCACTGATCATCAGCCGGCTGCAGCGATCTGCTCTCCTCTCCTCAGCGATGACTTCTGTGTGAGGAGAGGAGGAGCCGATTGCCTAGCAACCGGCTGTTTGTTTACATCACATGACGGCCGTGATTGGACACGGCCGTCATGTGATCAGGAGGGCCAATCAGAGAGCCCTCCTGCCGATCTGAGATGCGCCGTGTCCGGGTGACACGGGCGCATCGGGATCGCGCCGCTGCGTGGGCACGCGCGCGATCCCGCTCCTTCTGATGGACGTTCCTGAACGTCCTATCAGAAGTAGACGGCTCCCACCCGGCCGTATATGTGCATTGGCCAGGTGGGAAGTGGTTAATACATAGGTTTAAAGGTCCTCTACTGTGAAGCTGTTTTTTCCCCAATATTTGAATTATTTCAGAAACATTCAAACAGAAACCTGAAGATGGCGCTGGAGCTTTTTCCATAGTTTATTCATTCACTGACTACATTAAAGTTGCATTCCAATTAACGTACCTGGAGTTCCTAGTAAATTATTATCTCTCATGAGCCGGTAATCCTCTTCATTCAAATTATTTACAAACTGATAGAATGCTTCCTCTCTGTCTAAACGGTCCATCTGACTCTGGCGTTGAGAATCTGACTGTTCAGCATTTCCTTTCCCGGTAGAATCGGTACTCTCCATGTTGACCAATTGATGTACAAGTGAACCTGTCTAACAAAGAAACAATGTTAATACGCAAGGTACAGAAAGTTTGGTAAACACCACATGATCAGCATGCAGAACAAACAAGTCACAATGGACTGTCAGGCAATCTAATTCAAACATTTGTTAAAGTTTAAGTTCACCTATACAGAAAAATCTGTAAGGTGAACTTACACAGGACCTCCTCCTCACCGGCTTACCTGGAGCACAGCGATATCCCGTTCTAAAGCCTGCTATAGCCGCTTCACCAGATCGGGGCTTAGAAATCCCCTCGGCATTCTCTCTACTTCTTCCCCGCTGACAGGACGGGCTATGCGGGATCTGATGGGTCAGAGTCAATCCATTAGAATGATTCAAAACGGCCCTTACAGGGGATGTTTTGGAGATGAAGCCGATGGGATTTCTAGGCCCCGGTGCGGTGAGGCAGCTATAGCAGGGCTAATAATGGGAGATCGCCACGCTGCAGGTCAGCAGGACGGGGTGGGGGTCCTGTGCAAGTTTACCTTACAGATTTTTCTGTAAATGTGAACTTACCCTTTAAATTTAAAGCCAAAACATTTTACCTTAAAGCGGAGGTCCACCCTAAAGTGGACCTTCCGCTCATAGGAACCCTCCCCCCCTCCGGAGCCACAATTGGCACCTTTCAGGGGGGGGGGAGGGGGGTGCAGATACCTGTACAGTACAGGTATCTGCACCCACTTCCAGGATAGCTCTCTGCGGAAAGGGGCGTATATTACACCCCTTTCAGCAAGTGCCCCGCTGCCTGCTGGGAAACACACGGATCCCAGAGGCAGCAGGGACCGTCCTTATTGCGCAGCGCGGCTCGCGCATGCGCAGTAGGGAACCGGGAAATGAAGCCGAAAGGCTCCACTTCCTGATTCCCATACCCAAGATGGTGGCGGCAGCACCCGAGAGACGATCTACAGATCGGCTTCGGATGCCGACATCGCGGGCGCGCTGGACAGGTAAGTGTCACTATTTTAAAAGTCAGCAGCTGCAGTATTTGTAGCTGCTGGCTTTAAAAAAAAAAAAAAAAAAAAAAAAAACGCGGAGTCCCGGCGGACTCCCGCTTTAAAGCATTCCCTGCATGAAGGTAAAAATGGTCAAAGTAGTTGAAGCTCCCCCTCTCCTCCCTAAATGCTTATCCAAGCCATCACCTGATCCAATGCTGTGCCCAATCTGCAGTGGCTCTCTCCTCTCTCCCTGCTGTCACAGGAAGCAGTGGGAGCCATTGGCTCCTGCTGCTGTTTACCCAAATCCTGTGAGCAGAGAGCAGGAGGCAAAGCCGATCCACGTGTATGGACACACACAGGCCAGCTCAAGAGCATAATAGCACATCTTGAAGAAGGAGACAGGTATAACTTGTGTAAAGAAAAAAAAAAAAAAGAAAAAAAAAGGCAAAAGGATTTCTCTCTCAAAAAGCTGTAGTAAAAAAAAAAATAAACCCTACTAGGCAATGACAATGTGCTAGTATGCATCGCACAGGAGTCACAGTTTACGGCACAAGTATGCCGTTCCTTCAGAGCACATGCACTGGTGATATGAATATCTTCTAAACACTGCACATATAGGAGATATTCACTGTATCTACAGGTACTACAATGCCTTGCAAAAGTATTCACCCTTTCAAAAAACATTTAGAATGATATATACATAAAACTATTTTTCAGAAAAAAAAATAAAAAATTATAATTGGCATGTGCGTATATATTTCACCCCCTTTGTTATGAAGCCCAAAAAAGCTCTGGTGCAACCAATACCTTTAGAAGTCACATAATTAGTGAAATGATGTCCACCTGTGTGTAATCCAAGTGTCACATGATCTGCAATTACATATACACAACTTTTTGAAAGGCCCCAGAGGCTGCAACACCTAAGCAAGAGGCACCACTAACCAAACACTGCCATGAAGACCAAGGAACTCTCCAAACAAGGGACAATGTTGTTGAGAAGTACAAGTCTGGAAATATTTGAGGATCCCTATGAGCACCATAAAATCTATCATAACCAAATGGAAAGAACATGGCACAACAGCAAACCTGCCAAGAGACGGCCGCACACCAAAACTCACAGACCGGGCAAGGAGGGCATTAATCAGAGAGGCAGCACAGAGACCTAAGGTAATCCTGGAGGGGCTGCAGAGTTACACAGCAGAGACTGGAGTATCTGTACATAGGACGACAATAAGCTCTACACTCCATAGAGTTGGGCTTTATGGCAGAGTGGCCAGAAGAAAGCCATTACTTTCAAAATAAAAATGGCACATTCTGAGTTTGGGAAAAGCCATGTGGGAGACTCCCAAAATGTATGGAGGAAGGTGCTCTGGTCTGATGAGACTAAAATTGAACTTTTTGGCCAAAGATAACGCTATGTCTGGTGCAAACCCAACACATTACATCACCCAAAGAACACCATCCCCACTGTGAAACAAGGCGATGGCAGCATCATGCTGTGGGGATGTTTTTCAGCAGTCGGGACTGGGAAACCCATCAGAGTTGAAGGAAAGATGGATGATGCTAAATACAGGGATATTCTTGTGCAAAACCTGTAGTACTCTGTGTGTGATTTGAGGCTAGGACAGAGGTTCTCCTTCCAGCAGGACAATGACCCCAAACACACTGCTAAAGCAACACTTGAGTGGTTTAAGGGGAAACGTGTTGGAATGGCATTATATATAAAATGATCATATCCATGAATAAAAAAAAAAAACACCCCATTATTACAGGTGATAAAAAAAAAAAAAAAAAAAAAAGCAAGTTTCTTCTACTAAAAGACTTCGGCCTGGGTCACACCTATGCTTTTTTGGGGGATTTTGCAGAAACGCACTACAGTTCATTTAACATGACTTCCTTTGAGACATGTTCACATCTATGCTTCTTTTCAGCCGCTGCGTATTTGGCATTGTAGAAAAATAAAAATAAAAAAAAAGCAATGATTTTTTATTTTATTATTAAAAATCGGACGTGGTTTGACTTTTATCAAATTTATTTTAATAAAATAGTTTGAGTAAAAATCTAAAGATAGTTTTCCATTTATGATTCAGCAATTTAGTTTATTCAGCATGAAATGGAGCTTGGTTATGTAGCATGAGGCTGTATATTCTGCAAAATTGACATTTTTGGTAAACTCATTCAATGAATCCAAGCTCTGCAAGCTGAGATAACATGCACTGCATTGATGCATTCACACAATTTTACAGTATCCATGAGATAAAACAAAGTTCAGGAATATTATTTTATCCCATTGATTTGCAAATTTACGTACACTACAAACTGTACAATAGATCCCTAGCAGACAAAAACCTGGCTGACCTTACAGCCCTCATGTTCCAGCTGTGCACTTTGGCTGTGGTCAGAGATAAAGCCACAATAGCCAAGTGCTGGCGCTCTTTCTACGAACATAGAGATAAATGTGGGAAGCTGTTGGTGTGAGCCTTGGAAGCCCAATGGGCCCTCACATTTATTCCGGAGCCATTAGACAAACAGGGTACTAAAGTCCACGAAACCGAAAAATTATCAAACATCTTTAGGCAGTACTACATTGCCCTCTACAATCTCCCCATCAGCACTCTTCCAAGGATGAATCGCTGAAGCTAACCTTTACCATATCACGTCATCTGACACAGGTCTTAGACTGGCGTCGCCATGGTGAACTCAAACAGTGGGTTAAGGTGGAACATATCCCATCAGGGCTGCCACTCAAGTACCTACCATGGTGCCAAGGGGATTTACCCCAGCAGATAATGGACCACCCTACGATAGGGGAGATTAGGAGGATCAGCCGGTAATGCATTCCAGGACTTTTCGGTAGAGACTCTACCATCTCTGCTCCTGCCCATAGTGGGGAACCCAGATTTTACCCCTGAACTCCAAGATCCCAGAATTTGAAAATAGAGCGTTCACAAGCTCAGCATTTCGTCACCAGTGGACACTGGATGACAAGACAGCAAATCATGGCCGACTCTGGCCTGTCAGGATTATCGTTCTGGCAAAAGGTCCAGCTGGCACACTTTCTTGGATCCCTTCCCCAATGCTGTTTCAGAGGTCTCACACCACCTTCAAACAGCTAAGCTTGGAAAAAAAAAAAAATCAACACTCCCCCATGCAGTCTCTCTAACCTACCAACTGTTGACAACACCGCCAGCAGATCACAAGCCTTCATATATAGCCGGGTGGGAGAGAGATCTGGGGGTTGAACTGACCGAAAAACAGGTAGATAGACTATTTTCTTACAAAACACCAAGAGGCAGACTTCAGGATACTAACCCGGTGGTACCGCACCCCTGTAAGGATCCATAAAATGTTTCCTCAATGCTCAGACCTGTGCTGGAGATGCGGAGAGGAGACTGGTACCCTTCTCCACATCTTTTGGTCCTGCTGGCTCTTGCAACCCTACTGGACAGAAGAAGAAGTTCATCGTATCGTCCAAAAATTTACTGACAGACATTCCAAAAGACCCGGCCTTTTTCCTCCAGCACCACCACAACATCCCCAATAAACCAAAACTATGATGTAAAGTGGTTGTAAACCCTTACAGACCACTTTTACCTACAGGTAAGCCTATAAGGCTTACTTGTAGGTACTGGAAATATCCCCTAAACTGTGCAGGTTTACCTTACCATATACACTTGCACCAATGTTATCAGCACATGCGCACTTTAGAATGGGCACGATCGTGCCCTTTCTATAGGGCCATGACCATTGGCTCCCCCGCGCATGTGCAGAAGTGACATCACGCGACTCCAGACAGTCACAGAGCCGGAGTCTGCAGCCCCGGAAGGAAGAGGAGTGAAAATGGATGCTTCCTGCAACGGGCTTCATTGCAGGCAAGTGGCACACAATAGGCTAGTATGCGATGTATACTAGCCCATTATACTTTTACTTTGCAGTGGAAGATGAAGTACTTCGTCTTTAAATCTAGATGATTTAAAATAAAGAGTTTGCATATAAACTAAATTATACACCACATGATTTTTTTTTAAAGGTTATTCAATTAACCAAAATAATCAGCCAACTAATCAATTATAAAAATAATCGTTAGTTGCAGCCCTAAATATCTAATGCTGGTGCCAGCAGTAAGAATACAATTTTATTAGTAATGGCAGTGATGTGCAATTTTTAGCGTGACTGCGACATTGCGGACACTTAAGACTATTTTGGGACCATTGTGATTTATGATCAGTGCTATAAAAATGCACTGATTACTGTGTAAATGACACTGGCAGGGAAGGGGTTAAACACTAGGAGGCAATCAAGAGGTAGTGTCCTAGGGAGGGATGGGCTCACTACAACATGACAGATCACTGCTCCCGATGACAGCGAGCAGTAGATCTGTCATGTTGCTAGGCAGAACAGGGAAATGCATCGTTTACATCTCACCATTCTGAAACTCCGTGACACGATCATGGGACACCGGTGGACATATTGTTCAAGGGACCCACGGGCACGCAGCACACATGCCCACTAGCCCGCAAATTAAAGGGGATGTACAGGTACTCCCATTTGCCCACTGCTGCCGATGTATATTGGTGTGCGGCGGTCAGCAAGTGGTTAAATTGTATGTGCAAAATCTGGGGCTTTATCGTGAGGGGCAGCAGGGGGACATCTGCAGCAAAGACAACACCACTGGATTTCATGGCCTTTAACCACTTGCCGACCAGCGCACGACGATGTACGTCGACAGAATGGCACGGGCAGGCAAATTGGCGTACATGTACGGCCCTATAAATTTGCCGCCCTGCCATCGGGAGCGCGCCGCCGCGCTCCCGAGCTGGTCGGGACCCCCGTGAGTCCGGTCGCGGGACCCGCGGACTCTATCGCTGCGGGCATCCCCACGATCGTCTTACGGAGTGGCCGAATGGAGAAGTGCCGTTGTAAACAACATTTCTCCATTCTGCCTAGCAACTAGTGACGCTGATCTCTGCTCCATGTGATTGGAGCAGAGATCAGTGTTCACTAAATGAAAGCCCAACCCCCCCACAGTTAGTAACACGCCCCTAGGAGCACTTAACCCATACACTGCCACCCACTGGTTTACTGCTTCACTGCCAGTGTCATTTACACAGGAATCACTGCATTTATATAGCAGTGATTACTGTATAAAATGACAATGGTCCCAAAAATGTCCGATGGGTCCCCCGCAATGTCGCAGTCACAATAAAAAAAAAAAAAAAAAAAAAAAAAAAAAAATCGCTGATCACCGCCATTACTAGTAAAAAAATAAAAAAATAATATTAATAAAAATGCTATAAAACTATCCCTATTTTGTAAACGCTATAACTTTTGCGCAAACCAATCAATAATCGCTTATTGCGATTTTTTTTTACCAAAAATATGTAGAAGAATACGTATCGGCCTAAACTGAGGGAAAAAAATGTTTTTTTATATATTTTTGGGGGATATTTATTATAACAAAAAGTAAAAAAATAATGCGTTTTTTTTCAAAATTGTCGTTCTATTTTTGTTTATAGCGCAAAAAATAAAAACCGCAGGGGTGATCAAATACCACCAAAAGAAAGCTCTATTTGTGGGGAAAAAAAGGACGTCAATTTTGTTTGGGAGCCACGTCGCACGACCGCGCAATTGTCAGTTAAAGCGACGCAGTGCCGAATCGCAAAAAGTGCTCTGGTCTTTGACCAGCAAATTGGTCCGGTCTGCAAGTGGTTAAATACATTTTATTATTGATATGACTACTGATATAACTAACCTTTTACTAAGAAAATATTCATTAATTTTCAGTGGGAGCTGCAAGGGTCTCTATAAAACGAGCCTGTCACTACAGGATCAAATAAAACAGTTATATCTGAAGAGGCTCTATACTTTACCAGCGGGTCATAACTTAAAAGTGGAACTAAACCCTCCTGTCCTTAGCAGCTTCTCCGGCAGTAATCTTGGTCTCTCATCGGCAGTTGCCATGGTGCTGCACATGTGATCACTAATGACACCAGCAACTTGATGGTTGCAAGCACAAGCATGTGACAGTTATCATTCATGGCATGCCTTTAATGTAACAGTTTTGGGAAACCGTTACATCAATGGGTTTAATTACGTTTTAATAAAGCAGAGCATTACAACTTGCATGGTGCACCCCAGACAGATTTTATTGTTTCTCAGTGAGGAGTGACCGGACAATCACCAATGAGGTAACTCTTGCAAAACATCTCGACACCCGGCTCCATTCTTGTCGTCATCTTACAGATGCCAGAAATGAGCCAGAAGAATGCACTGCGTTGGACCACAGGCAGTGTACACTAGACAAGAATTCTACTAGGAGTGAGGGCACTTTCACACTGAGCAGCGCCGGGGATAAAGCGCTATTTTTTTAGCTGCGCTTTACCAACGTTTTTGCAGCATTTTTTGGCCGTTAGCGGCTCACTTTTAATCCCCACTAACAGCCGAAAAAGGGTTAAAAGCGCCTGCAAAGCGCCACAGCACTGCCCATTGATTTTTGTTGGGCAAGTGTGCTTTTTAGGAGCGGTGTATACACGGCTCCTACAGTGCCTCAAAGATGCTGCTTGCAGGACTGAGCGTCCTGCCAGCGCACCGCTCCAGTGTGAAAGCCCTCAGGCTCACACATTGAAGTGAGAGGCGCTTTATAGACGCCATTTTTAGCGCTATAGCGCCTCAGTGTGAAAGGGGTCTTAAAGCACCAAAAGCCTGCCACTTCTGCCAAAAAAAAAAACAATATCTCCTAGCAATTTTATGACTAACAAAGAGTACAACATCAACCATCACCTCAGAATTGTGAGGGAAGATTTCCAGCATATTGCTAATGCAATAAAAAACGCTTTCTGCCCGGCCTATAGTAAATTGACAGCTGGACAGAACAATCGCCATTTTCGGTGGACCTTATAGGATAATGTCCATCCAGGATCAGGCCGCACTGCGGCACGATCTGTCAACCGCTAGGTCCCCCATACACAGCACATGACAAACCAGTGTACTGGCCCGCTGTCAGTAGCATGTGATCGCTGTGACCGATCGCTTCAATTCATTGTGTACTATTGTGTTGAGCTCTGTAATTGGTTACAGGGATCACATGGTACAGACAGGGACAGTCCCCGTCCAACTGTACCATGTGCTTAAAGCGGGGTTCCACCCTAAAGTGGAACTTCCGCTGATCGGATCCCTCCCCCCCTCCGGTGTCACAATTGGCACCTTTCAGGGGGGTGCAGATACCTGTCAAAGACAGGTATTTACACCCACTTCCAGGCATAGACTCTCACGGGAGTCTATGCCTCTTCCTGTCCCTGCACGCTGTCTGCTGGGACACATATGGGTCCCAGTGACAGCGCGGACAATTCCTATTGCACTGCGCGAGTAGCGCATGCACAGTAGGGAACCAGGAAGTGAAGCCGCTTCACTTCCTGATTCCTTCACCTAGAATGGTGGCGGCAGCAGCCGAGAGATCGATCGGCCTCGGCATCGCTGGACCCCGGGACAGGTGAGTTTTCTTTTTTTTTTTTAAGTCAGCAGCTGCAGTATTTGTAGCTGCTGGCTTTTAATATTTTTTTCTGCAGTGCAGTCCCGCTTTAACTGTGGCTAATCACAATAGTAAAACACTGAAAAAGATTTTATTCAGAAAAAAATAAAAATAAAATGGCTGCTTAAGAGGAAGTAAACCCTGATGGGTTTACTTCCTCTTTCATTCCCTGCAAAGGTAAAGCATAATGGACTACTATGCATCGCATACTACCCCCTTATGTGTCACTTACCTGACACAGGAGCCAGCGAAGTCGCCGCTGTCCCCTGTAGTCCGCCGCATCCATCTTGCTGGTGGCGTCTCGCAGCTCTGCCGCTGTCATTCGGCGAAGCCGCGATGACGTCACTCCCGTGCATGCGCACGGGAGTCGACACGCGCGGCAGCTCCATTCTTGGAAATGCCGCGCTCAGTGCGCGCCGCTGTCTACGGCGCATGCGCCGTAGACAGCGGTGCCCGTTTTCGGGCAAATATCTCCTAAACCGTGTAGGTTTATGAGATATTTCTTGGACCTACAGGTAAGCCTTAATCTAGGCTTACCTGTAGGTCAAAGTGGTTTGTAAGGGTTTACAACCACTTTAGAAAACAGTGAAATGCACTGTTAAACGCAATCAGTGTTTATTTTTATTTTTTTAATTCTGATCACATCCCCAGAGTAAAATAGCAGTGAGAGAATATATCACACACACAGTCACCAGTCAGTGTCCCTATTCACTGCCACACCAGTTATAGGATGATGTTGTACCACACTGGTGACTATATGCCATGAAAAGAAGAGAATGGCACCTTCTAAGTGCCGTAGAGCGTTACTTACTGTATTTTCTAAAATGTTGGCAACTCCCTAAAGTGAAGGACAATGCACATGTATAACATGGCAAGTCCCGTTGGGCAACTCTCGATGGGTCCCGCGGCAGCAAACTGACAGATGCGCTGGTGGATGGCAGCACTTCCTGGTGTACTTGGGGATGCTGGGAGCGAGGAGATGACGTACTTTCCGGGTGCGCAAGCGGAGAAGGCTGCGTTCGTTCAAAGCATGCACGCTCCATCACTTTTTGTGAGTTGCCAACTTTTAGAAAATAAAAAGTGTGTAAAGTTCTGCTGCACTTAGAAGGCGACGTTCTTCTCTTTTCTTGCCTCCTACAGCTCCTTCTAAATCTTATTGGAACTGGATGCCTCCAAGTGTAAGCACTACAGTGCATTGAGAAAGCATGCATACCCCTTGAAATTTTTCACATTTTGTCATGTTACAACCAAAAAGTAAATGCATTTTATAGACCAACACAAAGTGGCACATAATTGTCAAGTGGAAGGAAAATGATTTTCACTTTTTTTTTACAAATAAATGTGAAAAAAAAGTGTGGCGGGCATTTATATTCAGCCCTTTTACTGATACCCATAACTAAAATCTAGTAGAACCAACTGCCTTCAGAAGTTACCCAATAAGAGTCCACCTGTGTATAATTGGATCCGAGTATAAATACAACTGTTCTGTGAAGCCCTGTGAGGTTTGTTAGAGAACCTTAGTGATCAAACAGCAACATGAAGGCCAAGGAATAAACCAGACAGGTCAGGGATAAAGTTGAGAAGATTAAAGCAGGGTTGGGTTATAAAAACAATATCCTAAGCTTTGAACATCTCACAGAGCTCTGTTTAATCCATCATCAGTAAATGGAATGAGTATGGAACTGTAAACCTACCAAGACATGGCCGTCCACCTAACAGATAGGCAAGGAGAGCATTAATCAGAGAAGCAGCCAAGAAGCCCATGGTAACCCTGGGAGAGATCCACAACTCAGGTGGGAGAATCTGTCCACAGGACAACCATTAGTCGTGCTCTCCACAAATCTGGCCTTTACGGAAGAGTGGCAAGAAGAAAACCATTGCTGAAAGAAAGCCATAAGAAGATGTCCCGTTTGCGACAAGCCATGTAGGGGACACAAACATGTGGAAAAGACGTTATGTGCAGTGGAAAAACAACACTGCACGTCACCCTGAACACACCACCCCCACCATCAAGTATGGTGGTGGCGTAATGTGGTGGGGATGCTTTTTTTCAGCAGGGACACGGAAGCCGGTCAGTTGATGGGAATATGGGTGGAAGCAAATACAGGGCAATCTTAGAAATAAAACCTGTTAGTCTGCGCAAAAGACTTGAGACTGGGGTGAAGGTTCACTTTCCAGCAGGACCACAGCCCTAAACATTCAGCCAGAGCTACAATAGAAAGGTTTAGATGAAAGCATATTCATGCGTTAGATTGGGCCAAAGTCCAGACCTAAATCCAATTGAGAATCTGTGGCAAGACTTGAAAATTGCTGTTCACGGACGCTCTCCATCCAATCTAAGAGCTTGAGCAAAAATATCACTCTCTAGATGTGCAAAGCTGTTAGAGACAAACCCAAAAAGACTTGCGGCTGTATTTGCAGGTTGCAAATTGACTCGGGGGGGGGGGGGGGGGGGGGGGCGGAATACAAAACCGACACCACACTTTTCACACATTTGTAAAAAAGTCTGAAAACCATTTATAAAATTTTCCTTTTACTTCACAATTATGTGCCACTTTGTGTTGGTATATCACATAAAATACATTTATGCTTTTTGGTTGGAATATGACAAAATGTGAAGTTCTGTGGACACATTTATCCACTCTTTATCAGTCTGTAGACACAAATTAGAGCGGAACGATTCTGGCCAAAATGAGAATCACAATTTTTTTTGCTTAGAATAAAAAGTTCACAATTCTCGCAACATAAAAAAAAATTTTGTATTGAAAAAAATAAATTGTGAAAGTGCTAACTTTACTGGTTAGTTTTTTTTTTAGTCATTAAATTTTTCCCAAAAAAAAAAAATTTAATTTGAAAGACCGCTGCGCAAATAGTGTGTGTGACTGAAAATATTGCAACAATCACCATTTTATTCTCTAGGGTCTCTACTAGAAATATATAAAATGATTTTAACTTGAAACCAACAAGTTTCAGAAAAGGGTTTAGTGTTTAAACTTTCCTCACTTACACTCGAAGTCTATTTCACTGACAAATTGTTACAATGTTTAGACTAATGCCCCCGTACACACGATCCGAATATCATACGAAAGCGGTCGTCCGAGGAAGGATCGTTCGATTTTCGGATCGCGTGTACACTACTTTCCACAGCCGATCACGACCATTCATCCGATATTAGCGATTCTCCTTTCTTCACACAGAGGCAGCATGTGCGGAAAGGAATGCCAATAACCGGCCAGTCTGTTTACATGTTATCAGCTGTGATTGGCCCCTTTACCAATCTGAACTGAAGAACCGCGATGTAGCCATCTTTAGCCACTAGCTCGGTAGGGAAGTGGTTAAAGTGTATTTCCACCTTTGTGGCTAAATTGGGATAACGCTTACATCATGGGTGCGCAATCTGTGGTCTTTCAGCTGTTGCAGGACTAGAAGTCCCATGAAGCATTGCATGGAATAAAAATGTTTAAAACATTGCCGATAACAGTTCCACTGCTTAAAATCCTTAAAAAATAAGAAAAAAAAAAGTGAACTTAGCTTCCCCCTTTAAATGCAACCTGCAAGGCAAAGGCATAATGAGCTAGTATGCATAGCATACTAGCTCATTATGAATAACTTACCTGAGAACGAAGCGGTCCTCCATCTTCACCACTGCCATGTATCTCGGAGTGATTTCCGGGTCTTGCTGCTCCGGCGCTGTGATTCGCCGGAGCCACAGTGACGTCACTCCCGCGCATGGGACCCGACACGAGCGGCACATCGTCGTGATCTGTGACCTGCTCAGTGCGCCTGCGCACCGCTGTCTACAGTGACTGTCTTTTTGTAAATATCTCCTAAACCGTGTAGGTTTAGGAGATATTTCTTGGACCTACAGGTAAGCCTTAATCTAGGCTCACCTGTAGGTCAAAG
Source organism: Lithobates pipiens (assembly GCF_037356315.1). NCBI lineage: Eukaryota > Metazoa > Chordata > Amphibia > Anura > Ranidae > Lithobates > Lithobates pipiens. Next base: position 3,228,503 of record NW_027507685.1, on the reverse strand, counting down.
TTGGTTTGTAAGGGTTTACAACCACTTTAATGTAATCCTAAGAGGGCTGGAGAGTTACGTTTACCATAATAAAACCTGTCTGTATTACGCTTACAGATCTCATCAGTTTTAAACTAGATGTGCACGTCTGTCCTAACAAAGGGTGCAAAGATATCAAGGCCTGGGCGGGAACACGATGTTAATGCATAAAGACAACTAACCTATTCAGCAAGTTATACTGCCTATGGTGTCCTATGTATGAGCCTTCTCCAAAGAAACAACTAGAAAAGCTAAGAAATAGATTATCTAAATTCTCTTAGACAGTGCAATGCATTACATTCTTTCCTGGCCTTTATGGCTGGGGGAAACTGCCAACAGGGACCCAGAAGTGACGTCACATCCTGGTCAACAACTAGAAGAGAGCGGATGCTTGTCTGCTTTCTTCCCACCGCCTGGAGGCAGCAGCTTTGCTGGTCCCGCAGGCGGGTAAAGCGGAGCCCGAGAAACATATCGGGAGGAGCATTAGGGAAGTAGTCCAGGCGTCAGGATGAAACTTCTTGTCGCCATGGCGACCTGGGGTTTGCAGAGCCCTGTTTTAGATATGCTGTGTGAATGGAAACAGATAGTGGGGGTTCTCCAATTTGGGTGCAAAGGTGGAAATAGACTTAAAGGTACTTTCACACGGACGTCAATATTTCTTAGCACAAAGCATGACTTGACTAAACGAGTTACTGACCGATTACACCAGTTCACGTCTGTTTCTTGCCTATAAACAGAAAACATCCACAAAAATGGAAAAGGGAGCAGACCGCTTCCTGTGGACATAAATGGAATCAGATGTAAACAGTGGAGTCTTTTTTACATCTGCCTACCCAAAGACATGCACAGTGGTTCAGTGTGAAACTGATAGAGGATCCAGACTGGATTCACGTGTGAGTGGACACCAAGGGGTTAAATTCACCTTTAACAAAAGTGGTCTACAGAACAACATTCCCAGTACATTCACGTAATAGAATGCTTATCTCATTGTGCTCTCTGTCCTGCAGATGCCAGGCCGTTCCGAGGATCAGGTGTGCGGCCCCCAGAAACCGACAAGTGACTCCGCGGCTTCAAGTGATTGTAAAGTCTCCATTTTTTTTCCCCCTCTAAAAATAACAAACATGTTATACGTAGATCTGCTCTGTGTAATGGTTTTGCACAGAACAGCCCAAATCCTCCTCTTCGGCTTTCCTGGCTATTCCAAGCAGCTTGCTGTGGGGGGCACACGAGCGAGTCACAGCTTCATGTGTCCATTCAGACACACAGCCCTGGTTCAGCCCCGCCCCTCTCTCCTGAATGGCTGACAGACAGCAGCAGGTGCCAATGGCGCTGCTGCTGTGTCTCAGCCAATCAAGAAGAGAGTCCAGGACGGCCGACAAACCCGTGGACATGGATGGAGAGATGGGGCTCAGGTGAGCATTAGAGGGCTGAGGCACACACAAGTTTTTTTTATCTGAAAGGGGAGCTTGTCTCCTATACAAAAACCGTAGCTGCTGACTTTGAAAAAAGAGCCACTTGCAAGTCCCACGATCCAGCCGTGTGCTCACCCCAGTTGGTCTTACCCACTATCTTTGGTCCGTGGCATCCCTGCTATGGGCACCCAGCTGTGACAGCTTCACAACTGGGTGCCCACTGCGCATGTTGCACATTGTGAATGCAGTCTACTAGGACATGTCAGTGTCCCAAAAGACTGCAGGTCGGGAGGGAGAAGAACTTCCATTTTAGAAGCGCCACGGCACTCAGGACTGAGGCTGAGTTCACACTGCAGCGGTTACGAGAACCGGATGTGATTCGCACCGCACTGCAGATCACATCCGATCTCTGTACGATGCGAGTTCAGCCATACAGATAGTATGGCTGAATTCGCATCGCACAGGACCCTTTTTTTTGGTCCGCAGCAGAATCGGATCGCATTGGATGTTCACACCATGCGATCCGATTCCTGTCCGAGTTTGCAGATCGCACTGCGATATGCGAACTGATCTGGGGGTGTCATTAACTTTTCACTGACACTCCCAGCAGTTCGCATAGGGCAGTGTTTACTGCCACCGGGAGGTATGCGATGCGGGAACCCGCCGCGGATTCCCAGCGTTCCCGCATCGCTGCAACGTGAACCCAGCCTGAAGCGGGTACCTGTCAAGATCAGGTAGCTCCACCCCCCCCCCTTCTCAAAGTTGGCAATTGTTCAAGAGGAGCAGGGAATGAGCCCTCAAAGTGGAAATCCCCCTTTTGGGTGGCGCTCCGCTTTAAAGCGTAGAATGCATCAAGATAAAAAATATTCTGACTTTACAACCACTTTCATTCCTTACCCACACAGGCACAGCGGCTGCTCTTCCACTCTTACAGAATGCTGAGCTGCCAGAGAGAGCAGACTGCACATGTGTGGGTAAGGAATAAAGCCGAGGGGTCAGTTTCTGGGGCAGCAGATCTGACCCTCAGGGCGTCCCGAGAGGACAATGAAATAGGTCATCATTCTATGATATGTGAATGTACTCTCTGCCTCGGCATGACGGAATTTTGTAAAGGTCACGCTGGGCAGGGATCGGCTTTGCCGCGGGCAACCCCTGGCCCTGGGCAGGGATCGGCTTTGCCGCGGGCAACCCCTGGCCCTGGGCAGGGATCGGCTTTGCCGCGGGCAACCCCTGGCCCTGGGCAGGGATCGGCTTTGCCGCGGGCAACCCCTGGCCCTGGGCAGGGATCGGCTTTGCCGCGGGCAACCCCTGGCCCTGGGCAGGGATCGGCTTTGCCGCGGGCAACCCCTGGCCCTGGGCAGGGATCGGCTTTGCCGCGGGCAACCCCTGGCCCTGGGCAGGGATCGGCTTGCCGCGGGCAACCCCTGGCCCTGGGCAGGGATCGGCTTTGCCGCGGGCAACCCCTGGCCCTGGGCAGGGATCGGCTTGCCGCGGGCAACCCCTGGCCCTGGGCAGGGATCGGCTTGCCGCGGGCAACCCCTGGCCCTGGGCAGGGATCGGCTTGCCGCGGACAACCCCTCGCCCTGGGCAGGGATCGGCTTGCCGCGGACAACCACTCGCCCTGGGCAGGGATCTGGTTGCCATGGGCAACCCCTCGCCCTGGGCAGGGATGGACACTCCTTTTTCACGGAACAATCCGGAGAAATAGGGCAATGGGGGAAGAAACGTTCTTCTGCCGGCAACACGAAGCGGTGATCTCCGGCAGCTCACCGGGCAGAACGTCGTTCTCCATATCCGGCCCTGTAGAGGAGACACACTGCGGTTGTTATCATCATGGCTCCCCGACATCATCCCCGGCACACAGAGCACATGAGATACCGGGATGTGCGCCGTCAGCCCGGATCACACACACAGGACAGGCGACCCTGAGCCGAGCTCCGCCATCTCTCCCCTCCACACACTCGGCGTCCATGATAGGAGCGGCGCTCACACACACAGACGTGACCCGGCTATTGGCGGGCTGTAGCCGGCTCCGGCCAACCCGGCGCCCAACCATTCCGGCCTACCCGACCACAGCAAAGCCTCAGCATCCCGTACTGCTCCCCGCGCAACTTCACACCCGCCGCGGCCTACTTCTGCCTCTACCGCCACCCCTTCACCTTCGATAAGTAACCTTCTGTCCGGGGCGCCGGCTTCCCCCCGAATGTCTACCGCTCTACATACCGCGAGGAGAGACCGCTAGCTCCGGTGTCCAATCTTTTTCCGGCTCCTACGCCCAACGAAATCCTCACTCCGCCATCTTCTCCATTGTTACGAAGGCAGCCCGGAAGTGAGCGGTAGGGGCGTGGCCTCGACTTTACAGAATGGTGGTGTAGCGCGAGAACACGCATGTTACCGTGACGTCGTGTAGGCGCCATTTTTCTTATGGTGGCCTATCAGAGGGAGCCTTGCCTAACGCCACCTAGTGTACGTCCGAAGCGACAAACGTGCCTTGTAATTTCAGTTACAGCCAGTTCACGCCAGACTCGGCGTGCATGCGTGTAGATGGGCACACTACCTTGTTTGTGATAGGAGCATTTCATAACGCAGCGTCCCTGTGCACTGAATACACATTGTATACATTACTTTATATAGAACAGCTGAAGGATGTCCGCAGTCTCCTCTCCTATTCCATACACTGACCGATCTCCTGTCCTATTCCATACACTGACCGATCTCCTCTCCTATTCCATACACTGACCGATCTCCTCTCCTATTACATACACTGACCGATCTCCTGTCCCATTACATACACTGACCAATCTCCTGTCCGATTACACTGACCAATCTCCTGTCCTATTCCATACACTGACCGATCTCCTCTCCTATTCCATACACTGACCGATCTCCTCTCCTATTACATACACTGACCAATCTCCTCTCCTATTCCATACACTGACCGATCTCCTCTCCTATTACATACACTGACCAATCTCCTCTCCTATTCCATACACTGACCAATCTCCTGTCCTATTACACTGACCAATCTCCTGTCCGATTACATACACTGACCAATCTCCTATCCCATTAACTGACCAATCGCCTGTCCTATTACTTTGACCAATCTCCTGTCCTATTCCATACACTGACCAATCTTCTGTCCTGTTACACTGACCAATCTCCTTTCCCATCAGGGGTCTCAAACTGGCGGCCCTCCAGCTGTTGCAAAACTACAAGTCCCATGAGGCATTGCAAGGCTGACAGTAATAAGCATGACTCCCACAGGCAGAGGCGTGATGGGACTTGTAGTTTCACAACAGCTGGAGGGCTGCCAGTTTGAGACCCTTCCATTACATACACAGACCAATCTCCTGTCCCATTACATACACTGACCAATCTCCTGTCCCATTACATACACTGACCAATCTCCTGTCCTATTACACTGACCAATCTCCTGTCCCATTACATACACTGACCAATCTCTGTAAGGGTCAGTTCCGCTCAGTTACTGGACAATCAGTGGGAATTGTGTTTCAGAGCTCTGGAAGCATTCAATGCACACGCAGCACAGAATGGTTATAAAGAATTGTTGCTTGAATGGCGGTATGGGCTGTACCTTTTATACAAAATAAAAGACAAAGAAAGTTGCTCAACTTCCAGAGAAGGGGGGGAGGGAGGACAAAGTTCCTCACATGAGACATGACATTTCAGACATAATTGAACTCCTTCCCGCCGACCGTACGCAAATATGTGGCCTCGGTTTTCAGTGGTTATACCGGGGTGATGCCTGCAGCTGCAAGCATCATCCCGGGAACCGTTTTTTAGAGCAGGAGGTCAGCTCTTCGGGGATAACAACTGATGTGGCTAAAAGCCGCTTAGCTGTTATACAGAAGGAGCGGCGAGAGGAGACTCCACCCTTCCCGCTGCCTTCCGCCGCTCTTCCCACCGAGAGACCCGAGACATGATCCGGCACTTCCGCCGGCTAGAGTATGAGCCAGAAACGGCTTCGTTCCAGTCTTCTTTCTGTAAACACGGAAGCGACATCACAACAATTCTGGTTTCTGCTTTCTGAGAGAGCCTTGACCTGGGCGAACCCTCTATGGGAGACGCAAAAACCTGTTGTCTTGAGTTACCCTGAGTTTGTGGCTTTGTTTAAAAGGGTATTAGAAGTTCCCGCACGCTCCGCTTCTGCAGCCAAGTGCCTCATGTCCATCAAACTGTTGCTGACTACGCCACTGAATTCCATACTCTGGCAGCAGATATTGCTTGGAACAATGAGGCCCTCGTGGCTCTTTTTTTCTCATGGTCTCTCGGATTCCATCAAGGATGAGATAGCAGCCCGAGATATACCCACTAAGCTGGAGAAGTAAATCACGTTTGCCATCCTCATTGACTCCAGACTCAGAGAAAGACTCTCTTTTAAGGAGCGCTTTGCTTAGGCGGCACAGTGGTGTAGTGGTTAGCACTCTCACCTAGCAGTAAGAAGGGTCGCTGGTTCAAATCCCAACCACGACACTACCTGCCTGGAGTTTGCATGTTCTCCCTGTGCCTGCGTGGGTTTCCTCCGGGTACTCCGGTTTCCTCCCACAATCCAAAGACATGCAGGTAGGTTAATTGGCTTCTGTTCAAAATTGCCCCTAGGATATGAATGGGGACCTTGGATTGTGGGCTCCTTGAGGGTAGGGACCAACATGAGTGTGCAATGTACAGGGATAGGGACAATTGTAGACACTCACTCAGGTTGAACTGGATGGACTGGTGTCTTTATTCAACCTTACTAACTATGAAACTATGGAAGCCTCCTGTACGTTTGTCTCCAAGCTTTGCAGTCCCACCCGTGCCTCCCTCCCCTCCCATGACTCCTGGTACCGAGTCGGTCAGTGAAGGTGAACCCATGCACCAGGGCTTCACACGTCTCTCTGCACATGAGAGAACCTTTAGGAGGAGGGAGAGATTGTGCCTTTATTGTGGCCAGGCAGGTCACTTTTGAAGTATTGTCTTACCCATCCAGGGAACGCCCGAACCTTAAGGTCCTGTCATGGTGGCGTTATTTCATCCCCAGTTATCCAGAAGGATAAGCACCTGGTTTCGGTACCATTTGGGCTGAGTTGTCTGACGAGATACAGGCTCTAATCGACTCTGGGGTTGCAGGCCTGTTCATTGATGTTGCCTTTGCATTGCAGCTCTCTATTCTGCTGCAGCTGCATGACACTCTACTTGTTATTGAGTCTCTTGACGGGAGACCTCTACAGCCTGCTCATGTGACTCATGAGATGGTTCCTTTGTCCATGGCTGTAGGGGCTCTTCACCATGAGATAATCCAATTCCAAGTTAATTCCTCAGCTAAGTTTCTGCTGGTTATTGGTTATCCTTGGTTACAGAGGCACAACCCCTTTTTTGATTGGCTTCATGCTGAGGTTCTCTCCTGGTCACTACAATGTAGTGAGACATGCTTCCAGAAGGTAGTCCTGTGCACCTCTTCACTCTCCTCCCTGCCGGAGGAGTACCACGATTTTAGTGATGTCTTTGACAAAGGTCAAGCCGGTAGTTTGCCTCCACACCGGCCGTATGATTGCGCAATTAACCTTCAACCTGGTGCCATACCCCCACGTGGCTGTGTTTACCCTTTGTCAGTCTTGGAGGATAAGGCCGTGGAGGAGTATGTTGCACTTTCTCGAGGTTTCATCCGCAAATCCTTGGCTCCTGCTGGTGCTGGTTTCTTGTTTGTGAAGAAGAGTGGTGAACTCAGACCTTGTAATGATTATATGGGTCTCAATCGTTTCACGATTAAGAATGCCTATCCGATTCCATTGATTATGGAGCATTAGACCGCCTCAAGGAAGCAACGGTTGATTTGAGAGGGACATACAATCTCATGAGGATTAAGGAGGGTAACGAGTGGAAAACTGCATTTAATAGCAGAGCAGGCCATTATGAGTACCTTGTAATGCCTTTTGGCCTTTGTAACGCCCCAGCAGTTATCCGGGAATTTATTATTGATGTCCTCCGAGATTTGTTGCAGGTTTGTGTGGTGGTTTATCTCAATGATATCCTCATATTTTCCAAGTTCCTGGAGAGCCACCACACAGATGTCTAAACTAAGGGAGAACAATCTCTATTGTAAACTGAAGAAGTGCGAGTTCCATGGTGAACAGGTTAAATTCATGTCATTTCCACTGCTGGTTTTTCAATGGACCCAGAGAAACTTTCGTCAGTCCCATGGGTTTACGCCCTCTGCAGCATTTCCTGGGCTTTGCCAACTATTATCAGAAGTTTATCTGTAACTTCTCTTCTCTGGTCAAGCCCCTGACTGATATGACCAGAAAGGAAGGTAACCCACAGAGTTGGTCTCTGGAGTCCATTAAGGCCTTTGAGACTCTCAAGGCTGCCTTTGTTTCTGCTCCTGTGTTGGCACATCCTGATCCTACGTTACCATTTATTCTTGAGGTTGCTGCTTCTGAGACTGGTGTCTTCTGTCTCAACGTCCTTCCTCTGAAAGCACTATGCATCCTTGTGGCTACTTTTCCAAGAAATTGTCACCTGCTGAGTGCAATTGCGAGATTGGTGACAGAAAGTTGTTGGTGATCATTTTAGCCCTTAAAGAATGGAGACATCTCCTGGAAGGTACCACTGTGCTGGTTCTTATTCTTACTGACCATAAGACTCTCACATTCTTGTCTGAGGCTAAACGCCTCTCTCCCAGAAGGGTGCGATGGGCTCTTTTCTTGTCAAGTTTTAATTACATTGTCTCATTCTTACCCTGTACTAAGAATGTAAGGGCTGACGGCTTGTCACAGCAATTTTGCTATACTTCCAAGATGGAGTCGGTTCCGGTTCCTGTAATTCCTCCTGATAATATTCTGGCTATTCTGGTTCACACCAGTCTCACTTTTCCTTTGGGTGACAAAATTCTTGCTGCTCAGGTGCATGCACCTCCTGAGAAACCTTGTGACCGCTGCTTTGTCCCAGAAAGTCTCCGTACTGCTGTGCTCCAGACTTACCATTCTCCCAAGGCAGCTGGCCATCCTGGGAGGAATCAACTTGTTTGGGCCATTTCCCAACAATTCTGGTGACCTAGTCTACGTGCTCATGTAATGCAAAGATAGTGTAGCGCTAATAATGTGAATATAAAGGTGATAATGAATATTTAAAAAAAAAACTTGTAGTGAATACTGGGTGAATGAACATCAAAATGTAAACAATCGTATGAAAAATGAGCATAAACACAATGAAAAATAATAAGTGAGGAAGTCCAAAAGTGTAAACTTCAAATTATGATGCGGAAAAGAGTCCACAAAGATTGAAGGATAAATTAATGGAAATCCTTCCTGTTTGAAGTGACAGCAATCAATAAATGAAAGAAACGAGTTGCCTGTAGTCACTCTAAGTGACTCTTCAGAGATAAGTAGATGGATACTCTTACCAACTGAGATGGACACACATGTCTTATGACAGTGGGTCAAGAAAGCTTGGAATCCCAAAGGATTTGGAACCGATGCTGTATACAGGAGGTGATCAGGTAGGTATGGAATCCACAATCCTCCACTGGCAAACACCACGAGTATAGTTGAATCTGGATAGATGTACTCAAAGGCAGCTCCTTATGGACTCCAACGGAAAAAGCATATGAAAAAACTCCAAATAGTGCAGATCAACCAAGTAGGTTTATTCAATTATGTCATACATCAAAATGACATTAAAAAGTGATCACAAGTAAAAAATGTATATAAAGAGCAATGTGGGATACAGATATACTGCTAGCCCGATGCATTTTGACACAAGGGGTCTTCAACTGAGGCATATCTCTGTACCCCTCACATTGCAACTGACTATATAACCTCAGGAACGGCCAAGCTCCGCCTACAAAGGGCGGAACCGGAAGTGACCAAGGGAATGCCTCCCAAGCTTCAATATCACTCTTGGCTATAGGAGGTATACACAAAGGAAATCAATCCTATATTCATAAAAATCCCAAAAATATCAACTTAAATAAAAACTGATATTTTAACTAATAAAATGAGGCATGTAGGGCACACAGCGCAATGCAGGGCGCCATCATGCGCACTACAAACCTCACATTAAAAACATAGCTTTCACAGCATATTAACCAATAAACGTCACTACATGTTCCACCATTTTGGACAATCCCTACTAGGGAGGGTCACATGACACCAGCAAAGTCATACGGGCCCATTGCACTTGCCCGTAGCCGGACATCACCATATTCCCATCTCACGTCTAATTCCCTCGAATCATCTCTGGAGAAATCACATGACACCAACAGCGTGCGCCATATGTACCCAACATTGCGTATGATGTTGGCCCATTTCCCAACAATTCTGGTGGCCTAGTCTACGTGCTCATGTAACTGCCTTCGTAGCTGCCTGTTCCATGTGTGCTCAGAGTAAGATTCTGTCAGGGCTGGCTTAGCCCTTCCTTCTCTGGGCTGGCTGCTCAGCTGTCAGCTAATTGTCAGCTCCCATCTCTCTCCAGAGTTACCAGCTGTTCCTAATCATGCTCGTCTGACCTGCCTACTTAAAGCTGTCCAGCTCACTTCAGATCTGCCTTCACCTTGGTCACATCACTAGAAACCCTCTCCTGCTGTTCTGTTCAAAGACTGGATTGCCGACATCCCTTCTGGCTCCTTATCCTGCTTGCTGTTGCTCTACTTGGATCCCTGACTTCTGGCCTGGCTGATTACCCAATCTGGTTATTGAACTCTGGACTGGCTGACTACTCGATCTGGTTACTGGACTCTGGCTATGCTTTGACTACGCTTTCTCTTTACCCTTTTATTTTTATTTAATAAACAAGTGTGATTTAATTGTACTTCTGTCTCATTCTGATTCATGGTTTCTCACAGATTCCTCGACATCTTTCAGTGGGTCTCCTACAACCCATACCCAATGGAGAGAGGCCCTGGACCCACCTGTCTATGGATTTCACTGTGGAGTTGCCCAACTCCCAAGGCAACACTGTTATCCTTATGGTGGTTGACCGGTTCTCAAAGATGTGTCATTGTATTCCACTTAAGAAGTTGCCCTCTACTAAGGAACTGGCTTCCATTTTTACTCGGGAGATCTTTCCCTTACATGGGCTACCCAAGGTAATTGTCTTGGACAAGAGTAGTCAGTTTGTGTCCTGATTCTGGTGAGCCTTTTGTGCACAGTTGGGAATTCAGCTTGCTTTTTCCTCTGCCTATCGCCCGCAGTATAATGAACAAGCCAGTCAGTCCTTGGAGCAATTTCTACATTGCTATATTTCTGACCATCATAACAACTGGTCAGACCTATTACCATGGGAAGTTTGCTCACAACAGTGCCTTAAATTCTGCTTCCCGATTGTCCCTGTTTATGGAGAATTATGGTTTCCAACCTTCCATGTTGCCTGACTCGTTTGTTCCGCAGAGTATTCCTGCACTAGAGGAGCATCTCCGTGGTCTTCGTTCAACTTGGGCACAAGTTGCTTCATGGTAATGATAGGGACAGACTCCATGCTGACCGCAGATGCCTGCCTTCGCCTTCCTACCAGGTTGGGGACAGGGTCTGGTTGACATATCACAATTTCCGATTTTGTATTCCCTCACTGAAGTTCGCATCTCGGTTTATTGGGCCTTTCCGTATTCTTCGCAGGATTAACCCAGTGGCTTACGCATTAGACCTTCCTTCTAACATGCCTATTTCGAATGTATTTCATGTCTCCTTATTAAAACCTTTGTTCTGCAACTGTTTTACCACCTCGGTGCCACGTCCTCACCCTGTACAGGGTGAGAACCATAAGGAGTATTGGCAGAATGTTTATACTGAAATAATAAAACAGTATTGTAATTATGAAAATATGCAAATCTTTGATTTGGGAGATTTACAATTTTCTACCAATACGAACAAGAAATTCCAGTTTGTTTATCCGTGCTATTTTGAAGACAAGTGACAGAAATGATATTGCTTAAAAATATATATTTATTAACTAAAACAACTATACAATGCAAAATAATATCAGGTATATTTTGTGATAAAACAAATAAATCTATATACGTCTACATATGAGAGATAAATGATGATAAAGATAATATTCACAGTTAAGCTCTTATTACAAAATATCACATTTCAATACTAGAATGATACTTGTACATTTAAGACTTGGTAACTCTTAGCCCTTGTACACACGGTCGGACGTTTCGACAACCAAATCCGTCGGATCTTGTCCGAAACTGTTGCATACACAGGGTCGGACAAAGTTGTCGAAAAATCCGATCATTCAGAACGTGATGATGTAATTTCGTTACGATGGGACTACGTTCAGGCTAGTAGCCAATAGCTTTGATGTAGGAATTTGATCTGAGCATGCGTGGCACTTTGTCCGATCAAAATTCTCTACACATGATTGGAGTATGTCCGATCGAACCAGTTGGTCGGAAAATATTTCCAACAAGTTGGAAAATTGGGTCCGACGGATATTCCGACGGAATCAGTCCGATGCATACCACACACAGTCGGATTATCCGACAACACGGTCCGATAGGACACATTCCGACGGATTCTCCGACCGTGTGTACAAGGGCTAACAGCAGTGTTGGTAGGTCGATATGTTCTGTATGAAGTATAGTATAGTATAGTATAGTATAAATATAGTATAGTGTAATAAAATATAATCTCTCTTTCATCTTACAAGAGTGTACAAGGCTTTAGTGAATAGCTTTGGTGGTCTCACGGACTTGTGTAAACCATTTTGTTTACTTTAACATTAAGATGTGATCTCTTCTCAAAACAAACAGATCTTACTTACACTCTTAAATGTGCACACACAAAATGTCGTATTGTACACAGCTTGATAATCCAATCAAGCTTTATGTAATTTAGAGTGACTCTATTTTACACATATATCATAATAAAACTGTTGCATCGATATTGGCTTTTAGCTTTAGGCAAAACTATGTGTGTGTTTTAATATTTGGAATATAATTATTTCATACTGCAGTTAAAAATAATACAACTCCAATTTGCTTTGCCATATATTTAAATGGTCTTAGTAATGTTTATGCAAAAACAATTCAATTACCAAAAAGGTATACAATGAAAGTATTAATACTTTACCAGATCTTTAAGAATTCTGTAGTTTTGAGAAGCTTCCCGTGAAGTGACGATGAGTCCCACAGGAGTCCTTTCAACCTCCCTACATTTCTCCATCTTTCAGTGAGGTACAGACAGCTCCTGTCTCTTCCTTCTCATTTTAAGATGTCTCTCTAGACTTCCCATAGCCCCTCTCTGCTATCTGTGTCTCCTTTTTATCTCACCCAAAAGTGGGTCTGTGTCTCATTACTATGTAACTGATGATGTCAGATGATGATATAGTTTTTATGTTACCTTGACAACCAAGACCAAAGCCATTTTGAATAATTACCAATTCCAATCTCTAAGGGGCAGTGTTGGATCAGAAATTACTTTTAATGTGATTGACATAACCTTCTAATCTCGGCTTAATGAAATACCATTAATTGTGTGATGGTTGACAATCAGGTGTCCATATGTTTTTAATAATAACAGTAAAAACCTTTCTCCCTGTGCTAGGCCCACATATGGCGGCTTTCTTTAATGCAATTGGAACTGAAACGTCCTTCCCCAGAGAGATGATGAAAGCCCACATATCCCTGATTCCCAAAGAAGATAAAGACCCAACACTATGCAGAAGTTACAGACCCATATCACTGCTAAACGTCGACCTAAAATTATTTTCCAAAATCCTGGCGTCCCGGTTAGCGCACCATCTTCAAGCCCTGGTACACCCAGACCAAGTGGGTTTTATACCTAACAGGGAAGCCCGAGACAACACAATAAAAGTCCTGAACCTCCTCCATGTGGCCAATACTAAGAGCTCCCCGTGTGTATTTTTGAGCACAGACGCTGAAAAGGCGTTTGATAGAGTAAATTGGAACTTTATGTTCGCAGTACTCCGGCACATTGGCTTGGGAGACAGGATGCTTAATTGGGTAAATAAAATGTATTCTAACCCCACAGCACATCCTGCAGAGAGCTACAACTTTCAGATATATGGATGAACGGTTCAAAAATAAGCTTTTCCCCTGATTTCTCAGCAGCAGTGCAGCTCCAAAGGGCGGGATTCAATGATGTGAAAAAGCGATTGAGGCAGATGGATTTACCCTACTCTATACATTTTCCAGCTAAACTCAGAGTAACAGCACAGGGTTCCACACATTGTTTTGCATCCCCGGAACTAGCGACTCAGTGGCTAGATAATTATCAAACAGTCAAATGAACTCCCCAAAAAGAAAAAGAAAAAAAATAATTTAAATTTTTTCCTTTTTTTGTGTTTTAAATTTTTTCCTTTTTCTCATATATTTGGGAAGTATGATTGGATATTTTGGGAGGGGGAGAAGAACTGAGAGAGTACTATTTTTTCTTTTAGCCCTTTCAATCAGATAGCTCCCATGTTTGTGTTTTGTTATGTTGATTATGTTTTTGCTTGTATAGATTTGCTGTATATGTTTTTGTTTTGTTATGTTAATTATGTCCATGTTTGTGTATGTTTGTCTTGTATATTGGTTCATGTGCACCTCTCAGAATATACTCTTGTTTCGCCCTCCCCCACTGTCTCTCCCCTTCCCCTCATGGGAGGAACCTGTGAGGGATTGGGTGATGGGGATGGTGGACTGGGGGGGAGTAGGGGGACATGGGTTGGTCTGAAAAATTCTATATTTGATGTATTTGGTTTGATAATTTTGGTTAGATTATTTGAGATTAATTTGACATGGCTTCTTTAAATGAAGTAATAATTTCATGGAATGTAAGGGGCCTTGATAGCCCTTCTAAGCAGCAAGCAGTGTTTACTTCATGGGAAAGATAACATGGGAAATAGAGCTATAATGTCACTCGATGTGGCTAAAGCATTTGACAGTATAGAGTGGGTCTTTCTGTGGAATTGCTTAAAATTATATGGGTTTGGCCCCAGATTTATTAAATGGGTCCAACTTTTGGTATGACTCCCCAAGCGCAAGAGTACAGGTGAATGGATGTGTATCGGCCCCATTTTTGTTGACCAGAGGGACGAGGCGGGTATGTCCCCTATCCCAGCTTCCTTTTGCTCTGGCCATTGAACCATTGGCCGAGGCTATTCCCTCATCTATAAATATTGTGGGATTCCGTAGATATACAGGTGAAGATAAGATAGCACTTTATGCGGAACATGCTCTAGTGTTCTTGGGTGATACGGGTCCATCCATGTCTGCAGTTATGCCCTTGATAGACATTTATAGATCCTTTTCTGGATTTAATATTACCTGGGACAAATCTGTAATGCTGCTTGTGGACCCTGAGCAAGAGGGACATCTACCCCAGACACATTAGATGACCCTGGTTACATCATTTAAATACTTGGGTGTTATAATTACACCGAATGTTACTGAATACACAGATAAAAATATACTACCTCTTATTGTTAAATTTTGACAATTGAGTAAAACATGGGGCAAATAACCATTGTCCATGGTAGGGAGGGCGAATCTGGTCAAGATGGTGTGGATGCCCCAGTTGTTATATGCATTGCATAAATGCCCCATATGGTTGACATTATGATTATTTAGAACCATTGATTCAGTTTTTAGGGATTTTGTGTGGAGGGGAGGAAAACCAAGAATTAGATTAGAAATATTTCAACAGCCTATTGATAAGGGGGAAATCGTGATACCTAATGCAAGATTATATTTTATTGCATTGCAATTACAGCATTGGCATGGTTGGGAGGTAGTGGACAGAGAGGTCCCTATACAAAAGATAATAGCATATCAATTTAAAAAAATACCATTTAGTACAACAAATAGTAGCTCACCACTTTCTTAATAAAAAAAAAGGATCCCTACTTTCTACTTGATTCACAGAGTATGGGAAGCAGTACGAAATATTACTCAACATAAGGGATATACGAAATATATGCCCCATATGGTATAACTACTGCCTTTATGAATTAATCAGTTGTCCCCCCACATCTTCATACAGCTGGTGATGATGCCAGATTCATCAGCTCTACCCCTCCTCCTCCTCCATGCCCTCCTCTGCTGAATTGTCCTATGAACCTCAAATACCCCCTAAGTTACACCAAGATGAAGTGCAGGGAGCAACTGAGGACTGTGGACCATCAGCTCTGTGTCTGATTCTCACTAATTCTCGCCAGATAAGGGTGGTTGAAGGCATCATTCTAGGCTTAGGTTTGCAAATGATGGTTATTAAGATATATTTTTTTACATTTTAGATTAGGGTGTCTTGGAATTTCAAATACTTTGATGTTGTGAATGAAAAAAATAGAAAAATGCTGGTCTATCTACTACACCCTGCCAGACTTAGCTCTTATGTTGCCAATTACAAGATAAAAACATATGTCTATTCCATGATGAACATTTACTTCTACTATTTTTAAGTTTTGAAAAGAGTGGAGAGGGTGTAGTTTACCTGTCAGATTGTTATTGCTGTTTGTGCCTCTATTAGGGTGATTCATCCTCTCTAACTGTCCTGTTTACATACCGTGAAAGTAAAAATCCTCCAATGAGAACACTAGTTTTGATGATCATAGGGACAACCAAGGATTTCTGCACTTTGAAGAGATTTCCCCTCACTTCCTGTTTTGACTACATGAAGTAAAGGGAAATCTCCCCAATGGGGCATAGATGGCAAAAAAAAAAAAAAACTGACAGGGATTATGACCTTACCTTACTCTATCCAAAATAAAAAGGTTTGTCTTTAGTTCTACAATGGTGTCATTCGTTGATAAGGAGGATGTCAATTACCTGCATAGCATCCTTGTTTGACCCTCCCCTGCCCCTCTCCATCAGTGTTGGGGTCACATTAGCTAAATGATAGAGAAAAATTGAGGGAGAGGAGAAACATTGGAATACTAGTCAGTACTAGTTTGCAAAAGTGTGGAAGTTTGGAAGAATAATTCACCTCTAATGTTGGGTGTCCTACATGTGTGGATGTTGCTATGGTATGTAAAGCTATTAGAATAATCTTTTACATTTTAGAATGGGGTGCCTTGAGGGTATCCATAATTTTAAAGCATGCCTCTGATTTTTATAGGGTGCCGTGACTGAAAAAAAGTTGAGAAACTGATTTAGGGTAATGCAATCAAGCTCTTACCTGATTTTGTGTGGTATATATTTTGTGAGAATTTACAATAAAGTCAGATTCAGTTTGCACCTAAGCTAGTGTCATCTAGTTCTTGGGTGGAATGCTCAGCTATAATACCTGGCTCCTGGTTCCAGAATGGAGGAAGCTGTATCTTGGCGGAGGCACTCAGGCTGGGTGCCAGACGGCCCATCACACTTACCCCCTGAAGCCTGACGGGAATACTCCTAGGAAGTTGCTAGGATGTTGCTAAGAGAGGCCTAGTTGTTACTGCTCACCTCCACCATCACAGGAGTGAGTTCTGAAGCATTAAGCTCAGAGCTACTGCATCAGAGGGGAGAATGTGAGGGGGTCCAGGCATGTACTGGCCATAGGGACTATAGGGAGTTTCCCGGTGGGCCGATGGCTCAGTGGGCCGGTTTCAGTGACAGCCAGTGGCATTGCTGGGGGAGGGGGACTTTTGGGGCTATAGCCCCGAATCTGGGGCCCATAGCCCAGAGTCAGTCCAGGAGTCCCGGCCCACTACCTGCCCTCTTTCTGGTGACCCTGATGTAAGAGAGAGGCTCTCTGTTGACCCGGATGTAAGTTGGAGGCTCTCTGGGGAACCTGATGTAAGAGAGAGGCTCTCTGTGGACCCGGATGTAAGGGAGGGCTCTGTGGGGACCCGGATGTAAGGGGTTGGCTCTCTAGGGACCCTGATGTAAGGCAGATGATCTCTGGGGACTCTGATGTAAGAGGGGCTCTCTGGGGACCCTGATGTAAGGGGAAGGCTCTCTGAGGACCCTGATGTAAGGGGAGGCTCTCTGTGGACCCAGATGTAAGGGGGGGGCTCTGTGGGGACCCGGATGTAAGGCGGATGATCTCTGGGGACTCTGATGTAAGAGGGGCTCTCTGGGGACCCTGATGTAAGGGCAAGGCTCTCTGGGGACCCTGATGTAAGGGGAGGCGCTCTGGGGACCCTGATGTAAGAAGGGGCTCTCTGGGGACCCTGATGTAAAGGGGGCTCTCTAGGGGCTTTTTTGCGCAATTGCGTACAGTTTATATACTGTTTTTTGCGTGTTTACAAAATTAAAGTGGGCCGGTCTGGATGAAGTCCAGGGCCACATTTTTGTCCCAGTCCAGCCCTGAGGGGGTCTGAATCAGAGAGAAGGCTTGCTCCTGTAATGGTGGGCATGGGCAGTAACTAGGCCTCTTTAACTCGTCATTCTTTAACTTGAGTCAGCTGCTGCACGGTTTGCATTTATCTACAGCCCCCCCCCCCCCCCCCATAGGCATTTTTTGGTAAAGGTGAACTAACCCTTTAATGTTTATTGGTATTTTGCAGCAAAAGGTGTCATAGGAGAGTTAGATGCTGAAAAACAGAAAGCAAAAAAGGAAGGCGCACTGACCTAGTGCATTACCATAAAAAAGCTTTATTCAGAACAGAACAAATAGCAAAATAGCTACTCACAAACGAGTATTGATAAAAGGCATGATCAATACAAATGGATCCATCGCACCAAACATCGACACATCCAGATCTGATGTCAGGTAGATTGATTGATGAATACCCCAACGTAAACGTCTGTAAACGGCTGACGCATTTCGGGGGAGAACCCCTTTCTTCAGAGCCAAAACAAGCAATGGCCATTGCTTGTTTTGGCTCTGAAGAAAGGGGTTCTCCCCCGAAACGCGTCAGCCGTTTACAGACGTTTACGTTGGGGTATTATCAATACTCGTTTGTGAGTAGCCATTTTGCTATTTGTTCTGTTCCGAATAAAGCTTTTTTATGGTAATGCACTAGGTCAGTGCGCCTTCCTTTTTTGTTTTGTTTTTCCAGTATTTGAATACCCAATATTCTAAGGAGGGCTGCAAGACCTTTTTGACACTACCATCTTAAACTGTCGGTATCACACTTTGAAGAACGGGACACCAGAGCGCAGGAGAAGTTGTCTTTTTCTTGAAAAACAGAAAGCATCAGATATCAGGTTATATACAATATTCTTGACTCCTTTTTTTTTCTTGTACTGCTGTGGGGGATGGAAAGATGTTGCATGCATAATGGTGTTGCCTCCCAATAGGGCACCTCTTACCTTGACAGAACTACCACAAGCACATGAGTGCTCTAACTAATGACTTTTACCACCAGCTTCTCTGAAGTCTGAATAGCCTGAAGACCAGCTGTTAGACCCTTTTCACACCAGGGCGTTTTGCAGGCGCTATAGCGTTATAAATAGCGCCTGCAATCCGCCCTAAAGAAGCTGCACCATTGTGTGTAGTGTGAAAGCCTGAGGGCTTTCACACTACAGCGGTGCACTGGCAGGACGTCAGGGAAAAGTCCTGCCAGCAGCTTCTTTGGAGCGATGAAGGAGCAGTGTGTTTACCGCTCCTCCACATTGAAATCAATGGGGCAGCGCTGTAATACCGCCGGCAAAACGCCGCTATTGCGGCGTATTGCCGGCAGTTTTAACCCTTTCTCGGCCGCTAGCAGGGGGGTAAATGCGCCCCGCTAGCGGCCGAAATGCACCGCAAATCCGCCGCAAATCCGGCGGTAAAACGCAGCTAAAAATAGCGGCGTTTTACCGCCGTCGCAATGGGCGGTGTGGTGTGAAAGGGGTCTTAAGAAATACAGTATGTCTACCCTTTAAGGTCCAGTAGCAGATCTTTGTCCTTTTTGATGTTGCATAGATCCACACTAAACGTTAACTGTTCTTTATCGTAGATGTACATGCACACAGAGTCTCTCCGCTTCAGTTATTTAATACACTGATATTTGCTCTTCTAGGTTTGGCGGTACAATGTACTTTTTATTTTTTCATTTGGGTGACATTTAATCAGCACATATTGAGAACAAGAGCTTAGTTTTTCATTATATCTCAGCATAGATTATGAAGACAGCTTAAGACCTAACAAGCCACCCAGCTGATGAATACTTCAACATCAAGATATACTAGTGTGCTTTCCAGAGCAGCAGGGCTCATTAAGCTGTCTACAAGGGATAAAAGGTTTACTTTATTAATTAATAAACTTGTCAATTTATTTCAGTTTTGATAATCAAAGCTTTTACTTTCCAAGTGTTCGTGATTGTCTGTCTGAATAATAATAATAATAATAATATTACTATTTTTATTATTAATAATAATTTTAATCTTTAACCTAGTATATCACAATATATGGTACATGTTCCATAGTTATATATATATAAGGATGAGTTCAGGCGTGTTTTCAGCTCTACATGCCTGAGCCCGCCAGGAGGTTACACTGCGCATCGCTAATCACAGGGAATGAGACATTTCCCGATCTGTGGCTGCACAGATCAGGAAATGTCTCACTACCTGGGATTAGCGTTGAGGAGTGTCAGCTTCCTGGCAGGCATGGGCACGTGAACTTGCGAACATGCCTGAGCTCATCCTTAGTTTTTATTTCTATATATATATATATATATATATATATATATATATATATATATATATATATATATATATATATATATATATATATATATATATATATATACACAGTATATACATATATATATAAACAGGTTCAAGGGATAATACTGCTTTTGCAAGTAAACTTTGTCTGGTAGTGTAAAAGTTTTTGAAAAAAATTATATATGAAATTAAGTCAATTTTTTTATTTTTGCAAACCTAAAAGCATACAAGGTTATTTAAAAAGAAGTGATGAGCAGACGCTATTGTTTCTTTCAAATTTAATTGTCTGAAGCTTTAGTTTGGCTCAGACTAATTTCTCTAAAAGTTCTGGTTTCTGTACCAGTCCAGCTGGGTTGCACTGATTCCCACCTGGCCATAGGTGTTGCTGTCACCGTCGGTGGGTGTGGAACAGCAACAGGCTGGATGCATTGAATGCCACCTCTTGCTCGGAAATGGTTCAGTGGGTGTGTTTTCCCTGCTGTGCATTCTGGGAGATGGTATTTAAGGTACCGACGCCATTTTTTTTGCTTTGTTTTTTCCGGGGTCCGTGATCCCAACCCTAGGGCGCTCTTGGCTCGGGGTCTGTGTCGCATGGTCTTGGACCTCGGGCTGGCTGGCCTGAGGCTTCGCAACTGAGAGTGTAGGCCCAGGAATGTCTTGGGGCCTACTGATCCAGGGGTGGTCCTATGCTGTCTCGTGCTGCGGGGAGAAGCCAAGAAAAGCTGGAGGATCCAGGGGAGGACTTTTCCAGTGGAGGACCGAGCGCAAGGCCGGTGTCTCTGGAGGAGCCTGGAAGCTCCGTTTGAGGACGCCACCCATATCAATATCCTTACAGTATCGCCAGGTCAGCTGAAAGAATCTGGTACTGTATGGTAGTTCTTCCTAAAAACTCTCAAAACCACTAAGTTCAATTAACAAGTCTGTGGCAGAGACTTTGTTTGGCATCTCATCGGCTGCTAGGTCAAGTGAGAGGGGCCTGTCCAATGAGTGCTGGATCCAGTCTGTGGAGCTGTTTTTCCTCTGGATCTGACTAATACCTCTAACCCACAATTACTAGGTTCCTGAACTCCCCCTTATCCTCTAACCCTCTATTGAAGGACTGTGTCTTGTGTCTTTCTTTGGTGTTACTCTAAATAAATCTTCAAAAAAGACCACGTGTCTGATCTATCATCATTTGGGCTACTTTCCACGGACTCCCCTAAGATGAAGAGGCGAGCAGGTGAGATAATGGTAAGCCAGAATAAAACCAGCAGCTCCTCTGGGGGTTAGTGCTACATATACTTTCTGAGGGTATGGACAATGTACATCCCTTATGGGGTATTTCAGACTGAAACCCAAGCAGATATAAAATACCCTTAAACATTAAAACATTAAACATTTTCAAAGATTTAAAAAAAGGAAAAAGTATAATAGGGATAAAAATGATTATTCTACTGGGATAGTTTTTGGTTAGCAGAATAAAATCCTCTCAGAAAATGCAGGTGGAGGTGATCCCAATCACCCCCAACCTATGGAAATGGGAACTATTGGAGATCCATCCATTTTAATCAGTGGCAACAGGTCCCATATAAACAAAATAGATCTGGTTTTCATTTGTCTGTGAATAGAAACAGGAATCAATCTCTCAATCCATCTCTCCAACCTCCCATATCACCATATAATTTTGGGGACAGGGGAGAGGATAAGGTGTTTGTGAACTCTCAATTGGAGCAAAATTTCCCTACCTATAACAGATATGAGGTTTTCAATGATAGAGGGACTGATGGGGGATTTCAGGGCCAGTCCCAAGGTCGATCGTCTTTCAAAAAATCCCCTAGAAATCCATTGAATACCCATTATGGATCATTTAATCATAGCTCCAACCAACATTTTAATGATCATCCAAATGGTAATGGGAATTTGTACCATAACCATTTCAAGGTGGGGGGGGGGGGGGGCATCACCCACCGAGGGGGAAACAATCTTCTGAAACTATATTAAAGAACGCTGTGAAGAATCGTGGTCTGGCATGGAGACCAACTCACGATGAATCAGGTCCCTCTAACCGTCCCTATGCACAGGGCCCCTCAAATAGACCCCCTTATGAGGATTTTCCCCATCAAGACCATTATCAAAAATAATTATAAAACCAAAGAGAGGGACCAGAGGGGGGAGAAGACTACAAACAAAAAGGAAAAGAATGTAGGGGGAAAAGGAATTTTCAATCTCTGTTCCAAACCTTTGACTGACAGTGAAAAAGCACTGTTGGACAAGGGACTTAAATTTTCTCCCCTAAAACAACTCATGTACAGAAGTACATTTGTAAAGTCAATATAAAGAGGTATATTGCATCAAATCCCATCAAATGGGGGAGGACTGTGTCCACAGATATACAATCCTTGAATCTTTGGAATTCGTCACTGTTTAATCCCTTTTGGTGAGGGTTTTTCATGACATTGTTCTTAAAGATCTTAGAAAAGTTAAAAATACTAAGATGCAATCAAAACTGGAAGAGGGTCTACAACAACTCTGTGGCCACAGGGATCTTGTTATAAGACCGGCAGATAGGGGGGGGGGGGGGGGTTAGTTTTGGATAAAGAAGCATATATTGGTGAAATGACAAAAATTCTTAATGATCGTGCTACATATATCCCTTTGAGAAGGGATCCTGGCCTTGAGTTCCAGAAGGAACTGAGTAAAATTGTCAATAGGGGCTTTCAACAGGATATCATCAACCAGATAGAAAAACTATTTCTGGTACCATCGTTCCCTAGAACACCTATTATGTGCTATCTTCCGAAGATACATAAAGATTTATGAATTATGAAAGTAGCCAAACTAATATACCCTTCCTGGATCTTGACATTAGGCAGGGAAAATTGGTCACCTCCATTTTTTTCGAGACCACAGATAGAAATGCCTAAGGATAGCTGCCATCACAAGGCATGGCTTGATGGGATCCCAAAAAGCCATATCCTTAGAATAGAAATTGTACTATATGGAAGATTTTAACTTTCAGTGCTCAGAACACTTTTATTGGGAAGATTTTTAGAGAAGGGGTATGACCCTAAAGGTTTACATAAGGTTATAGAGGAAGTAAGAATAAAAGACTAGAATTCTTTGTTGGAGGAAGGTTTCCTCCACAATTACCTCCTATTCTTCCCAACATTATGCAGTTAAACGCATTATCCAATGACATTGGCATATTCTTCCTAACAATAACATTCTTGCACCATTACTCCCACCAAGGCCCCAAGTTGTCTATAGAGGTGTTCCTTCCATCAAAGATAGAGTGGTACAGAACATATTAGATCCCCTGGCTAGACCTTCATTTTTTCACAAAGTTGTTGGGTATTTTAAATGTGGTAGATGTCGTGTCTGCCATTGTAATAGTAATAATACGAAAAAAATTGTAGAGTTTAGTTCCAATATTTCAGATAGGACCTATGTAATTAAACATTTTATTACATGCAGCACTACGCATGTAGTCCATCTCCTACAATGCCCATGTGGGTTACAATATGTGGGCCGAACCACCAGGGCCCTTAATGTTAGACTTAATAAACATATTAGTAACATTATCAAGGGTTTCAAAAATAATAATGTCTCATGTCACTATGACTTAGTTCATGGAAGAGACCCATGTGGCACCGTCTTTGTAATAATGGACCATTTTGTTCCACACTGGAGGGGTAATCTCAAAGTGAGGGAGCTCTCCAGGATGGAAACAAAATGGATTTATATTTTGAAAAGCTATATCCCACATGGCTTGAATATAGATTGGGATATCAATTGTTTTGTGAACAATTTATGAATACATCTAAGGGGGTATAATTGATTCATAAATGTATTATTAGAATGTATTTTATATCCAAATAATTTGTGGACAACTGTGTTAATATTTTATATTTAATATTTTATGTTGTAAGCATAGCATCGCTGGCTACACCTTGTTTTCCTCGACTTTTTTTAAATTTCTAAATAATAAAAATTGATTTATATATATTTTTTAGATACATTTTTGTCCTTTCAGTTGTTTTTCTTACTTCCAGGGACATCTTGGCCGACGTGATGCTCTCTAATAGTGTGAGGGTCCTGGCTGTGTATACTTCTTGTATCGTTTTGGACGTAGATGCGTTTTTTGTAAGGTAATATTCGATACAGGTGTGGATTTGACTGTCATAGTCGACGCGTCAAAACAACTATACATTTTGTTCGTTACTCATTGATAATATTCGATACAGGTGTGGATTCAACCGTCATGGTTGACACATTGAATCAATTATACTTTTTGTTCAATCATCATGACACCGTAACAACCATGGTGCCAGGATGATTGAAGCGCTAACACTAGGTGTTTGGAGTATCTTTATCTGCTGATTGTTAAACTTTCTGGAATACACATATTTCTATTGTTGTGTAGGATCTGGGCCTGCTGTCCCTCCATCTCTCTCGCTCTCTCCCTCCCTCTCTCCTACCCTCTCACTCCATCCCTCATTCATCTCAGATGCTAACCACACCCCTTAAAGCCACACCCCTTTAAGTCATGCCCACTATTTAGCTGAAACCACACCCATTTTCACCAAGTGGGAGTGGTCAAAAAGGAAGAGCAGGGTCTGGCGCCCCCCCATCCTAAAACTTCACCAGCCGCGACTGCACAAAACTATATGGCGTTAAACTGGCAGTAAAGCACACAGAAGGAAATGGTGTTAAACTAGCAGTAACGCAATCAAATAGACAGTGTTCAACCGTCACTACACTGACACTATCTGAACTGTCCCTACTTTAGCTATACACTAATGTAAAGATTACTGACACAGTCTCACTACACTACACTGAAACTATCTGAGCTTTGCCTACTCTGCACTAATGTATTTTACGTAGTGTCATTTAAATGGTTACAAAGAATATAACAGAATATGTAAAAAGGAAATCAAGGATGCAAAAATTCAAAATGAAAGACAGATTGCAAAAGATAGTAGGACAAACCCCAAAAAATTCTTCAAATATATAAATAGTAAACAGGTCAAGTCTGAGCATGTAGGCCCTTTACAAAATAATCTGGAGTGGGTGACTGGGGACAAAGAGAAGGCTAACTTATTAAATACTTTCTTCAGCTCTGTGTATACAAAGGAGCATGGGGGAGCTCATGTCCATAATGGGGGTGGTAGTGACAAAGCCCCAAATCCACAATGGCTCAAAAGTGATATGGTCCAGAAATATTTGGACAGAATAAAGGTGGATAAAGCTGGACCTGATGGCATCCACCCACTGATCCTAAAAGAATCAAGCTCTGTAATTTCAAAGCCATTGTATCTAATTTTTAGGGACTCATTAATGACAGAAATAGTACCACTGGATTGGTGCAGGGCCAATGTGGTGCGTATATTTAAAAAGGGAACAAAGTTTTTACCAAGTAACTATAGACCTGTTAGTTTAACTTCTATAGTTGGGAAGATACTGGAGGGATTAATAAAAAAACACATAGACAAGTTCTTGCAGGAAAAAAATATTTTAACCAACAGACAGCATGGATTCATGAAAGACAGAAGTTGTCAGACAAACCTGATTTCTTTTTATGAGGTGGTAAGTAAAACCTTGGACAGAGGGGTGGCAGTGGACGTGGTATACTTGGATTTTGCAAAAGCGTTCGATACAGTTCCGCACACATGGTTCATGTGTAAGGTAAAGTCTGCAGGTTTGGAAATATCAGTTTGTAAATGGGTAGAAACCTGGCTAAAAGACAGAATTCAGAGAGTAGTGGTTAATGATTCTTACTCTGAATGGTCTAAGGTTATCAGTGGTGTACCCCAAGATTCGGTGTTGGGACCCTTACTTTTTAATATCTTTATAAATGATATTGGGTCTGGGATCAAAAGTAACATTTCCGTCTTTGCAGATGACACCAAGCTATGCAATGGAATAACGTCCTTACAGGATGTCTCCAATTTACAAGCCGACCTCAATTCTCTGTATAATTTGGCGACTATGTGGCAGATGAGGTTTAATGTTGAGAAATGTAAAGTTATGCACTTGGGGGCTAAAAATATGCATGCATCATACATTTTAGGGGGAGTACAACTGGGGGAATCCATAGTGGAGAAGGATCTGGGAGTTTTGGTAGATCATAAGCTCAATAATAGCATGCAATGCCAAGCTGCGGTTTCCAAAGCGAGCAAAGCCCTTTCCTGTATTAAGAGAGGTATGGACTCCAGAGAGAGAGATATCATTTTGCCCCTGTTCAAATCATTAGTAAGACCTCATGTGGAATATGCAGTTCAGTTTTGGGCACCAGTTCTCAAAAAGGATATCGGGGAACTGGAGAAAGTGCAGAGAAGGGCAACCAAACTGATAAGAGGCATGGAGAAACTCAGCTATGAGGAAAGATTAGAGGAACTGAATTTATTCACTCTTGATAAGAGGAGATTAAGGGAGGATATGATCAACATGTACAAATATATAAGGGGTCCATATAGTGAGCTTGGTGTCGAGTTATTCACTTTACAGTCAACAAAGAGGACAAGGGGGCACTCTTTACATCTAGAGGAAAAGAGATTTCATCTCCAAATACAGAAAGGTTTATTCACAGTAAGAGCTGTGAAAATGTGGAATACACTTCCTGCAGAGGTGGTTCTGGCCAGCTCAGTGGATTGCTTTAAGAAGGGCCTGGATTATTTCCTAAGTGTACATAATATAACTGGGTACTAATATTTATGGGTAAAGTTGATCCGGGGAAAATACGATTGCTTCGCCGGGGAACAGGAAGGAATTTTTTCCCCTGTTTTGGATCATGCTCTGCTGGGGTTTTTTTGCCTTCCTCTGATCAACTGTGGGTATAGAATCGGGTATATGGGATTGTATTATATTATTATTATTTTTTTTTTGTGGTTGAACTAGATGGACTTGTGTCTTTTTTCAACCTGACTAACTATGTAACTATGTAACATAAATGTTTGGAGATTCATTCAAAAACCTTGTTTTTGCTGGCAGGTCTTACATTAAAGCCTTTCATGGCTGTGATGTTAGCCTGTCAAACATTGGGGGAATGAATGTAAATCATATAAAGGAATCCAGATTCCAGCCACACTGATCCCCTTTGTAGAGCACTAAGCCCCTGTACACACGGTCGGAGATTCTGCCAACCAAATCTGTCGGATTTTGTCCATCAGATTTAGTCTGACGGATTGTGTCCGAAACTGTTGCATACACACGGTCGGACTAAGTTGTCGAAAAATCCGATCTTTCAGAACGTGATGATGTAATTTCGTTACGATGGGACTAGATTCAGGCTAGTAGCCAATAGCTTATATGTAGGAATTTGATCTGAGCATGCGTGGCACTTGGTCCGATCAAAATTCTCTACACATGATTGGATTACATCCGACCAGCCCAGTTGGTCGAGAAATATTTCCAACATGTTGGAAAATTGGGTCCGATGGAGATTCGGACAGAATCAGTCCGATGCATACCACACACAGTCGGATTATCTGACGACACAGTCCGATAAGACGCATTGCGACGGATTCTCCGACCGTGTGTACGCGGCATTAGAGTTCATGCCGGCTTCCCTACGCAATTTCAGAGATGAATTAGAGGATATCTGCTGAAATGTTTGGTCAGAGTAGACATGTAAAATGCAGCTGCTGCACAGGTCCTTCAAGGGTCAACTTATCTGCAGGACTGCATTGGACACCCTCATCAAGGGGTCACTGTGTGTAAGAGTATTCATCTACCACAGCAGAAGAAGTCTAAGCTTTAAGCTGGGAAGACTGACCCTCCCCTCCCCCCCAATGCCAAGAAGAGTCCCTTTTATTATTTCCAAACTTCAGCCTCTAAGACCAAACTCAAACCAGGAGCCCAGTTCAACTACAAACATTGGGTCTCTAAACCAGCCAATCCTGCAGACAAGTCTTATTGGGCAAGAAGGAACTTCTCCACTTTCCACTTATTTTTTATTTTTAAACCTATGGTTTCAGGTTTTAAAGTATAACTAATGAAAAGTAGTAGAGGGGCAAAATCTTGCAATGAGGATACCAGTTCTTGTGACCTGGGGATTCCCTTAATTTTCAGGGATTTCCTTTCACTTCCCGTTTGGCTATGGGACAGAAAGTGAAGGGAGATCTCTGAAATGGGACACAGATGACAGAAAAAACTAAATCTAACCCTACCTTGCTCTAACTTAAATGAAAAAAAAAAAGTTTTGCCTATTCTATTTTAAGGATCACGTTTTTACCCTTTTCTGTCAAAGTACACTGTACTAGATCTGTGAGTGCTTCTTGGATTTTTCAGCATCAGGTAATTGTTTCCCATCTTTGAAATGATGCCAACTGATCTTCTATTCACATGTTCTCTTAGATTTACCAGGCAGTTGCGCAAGCCTCATCTGATGCCAGCTTCCATCCCAGGGTCCTTTACACCTCAGATGGACTGCTTTCGGATGCCCCAAATGTTTCTGAATCCTGTGTCCTTCAATGGAGGAGAAATTAAACAGGAATTTTGGACTCACCATAACATCTTTTTCTTGGAGTTTATTGATTGACCCAGGTCCCTTGGCCCTGTATATATGGTCTTGTTCTTGGTACTGCTTTGTTAACAAATGGAGGCATGCTGGAAGTGTGAGGGGGTAAACCAGACTGATCAGTGTTTTTATTTTGCCAGTATCCAAATCCTCCTGTAGGTGGCAGTATAACCCAAATGTCTCAGAATCATTTGTTCCTCAATTAACCACTTAAGGACCGGAAAATTGCCTCCTTCCTGACCAGAGCACTTTTTGCGATTCAGCACTGCGTCACTTTAACTGACAATTGCATGGTCGTGTGACATTGCATCCAAACAAAATTGATGTCCTTTTTTCCTACAAATAGAGCTTTCTTTTGGTGGTATTTGATAACCTCTGTGGTTTTTATTTTTTGTGCTATAAACAAAAAAAGAGAGACAATTTTGAAAAACCCCTCTCCGTATCTCTTCTGATACCTAAAATATTTTTTACATTTTGCTATAATAAATATACAAAAATTTTTGGTAAAGAAAATCGAAATAAGTGTATATTGTTTGGTTTGCGCAAAAGTTATAGCGTCTACAAAATAGGGAATATATTTATGGCATTTTCATCATTCATTTTTATTTATTAGTAATGGTGGTGATCAGCGATTTTTAACGGGACTGCAACATTGTGGACAGATCGGACACTGTTGACACTTTTTTGGGACCATTGACATTTCTAGAATGTATAAGAGCTATAAATAGCCACTGATTACTTTATAAATGTCACTGGCAGGGAAGGGGATAAGTGTTCCCTAGGGAGGTGTTTCTAACTGTGGGGGCAGTGTACTGACTAGAGGAGGAGAGAGATCACTGTTCCTGATCACTCTCTCTACTCCCCTGTCAGAATGGGGATTTCTCTGCATTGTTTGTTTGTTTACATTGATAGATCCCCATTCTGGCACGGGCATCGGCTCAAGGGTCGCGCCTGCGCGCCCCCTCCCCTGTACAGCCCTTAAAGCGGTTAAAGCAATTTGCGCAGGGGAGTTAACCAGCTGCCGCTACATGCCGGCTGGTCGGTAATTAGTTAAAGTGGTTGTAGACTCTGTTGCACAACTTGGACCTACAGATAAGCACTTAGACAGTTTAGGAGATATTCAGAGTGCATGCAGCCAATGACATAATCGGTGCATGTGCACTGAAGGTTCAGCTTACAGTGCCGGACCTTCAGAGCCCATGCCGGAAACAGCGGCTCCCATGTGCATGTGCGGGAGTGATGTCATTGTGGCTCTGGCCACTCACAGTCCCAGAGCCTGTGAACCTGGAAGAAACACTGGGGGAAGGTGTTAGCTGTCTCAGCAGTGAGCGGGCAACGCTGGGAGGGCTTCGTTCTAAGGTAAGTTCTTTTATAATGTGCTAACGTGCAATGCATAGATCATTTCTTTCAACAACCTATCCTCCTTTATGATTATATGTGTATTTGGGCTATGCAAACATGAAGCAGAGGAGACACTGCTGTGCCTAATGGCTTTCATTTTCACTTTTCTGTAATGCCGGCGCTGTAATAATATAGTGTCCTTTCTTGATCACCAGAGGATGGATTAGCACTAAATAAGATGCAGAGATTCTTCTCAACTGCAGTTTTCCCATGACACAGCAGTGCAGCAATCTTCACACCAGTGAATACCTTCAGCAGCGCAATGGTCATCACACCAGTGAATGCCTTCAGCAGCGCAGTGGTTATCACACCAGTGAAGACCTTCTATGACTGCTGCACCTTCTATGGTGCAGCAGTCATCACACCAGTGTATGTCTTCTTTGTCACAAATTCCTTTAATCTACTTGCTCTCACCGAATCCTGGCTCCACGAATCTGACATCCCTTCTGCTTCCCTCTGCCAGAGTGGCCTTCACTGGACTCAATCCCCTAGGCCTAATGGATGCAAGGGAGGTAGAGTGGGATTCTTCTTATCCCCCCAAAGCACCTTCCAGGTTATTCACTCCCCTTCCTCTCTTTCCCTCTCATCCTTTGAAGCTCACTTTATACGTCTATTCTCTCTTACTTCCCTGAGAATTGCTGTGATCTACCGGCCCCCTGGACCTTTATCGACTTTCCTTGATGAGTTTTCTGCCTGACTACCCTACTTTCTCTCTTCAGAAATTCCCACAATCCTTCTCGGTGATTTAAACATCCCTGCTAATACAAACACTCCTGCTACTTGTAAACTTCTTAGTCTAACCTCTTCATTTCACCTGAAGCAATGGGTACAGACTTCTACTCACACTGATGGCAATACCCTTGACCTTGTATTCTCCTACCTTTGCACTCCATGAAACTTCTCAAACAATCCTTTTCCTCTCTCGGACCATCACCTTGTTCATTTCTCTCTCTCCCTGTTTTCCACCACCTTTCCCTCCAATCGCCTAACCATCACCCGTAGAAACTTTCGCAACTTCAACTCTTCTCTCCTCTATTCTGCTACTGACCACCTCTATGACAAAATCTCTCCCCTGTCCTGCCCCAACCAAGCCACTTCCATCTACAATAAATCCCTGTCCTACACCCTGGACAAGCTTGCTCCCCTCACTACACGCAGAATGAAGCCTTGACCCCAACAACCCTGGCAAACAGATAACACTAAAATTCTCAAAAAACTTAGTTGTGCTCTTGAGCATCTGTGGCACAAGACCAAGTCTCTCAAAGACTTCAACCATTACAAATCTGCCCTCCAAAAATACTATTCTTTCCTCCACATTGCCAAGCAGACCTATTTTACAACTGTCATTAATACCTTCTCGTACAGTCCCCGTAAACTTTTGTCTACTTCGTCCTCCACCGCATCCACCCACTGACTCGCTCACTGCCCAGGAGATTGCCAATCACTTCAAAAACAAGATTGATACACTCTGTGATGAAATCTCCACTATACAGGTATCTCCCCCAGTTAAGACCCCATTACAACAGGAACAATTAACACTCCCCTTATTCAAATCTGCTACTACAGACAAAGTTGCTAAACTCCTTTCTAACGTCCACCTAACCACCTGCCCCCTGGACCCTATTCCCTCTCAAACACTACGGTTGCCTTCTGACTCCTCTTCCCTTCTCCGTCGGGGTCCCCCAAGGTTCTTTTCTTGGACCTCTTTTATTTTCAATCTTCACCTCTTCCCTGGGTCAGCTGATAGCCTCTTACGGCTTTCAATATCTCTCCACACCTCAACTCCATCAGTCTCCTCATGCATCACTAACTTACTAACAGACATATCTGTATGGATGTCACACTACTTCCTCAAACTCAACTTGTCCAAAACCGAACGTATAATATTTCCTCCCCCACATGCCTCTTCCCCTGACTTATCTGTCAAGAGCAATGGCACAACCATCCACCCATCTCCACATGTCAGCGTGCTAGGTGTTATCCTGGACTCTGAACTCTCCTTTTGGCCCCACATCCAATCACTTTCCAAAGCTTGCTGCCTCAACCCCCGCAACATCTCTTAACTACGTCCCTCTCTAACCAATGAAACCACAAAGCTCCTGATTCACTCCCTGGTTATCTCTCGCCTTGACTACTACAATTCCCTCTTCATTGGCTTACTTTTAAATAGACCATCCCCCCTTCAGTCCACCATGAATGCTGCTGCCAGACTCATCCACCTTATAAACCGCACAGTGTCTGCTACCCCTCTCTGCCAATCCCTCCATTGGCTGCCACTTGCCCAACAAATTAAATTCAAAATACTAACAATAAGTTACAAAGCCATCCACAACTCTGCCCCAGCTACATCACTAGCCTAGTCTCATAGTCTCAAAATACCAACCTAATCGCCCTCTTTGTTCTTCCCAAGACCTTCTGCTCTCTAGCTCCCTCATCACCTCCTCCTATATCGGCCTCCAGAACTTCTCCCGAGCCTCGCCCATCCTCTAGAATTCACTACCCCAGGCAAACCCTAAAAAATGTCCTCTTCAGAGAAACCTATCCTGCCTCCATCTAACAACTGTACTATTTTCTCCATTAGCTCACCCCCACAGCTATTACCATTTTGTACAACTTGACCCTCCCTCCTAGACTGTAAGCTCTAACGATTAGGGCTCTCTGATTCCCCCTGTATTGAATTGTATTGTAATTGTACTGTCTTCCCTAATGTTATAAAGCACTGCATAAATTGTTGGCGCTATATAAATCCTGTATAATAATAATAATGTCAGTTACACAGCAACCATCATCACCAACACAGGAGTCTCAGTAGGACTACGATCACATGTGAGGATTGGTAAGAGGGCTGTATGCCTGGTTATATCACATAACTCTAACAGCAAGCCCAGTTATACAATTAGCATTCTGAGAACAGAACTCTGCTCAGTGGAATACTATACATTATCCATAAATACCTCTCTGCTAGCAGAACCATTGGCAATATTGTTAAGTCCCTACAAGACAACAATAGGGCCTCGACATTGCCGACTAAAGATCTAGAATACCCTATGTATACATGTTTTTACACAAGATTCACAAAACTTTGGCCCAGTATTCACACACTTTTTTTTACTGTGAATTCTGGTTGAAAGTTGTGTGAATCATGTGTGAAAACATTTATAACTAGACCCCTAAGCCCTTGTACACACGGTCGGACATTCTGACAACGAAATCGAGATTTTTTCCGACGGATTTTGTCCGAAACGGTTGCATTCACACGGTCGGACTAAGTTGTCGGAAAATCCGATCGTTCAGAACGTGATGACGTTATTTCGTTATGACGGGACTACGTTCAAGCTAGTAGCCAATAGCTTTGGTGTAGGAATTTGATCTGAGCATGCATGGCACTTTGTCCGATAGGAATTCTCTACACATGATCGGATAAAGTCCGATCGGATCATGTTGTCGGAAAATTTTATAGCCAAGCTGGAAAACTTGGTCCGTCGCATATTCCGACGGAAACAGTCCGTTGGAGCCCACACAGTGTCGGATTATCTGACAACACGGTCCGATCGGACATTTTCCATCGGAATGTCCGACCGTGTGTACAAGGGCTAAGACTAATTTTCTGCCTAAATAACTTTTATTCAGGGCATGCTTTTTTAATAAATATCATGAAAATGCATTTTGGTGACTTTCGATGTAATTTCGTTTTATTTTTTCATTCACTCATTTGTTTCTACACTGTATTGCACTGTTACAGTTACATCTGCTGCTATTAATGTACCCCTCATCATACAAGGTACAGTGACAACTGAAACGGCAATCACTATGATTGGCTGTCAAAATGATTAAATGATCAGGAGCCACTCTGATATAATCCTAATTGTTAATGTAGGTGAGAGACTTTCAGTGACACTGTTGTCTTAGAACTAGGAGTGTGCCCAGGTTTGCAGTCCTAGCTCTAAATTAAAGGTGGATCTCTTTCTCTTGTCAGGGGTAACCACACCCGGCAATGTTAATGTACAGATTGCAGACCTCAAGTTGTTAACAAAAGGACATTTTTCTATCCCACTTCCCTTTCTTAAGCCAAAACCATATGAAGGAGACAAAGACAAAGAAAAAACACTGGTGTGACCCTAGTCCAGTTAATTTCATGAAACTTCATTCATAGGTACAAAATGAAAATCACAATAATGTTGTTCTCACATTTTTTAGGAAACATAGAACAGAAAATGACAAATAATTAAAACAAAAGTATATCAAATTAAGAACTTTTTTTATTTATTCCATAAACAATATACCAAAACTCAGTATGTTAACAATGTGACATTTTCACCATACAGGATCAATCACAAATATTGAAAAACTTTGCAACAAGAACAACAAAACTTCAAATCTTACAAGAATAATTTACAAGGGAATCTATAAAACAGCAAAGAGCTCACAAAATTCTCAATGAATCTTTACACGAAAGCACTACACTCTTTCACAATATTTGTTTTATTACAAAATTTCCAACAAAATTTACTTTTTTTTCTTTGTATTTTGGTTTTTAAAACCAGGAACCTTTAAATATACATCCTTTTAGTAACACCCCTGGGTGCCAGAAAAGGAATACCCACACATACAGACACTTCACAGCACTTCTCTAAGAAAAATATACACTTACAAAATATATTACAAATTGGCACACTTAAAAATATACAAGTTTTTTTTAGTTTTTTATGTAGGCGTTTTTTTTTTCGAGTGATCCCTTAAAGAATTATTCTTCAATTGATTCTACAGATATTTATAAAGCTTATTCTAAAAGAAAGGCAAACCAAAAACATTGCAGTAGTTCATTTTGAAACAAAAACATTTGTTGTTACATTCATATAATGGGCCTGCTATAGGTTAAGTAATACTGAAAGAGGGTACTGCAAACCAAAATCATCCCCGAGCACCCTGAAACCCTTTTTTTTTTGCTGGGAGGTTGAATGAAACAATATGAAGCAGACTTTTATGTGACTGCTCAGGTTAAGCAATAATAACAACAACAGAAATATGCATGCCTTAACAAAGAAATAGAAATCGAGAAGTAATACATTCAAAATTCTGTAGGCAAAAAGTAGTAGAGTAGAAAGCCAGTAGTGTATATATGATACTACGTTATACTGTAAATTGAACACTTTTCTGTTTGGCTAAATCATTTAGGGAGCTAGAGATGGTCAAAAGCACAACTTTAATTTTAAAACAGTTTTTTGTGGAACAAGATATATTTTTCAACTATTGTAACACAACTATGTTGATTGTAAAAAAAAAAAAAAAAAAATCATGAAATATTTAGTAAAACCAAGATATTGACAAGTACTATGAATGTAGATTTTTTGCATCTAATTTTGCACAACCTATGTGACGACGTTGTGCAGACCTTGGCTATCAATGCTTTTAAAGCAAGAAACAAAAACGGGTGGTGGCATACCGTCTCAGACTTTTTGTTCAACATGGCCTATGAGCCCCCGAGATCGACTGGCTGGTTTGTAAAATTTCACAGCTAGAGGGCTGATGCTGTTTGCTTTGTGCTGCAACATCAACTGACCTGCAGAGTAAAGCCTTGTACACACGGTCGGAGAATCTGTAGGAATGTGTCCTATCGGACCGTGTTGTCGGATAATCCGACTGTGTGTGGTCTGCATCGGACTGATTCCGTCGGAATATCCGTCGGATCCAATTTTCCAACTTGTTGGAAATATTTTCCGACCAACTGGTTCGATCGGACATACTCCGATCATGTGTAGAGAATTTTGATCGGACCAAGTGCCACGCATGCTCAGATCAAATTCCTACATCAAAGCTATTGGCTACTAGCCTGAACGTAGTCCCATCAGAACGAAATTACGTCATTCTGAATGATTGGATTTTTCGACAACTTTGTCCGACCGTGCGTATGCAACAGTTTCAGACAAGATCCGACGGATTTGGTTGTCGAAATCTCCGACCATGTGTACAGGGGCTAATTCTGAAAGCATTCAACAGAACTCACAACTCAACTCAATTTGTCAGAAGGTATTATTAACCTTTATGATGTCCATAAAGACCATCAATGTTATAACAAGGATAGCAAACATTAAATATCAGATGAACCCTTGATTTTTTCCCTTCCTATTTTTGGTTGATTTATTCTACCCTGTGTCGTCCTGAATAGCCATATGAATGGACTATCATCATACAATTGACATACCATGATGTCCGAGTCAGGTGAGTTCCTTTGAATTGTGACACATTTCGGGTCAGACAGAAGGGCCACAGTAAGCACACAGCAGTATGCATAAGCTGGTAAAGTTCCAAACTTTAAAATCTAATGACATATACCATGTATTAAAAAAAAAAATCATCATTCATATCCAAAAATAATTTCAGTGGTAATTCCTGCTATCGATTTTTTTACATTACTTCTTTTTAAAACTAATTTACTCTTTAAAGCACTTGTGTGGTATAATGTATCATTTTTGAACAATATACTGAAATCTGAGTTTAATAAAACATCTTAAATAGGTTATGACTTAAGATATAAAGGTGTGTCATTTTTTTTTTTTATAGCAATTTCAGTACTAGTTATTTGGCACTAACGAAACGACATCACTTGCCCTGGACTGCCCTTTTCTACATCACAGATTTAAAAAATATGCTGATTCATCAAACCTGAGAGTACTGTGGGGTATTTTAAAATAGCCTCAGCAACTTCTCATGATAAACTCTAAAAAGTTTTAAAGAGCCAGATTATAAAAAAAATCTTAGGTACAAATGTGTCACATTTTGAAACGCCGACAACCGTAATGGAAGCCATTGCAAGTATATAT
The DNA here is from genome assembly GCF_037356315.1 of Lithobates pipiens. Taxonomy (NCBI): domain Eukaryota; kingdom Metazoa; phylum Chordata; class Amphibia; order Anura; family Ranidae; genus Lithobates; species Lithobates pipiens. Next base: position 3,191,831 of record NW_027507685.1, on the reverse strand, counting down.
ATGGACAGATCAACCACTACTTGTCAAAATGAACGATGGATGCATTCAGATCATACAGGCTAAGAGCCCAGCAAAACAGATCTGCGTCATGTTCCTTCAGAAGTGTGCTATAGTATACTCATAAAGAAAATACTAATGGTATAGCAGTTTGGAAGGACCTCTTTAACTTATTGTCCCTCAAATAAGATATATGGGCTGGGCAACACAAACCACAGGGCCTAGGCCAGCAGAAACATAAACCCAACTCTACATACATTAATTGAATTGTTCCTAGGATGGATTGAAATTAATTATCAGTAATTCCAGTACCTGTAAAATATAAAGGGACCATAATGATGCAAACATAAATCTACAAGTCTGGTATAAAACTGCCAATCTGAGCAAAATCTTTCCTTATTGATTGAAGGGCTAGCAAAAAACTGTTTTCCTGTGAAATGTGCTACGTGTGTTGACGATATACATATTAGGTTTATGGTCATCTAAAAAACAGGCAAACTAGACAACTCTTAGAAATATGATTATCCTAGCTATATATGATCACCAGAGCAAGAAAAAAATGTATTTGGGCCTCATTAGATACCTATTAAACGAACTCTTATTCTTGAAAAGATTGTCTATAAAAAAAAATTCAGTTAAAATTTGTACAATCATTGCATACTTGGTTAGTTTTAGCTGTTCATGACATCTCTTACATCTCAACCCCATTTCAATGTTTGCCTAAATCTTAGCACATTTATAAATCTTAGCATATACTTGAATGTGATCTTCCAAAAAAGCATCAGCCGCACCCAATTCATTTTTACACTCAGCTAATCTCACAAAACATAAAGATCTGAGCCAATAATGTGCTGCCTACAACTTTCTGGCCCAAAACCCAATTTCACTTTCCGGCTCAGGATTGAAGCTAAATACATAAGGTTCTCATATATGTACAGTATGTGTCAATACAGTTCTATGACATCTTTGGTGACCATATTTGCCTGCATTTACTAATGTATCTGGCAATGCTAAAAGTGCTGTTGCCGTTTCTATCATTTTGGTGTGGTGAACCTGACAGATCTAAAAAGTGCCCGAAGTAAAGTTTGAAAGTTGTGAAGCACCTCGTGTAACTTTCAAATACCCATGTTCATCTTTGAAACGATCCCCATGATTCCCATGTGCCAAAGAAGCCCCGGATTCAAGTTCTAGGCTAGACACGGGGGCTTCGACTTTTCTTCAAGTTGAGATTAAGCCCTTAAGTGCCTATTTTGTTATCTAAAGCACTTTGTTTTAGGTCAGATCAGGTTCTCTTAACTGTACGTTTTTTACACGCAGTAAGCTGTGGTCATTACCCCTTAGATGCAACGGCACTGCCACGTACAGCTACAAAAAATACTTACAGATAGATCAGTTTAAGGCTCGATTCACACTATTGAATGCAGGATCTCTGCATCCGATTTGCAATAGCAGGAGAATGTGACTGGCTCTCTATGGAGCTGGTTGACATATCTCCGATGCGGCTCTGGTGAGAATTTGCACAGGAGCCATGTGCGTCTTTTGGTCCATTGCAGACCTGAATTCAGCCCAAAATTCAGGCTGAAATCAGACCTGAAACGGTGAACCAGGACACACAGGACCCCTGCTTTGACCCGCACGGCATCCAGTGTGAACCGAGCCTTAACGCAAATCCCATGATTGTTAACACTGACAATGTCCTGGATGGTTTAATGCATCCTGCCTCCTAGCATTAGCATACAGTATATTTATAAAAAAATAACACACTGTGGTACAAGCAGATATTACCCCTTAGATGCAACGGCACTGCCACGTACAGCTACAAAAATACTTACAGATAGATCAGTTTAAGGCTCGATTCACACTATTAAATGCAGGATCTCTGCATTCGATTTGCAATAGCAGGAGAATGTGACTGGCTCTCTATGGAGCCGGTTGACATATCTCCGATGCAGCTCTGGGGAGAATTTGCACAGGAGCCATGTGCGTCTTTTGGTCCATTGCAGGCCTGAATTCAGCCCAAAATTCAGGCTGAAATTGGACCTGAAATGGTAAACCAGGACACACAGGACCCCTGCTTTGAGCCACACGGCATCCAGTGTGAACCGAGCCTTAACGTGAGAATTTGCACAGGAGCCATGTGCGTCTTTTGGTCCATTGCAGACCTGAATTCAGCCCAAACTTCAGGCTGAAATCAGACCTGAAACGGTGAACCAGGACACACAGGACCCCTGCTTTGAGCCGCACGGCATCCAGTGTGAACCGAGCCTTAACGGAAATCCCATGATTGTTAACACTGACAATGTCCTGGACGGTTTAATGCATCCTGCCTCCTAGCATTAGCATACAGTATATTTATAAAAAAATAACACACTGTGGTACAAGCAGATATAAACGACTAATATTTTTGTTACTTAGGGTTTCTCATTAAAGTGGAAGTAAACCCATGGATTTAAACAGTTAAAAAAAAAAAAAAGGCATGCCGGGAATGCTAACTGCACATTGGCTGTGCTCTCAGCCAAACTATCAAACCATCCAATGGCTGGTGTCATAACGGATCACATATGCAGCACCATAGCAGTTGAAGATTAAACAGAGGCAAAGATGGCAGCTTCCTTGGCTGAAAACGATAGGGGAGTTTACTTCCACTTTAAGCTAAAACCAGAGCTGGTTATTAGGCCACTTGGCAGTAGGCCCTGACAATAAGGTGCTTGTCAAGATGCAGCATTGTGGTCGTAAAATGTTTGCATCTGCTTCTTGAGTTTCCAGATGCAGAAAAGGAAGTTGGTACCTACCTACACTATTTCATATGTCAGTGATGGCGAACCTTGGCACTCCAGATGTTTTGGAACTACATTTCCCATGATGCTCAGGCACTCTGCAGTGTAGTGGAGCATCATGGGAAATGTAGTTTCAAAACATCTGGGGTGCCAAGGTTCACTATCACTGTCATATGTCATGTATAGATCTATGTGGAATGATATGAAAGGATCTACACTTTCATGATACAGATGTCTGTTATTGTACTCATACATATAAGGCTATTGTCAATTGACCTACGCATGAGTTAAAAAAAAAAAAATAGTCGACAGACAAACTGAGCTTGGCACATAAAATAGGATGAACCATAATACTGAGAATGCAGGGGTATTATTTAACCAAGAACAATCCAAGGAGGGTACATTTTAATGAGCAACTTTCAGATAAAACAGTTTTTTTCCAAGGACTGGAACACTATTTTGTGTATCTTCTTTATCTCTGCCCAGTTGAAGGAGTTTTATCTCCGATGACTACTCTGGCTCTTTCCAGAATTTTGTAGTTCGTTGCAGTAAGGTTATGCCTCTAATGCAGCAGAAGGAGTGAGACGAGGCTATGCTTTATGTTGATATTGTTGAGTAAAAAAACAAAACAAAAAACGTTTTGCTATATAAAGCACAACCAACAAATTATAAGACATTACTGCATCGGATTAAATCACAAAGCAATTAAAACATTTTTCATCAGTAGGAAAAACAACATACAAAAATACTCCTTGTCCTTTTTTTTCTTTTCTTTTTTTTTTTATTGCCTAAGTAGAGAACATTTACAAATGTGTTTCTAACTAAATTGTAATTTTTTTTTTTGATAAAATAAAAATGTATATTTATCTTATTCTGTATTGGCTTGGCTACTGGTGAGAATTTTAACATCCTGGCCTATATTATATAAAAGATAGAAAACATTTTGCCACAAAAGTAGACGGCTTGCCCTTAGTGACCATTCAGATTCCTCGTTTTTATTTTCCCAGAGAAAAAAAAGATAAAACCTGATTGGTTGCTATGGTATCTCTACTTTCTTAGAGAATCATTTTATGTTTTTTGTTTTTGTTGTTATTTGCATTATTACAGTTCAGCCAGCAGATGGCACTATCACAACTGCCAACAGCTAAGATTGGAAGCGTTGTAACGATTGTATTTTATGAATGTGTGTGCTGAAGGATTCATCAGACTGCAATGGTATTTTTGTTAGACCTTTTGCTTATGTTATCACAAAAAAAAAAAACAAGGACTAATTGTATGTGGGGGGTAAATTAATCTTTAGTCATCTCCTCAACCTAAACTAAATATAAATTTTTCTGTTCAACTAGAACGATTCTTTGCTCCTTGTAGAAGGCACAGATACAATTGATTGTGTGCCCAGATCTTTACAGAGGTGGCTTCAACAAACAAAACATTCAGAGTTTCTACAGAGGAGCCAAACGTTTGGTTGATGGCAGAATTAATATGTGAAAGGACCCCATAAACAAAACTAAAAAAAGTATAAAATTTAAATGCCAAACTTTTTTTTTTTTTTAGCTTAAAGTGGTTGTAAACCCTTACATATACCCAGTGTGAATTGACTGGCCTCAGGTGATACACGGAGATTAAACCAATCATCCTACATATGTTGTACATGTTTATCTGCAGTCTTCTCTTCTCAACATCCATTCAAAGTCCAAAATGTATACAGCATTTCTATGCTTCAGAAAGCAGGGGGCGGGGAGCTTAAGTTACACTCTACAGTGCTCAGTGAGCAGAGCTCTGAGAGCTGATTGGAGGGAAGGAACATGCCCTCCCTACTCACAGCACACAAGAAAAGGGGCTGAGGCTGTCAATCATAGGTTGTCTGCTGGAGATCCCTCCCCTGTCACCTTTTTTACCTCTTGTTGTCAGGAAAACTTGTCAGAAGTGACTCATGCAGATAACAAAAGAACAATGCAGCTGGTAGAAATTATACTCTGGATTGAGACAAGTACACAGTATAGAGGGATATGTTTTGTTTATATTTCATGTCAGGGCTATTCACTTTAAAGTGAATGTAAACCCTCACATATACCCAGTGCAGTGAATGGCCTCGGCTAATACACAGAGATGAAACAAATCTCCCTACTTAAAGCGGGGTTCCACCCTAAAGTGGAACTTCCGCTCATCGGAACCCTCCCCCCCTCCGGTGTCACATTTGGCACCTTTCAGGGGGGAGGGGGGTGCAGATACTTGTCTAAGACAGGTATTTGCACCCACTTCCGGGCATAGACTCCCACAGGAGTCTATGCCGTTTCCTGTCCCGCCGCGCTGTCTGCTGGGACACACATGGGTCCCAGAGACAGCGCGGACCACTCCTAGTGCGCTGTGCGACTCGCGCATACGCAGTAGGGAACCGGGAAGTGAAGCCGCAACGCTTCACTTCCTGATTCCCTCACCTAGAATGGCGGCGGCAGCAGCCGAGATCCGAGCGATTGATCGGCCTCGGCTGCCGACATCGCTGGACCCTGGGACAGGTGAGTGTCTATTTATTAAAAGTAAGCAGCTGTAGTATTTATAGCTGCTGGCTTTTAATATTTTTTTTGCAGGTGGAATCCCTCTTTAAGTTTTACTTGTATATCTGATGTCTTTCCCTTTCTACAGTCTTTAGAAAGTGCAGATCGTGTTACAAACCTTGTTATCTCTTCCAGCAGTGGGTGTGGGGTCTGGACATACACAGCGTGGGAGCTAATTGGAGGAAAGGGACACCACCCCCCTCCACATAGGCAGAGGAACAAAGGAACATGCAGAGCTGTACTGTAAATAGACAAGCTCTCTGCTAATCTCCCTCTAAGCACCCTCCCAAAACAAATTTTCATCTGCCGTTATCTCCTGTGTTGGAGAACTTGTCAGAAGTGACTTTGCTGATAAGGAATGGATCAGTAGAAAGACACAGTACTTAGAGCTTTGTAGAGGGATAAGTAAACACTACAGATATGTGTGCCCAGATCAGATTTCACGAATGGGGTTTACAACCACTTTAAGATAACGTGGGGAATATTTTTACTGTTGTCTGTGTCCTAGTTGGGAAAATTTCCTACAACTTTCTTTCCAACTGACACAACTAAAAAGGAATAGCCCCAGTCACTACAGACACAATATAAAAACACTGACAGTTTCTATACCTTCTCCATTCTAAAGCTGGCCATACATGGATCAACATTTTCCATGTATGGCTGTTCCTGTTCATGAGAAGTTGATCTATTGACTTCTCATGAACTGACTGCTGGAAATTTTTCAATTTGATGGGCTGCAGCACTGATCTGTGTATTCTGACATGGGGGAGGCAGGGGAGACTTCCCTCTGTCAGAATACAATTACAGAGCGGGGAGGATTCCCGCCTTCATACTAAATGTGTGGATGGGGGAATCAGTTCAATTATTTCATTCAGCTGTCTGGCCCAATGTATGACCTGCTTTACATATGTGCTTTCATTGTTACCTATGGTCTCGTGTAAGCCCTTGTACACACGGTCGGACATTCCGACAACCAAATCCGACAGATTTTGTCCGTCGGATTTTGTCCGAAACTGTTGCATACACACGGTCGGACAAAGTTGTCGGAAAATCCGATTGTTCAGAACGTGATGACGTAATTTCGTCACGACGGGACTACGTTCAGGCTAGTAGCCAATAGCTTTGATGTAGGAATTTGATCTGAGCATGCGTGCCACTTTGTCCGATCGGAATTCTCTACACATGATCGGACAAGGTCCGATCGGATCATGTTGTTGGAAAATTTTACCGACAAGTTGGAAAACTTGGTCCGTCTGATACTCTGACGGAAACAGTCCAATGGAGACCACACACAGTCGGATTATCCGACAAAACGGTCTGATCGGACACATTCCGTCGGAGTCTCCGACCGTGTGTACAAGGGCTAAAAGATTTAACCTTTCTTCTCATCCCTTTAATATAACAGGTTATGAAGGAAAACCTTCCCAAAAGAAACGCAATCAATTAAAAATATGCCAAAAAAACTCTTTAGTGTAAACATATGCCACTGATTACATATCCGATCTTTCAGTAGTAATTTGGCTGATTTCATGTCAATGCCGGTACAAAGGTAGACAGGAGCTTTGAATACTCTCTGCACCAACATGCAAATCATTGTTCGCAGTCCCAAAGATAGCTGTATGGTATGACACTTAAAGTCATACTTTATTAGTGCCAGTGAAAACACTCTCCCAGTGTATAGTGTACAAAGTGACTTATCTGAAGCATGCAGTCAGTGGAGACCATGCTGGAAATCTCCCATGTCCCGTGTTTCTCTCCCCTTCAATGAGCACACATTAAAGCAGAAAACATGTGAATAACATGTGGGGGCAGTGGTTGCATTGGGTAGTGTTTTTTTTTTTTTAGCAATTTCAGTAAGGATGAGCAGAACTTACAGGATCATACATTCTGTGGTGGGCCTAAAGGCGGCAACAGACCCTAGCGAGAGATCTATCACGACTAGACTACTGTCCGACCTTTCAGTTGGGGATCCCCTTGTCTCATATTTATATGTATGATATTGTCCAGTGAACATGCAATACTTTATTTCTTAACTAAACAAAGTAGCATAGCGAGGACTCCGAGTCTCTACAGCTGTTGATGTCCTGAGGTTATCTGTTGTGGTTGTTTTGCTCCCGTACAGTACCCTATTGTTGCCCAAACCTATTGACCTGCATTCTTTGTGTATTGCATTAAAGTGAGAGAGTATCACTGCAGACAAGTGGTGTAGTGGTTAGCACTCTCACCTAGCAGTAAGAAAGGTCACTGGTTCAAATCCCAACCACACCACAACACTACCTGCCTGGAATTTGCGTGTTATCCCTGTACATGCGTGGGTTTCCTCCCACACTCCAAAGACATGCTGGTAGGCTAATTGGCTTCTGTCCCAAATTGGCCCTAGTATATGAATGGGGACCTTGGATTGTGGGCTCCTTGAGGGTAGGGTCCAATGTGAGTGTGCAATGTACAGGGATAGGGACAATTGTAGACACTCACTCAGGTTGGACTGGTGTCTTTATTCAACCTTACTAACTATGTAACAAGATCACAAATCTATATTGAAGTTAACTTGGTAGGCTTATTTTATGCATGTATATGTCTGTATGTTTCAAGTTTACAGTACAAATAACACATGTAAACAATAGATGTACACAGTAGGTCTACATAGAAGAACACGTACGCATTGCACAAATGCCCCGATATGTATATTGCATTGAAAATACAAAGTCTGTATCACAGGTGTAAGCGAAGTATGGTGCTGTCCCCCAATTTATAAGAAGAGGACCATATTTAGTTCTCCTAGGAATTATAGCAATAATCATGCTGTATATTATAACTCTGGCAGTTGTCATTGTCAGAGCCATAAAGAACCATTATGGGCAAACCAAGATGCTGTTTATACAGTTCTGAGTATTAAATGAGACAGTTTTATAGAGTGTACAGTATGTGACATCAAACCTTTACAATAATACTTCTATGGTAGAATGCCTTAAAGTGATACTAAAGGATATATATTTTTTTTCCTTTCAAAATAAAAAAAGATGTTATACTTACCTGCTCTGTGCAATGATCTTACATTGAGCGGTCCCTTATGGCCTCTTCTGGAGTTCCCTGCTAGTACTGCCTGCGCCTTCTTACCCCAGGTTTCCCTTCAGCAAGCCGTGTGCTAAGGGGGCACCTGCGCCATTAGGGTCCATTCACACAGGGGCAACTCAGATCCGACTTCAGGTCGCCCCAAGTCACTTCAGGTCGAACAACATGTAGAAATCAATGTAAGTGAATCAGAGCCATCTTAATGCACACTACTGAAGTCACTCCGACTTCAGAAAAGGTTCCTGTACTACTTCAATTCGACTTGTAGGCGACTGGTACCCATTGATTTCAATGGAGGTCGCCTCCAAGTCGGATCTCCATCTATACGGAGGCGACTCTCTTATCAGCTCTCAAAAGGAGTTCCCCCTTGAGAGCTCATTCTCTGATTGGCCACGGCAAGTCGCCTGGCCTGGAGCGACTTAAAGTAGTGTTGTAAGTTGTGTCCAAGTCGTGTCCAAGTCGCGTCCAAGTCGCCTCCAAAAGTCGTGTTGAAAGTCATGTTGCCCCTGTGTGAACCGAGCCTTAAGGCATGCCCCTGCTCCCTTATCACAGGAGTGGGACTGACAGCACTTCTGCCTGTGTCCCCGGCGAGCGGTGCTGCAGCCAGGACTGTGTTTGAGTCAGGTGGAATTTGGGTGTTTAGGGGGGTGGGGGGCTGCTAGGACAGTTAGTGCAGCATTTTATTACTTTATTGCATGAAATGCATTAAGGTAAAAAAAAAGTTTTGACTTTAGAACCACTTTAATTATACAAACATTTAACCAGTCTGCTGTTTTCGTTCATTGTCAGACATGGAGCTTCATCAATTTTTTATGTTTAAGCCATATATTGCCTACGTTATTAAGCTGCTAATAACAAATGTTGATGAAATGTGTGTTTGAAATAATCAATTTAGCCCTATGTTCTACCCATTCCTCAAATCCTGTTATCTAAAAATGCTTTCTTCTGGTGAAGCTTTTTAAGAATGCTTACATTATTCACAAATCATATACGGTACATTATGGAAATCTTTTCTGATGAACTCAAACGGATAAATCAAAAAGGGAATACAAAGAAATATATATAGCTGGCATGCAGTCCAGTGGATGACTCCTCCAACTTTGATTAAGTCAACAGTAAAATATCAAGTAAACCTATTATTAAGAGATATATCAACATCCTTTTTATAAAGCATACAAATAAGCCTAGAAGATAAAAAAAAAGCAACTATCAATTACAATCACAACTGTGTGTAAATAAATTCCAGATGGCTAAAAAAAACAGGACCAACTTATGATTAAATTCACTAAGGCTGTCATTATTTAGCATAAAATTAAGCAGGGCCCAACTAGTGTCTCCATATAGAAAAGGGATTAAGACCTGTCAACCACTTGGATTTAGGCACACACATTTCCTTGAGCCCTAACTTTTTCTTGGATGTACATGGTTGTGCCTTACATACACTAGGTGGAGTCCCCAACGGTCATATGTATTGCAGTCATTATTACATCTACCTTGCAGCATTGGGGTCCTTGTTTTAAAACCTGACCAGTATCCTGGTCAGGTTTTAAAACAAGGAACCCAATGCTGTAAGGTAGATGTAATAATGACTGCAATACATATGACCGTTGGGGACTACCTACATGGAGTTTGCATGTTCATCCTGGTCAGGTTTTAAAACAAGGAACCCAATGCTGTAAGGTAGATGTAATAATGACTGCAATACATATGACCGTTGGGGACTACCTACATGGAGTTTGCATGTTCATCCTGGTCAGGTTTTAAAACAAGGAACCCAATGCTGTAAGGTAGATGTAATAATGACTGCAATACATATGACCGTTGGGGACTACCTACACGGAGTTTGCATGTTCATCGTGTGCTTGTTTGGGTATCCTCCTGGTACTTGGGTTTCCTCCCACACTCCAATAACATGCTGGTAGGTTAAAGCACAGCTCCATCCAAAAGGGGAAGCTCCGCTTGTTTGCTCCCTCCCCCCCCCCCTCCGATGCCAAATTTGGCATTTTTTCTGGGCGGACGGGGGGAGGTGGGTACCAGTTTTCCCCACTTCCGGGAGACCTCGCTGCATACCCCGCCACAGGAAGTCTGGCCCCCCTCCTTCTTCCTTTGCCAGTTACAAAGCACAGCGTGCTTCGCGCATGCTCAGTAGGGAACGTGCTGTGAAGCCGAAAGGCTTCACTGCCACTGCCAGTTTCCTTTACCAAGAATGACAGCGGCAGCACCCAAGAGCAAATTGGAAAATCAGCTGGGGTGCTGACATTACGGGCTCCCAGGACGGGTAAGTGTCCTAATATTAAAATACAGCAGCTACAGCATTTGCAGCTGCTGACTTTTAATTCTTTTTGGGGGGGGGGGGGGCTGGACCTCCTCTTTAATTGACTCCTGTATAAATTGTCCCTGCATGGAAATTGAAGGAGGAAACTGATGTGAATAAGTACTATGTAAAGCGCTGTGTAAATTGATGGTACTATATAAATACCTGTAAAATAATAAAATTAAGGACAAGATTGTGTGAAGATAAGCCATTGTTAAAAAACGTATATAACATATCAGCAAGGCTGTAACAAATTCTGGAAGAGACTCCTAAGGTGATTCTTCTTGTTATCAAGGGACTGCAGGCTGAGGAGTAATGGAAACCGGAAAATAATTTGTAAGAACAGTAAGGAGTATTCTTGCAATAAGGACAGTTGGAAAACCTATCGCCCGTTTAGATTTTCATGCCCATATTCTATAGGGAATTTGGCGTAGCTTTTCGTAATCTCTATAGGCAATACATAAACTTGCTAAGCATCCTGATTTTCCTGCGGCTTGAGAAGAAAAAGTATAGTCAAAAGGATCTGAAGGATCTGGGCATAGTAATTATTATGTCCACAGTCTGAAACAAAACTGTCAATACCTTGGAACATATTTTCTGTGACACAGTCGGCTTCTGCAGGTAGCTTCAGTAACATGACATATAATTAGCAGAGGATAAGAGATGAAATCTGCAAATGTTATTAGCAGTTCTTATCACTATTTTGTATTTTATGGCCCTCTAACAATAGAATTCAAGTTTGCATATAGGAACATTTCACAAATTAGAAAGGCAAGTTCACAGTCAGATTGTATCTACAAAAGCAGTATAACATATAGACCTTTTCAGTGTTAACATCAAGTCTGCATATACATAATATGATGTGCAATTTACATCCTTCATATTAAATGGCAGATCATTCAAAAACCTGTCAATCAGCAAGTGATAATGAAATAAAGACATTTGTTACTGGTTACATTTGACATATGCAGGGATTTATGGCTTTGGAACTAGGTCATTTCCATGCAGTAATGAAGACCTCCTATATTGTAATGGGCCAATTTTTAATATGTAGATAATCGTATGGTAAGGCAAACAATTATTTAAGAAAAAACACATAAAACAAGATTAAGGCTGTACAGAAAGTAACCATAAGATAACTAAAACCATCTTAAAGGGGTTGTAAAGGTTCATTTTTTATTTTCTACATAGGTTCCTCTAAGCTAGTGCATTGTTGGTTCACTTACCTTTTCCTTTTCTAAATGTTTTTTTTCTTTGTCTGAATATCTTACTTCCTGTTTCTCCTCAGTAAACTTCTCACCATCATCCGAGCGGTGGTTAGTCAGCCAGAACAACTTACTGAACAGCTTACTGAGGAAGAACAGGAAGTGAGAAATTCAGACAAAGAAAACAAAGAAAAAAAAACATTTATAAGGGAAATCGAAGGAAAAGGTAAGTAAACCAACAATGCACTAGCTTATAGGAACCTATTTAGAAAATAGAGAACGAACCTTTACAACCCCTTTAACTTTAGCCATGCTCTCCCCCACCTTAATCCGATGCCTGTTTCTTGAGGAAACAGGAATGAAAGACACATACACAGCTTACAGCCTCTCAATATTAATACCCAATAGCCTGAATGACCAATTGCCAGGCTAGGCTACTGCCATGCTGGGGTATCAAGTCCATATCAGTATGGTGTTTCAGAATTTCAGCATTTGCCTGGGCCTTTGGAACTTTTCGGCAGTAGAATGAGGTGGTGGGAGAGTGTGAAGAAGATAAAGTGACGCACTACTATACAGCCTTAGTCTTACTTTCTAGGTTTTCCCCTTTAATACAAGTTCACATTATATATCCCTTACTTAGCACTATTGAACAGATCCATTCTTTTAAGCTCACCACACACATTATCATTTTATTGTACAATTTCCCTTAGATCTGCCAACAACCATGTATTGCAAGGTTCTGCTTGACTGGATACCGATAGATTGGATAGATTAGCCAAGCCCTCATCTTACATAGCTTTGGTAAATCTAAAGTTGATTGCAGAGAAACCGAATGGCCAGATTGTAATGTATATAATTTGTATAATTTGTATATCAAAGATCACATACATACAGTGCCTTGAAAAAGTACTCTCCCCATTTTGTTATGTTACAACCAAAAAATGTAAAGGTATTTTATTGGGATTTTATGTTATAGACCAACGCAGAGTGGCACATAATTGTGAAATGGAAGGAAAATGATAAATGGTTTTCTTTACAATCTTTATCTTTTACAAATAAATATCGTAAAAGTGTGGGGTGCACTTGTATTCAGCCCCCCCGGAGTCAATACTTTGTAGAACCACCTTTCACTGCAATTATAGCTGCAAGTCTTTTTGGCTTTCCACATCTAGAGAGTGAAAGTTTTGCCCATTCTTCTTTGCAAGATAGTTCAAGCTCTGTCAGATTGGATGGAGAGTGTCTGTGAACAGCAATTTCCAAGTCTTGCCACAGATTCTCAATTGGATTTAGGGCTGGACTTTGACTGGGCCATTCTAACACATGAATATGCTTTGATCTAAACCATTCCAATTTAGTTCTGGCTGTATGTTTAGGGTCGTTGTCCTGCTGGAAGCTCCGCCCCAGTCTCAAGTCTTATGCAGGTTTTCTTCTAAGATTGCCCTGTATTTGGGTCCATCCATCTTCCATCTGCTCTGACCAACGTTCCTGTCCTTGCTTACTTGTCCTGGTGTGTTCAGGATGATGTGCAGTGTTAGTTTTCCAGCACACATAGTGTTTTGCTTCTAGGTGAAAAAGTTATATTTTGGTCTAATTTGAACAGAGCACCTTCTTCCACATGTTTGCTGTGTCCCCCTACATGGCTTCTCACAAACTGCAAACGGGACTTTTTATGGCTTTCTTTCAGCAATGTCTTTCTTCTTGCCCCTCTTCCATAAATTCCAGATTTGTGGAGAGCACGACTGATAGTTGTCCTGTGGACAGAGTCTCCCTCCTGAGCTGTGGATCTCTGCAGCTCCTCCAGAGTTACCATGGACCTCTTGAATAATGCTCTCCTTGCCTGCCAGTTTAGGCGGACGGTCATGTCTTGGTAGGTTTGCAGTTGTGCCATACTCTTGTAGTTTTCAGATGATGGATTGAACAGTGCTATGTGAGATGTTTAAAGCTTGGGATCATTTTTTTTTATAACCAAACTCAGCTTTAAACCTCTCTACAACTTTATCCCTGACCTGCCTGGTGTGTTCCTTGGCCTTCATTAATGCTGTTTGTTCACTAAGGATATCTCACAAACCTCTGAGGGCTTCCCAGAACAGCTGCATTTATACTGAGATTAAATTACACACAGGTGGACTCCATTTACTAATTATGTGACTTCCGAAGGCAATTAGTTCCACTAGATTTTAATTAGGGGTATTAGAGTAAAGGAAGCTGAATACAAATGCACGTCACATTTTTCAGATATTTATTTGTAAAAAAAAAATTGGAAAACCATTTATCATTTTTCTTCTACTTCACAATTATGTGCCACTTTGTGTTGGTCTATCACAGGGATCCTCAAACTACGGCACTCCAGCTGTTGCGGAAGTACGCATCCCATGAGGCATTGTAAAACTTTGACATTCACAGACATGACGAGGCATGATGGGAATTGTAGTTTCTGAACAGCTGGAGGGCCGTAGTTTGAAGACCCCTGGTCTATCACATAAAATCCCAGTTAAATACATTTACATTTTTGGTTGTTACATGACAAAATGTGGAACATTTTAAGAGATGTAAATACTTTTTCAAGGCACTGTACATATGGGATAGATTTAATAAACCAAAGTTATCATCCCTTTGCCAATTACCACTTCCTTTGCCCACACCAGTGGATTTGAGCTCTCCATGGTGGTCAAGCTTTTTCTTCACATTCAAACTAGCTGGTAAAAAAAAAACAGCTGATGTAGCTGAAGAAGTCTGTATATTTGCAGCTCTGTATTTATTTTGACAACCGATTAATATGCTGTCTAACCTGTAATTTACTATAGAGTCCTCAATAGGGTTACCTAGATAGGCTTATATTTGTAAAATTATGGGTTTACTTATTAATTTATTGTTCTATAACAGTGGTAAATTCCTTTAATATATTTTTTTGCAGTAATTAATATATAAAAAAAAATGTACTAGGATCATATATAATTGTTACATAAATTATTTTGTAATTTAATGTTACTAAACATTTCAATCTGCAACCAGCAATGATTTGCTAAAATATCAAATTTCCCTTCTTTGCAACCATGGAAACAGTGCTTAGTTTGTAAATGGAATTTACCATCATTTACACCCCCTTGCTCTTGTAATTGGCTCACTGGTTTTCCCAAAAGTCTTCATAGAGCCTGAGCAATGTCCTGCACTAAGTATTTTATCTTTGGTAAGATACTTGCAAAGGTGCTGCAAAGGTCTAAAGCAGGGATATGCAATTAGCGGACCTCCAGCTGTTGCAGAACTACAAGTCCCATGAGCCATAGCAAGACTGACGGCCCCAAGCATGACACCCAGAGGCAGAGGCATGATGGGACTTGTAGTTTTGCAACAGCTGGTGGTCTGCTAATTGCATATCCCTGGTCTAAAGAAATCCTGGTTCATTTTTTTTTCTATGACAACACTGGGACTGTTCATGTGATTATAATAAGCAGACACCCCCCCCCCCCCCCCCCACACTTAATGCTCTTTTTTGATATCGGCAGAACAAAAGCAAGTGATGATCTGCTATATAGTGTTCTAAAAAAATCAATACAATGTTGACCAGGAGGGATATTTTTTTTTTCTTTCAGTAAAACTGGTGCTTCCCTTTAATACACAATGACATAAAGTGTCAAAAGATCAACAAAATGTAAACATCAAAATGTGATTAAAATCTCTATGTTGTATGTTTATCGTTTTATCTACTGCAGCATGTTTGTTCAAAAGTATATTTATATATATATATTTTACAATTCTTTTCTTGGGCGCTGAATAACTTGAAAACACGTATGCTGTCTATTGCACCAGTCTGGATAGACATGCCTGCGCAAATGCTGAAAACCCCTGTGCCCTCCCCATTGAGGCTACAGGACCCCTTAAATTGGTTGAAAAGGCCTTCTGCGTGGAAGCCTTTAGGAAGCATTTTTTTTTTTTTAACTTAAAATACTGGCATCAGGAATGAAACGTTTGTGCAGTAGTTGTGATTAGCTATGCCCCCCTTTTTTGATTACATCAAATATTGGGGGTCTTGCAGCATATTGCTCTGCATTTTAGTGCTGAAGTGTTTATAATATAAAATAAGAAGAAAGGGAAAGCGATTTTCTGTCACCTTTGGTCTTCCTCGGGTATATCGATGATATCATAATAGACATTTTAAAACATTATGTTTCTAGCAATCAGACTAAGATGAGGTAAGAAAATATGGCACTAGTTTTGCTACGTTGAGAATGCAGTTTGATGAATCATTAGAACCCAGTGAGTTAGGTGCTTTACAATTCTGGTGACATTGTATGATTATTTTGGAATGTTTGCAGTAGAGTAAAAGGCTCAGATCCAGACTGAGAATACCCACCAATGAAATGCAGTAATATATATTTGATTCTATATATTATATATAATAAAAATATGTACAGTCACAGATCAGAGTTTGGCACAATTTCATTTAGTTTGTGGGTTGTAATAGTGCATTAACTACTGTACAACAGTATGACTTTAAAACAGTCTTTCACAGAGAATACCAGATTAAGCTGCCCTTCAACAAATCATCACAATGTAAACCCTGGATTTCAGCACTTAACAGATCAACAAACCACAAGGCATATATTCAAAAGAAACAAAACATAAACATCAATGTAGTTTAAAAAAAAAAAAAAAAAAAAAAAAAAAAAGTCTTTTTTTTTTTTTTTTCAAAAATCCAAAATGTTTTTTTTTTCCACTGTGAATGTATTCTTAAATTCCTGCAGAGAAAAAAAATGCTTTGTATCAGCTCAATACAACAGGTGGGGTTTAAACAGTTCTATGCATTTTGATTCTCCTATGCAGATTTTTCAAATGTGCAGCAGGGGGAGCTGAAGAACACGTTGTGGGACCAACGTGAATCGAAGTATTTGTGTTTAGAATCCTTTTAGACTCCACATTGTGGCATTTCAATGCATATATTTCCTTCTGGAACTTTTTTATTTTTTTTTATTTTTACAAGGTGTTTGATAAAGAAAATCTTTGCGTTAGAAACAAAGAAGCACAAAAAAAGTATTTCTGAAATAAAGAAGCCAGATAGCAGAAAATAGAAGTTTTTTTTTTTTTAGTTGTTAGTCATTGCAAAACCCGGCCTAGTCAAGAACCAGTGATTTTAGGTAGCTTGTTAGCATTTGACATGCGCAGCCTCTTTTTAATTGCAAGGCAGTGGCTTACATGCAGCTTTAGCCTTTTTTTTTTTTAGGAATTGTTTAGGGCAAACGAAAGAAAAAAAAAAAGACCAGCAGGCTTTGCAAGTGAAGAAAAAAAAAATGCATTTTAGACAACATTTGGTGCAACATTACCTCAGTTTCTCAAATGCAGCTGTGACCATTGGGTCCTTATGTGCTTGGTCTATTCTTTTACCTTTACAGTTCTCATCACGCAGTGATTTAGATGTTGATTTATGACGGTACAGCTTTTTGTGGGTTGGTACAGTATTGGTTAAAATACCAAGATTTCCAAAGTTCTTATCAAAAAAGGCTGCATGAAGGTTGCCTCCATAACTTAGCGAGCAGCTTGGGTCAAAAACTCCAAACTTAGCATTGTTCTTACCTGAGCCCTTGTTGGATGACTTCTTGGAGCCCCCCGTTGAGCTGCCATTTACTTTCTTCTTAAAATCCTGTGGTGTACTAGCCAAGATTTTCAATGTTTTCAATTTTAGACTGTTTGACTCGGGAGACAGTAATACATCTGGGATGTCACTGGGACCCATAGGACTGTAAAATGGCTCAATCGAGGCCATCATAAACCTCTGTACATCAGCCATACCAGAAGCTATGTTAGAAAGAATGTTAGAAGGTTCCTCAAACTCTCGTTGATCATCATCAATTATATTCTTGCCATTTCCTCCCTTAACATCAGGCCATGAATTGTTACCTTTATCATGCGTCCACTCAGCTGGAGGCTTCCCTGCCTTGGATGAGCCAGGCCCAAATATCTGCATACAGTCAGTTGAGATCTGCTTATCAGGATTAGCAGTTTTCAGTAGATCTGATCCACTGCAAGCAGTAAGGGCTTTATCATTTTTACCTTTCTTAGATGACTTGGAACCATTTTGCCGGGGGGCCTTTGTCTGTGTTTTATCTACCCCCTTGCTAGCCTTGGGGGATTTCTTCTTGCTACTTTTTGGAGTAGAGCTTTGGTTGGCACCTGCATTTTTGGTGGCAGAAAGTTTCTTTTTAGATTTTGAGGCTTTGCCTATAGCATGGATGGGTACTGAAGACTCATCAAATCCTGGCAGACATGTGTTTTTATCTGGCGCTGAATCTTCATCATTAAACATATGAAACTGAAATTGGTGATTGTTTAGTGTAAAGCCACTGTTAATCTGCTCTTGTGAAGGAAGAACAGTACAGTTCCATTTGGTCTTTTCTAATCCATTAAGCACTGCTTGGGTACCATTCTGAAAAGGTTTAAGGTTCCCTACCGATTTCACCTCTGTACCTGTGATTTGAGGAGAAAGATTGGGCGTATCCGGTGGAGACATCTCTGAAAGTGATGAGTGACGAAATTTGTCAGGTGTGAAGTTGGAGATATCAAGGAGATCAGTTGACTCCTTCAGTGGTGTGATTTCGTCAATGCTTTGCTGAATTACAAGTTTGGGGCTGCAGTGGGCCAAGAAATCATCACTTATTTCATCTTCCCCATCCTTTTCACAAGACTTCATGCTTAAAGAGCTGTAATTACTAGAACTAACTGACAATGAGCCTACTGAGTCAAAACTAATAAGCCTTCCATTGTCCGTGTTAAGCGTGCCCCTCTGCAGAACATAGTGGCTATCTCCACTATTATAATGACAATTCTGATAGGAGTCCTCCTGCTGAATCTGACCTTCTTGCAAGTATGTTTTGTGGTACAGCTGTTTAGTGCTGTTTGGATGAACTTGACTATATCCCAAGGCTGTGATGTCTGCACCTGATACAGCTGCTGAACCAGAAAAATCTCCGGATATAATGGACACTTCCCTTAGGTTTGATATAAACTCAGCCTGGCTGCTGGGAGGTTTGCCATGCCAAATGTCTGGGAAGCTCTGCTCCATTTCTAAGTGATGGGGTGACTGCTGCAGTTCAGATTCTGAAGGGGGAGAAAGAACACAGCTTTTCGCAAGTTGTAGTGAGCTGAATTGTTTGTCTGTCTGCATGATGTTAACTGAGTGCTGCCCCAAGGGATGAGGGGCAAAGTATGTTATAGCAGTACCAGAAGATGAGTCTGATGCATCTAAGAGTGTCTGCAGATATCCACCAGGGAGAACTGGTACATTGGTGCTGATGTGAGCAGATGGTAATGGCTTGTCAGGAGAGCAGGTGGTTTGCAGAAAAGGAGAATTTTTAGCTTCATTATCAGCATGGCACTGCGAAGAATGGGAAGAGTCTGGTGTACTGTGAACAGTTTCTTCTTTCAGAAGAGTTATGGAGTCCTGGTTCTCCATGGTGGGGAAGTTTTCCACTGGTTCTGTATTATTAATGGCATTTTCTTGCTCAAGTTTGAGCTGTTTGCATTTTAACCTGGCTTCACTTTTAAACTTGATTCTCCTTATAACTTTCCTGTCAGCACACTTGAGCTCCCTTTCTAAAGATCTACACCTCACTGGGGCAACCTCTGCAATGTCAGCCAATTGTAATCCATTTACACAGTTTGGAGTTTCTAGGGCCAATGTATGCACGTCATTAAGGCTGGCTTCATCTTTACTGCTGCATGCCTGTCTATGATCATAAGAAGAAAGCATCTCCCTGCCCAGTGGTTGTTCAATGGTTTGTATCCGTTGTAATCTATGCCGGTTTGCTAGCTGCCCTTTTCTCTTCCTAGGAGGAATGGTGTTTTCTAAGCCATTAAGATTTCTCTGTGCATTCAAAGCTGATGTGTTTCGCCTTCTTTCTTCCCAATAGTCCTTGAGAGGTGCAAGCTTTTGAAATTTTGATAGCTGGTCATCACTTAGAGTAACTGTGGTCTCATCTGCATTAAGCTTACCAAGCTTGACAAGCATGTGCTTCTCTCCTTTGAACCTATTAATGATTATGTATTTAATGATGACTGGTGGCTCCTTCCTGCAAACTTTCCTGCGCTTTTTAGGGCACCAGTCATCATCATCTTCTTCTTTGGGTCCATCTGGTGCACCTTCTTTCTTTTCTACAACCTTCTCATTCTCCAGAGAATCCATATCATACAAGTAGTCATCACTATACCTGACTTTTCTTTTCGCCCTTAGTCCATAATTTGGCTGGATTAGGGAGTGAGAATGCTCACGTGATAGATATCTGGTACAGTCCTTGATGTCTCCCAGTACATCATATGAAGATTCACTGCATGAGCTGTCATCGCTGTATTCTCCAGAGTCCTCTGCTGAATTTACCGAATCCAAAAAGTGGCTTCTTTTTGTGCTAATGTACTGCACCACATCTACATTGCTACAACTTTTGCTCAAGGTAGATTTCATGCCCTCACTCTCTCCTTCCTCATCTTCATCCTCATCTTCTTCCCATATTCCACCTTCTTCAAGTTTGAATTGAGAAGGGTCTGTTACCCTTTTCTTGGACACTTTGCTTTCCTTCTTGGTGCAGTTTGTGAAGACACTTGGGAAGAAATTAAATTGGGCATCTTCTTGTAGAGCATTTGTCTTTTCTCTTACATTATCTTGGAAAGATTCATACCTGATCTTTAAAGAGCAGACGTCGCTACCTAGAGTGGAATCATCATCATCAAACATGTAATTGTCTACATCTTCTTCTGAAAACAAATTAACAGACAGCTCGTTCTTAGAACACAGGTCCAACAGTTCAATTTTACTCTCACTAATAAAGGACTCAAAATAGCCCCATTCCTGGTTAGGATTGGACAGCAGAGCCTCATCTCCATTACATTTGTCCAGTAGCAGACCCTCATAATAATTCTTTTGGGTAGGGTCCTCTGTCTCACTGTCAGATTTGTCTTGATCCCTTTTATCAGCCTCTTGAGATTTATGAACAGGAAAGCTTAAAAGCTGATCAGAAAGCAGCTGATCACCATATTTTATGCTGTCTCCGGTACTCATGCACTGAATTCCCATGTCCGTAACAGGGCAAGTGTCATAGTCTCTGCTTATATCTCCCATTTTCAAACTGACACCAGGCTCTGAGTCTACGCCATCTTTTGTTTCTATGTAACAACCTAAGCAGGTCCGACTTTGTTGCATCAAACAATCACCAGTCAAAGCTGACATAGCTCCAGGCTCCATGATGGTAAAAGGCGTTTTTTCACTTTCACTGGGCAAAGACCAAGTACTTAGGCCCTTGGTAGCACAGGTTGTCAGAGATATGGCCTGAGCTGAAGGATCACTGTTAACATGTTCAGCTGTATCTGATAGCCTCAGGGGGGAAGGAGGGCCCAGCAAGCAGGGCTCTTTGGAAATGATAGGTGGCAATGCTCTGTGACAGGCATGGAGTTCTTTCTGTGTTAAGGCTGGGAATGTGACAGAAGCATCTGCAGCATCATAGGACTTCACATCATCTACAGGATCATGCGGCTCTGCAACAGGGAGAAAGATGCAATGTTTTAGTGCTTTTTTTTCCCCCCCCATGCAGCTCACTGTATAAATGTATATAAACATCAATACACAGTTGGACGCAGTCACTAAAATGCAAAAGCCATTAATGATCGTTAACAGCCATTCAAGTGAATGACTGTTAACGATTGTTAATGGCCTCTACATTTTATTGAAAGGACCCCTAGGTATGTAAACTAATTATATTTCAATATAGGCTTGATCAATAATTATCTGACATTAGTATACAAACACCCATTATGACATTATTTATGTGTGGGAGTGTTCTTCAAGTCATATCTAAGCCTTATTTACCCTGTGTTGGCAGGAAAACAGAGACTTATTTTCTTTTTTTTTGTGAAAAGGTAGCACTACAGAGTTCTTAAAGAGGAAGTAAACCCTAATGGGTTTACTTCCTCTTTGATTCCCTGCAAAGGTAAAGCATAATGGACTACTATGCATCGCATAGTAGTCCATTATGTGTCACTTACCTGACACAAGAGCCAGCGAAGTCACCGATGTCCCCTTGTGTACGGAGCCTGCATCTTCTTGGTGGGTCTCGCTGCTCCGGCGCTGTCATTTTGACGGAGCCACGATGACGTCACTCCCACACATGTGCACAGGAGCCGCCACTCACGGCATATCACCGTTAACAGCGGCGCGCTCAGTGCCGTAGACAGCAGTGCCTGTCTTTTGGTAAATATCTCCTAAACCATGTATGTAGGTTTAGGAGATATTTCTTGGACCTACAGGTAAGCCTTAATCTAGGCTTACCTGTAGGTCAAAGTGGTTTGTAAGGGTTTACAACCACTTTAAAGGGATTTTGTACTTTATTCTAAAACAAGTCATCCCCTGATCATACAAAAGACCCTCTAATGACATTTACACGGCCTTCGGTTCACACACGGAGCAAAACTACACCTGACTAGATGTTGTAGCTATGGTGGTATTTAGAGTGACTTTAGGGTGAAACTTGAAAAGACAACCATTATAAATGAGGTGGGGTTGCCAGAAGATGGGGGAAACAAATAATAAATGATGGCTTAATGTAAAGCTCAACTCCAGCTTCCTCGGCTTCCTTTTTTCCCAAACTTGATCCCTGCAGATATATGAATGTCATTTTTTGCTTTTAAATTCACCCCCTCATCCCTGCTATGCTGAACTCTTCCATGGCTGCCTACTACACACTACTGTGCTTCTGGGTTGAACAATTCCACGCTTCACCCAACCCCCTTCCTCCTAGCACAAGCAGCCATGGTCACACCTTTTTTATTCCTCTTGACCACTGATACAGTCACAATGGCTTGTGTGCTTGGATAGTAACACACACACACACACATCACAGTTTTGTCATGTGTGCACTGTCCTTTTCTGCCCTAGAGGAAAGAATTAAAGCGATATTAACCGCTTCAGCCCCGGAAGATTTTATCCCCTTCCTGACCAGAGCACTTTTTGCGATTCGGCACTGCGTCGCTTTAACTGACAATTGCGCGGTTGTGCGACGTAGCACCCAAACAAAATTGATGTCCTTTTTTCCCCACAAATATAGCTTTCTTTTGGTGGCATTTGATCACCTCTGTGGTTCTTATTTTTTGCACTATAAACAAAAAAGAGTGACAATTTAGAAAAAAAAATCATTATTTTTTACTTTTTGCTATAATAAATATCCCCCAAAAATATATAAAAACATTTTTTTCCTCAGTTTATGTATTCTCCTACATATTTTTGGTAAAAAAAAATCGCAATAAGCGTATATTGATTGGTTTGCACAAAAGTTATAGTGTCTACAAAATAGGAGATAGTTTTATGGCATTTTTAATAAAAAATTTTTTTTATTAGTAATGGTGGTGATCTGCGATTTTTATCGGGACTGTGACATTATGGCGAACACATCGGACACTTTTGACACTATTTTGGGACCATTGTTATTTATATGGCGATCAGTGCTATAAAAATGCACTGATTACTGTGTAAATGACATTGGCAGTGAAGGGGTTAACCACTAGGGGGTAATGAAGGGGTTAAGTGTGTCCTAGGGAGTGATTCTAACTGTGGGGGGGGGTGGGCTTCAAGTTACATGACAGCGATCACCGTTTCCGATGACAGGGAGCGGTGATCTCTGTCACGATACAAGCCAGAACGGGGAAATGCCTTGTATACATAGGCACTTCCCCGTTCTGAGGCTGCGTGACACGATTGCCGGCACGGTCACGCTGTGCATGGCAGGCGTGCACGCGTCTGCTATCCCAGGCTCTTAAAGGGGACGTACAGGTACACCCATTTGCCCACTGCTGCCATTGTGCTGACATATATTGGTGTGCAGTGGTTGGCAAGTCGTTAAAATCTTGTTTTTTTTGTTTTTTTAAAATAACAAACATGTCATACTTACCTGCTCTGTGCAGTGGTTTTGCACAGAGCAGCCCAGATCATCCTCTTCTTGAGGATCCCACGCTGGCGCTCCTGGCTTCTTCCTTGGCTCCTGAGCTGCGGCTCTGTGTGTCCATTCACACATGGAACCGTGGCTCAGTCCCGCCCCTCCGTCTCCATATTGGCTCACTGGCTGTGATTGACAGCAGCGGGAGCCAATGGCTCCTGCCAAAAGCCAAACAGGGGCATGAGTCACCGGAGAACAAGGCTCTCGTGGACATCGCTGGATCAAGAGGGGGCTCAGGTGGGTGTTGGGGGGGGGGGGGGGGGGGGCTGCTGCATATAGAATGTTTTTTAACGTTTATGCATAGAATGTATAAAAGTAAAATCAAATTGTGCCTTTACAACCACTTTAAAGGGCTATAAGGGTCACATAACTGTCACTTTGTAAGTGAGGAGGAAAAAAACAAACATATTTTAGAAAAGGTATAGGGAGCGGGAGAAATTTGCAGGTACTTATCTGGAACCATGCAAGAATTGGGCATCATTGAGTGCAAAAATGTTTATACAATTCAATCATCTTTCATAGTTTTCAATGAATTTGTTTGGTTCCCCAGGATTACTGTATATAATTTATATGTATAGTAAATTAGTATGGAAAATATGGAGACTGTAAATAAACTTACCAGTAATCCCATTAATAAGAAGAGTGTTGGCTGCTTGTGGAGCAGAGTCTCTATCCTCCTGGCTGTCCATCAATTTATCGTTCTGAGGCTCACTCCATACCTCGCAGTTAGTGTCCAATCTGTAAAAATGGGAAAGCATAAGTTATTACTCATAAGTAATCAGAGTGTCAAATTAAAGCGGGGTTCCCATTTAAAAAAAAAAAATAATTAAAAATTAGCAGCTACAAATACTGCAGCTGCTGACTTTTAATAATCGGACACTTACCTGTCCCAGGGATCGAATCCCTGCTCATCTCCCCCTCCGTTCGGTGGCACCGGCATTGTAACTGTGGGCACCCGGCTGTGGCAACACAGCCGGACACCCACTGCGCACGCGCGAGCGGCGCCGCGCGCCCTGGTTGGCCGCGCAATCATCTGGGACCTGTCACGTGTCCCAGGTGATTGACAAGAGGGAGGGGGCAGAGCTGAGCCCTTCCTGCGCCGAGGGGAAGTGACGTCAAGAGCCCAGGCACTGGAGGAGGCAGACTACGAGGGACCCCCTAGCAACAGGCATTTAGAGGTGAGTAAAAAAAATAAAATTTTCCAAAAAATTTTTTGTGTTTTTTTTAGAAACATTCATGATTTTTTTTTTTTTGGAGGGTGGAACACCACTTTAAGCTAGACCTTTATTCTGCCCAAACTCCATCTAAAAATACTACTTCTTATTGAGTGACATGGCCTTTAAAAGTTAATTTTGTTTCTGAATCTGCTAGCTTAGACCCCTTTCACATGGGGGGCTTTGCAGGCGCTACATCGCTAAAAATAGTGCCTGCAAAGCGCCCTGAAAGAGCCGCACTTGTGTCTCCAATGCCCCCAGGAGCAGTGCGCTGGTAGGACGCTAATAAAAGTCCTGCTAGCAGCATCTTTGGAGCGGTGAAGGAGCGGTGTGTATACCGCTCCTCCACCGCTCCTGCCCATTGAAATCAATGGGCTGCACGCTATACCGCCGGCAAAGCCCTGCTGCAGCAGCGCTTTGCGGGTGGTCTTGATCCTTTCTCGGCTGCTAGCAGGGGGTAAACGTGTCCCTCTAACGGCTGAATAGCGCCGCAAAATTGATGGTAAAGCTCCGCTAAAAATAGCGGCGCTTTACTGCCGACGCACCCACTGCCCCAGTGTGAAAGGGGTCTTAGTGTGTTCATGTCCATGCAGCTTTATCCTTTTCATAATTTCCTGTATGTCCCAACACAGCATAATCAATGGAAAAAATTATTCCGCGCTAGGAAAGAAACATGAAAGCAAATAAACTAAATGTGAAACAGGCAGCAGCAATAGATGTGATATAACACCAAACAAATATGCAAAAATAAAAAACTGCGCCAACCCTATAGTAAAAAATGTCAAAAAGTAATATCAAAATGAATAGACATTGACCTTAAATAATTATCACAATGAAAAAACACCTTAAGTGCATAAAAAACAAAACAATGTGTAAAGTGAAAAAAATATAAATCAAAGTCCATTCAAGGAAAGTTCCTGTGTGGATCCAAATAAGAGTTGGTGTCACCACGGTGATTTAAACACGATCCAAAAACTCATAAAAGTGCCCGTCACCGTACAATGAATATGCTTACCAGAAAAATAAGCAATTTGGGCGTTTGTAAATAATCGATGGGTCCCGTCAAAAGATATCCTCCTTTTAAATGGGTCAAATCTCCATCTCCCAATAATGCCCTCCAGATATTAATGTGCCTCGTGGAGAGATTTCGGGGCAGCGCTTGGCTCTGATGTCAGAGCCAAGCGCTGCCCCGAAATCTCTCCACGAGGCACATTAATATCTGGAGGGCATTATTGGGAGATGGAGATTTGACCCATTTAAAAGGAGGATATCTTTTGACGGGACCCATCGATTATTTACAAACGCCCAAATTGCTTATTTTTCTGGTAAGCATATTCATTGTACGGTGACGGGCACTTTTATGAGTTTTTGGATCGTGTTTAAATCACCGTGGTGACACCAACTCTTATTTGGATCCACACAGGAACTTTCCTTGAATGGACTTTGATTTATATTTTTTTCACTTTACACATTGTTTTGTTTTTTATGCACTTAAGGTGTTTTTTCATTGTGATAATTATTTAAGGTCAATGTCTATTCATTTTGATATTACTTTTTGACATTTTTTACTATAGGGTTGGCGCAGTTTTTTATTTTTGCACAGCATAATCAATATCTGTAAACCTAACTGTAAACCTAGAGCAGCCTGTAGTACAGTGCATAGCTGGAGTATGCAATATGCTGACTTGCTATAAGATAATAATAAAAGATGGTGTGAGAATTTAACAATACATACGGCAAGGCTGCCTGAATCTCAACCCATCTCCAGTCACAATTTTCTTTGTTAATATTTTGAGACAATTGAGAAGGGTTAGAACATTTATTTATCTATTTCAGGTACTTATATAGCACTGTCAATTTACGCAGCGCTTTACATATACATTGTACATTCATATCAGTCCCTACCCTCAAGGAGCTTACAACCTAAGGTCCCTAACTCATATTCATACATATACTAGGGGCCAAGTTTGACAGGATCTGATTAACCTATAAGCATGTCTGTTTAGAGTGTAGGGAGGAAACCAGAGTGCTTGGAGGAAACCCACACAGGCACAGGGAGAACATGCAAACTCCAGGCAGATGGTGTCGTGGTCGGGATTCGAGCCAGCGACCCTTTTTGCTGCTAGGTGAAAGTGCTAATCACTACACCATTGTGTTCTAACTAATTTTTGCTGTGTGTTATCCCCCATTTACCCTATCACACCTCCAGAGCACAGAGGGTGCCACTTTTGCACAAGAAACAAGGTTAGATTATTTCCCCCAGAGGTTGCACATAAAGCAACAGAAAGTATAACTCAGAAATCATTGTATTTATTGTTTGTATCTGCAAGACACTTCTCGGTTCCTATTAAAAAAAAAAAAAAAAATGCTCCAATAGGGACACATACCCTTCCCATGCTACCCAAAACTAAAAAGTTTGGGTTTAAAGAGGAAGTAAACCCTGATGAGTTTACTTCCTCTTTGATTCCCTGCAAAGGTAAAGCATAATGGACTACTATGCATCGCATAGTAGTCCATTATGTGCCACTTACCTGACACAGGAGCCAGCGAAGTCATCGCTGTCCCCTCTAGTCCGGCACATCCATCTTCTCTGTGGGTCTCGCTGCTCCGCCGCTGTCATTCGACGAAGCTGCGATGACATCACTCCCGCGCATGCGCATGGGAGCCGCCACTCGCGGCATATCGCCATTGACAGTGGCGCGCTCAGTGCGCTTGCACGCCGCAGACAGCGGTGCCTGTATTTTGTAGGTTTAGGAGATATTTCTTGGACCTACAGGTAAGCCTTAATCTAGTGGTTTGTAAGGGTTTACAACCACTTTAACTAGAAGTGGAACTTTACTCTCTCAATCAATTTTCAAAATTTTTAATCTTTATGCTGTTAGCTTTAGTAGCAACATTTGCTTGTTTTGAACTTTTTTTTTTTTTTACATTTTTTCAGATATTTCCTGGTGTCCAGGCCTAGGCAAATGATGCCGTACATCTCAGGAGACTTCAGAAGCTTCTCAGCTAAGTACCCACCTACTAAGTACTCACCTACCTTATCCCCCTTTCTTTTTTTTTTCTCAGCTAAGTACACCCTCCTGCCTGTGTGCCTGAGCCAAGGGCATATGAATTCCACAAAGTAAATGCTACATGAATCATCTGCCCTTACTGGAGATGGCCCTGGCCAGAAACGCCAAGCGGTGTGTTTTTTAAGGTGATTTCTAAGCAAAATAAAAGCATAGAGACATGAATAGATGGGGTGTTTGCTTTGAATATGAAAAAATAAATAGAATTAAATAGACAAATTAAATAGTGTTTTTGGTTTGTGGTGCTCAGATGCAGTATAGTTTCCGCTTTAAGTGAGACAACAAAGCATATAATAAACAACAGTAGTAGGAGCAGATTGAAAATAAAAAGACAGTCTGTAAACCGGTAACACAAAACAAAAGGCTGTTATCGCAGACACAGAGCATTATGTGGTTGCTTTACTTTAAACGTATAGCGGCATTAAATAAACGACTTGGACTCAGAAAATGGTGAGTAGTTCAGAACACTAACGGCTTATCAGAATTGATCTTGAATCTGCAGCCAGACATCTGCAAGCAAGGACGGTTGAACTGTGAATAAACTCAGATTATACTGTTTACTAGTAAGGTATTAACACAGCTAGAAAAGGTTGCTGGATTAGACAAGGAATACTTTAAACCTCCAAATCATTTGACATTTTTCCACCAAAAAAAAAAAAAAACGGAAGAGATGAGAACATGAACGATATCTGACTGCAGATGGTGCTTAGAAATACCCAGAGATTCAGAAAATATCCACCTTTAATATAGGGTCAATGTCGTAAGGAGGTATTAATGCCCAACGCAAGTCAAAACCTTTTATTTTGCTTTGGGTTGAGCTAGAAAAAGTTAGAACCTCTGTTAGATTTTTTTTATTGCCATCCCCGTTGGGAAAATTTCCCCTTACGAGCCGGTTCACACAGGGGCGACACGACTTTCAACACGACTTTTGGAGGCAACTTGGACACGACTTGAACACGACTTGGGCAGGGCTTGGGGCGACTTACAACATGACTTTAAGTATCCTCTGGGACTGTGACATCATAATGGGCGGGGACATCGTCCGGTGATGTCCCTATAAAAGTTGCCGTGCGCCGCGTCCCTGCCATTGTGAGCGGAGGCAGCGACGAGGCAACATCTGAAGAGAAGAAGAAAAGAAGAGAAGAACAGAAGACGGCGACAGAAGACCGGGCCACCGCTTGTAAAAGAGCTAGAAGAAGGCGCGGTGGCCAGGCAAGAAGAACCGAAGAGGGGGACAAGACCCCCGAAGTCGGAAGAAGAGGGCGGCAGCGAAGAAGAAAGCCGGGCTCCTCTGCTAGTAAAAGAGCTAGCAGAAGATAGTGGAGGAGTCCGGCGAGAAGACCCCCGAAGATGGACAGAAGACCCCCGGAGCTGTGCAATAAACTATTTTAACCCTTGTGTGTTGTGAATTATTTTTACTTTTTTTCACAGGTGAATGGGTAGGGGTACATTGTACCCCATACTCATTCACATAGGGTGGGGGGCCGGTATCCGGGGGCCCCCTTATTAAAGGGGGCTCCCGAATTCCGATAAGCCCCCCTGCCCGCAGACCCCGACAACCAACGGCCAGGGTTGTCGGGAAGAGGCCCTTGTCCTCATCAACTTGGGGACAAGGTTCTTTGGGGTGGGGGGGCCGCGTGGCCCCCCTTCCCCAAGGCACCCCCCATGTTGAGGGCACGTGGCCTGGTATGGCTCAGGAGGGGGGTGCGCTCGCTCGTCCCCACCCCCTTTCCTGGCCGGCCGGGTAGCGTGCTCGGATAAGGGTCTGGTATGGATCTGGGGGGACCCCCACGCCGTTTTTTTCAGCATAGGGGGTTCCCCTTAGAATCCATACCAGACCTAAGGGCCTGGTATGCTCTAGGAGGGGGAACCCACGCCAAATTTTTTAATACATTTGGCGTGGAGTTCCCTCTTGAGAGCTGATAATCCTGTCAGAATCGCCTCGTATAGACGGAGATCCGACTTGGAGGCGACCTCCATTGAAATCAATGGGTACCAGTCGCCTACAAGTCGGATTGAAGTAGTACAGGAACCTTTTCTGAAGTCGGAGTGACTTCAGTAGTGTGCATTAAGACGACTCTCATTCATTTACATTGCTTTTTACATGTTGTCCGACCTGAGGCGACTAGGGGCGACCTGAAGTCGGATCTGAGTCGCCCCTGTGTGAACCGGCTCTACCAGTTATGACTGGAAGTGATGGGGAAATATTTCCAACAGGCACAAACAAAAGGAAGTGAGGAAGTGTTGGACCTTTTGACAGTTTTTATTTATTTATTTTTGTTGTCTGTGCCTTTATTTCCTGGCAATGACTGCTTTCTTTCTTTTGTCAGAGGGACAGCTTGTAAAAGAAATCTCCAAAATTGGGAGACATTCAAAAGGCCTTAACGGAAACCTGAACTTGTTACTACTAGGCTTTAAATAGACTCATGAAGAACATGATAGACAGCAATTGATGGTAAAACAACAAAAAGAGACTGTACCATGATGCATCATGATGTATCATGGTACTACCATCCTTTATTGCACATACAAATCCTATACCTATTCTGGGATAACAAGTACCGTATTTATCGGCGCATAACATGCACTTTTTTCCCCCTAAAATCAGGGGGAAATTGGGGGTGCGTGTTATACGCCGACCCCCCCCCCCCCATTCCTAACCTTTTCTGCCGCTCTCGGCGGCTTTCAGGTATTTTCGGGCCGTTCTCGGGTATTTTTGGCCACATTCGAGTGCAGCCGAAAATAGGCGAGAAGGGCCAAAAATAGCCCAGAACGGCTGAGTGCAGCCTAAAATACCCGAACGCCGCCGAGATACACAGGACATCCGCTCTGTATCTCGGCGGCACCATTTTTAAAATGGCAAGGAGACAAGCCTGCAAGGCTGCAATGGAAGGCTGCAATGCAAGGCTGCAATGGAAGGCTGCAATGCAAGGCTGCAATGGAAGGCTGCAATGGAAGGCTGCAATGCAAGGCTGCAATGGAAGGCTGCAATGCAAGGCTGCAATAGAAGGCTGCAATGCAAGGCTGCAATAGAAGGCTGCAATGCAAGGCTGCAATGGAAGGCTGCAATGCAAGGCTGCAATGGAAGGCTGCAATGCAAGGCTGCAATGCAAGGCTGCAATGGAAGGCTGCAATGCAAGGCTGCAATGGAAGGCTGCAATGCAAGGCTGCTATGGAAGGCTGCTATGGAAGGCTGCAATGCAAGGCTGCAATGGAAGGCTGCAATGCAAGGCTGCAATGCAAGGCTGCAATGGAAGGCTGCAATGCAAGGCTGCAATGGAAGGCTGCAATGCAAGGCTGCTATGGAAGGCTGCAATGCAAGGCTGCTATGGAAGGCTGCAATGGAAGGCTGCAATGCAAGGCTGCAATGCAAGACTGCAATGAAAGGCTGCAATGCAAGGCTGCAAATGACTGACAAGTCTGCAAATGACTGACAAGTCTGCAAATGACTGACAAGGCTCCAATGCAAGGCTGCAAATGACACTGATAAGGCTGCATTGATGGGCATTTAAATGTAAGTTTATTTCCCTTAAACTTCCCTCCTAAAAAAAAAATTTCTTTTAAATTCTCTCCTAAACTTGGGGTGCGTGTTATACGCTGGCGTATGTTATACGCCGATAAATACGGTAAGTGAAGAACTTCAGCTCACACAGGGAACTCATGTACTAAGTACAGAGGTGCATGAAACAAAAGAGGAGTTTACTCCTGGGAGTCTACAAAACCAATAAGCCTTATGATTTTAAGGTGGTGTATAAAAGAGGCATCATAGTGGAAAAAAATGCCATCTACTTCTTTTGGGGAATTTTAACCATTGCATCGTTGCTCTGGTCTATAACCTGTCCTTGGTAGGTGACAGAGCAGTATTCACTATGTGCTGCAGATCTGTATTGTTAACTAAGGAAATAAAGTATATGCAACTCATCAAGGCATTGAACAAGCAATAGTAAGAATAAACCATTGGCCCAGTGTTTCCTCAAGCATTGCCACACACAAACAATGAACAAATTGTGCAAAACCACACGGTCTGTCAAGGAAACAAAGCACCCAGCAAAAAGGAGAGTGTATTGACATTTGGCACGTATTAAAAACGATGGCATAGGCCAGTGATGGCGAACCTTGGCACCCCAGATGTTTTGGAACTACATTTCCCATGATGCTCATGCACTCTACAGTGCAGTTGAGCATCATGGGAAATGTAGTTCCAAAACATCTGGGGTGCCAAGGTTCGCCATCACTGGCATAGGCTAACAGTGGATTTAATTGATTTTAAAGGACATACATGCTTTCTCACAGTGACCCCCCCCTCCCCCCCCCCGAAATATCTAGAAACTTGCCAGGTAGGGCTTACTAAGCTTTGCATTTGCAACACTCAGTAATCGAAAATAAATTGTTTCCTATGAAACGTTTCTCCACAAGAGTGTTCTAGTTAATCTTAGCCCAGGATCCCCTCTATCTAGCAGACAATATAAAATGATAAATTTAGACACGTCTGATAAATGTCAGGTGTTGATGCACAGTTTGCATTTCTCACCTGAAAATTTAACAACTGATCAACACCGCTGAAGAGTGTTGAGTGAGAAGTTTCCTACCCGACTACCCACATACTCTTGATAGATAACTAACAATGCCCGCAATAAAAAAATGCAGAATTACAACCAAAATCTCTCAGTTTTCCATCCAAAGAAATCAAATATGATTGGAAATATCTGTTAAAACCTGGTAGTTAGGGCCTTCCCCCTCTCCATCTCCACCTATCAATTTCTAAAGCCCCATACACACTATCAGTTTTTCTGCTGAGTTTTTCCTTCAGATTTACCAAAACCATATAATATAAGGTCAAACCTTAAAGCGGGAGTCCGTCGGGAATCCGCGTTTTTTTTTTTTTTAAAAGCCACAGCTACAAATACAGCAGCTGCTGACTTTTAAAATAGTGACACTTACCTGTCCAGCGCGCCCGCGATGTCGGCACCCGAAGCCGATCTCTCGATCGTCTCTCGGGTGCTGCCGCCGCCATCTTGGGTATGGGAATCAGGAAGTGGAGCCTTTCGGCTTCATTTCCCGGTTCCCTACTGCGCATGCGCGAGTCGCGCTGCGCAATAAGGATGGACCCGCTGCCTCTGGGAGCTGTGTGTTTCCCAGCAGGCAGCGGGGGACTTTCGGAAAGGGGCGTAATCTACCCTTTCCGCAGAGAGCTATCCTGGAAGTGGGTGCAGATACCTGTACTGTACAGGTACCTGCACCCCCCTCCCCCCTGAAAGGTGCCAATTGTGGCGCCGGAGGGGGGGAGGGTTCCGATGAGCGGAAGGTCCACTTTAGGGTGGACCTCCGCTTTAAGAGTTTCAATTTGTATGCAATCAGGCAGGCCCTTCTACTACATGGTTTTGGTAAACCTGAAGGAAAAACTCAGCAGAAAAACTGATAGTGTGTATGGGGCTTAACCGACTGCTGTCCATCCTGGTGCTCACTGTAACTCCTTTCTAGACCCTGTTCTACTAGTTTACTTTTAAACAATTTTTTTTAAGAATTGTATATTGTCATTTTAAATTCTTGTGTATGTAGCGGCCTCTGACATTGTTAAATGCATTGCCACCTAAAATCTTTAACCACTTCCCGACCGTTGCACGCCGATGTACGTCGGCAGAATGGCACGGGCAGGCATATTGGCGTACAGGTACGTCCAGTTTTAAATGCCGCCCTGCCATCGCGTAGCGGCGGACCCCTGTGAGCCCAGTCGCGGGTCCCGCGGACTCGATCGTCTCACGGGGCGGCTGAACGAGGAGATGCTGTTGTAAATGGCATCTCCCCGTTCTGCCTAGCAAGTGACGCTGATCTCTGCTCCATGTGATTGGAGCAGAGATCACTGTTCACTAAAACAAAGCCCATAGACAGATCGGATTGGGAAGAATGTCTGGCAGATAGTGCAGCTACCCTTATATCCTCCAGGGAAAGGTTGATCCAGGTCAAATTTTTGCACAGGGTCTATTACACCCCTCAGAGGCTCCATCAGGTTTATCCCCAGCGGTCGCGGGACTGCCCCAGATGTAGACAGTCTATAGGCACATATCTGCATATGTTCTGGGGCTGTCCCAAGATTGCTGAATACTGGGCTCAGGTATTTGACACTATCAATGGGCGTCTTCAGTTAGAGCTCCCCCTGTCGCCGGAGTTGGCCTTATTGGGGATTCAGGATGATGACCAAAGGCCTAGACATACTAAACTGTTGTTGACTTATCTCCTGTTCTATGCCAAAAGGGAAATCATATTGAGGTGGAACGCCTCCTCCCCCCCTACGATTGGAATGTGGTAAAAGTCGATTAATACGGTGCTCCCGTTATACAAACTCACCTATATGAATAGGAATTGCCCCCAGAAATTCTCCAAGGTCTGGAGGGCATGGACGGCCTAACGGGCGGGGTTCATGGGGGGGAAATGGGACCCCCGGGTACTTTTTGTACTTCCTATGCTCTTTAGGCCTTTGATCAGTTGTTGGAGGTGGAATGATGGATGTATGCGGGTGGCGTGGGTTAGCCACGCCGGCGCTAGCAATATGACTTGTCACCCGTTAAATATGGTTGAGAACTGGTGTCTTTCTTTCCTTTTACTTATCTCTCTTCTTTCCTTCTGTTATACATTTCCATGTTATGCCTGCCTACTGTATACATACCATGTTTTGGATTTGGTCCATGTTGGTCCACTTACTGTACTGTGCCTTAATTGATTGCAATAAAGGAACATTCTGGTTTGCTAAAAAAAACAAAAAACAAAGCCCAGCCCCCCACAGTTAGTAACACGCCCCTAGGAACACTTAACCCCTACACTGCCACTCCCTGGTTAACCCCTTCACTGCCAGCGTCATTTTCACAGGAATCACTGCATTTGTATAGCAGTGATTGCTGTATAAATGACAATGGTCCCAAAAATGTCCGATGTGTCCGCCATAATGTCGCAGTCACAATAAAAATCGCTGATCGGCGCCATTACTAGAAAAAAAAATTATTAATAAAAATGCCATAAAACTATCCCCTATTTTGTAAACGCTATAACTTTTGCGCAAACCAATCAATAATCGCTTATTGCGGGTTTAATTTTTACCAAAAATATGTCGAACAATACGTATCGGCCTAAACTGAGGGAAAAAAATGTTTTTTTATATATTTTTGGGGGATATTTATTATAACAAAAAGTAAAAAATAATGCGTTTTTTTCAAAATTGTCGCTCTATTTTTGTTTATAGCGCAAAAAATAAAAACCACAGGGGTGATCAAATACCACCAAAAGAAAGCTCTATTTGTGGGAAAAAAAGGACGTAAATATTGTTTGGGAGCCACGTCGCACGACCGCGCAATTGTCAGTTAAATCGACGCAGTGCCGAATCGCAAAAAGTGGTCTGGCCTTAAGCCAGCAAAATGGTCTGAAAGTGGTTAAAAAAAACAAGAAATCAAATAAAGAATGGACGGCAACCAACAGAAGTCATGAAGTTTATATCAGAGCCACAGTAATACAATGCTGTCAGTCCAGAAGGAGCGTGTTACAGGGGAAGCAGATACCTTTTGAGAAGAAACATAACAAGCAAGATCCATATATACAGTAGTACATCCACAGCCCAAATCGTGAATAAGAAGTAGTGTCAGATAATGTCACTTGATCCTATCTGTCACTGTCAAATAGTTATCAGTAATATTATGACAATATTGAAGAACTCGGAAAATTACATGGTAATAATAAATGTTATTTTACAATGCTCCGTTACTAAAAATGTTATGTCAGGAAAGACTTTCACTTTCCAAATCTTTCTCTACCAGCGTTAAATTTCGCATCATGCATTGAAATCAAAGGACTTTTATTTAATTACATATAAAGACCTGAACGTTTGAAGACTGTTAGCTCGAATGGAGTCATGTGGCACAAAGGAGAAAGGCTTGCCAAGTCCAGCAGGGGGCATCCTCTAAGATTGGAGGCAGCGATCGGACACTATCAGTCTGCCAATTTATTTTTAACACAGCAGGTCATTCCAAGAAACTATTATGTTTTGTCACCTTTCATACTATTTTGGAAAGCTCACAAAACAACAAACTAATATTACCATCACAAAATATCGTTTTGTGGGGACCTTAATTTGTAATTAAGTATAACATTTTTGCTAAAAATATTGCAATGACCAAATAAAAAATAAAAATAAAAAAACAACTTCGAAACCTATACTTTTTCTTATCCCTGAGCTATACTCAATTTTTTCACCCTCAACTGAACCTCTAATGCCGCGTACACACGATCAAATTGTCCGGCATACTTAGTCCGACATACAATCCGGCGGATAGTCCGGCGGACTTTCTACCGAACGGACTTGGACACACACGGACACACAGAAAGTCCGGCGTTTGCTAGCGCGATGTCGTACAGCACGTACGACGGGACTAGAAAAAGGAAGTTCAATAGCCAGTAGCCAATAGTTTCCTTTTTCGTACTTGCTTCTGAGCATGCGTCATTCTTAGTCCGCCGGACTAGCATACTGACGAACGTATTGTCTGCTGAAACCCAAGTCCGACGGGAAGATTGGAGTGCAAAAATACTTTCTTAGTCCGCCGGACTTCACGCTGGAAAAGTCAGCTGAAACCCACACACGATCGGATTGTCCGGTGAAATGGGTTTCATCGGACTAAGTACGCCAGACAATTCGATCGTGTGTACGCGGCATTAGGCAGCCTTTCTCAACCTTTTCAACACAGAGGAACCCTTGAAATAGTTCTCCGGTCTCGGGGAACCCCCTGCTAAAAATGAGAAATCTACAACTCATGATACATTAGTGTGATGGTCAGTGGGAAGAATGGTCCTTACACTTGTGGTCATTGGGAAGAATTACCTCCTTACAGATGGCTAAAAATATGGTGTCAGTGGGAAATTATCTGAGAGGCAGAAATTGCCCAATGTTGAAGGAACCCCTAGCAACCTCTGGAGGAACCCTGGTTGAGTATCACTGCTCTAAAGGCTAATGCCCATTCTTACCATTACCCCCGATTCATAACTTAATCCGTAAATATAATCATATAAAAGGCATAGTGCTAACACAAATATTGCTTTTGCATCAGTAGCTATATAAGCTTATACTGTAACATAATGATCAAAATAGTCATTCTGATGTTAAATACATAAAAAAAAGTTGCACCAGAAAAACCTGCACAGAAATGTCTGCACTGAGTACATCGCCGAGCATAAGATAAAATCTGATGAAAAGTTCAAACCAGACTTTAATCACTTAAGGTTCGACCTATAACAGTTTTATTGCTACAGGACAGCACCTCTTTGGATCACGTATATATATATATATATATATATATATATATATATATATATATATATGTGTGTGTGTGATCCAGGTTTTCCGTGTAGCGGGTGCAAATATGTGGCGCTGGCGGCTCGCTCTCGCTGAAATTATACTCAGCGGGAGCTGATCGGCAGGTACTGTGGACTTGATGTCCACCGGCACTCATTGATTGTTCAGTACAGAGGCAGACTGCCGATCTGCCTATGTAGACAAGACAGATAGCCGTTCTGTCAGTAGGGAAGGCATTGATCCTATGTTTCTGCAAAGCAGGAACAAAGATCAATTCCTTCCCCTAGTAAAAGCACCTCCCACACTGTTAGAAAACACTGGCACACAGTTAACACTTTGATCACCCCCTGATGTTTAACCCCTTCCCAGCCAGTGTCATTAGTACAGTGACAGCGCATATTTTTACCACTGATCACTGTATTAATGTCACTGGTTCCCAAAAAGTGTCAGTTAGTGTCCTGACCCTCCGCCGCAATATCGCAGTCCTGTTATATTGCCGCCATTACTAGTAAAAAATAAATAAATAAAAATATTCCATAGTTTGTAGATGCTCTAACGTTTGCACAAACCAATTATTATACACTTATTGGGATTTTTGTTACCAAAAATATGTAGCAGAATACATAATGGCCTAAATTGATGACTTTTTTTATTCTAATTGGATATATTTTACAGCACGTAAAAAATATAGTTTTATTTCTTTTTTTTTTTTTTCAAAATGTTTTCAAAAATTATCGTTTTTTTTTTTTGTTTATAGTGAAAAAACTAAACACCGCAATGGTGATCAAATACCACCAAAAGAAAGCTCTGTTTGTGGGAAAAAAAGGGCATCGATTTTGTTTGGGTACAGTGTCGCATGACTGCACAATTGTCAGTTAAAGTAATGCCCTGCCGTATCGCAAAAATGGCCTAGTCACGAACTGGGGTAAATCTTCCAGAGGTCAAGTGGATAATGGACATTCTAAGACATTAGTAGTGC
This sequence comes from Lithobates pipiens, assembly GCF_037356315.1. NCBI lineage: Eukaryota > Metazoa > Chordata > Amphibia > Anura > Ranidae > Lithobates > Lithobates pipiens. Next base: position 3,153,353 of record NW_027507685.1, on the reverse strand, counting down.
AATTCTTGTTTTGTCACCTTTTATACTATTTTGGAAAGCTCAGAAAAGAACAAACTAATATTACCATCACAAAATATCCTCTTGTGGGTATCTTCACTTGTTTGTGACTATACATTTTTGCAAAAAAAAAATATTGCAATGACCAAAAAAAAAAAAAACAACCGAAAAAAAAAAAACAACCAAAAAAAAACAACAACTTCTAAACCTATACTATTTCTTATCTCTGTCCTATATTCAAATGTTTTATCTTCAACTGAACCTATAGATGCTAGTGCCCATTTCACTATTACCCCCAATCCATAAATTAATTTGTAAATATAACGATATAAAAGTATATAGCACAGTGCTAACACCAATATTGCTTTTGCATCAGGAGCAATATGAGCTTATACTGTAACATACTGACCAAAAGTTTAATACATAAAAAATGTTGCTCCAGAAAAACTTGTGCAGAAATATCTGCACCAAGTACACCTCCGAACATAAGATAATATCTGATGAAAAGGACAAATCAGACTTGTTTTCTAGAAGTTTTCATATCAGGTGTTGATCCACAGCTTGCACTTCTCACCTACAGAACACGCATAGAAAAAGATTACAACTGACCAACCACTGCTGAGAAGAGTGTGGAGTGAGAAGTTTCCTACCTGACTACCCACTTATTCCTGTACCTAAGATAACTTACAATGCCCACAACACACGTTGCAAGCTTCAGGAAGACAACCACAGAATTACAACCAGGGCTCAAGTCCTGCGGGAACGCATTGGGAACGGAGTTCCTGTACTTTTTCCACAACAGGAACTCAGTTCCCGTTAGCTGCCATGTCCTGCGAGACTTTGAAGTATGGGGGGCTGTGTGGCAGGTGCTACTCCAGCAGCCTCCGACACAGCCCGCAATAGTAAGTGCCGCACACCTGACCATCCAGGCATTGCCAGTAGGGGTTCCCCATGACAGCTTCCTCTTCGATCTACCTGTCAATCAAGCTAGCTGACGGGTAGAACAGGTCCCTGCTGCTAAGACATTGTATTTAGTCAGACCTCTCGTGATGCGCTCCTCCCCGCCGGCCCCTCCTGATTTTCTGTCTCCTCATCCCCCCCCCAGTCTCCTGCATACTTGCTCTGTGTGTCCCGCTGAATCCCCCCCTCCTCTATCTTCAGTGCCATATGATGAGAGAACCCAGAGGAGGAGCACAGCTATTCTGCTCACAGGACATGCAAGGAGAGAGGTGAGCTGAGGGAGGAACATCAGTTTGGGGTGGTAAGCTGAGCACAATACCTGGCAGAGTTTAATGCCAGGAGGGAAGTTTATGTGGAAATATGTGAAGGGTTGGAATAGCAGCGAGTGTGTGTTGGAGCCCCTGAAGAGTTTGCAGCCCCCCCAAGCTAACATACATCTCCTAAGCAGGAACACATCACTATCTCCCCAAGCATTCTGTCCAGATAATGTGCAGTTCATTTATCACCTTTCCGTTTAACTCTTTGTTATCCAAACTCTGTTCAATGAAAAGTGTAAACTCACCACATATTCCCCAAAAAAGATCAGAACATGATGGTCACATTTGCATGGAAGCACAATTGAATGAATGCTGATTATTCAGAGAATTATCGTATTTATGTTTATTGCGGATTGTTTTTGTTTTTTATGTACTAACAGTTAAGCTTCATACACACAATAGGACAATTGGATGAAAAATACCACTTTTGAAGCGTTCGTGCATATGAGCGTATCATTTTTGTGGGTGGGGGAGTGGACCTTGGATGGGAGTTCCCACACTTTTTTCCCCAGGACTTAACCCCTGATTACAACCATGATGCCAAAATCTGTCAAGCATGGATGGCCACCAGCAGATATCATAAAGCCACAGAGATACAATGCTATCAGTCCAGAAATAGTGTGTTGCAGGCGAAGCAGATACATTTTGAGAAGAGACATAACTATAATAGTCATTCTGATTTATAATAAATTACAAAAGTTGCACCAAAAAAAACCTGTGCAGAAATCTCTGCACTGAATACTCCTCCAAGCACAAGATAATATCAGATAATTACATTCTAAACATTTGGCATAGGAATATTTTACATAATTATTTATTGCGGTCCATTCACAAGCTGGGCACAGGTACATGACAGTCTGGGCTCAGAGCAGGTAAAATGAATGATATTGGGCATCACTCGACTCAAAAAAAGAGTTTGAAGTGGAAAATTAGGTGGAAGTAATCACAATAATTGATAAAAAAACAGTGCAAAATATATAGAATGCATAAAACAAAAAATGATAACAGTGGCTAAACACTCCAGGCTAGGGCATAACTATAGGGGGGCGCAAAAGTTGCAATTGCGACCTAGCTTCATGCTGCAGGGGGCCTGTGCGGCTCCCCTGTCAAATGAATCTACATCTGGATAGGAGGGTTGGTGGGGTGGCATATCGAAGAACCGATCCTGCTCCTGCAGCCGCTGAAAGCCCTGCAGGAGCCAGGAGAAATTGGAGGAGATCGGTTCATCTACCTTTGCCCCGCCAGCCTGGTGCAAGCTGTATCCACAATTTTGAAAGAGGCAAGCAGTAATCCATACCTCTGACCGCCAGCTCCACCCCCCAGCCCAAATTCCAAGTCCTGCCTCCCCCCCCCGATTCCAGGTCCCGCTTAGAGGCAAGCATTCATCCATACCTTGGACCCCCAGCTCCGCCTCTTAGCCCCACCCCCGACTCTGGCTCTGACTCCTTCTTGCCTGAAGGCTGTTCCTGCTACATGGTATGAGAAATACTCCCTGTCCCAAGGCACACTCTGCCACAGCAGATTCCTGAATGAGAACACACAGTGCACTGCCCAGCGAGTTATAGTGTGTCCAGGTGTCCTACTGACTGTTACTCTGCTCCGCCTCCATACTGTCAACCACTACGCTCCTCCCATCACACTGCCCCCATATTGTTCTCCACTACCCTCCTCCCATCACACTGCCCCCATATTGTTCTCCACTACCCTCCTCCCATCACACTGCCCCCATACTGTCCTCCACTACCCCCCTCCCATCACCTTGCCCCCCATACTGCCCTCCACTGCCCCGTCACACTGCACCCCCTTACTATGCTCTGCTACCCCCTCCCATCACACTGCTCCCCCTTCTTGTCCTCCACTACCCCTCTCCCCTCACACTGAACCCCCATACTATCCTCCACTGCCCCCCATACTGTCCTCCACTGCCCGCCATCACACTGTCCCCCCATACTGCCCTCTCATGTCACACTTCCCCCCCATACTGCCCTCCCCTGCCCTCCTCCTCCGCTGCGCTACTGACCACATCCACTGCTGCTTTATGGACTGACACTAGTCACAGTCCCCACTGACACCACTGGTGGAACTATCAGAGTTGCAAAGGTCCCACCTGTGACTGGACCCTGGCGTTCCACCACCATTGCAGGGCCCATGACTGCAGGAAGGGGTCCGCTGCACAATATGTTTAAGGGATCCGCTGCAGGACTGTAAAGGGTCCTGGGAACAGTAGAAAGGTCTCTGGGCTCGGAGGGAAGGGCACAAGTTGGAGGTTGGGCCCTTCATGATTTCCTGCACCAGGGTCCTGAAGAGTCTAGTGAGTCTCCAGGCCAATTTACAACACCCCAGATTAATAAAGTTCAAAATTGTGCAGCGCTACTAGAAAAAGTTCATACAACATGGGCACGCAAGATCCCAAATAAAGTGAAGATGGACCTTTAAAAGGATGGACTCTGTGGCAAAATGTGTAACCTCCACCATAGATACTCTAAGCTCTTGTACACACGGTCGGACATTCCGATGGGAAATATCCGATCGGACCGTGTTGTCAGATAATCCGACCATGTGTGGGCTCCATCGGACTGTTTCCGTCGGAATATCCGACCGAGAAAGTTTTAGAGCTGGGCTATAAAATTTTCCGACAACATGATCTGATCAGACTTTGTCCGATCATTTGTAGAGAATTCCGATCGGACAAAGTGCCACGCATGCTCAGATCAAATTCCTAGACCAAAGCTATTGGCTACTAGCCTGAACGTAGTCCCCTCATAACGAAATAACGTCATCATGTTACGAACGATCGGATTTTTGTCCGACCGTGTGTATGCAACACCAGTTTCGGACAAAATTTGACAGATTTTGTTGTCGGAATGTCCGACCGTGTGTACAAGGGCTTAGCCATTCACCTCAACACCAGACGTACAACACGTACAAAGGGACTAGAAAAAGGAAGTTCAATAGCCAGTAGCCAATAGCTTCTGCCTCGTAGTTGAATCTGAGCATGCGTGATTTTTGGCGTGTCGGAACTGCATACACACGATCGGAATTACCGATAGAAAGTTTTTCCGTTGGGAAAATTGAGAACATGCTATCAATTTTATGGCTGGCGGAAATTCGGACAGCTAAATTCCGATGGAGCATACACACGGTCGCATTTTCCGATGAAAAGCTCTCATCTGTCTTTTTCTGGCCGGAATTCCGACCGTGTGTACGCGGCATTAGGAGAATATATAACCACACTGCGGGTTCACATTTTTTTTAGGTTAGTTATATTACATGGTCAGTTTGGATCTAAACAATGCTGGTGGATATTAAACAGATGTATCCCATAATACTATGTACTATGACTCGGTGATAATCGAACAGAGCCAAGAACATTTCCACTACAAATATTTTATTTGTAAATGTCAGGCTGAAATGTAGGGCAGTGTTGCTCTTTGGCAGGTCCATTTGCCATTAGTATTCTGTCCTATTTTCTGCATGGTGCATATGATCGGTGGATTTCAGGGTAGCACTGAGCTGACATTCCCTTAGCCAGGTGCAATCTATCATGATTAGCTGGCCTGGCCATGAAGAGCCCCGCTGCTGCAGTCAGCAGGTGGGGCTGCAGGTCAGAGCTGGCTGAGACAAACTCTGCAGTGCCAGCTGGCTTCACAAATCCTTCTTCTAAGATTTCCTTGTAAACGGTGCCACTGACTCTCAGTATCACTGCTGGCTAGAATTCCCCTTCCCTGCATACATTAAAGTAACTCATTCAGTGCTGATCACACTATCATATCTATTTTTTTTTCATAGTTACCATGATTGCAAGACAAAAAAAAGGAAAATGTCAATCAAATGTTGTGATCGTTGTAAAGCTCTGCTGATTTCCATCATCCAATTGTGTGCAAGCAAAAATGCTGTTTTTTTTTATCTTCCTTGCACCTGATTAAATAAGCTGGGGAAAATGAGTGCAAATGCACTTGCAAATACACAGTCTATACAGTACCTTGAAAAAGTATTCATAACCCTTGAAATTTCCCACATTTTGGCATGTTGCAACCAAAAAACGTAAATGTATTTTTTGGGATTTTATGTGATAGACCAATACAAAGTGGCACATAATTGTGAAGCGGAAGGCAAATGATAAATGGTTTTCATTTTTTTTTTTTTTATAAATATCTGCATTTATATTCAGCCCCCTTTACTCTGATACCTCTTAGGCCCCTTTCACACATGCGGACGGTATGTCTGTATTTCATCCATCCGTTTGCGGATGAAATACGGACATACATGCACCCCTATGGGATAGCGGGTGTCTGCGGATGAACATCCGCAGACACCCGCTATTGTCCGCCTCCGCTACTGTCCGATTCTGCAGACGGAGGAAAATCCTATTTTTCTATCCGTCTGCAGAGCGGATCGGTTGAACACAGACAGACGGTCTGTGTTCATCCGATACCCCATAGAGGAGAGCAGAGAGCTGACAGGGCGGTCCCTGCACAGTGTGCAGAGACCGCCCTGTCCGCCGCCGGCTCAGCAGGGACAATGGAGCGATCCCCGCTGAGCAAGCGGATCATCACGGGGGCGGATCATTACTGATCCGTCCCGTGTGAAAGGGGCCTTACTAAAATCTAGTGGAACCAATTGCCTTCAGAAATCACTTAATTAGTAAATAGAGTCCACCTGTGTGTAATTCAATCTCAGTCCATCATCTGAAAATAAAAAGAGTATGGCACAACTGCAAACCTACCAAGACATGGCCGTCCACCTAAACTGACAGGCCGGGCAAGGAGAGCATTAATCAGAGAAGTAGCCAAGAGGCCCATGGTAACTCTAGAGGAGCCGCAGAGATCCACAGCTCAGGTGGGAGAATCTGTCCACAGGACAACTATTAGCCCCTGTACACACTGTCGGAGATTTCGACAACCAAATCCGTCGGATTTTGTCCGTCGGATCTTGTCCGAAACTGTTGCATACACACGGTCGGACTAAGTTGTCGAAAAATCCGATCTTTCAGAACGTGATGACGTAATTTCGTTACGATGGGACTACATTCAGGCTAGTAGCCAATAGCTTTGATGTAGGAATTTGATCTGAGCATGCGTGGCACTTGGTCCGATCAAAATTCGCTACACATGATCGGAGTATGTCCGATCAAACCAGTTGGTCAGGAAATATTTCCAACAAGTTGGAAAATTGGGTCCGATGGATATTCAGATGGAATCAGTCCGATGCATACCACACACAGTCGGATTATCTGAAAACACGGTCCGATAGGACACATTCCGACAGATTCTCTGACAAGGGCTTAGTTGTGCTCTCCACAAATCTGGCCTTTATGGAAGAGTGGCAAGCAGAAAGCCATTGTTGAAAGAAAGCCATAAGAAGTCCCGTTTGCATTTTGTGAAAAGCCATGTGAGGACACAGAAAACATGTGGAAGAAGGTGTTCTGGTCAGATGAGACCAAAATTGGCCTAAAAGCAAAACACTGTGTGGCGGAAAACTAACACTGCACATCACCCTGAACAATCCATCCCCACGTGAAACATGGTGGTGACGGCATCATGTTGTGGAGATGCTTCTCTTCAGCAGAAACAGGGAAGCTGGTCTGAGTTGATGGGAAGATGGATGAAGCCAAATGCACAGCAATTCCTAGAAGAAAACCTGTTAGAGTCTGCAAAAGACTTGAGACTGGGGCGATAGTTCACTTTCCAGCAGGACAATGACCCTAAACATAAAGCCAGAGCTACAATGGAATGGTTTAGATCAAAGCATATGCATGTGTTAGAATGGCCCAGTCAAAGTCCAGACCTAAATCCAATTGAGAATCTGTGGCAAGACTTATAAAAATCAATATGTGGCTATGATGGCTCATTACCATAAATAAAGTGCTAAAAAAAAGTGTATATCCCATGTGCAAAATTTCATAAAAAAATTGCATAGTAAACGCTAAATAATCACATAGAATTCAACGTGCACAGAAAATTGAAAAAATTGCATAAAAAATAATAAGATCAAAGTGCTAATGCTGCCAAAATATATAGAAATAGAGTCCAACAAAACTGAATCCCTGAAGAAGTCAGGTGGCCGTGACGATATGCGTTGGATTGGATTAGATGGGCACCCGGAAATGACGTCAGGCCATGAGCTCGCTGATCGTTTTTTTTATATTTTTTTTACCTGTTTGTTATGTTCATGGAATTGGGAGGCTGTCCACTGCTACAGAGGTACACAGAGGCAATATAGCAGCTGGGTTGTGGAGGGAGCAGGAGCGGCCGGCTCAGGCTCTCAGTGACTCACTTAGAGGCTGGGCCAGGTACCAATCCTGGCATGTGGACGAGTCACATCCATTAGGCCACGATCTTTCCTGAGCTTGGACCGACTCTGTGACGTCAGCCGACAGCGAGCTTCAGGTCACATAAGTACAGAACGGACTAAACTCCTGTGATCCATGGGAGAACTGCAGCTAAGCGAGCTTTGGTTGTACTCCTCCTTTAAGCTTTGACAACAAAAAAAAATGTAAATTGGTTGGTTTCTTTGCAGAGCTGCACTAGATTTTGCACTCTCCAGGCATTAGTAAATCAACTCCAGTGCTTCTATCCCCCAGTATAGATTGAAATTGATGTCCTTCACATTTTTGTCTTTCACAAGGTTATTTAACATGGATCTTAAATGAGATTGATCAGAATTATACATCTTTTTCCATCGCAAAACATTTAACATCTCAGCGCCATGTTTAGCTGTCTACCTGGAGTCCATCGTTAACATTTTTATAATATACTGTATATGTAAGTATACATGCAACAATATAATTCAACTTTTCCTTATTATTAAGTGCTCATGCACACGGACGTTTTAAAAAACTGGCTGCAAAGCTAGCTCTGACACCTGGAAAAATCGGCGTTAAAAACGTGATTTTTACCGCGTTTTTGCATTGGTGTTTTTGCACGTTTTTTAGCGCTAGCGTTAAGTAGCGTTTTTTTAAAGAAACACATCTCTTGGCTATAGCACTCCCAAATTTCCCACAATGCCACAGAAAACAAAGAAAATATGTCGTGTTTTTCCGCAATTCGCGTTTTTACAGCTCTAGCTCCGGCGCCACGGAACACACTGGTCCTGGGTTTTTTTTACAGCTTAAAAACACCTATGCGATTTGCAGCTCAAAAACGCCTAGGTGGGCATGAAGCCATAGACTAACATAGACAGCCGTTTTTAAGCTGCAAAAAAAAATCAAAAAAGCGGCTGTAAAAACGTCCGTGTGCATGAGGCCTAAGGTAAAGTACTTTTTTTTTTTTATTAATGCAAAATGATAGGCTTTCGTTAAAGACTGTGAAATATGACAGCTCATTTGCTTTATTGAGTTTAGAAAAGAATTAGTCACCTATGCTGGGTAGAGTCTTAGGTATACTAACCTGGTCCAATGAGGTCATTCAAACCTTCAACTCAACGCACATAGGAACGCAGAATTCTGCCTTCGTGCTGCCATTATAGGAGTAATGAGCCCAGGCAGATTGAGCAGTCATGACAAATGATACGATCAGGCCATCAGAAACACGTTGGATTATTGCTTCAACTATTCAAGATGTACGGATTCCAGAGCACTGCTGCGAGGCAGCTTCGTCACACAGAGAAGCAAGCCGAGCTGTTAAATTAGGATTTATTGAGATTTGCAAAGAAGGAAAAAATAGATATTTATAGTACGAGAGAGACTGATGAAATTATTCATTTTTGATTTACAAAAGACAAGCAAATATTAACAGCTTACTTGCTTTATGCATATCTGTAGAAGACTGAAAAATCTGTAAGGTTACAATAGCTTTTTTATTCAGTAATATAATACAGCAATATAAGACCATCAGAGGTATTCTTTATCCCCTCCTAAGGCTACTGCGTTTGTCAAAGATTTCCGGTCACAGCTGGTAACATCTGCTCAGTCTGAACCTGTAGAGGGCGCTCTTTACCAACAATCTGTTCTTCCAAATATATATATATATATATATATATATATATATCAGTACTCTGCTCCTTCCATATACTATTCAGATACTGATACTAAGAAGCACAGAGTGTTTATGTATTGGAAATGTAAAAATCATTTGCTGCTGTGAAGAATACTTGCTGCAAATGACTGAGATTCATACATCACCAATAAGTATGATTGATCCAATATGCCTAATAGATTAAAGCACAGGAAAAATTTCCATTATTGGTTAAACGCTTTAAAGTGGTTGTAAAGCCTCAAGGCTTTTCACCTTAATGCATTCTAAAACCATCTGTGCTGCAGGTTCCCCCCAGAACACCCCCTCCCCCCTTTTCCCTACCTGAGCCCGATCTGATCCAGCGATGTGCACAAGCGCAGTGGCTCCAGTCGCTGTCTCTCTCCTCATTCAACAGATTGATAGCTCCCACTGCTGTCAATCAAATCCAGGGGGTGGGGGCCGAGTATCACTGTCTGTGTCAATAGACGCTAGCAGCGGGACTCAGGAGCGAGCCCACATGGGTGCCCCCCCACAGAAAGCCGCTTTCGTGGGGGGGGGGGGGCACCCAAGTGGGCTCGCTTCTGAGTCCCGCTGCTAGCGTCTATTGACACAGACAGTGATACTCGGCCCCACCCCCTGGATTTCTGTGGGGGCACCTGATGAAGGGGAGGGGCCTGGAGTGCCGGCGGAGGACCCCAGAAGTGGATTGAACTACTAACAAACAGACCTATATGTATGAAACTGATTTTCAGCTAGCGGATCTAACTGGAAGTTGATGTAGGGTGCAGAGATATTGTGTTCATGATTCATCACACTATAATTCAATATATCATATTCCTCTGCTGTGACTGTTGAGTTCTACAGACTACATGTCCCATGGTACTTTGCTCCTTGCAAGCAGTGATTCCTGTACTGAATTCCGCCTCCTGAAACTCCTCCTCTCAGCAACTCAGTGGTTCTGTGAAATGTGTTGTATAGCAGTTCCTACTCACAAAGCATATTGAATAAGTGTCACAGAACTCACTGAAGTAAAAGTATAGGTATTTTAATATAATACATTTACAAACTTCAAGATCATTCAGAATAATAAAAGTAACCTAGAAATAATTAAAATACACGCTTTAAAGGGGTAATAAAGTCTAAGCATTTTTTACGTTGGTGCATTCTAACCATTAAGGTAAAAAATGCCCCACTACCTGTCTCCCCTCCCCCATTCCTATACACTTACTTGCCACCTCTCACCAATCCAGGGCTGTCCCCGTCTTCCTGGTCTCACAGGAGACACAAGCAGCAGCAGGAGCAGCTCTGAGGAGTGTGGCTGAGCTCTGTATGAATCTACGGGCGTACACAGACCGATTTGGGAATGTGCCCACATAGGTGCCACCTCAGCACACAACTTGGAAGAAAGAGTAGAGAGCGTCGTGGGGTGGAGCGGAGATGGGTGAAGATAAGAGACTGCTCTGTGCAATACCATTGCACAGAGCAGGTAAATATAGAATATTTTTATATTATAAATAAAAAAATATCCTTTACAATTACAATAATCTGAGAACAACATTGGGAGCAGATTAATTTACTAATTCATTGGAACATGTATATATAATCACGTCCGATGCATATTTTCTGACTTTTTTGATTGAGTTTTTGTGTTTGTATTTCTAGTCTATTCATAAAGTGTACCGTAATACTCCTGAGGAAGCTCAACAGAGCGAAACATGTCGAGTGGTATATCTTGTAATGACAAATTATCTGTGTGTTACTGTATGTTGTAATATACTGGATGTGGTAGACAACACAAACAATTTTTAACTAAAATTGTAAATATTGTTTTTATTGTTTATGAATAAAAATGTATATTGTTTATGTTATATGCTCCTTTTGATTTAATCCACTATAAATTACTCAGCACCTGTAAAGTCCCGGGTTTTATGGACCCCACTGTTCCCCTTTTCTGTTTGTTGTGTTAGTTAGTTGTATTATCTTCCTGTTAGAGCAGAAGCATCAGCTTGGTCAAGATTACATAAAAAAAAGAAAAAGAAAAAAAAAGACAAGCTATAGGCATTGTTAATGTAAAATTCCCCCCTCTGACAGAGTCAAATTGCCCACCTGTAGGAGGAAATTGGACAGCTTCTGAGGGAGCTTCACATGGTGACATCAAGCTGACACCTCTGATCTGATAGGGAGAGAATACAACTGAATAACCACACACATACAAATCCTTGAGGGGTTGGTCTGCACTATTTTACCAATTTAAGAGTGAATTTTAACAGATGTTTTATTATGTAATATAGAGATTATGTAGTTATTATGTGATATAGAGAAATTCACACAAACCACGGAATACATCTAAAAATGTTGCTTTGATTTTTTTTTTTGAAAAAATATTTTTTGAGAAATAAATTGCTATAACGAAACCTCGCCCAATAGCATTCTATTATACCATCATTTTGACCTTTTTTATACTACATTCGATAGTGTTTTTAACCACTACAATACAGGGCACTTTCGCCCCCTTCCTTCCCAGCCCAATTTTCAGATTTCAGCGCTCTCGCAATTTCAATGACAATTGCGCGGTCATGCTACACTGTACCCAAATGAAATTGTTATCATTTTGTTTGCACAAATAGAGCTTTATTTTGGTGTTATTTATTAACGACTCCGTTTTTTATTTTTTTTGCGATATAAGCGAAAAAAAGCGGAAATTTGGAAAAAAAATATATTTTCTTCTTTCTATTTTAAAAGAAATCCAGTAAAATCGAATTTTGTCATAAATTTAAGCCAAAATGTATTCTGCTACATGTCTTTGGTAAAAAAAAATTCAGTTAAGTGTATAATAATTGGTTTGTGTGATCACGGACATATGTACACAGATAATCATTGGGACATGTGATTTTAGTGGGACATATGTGGGGGACATGTGTTTTTATTATTTGGGGACATGTGTTTTTATTATTTGGGGATGTGTTTTTATTTTTGGGGACATGTGTTTTTATTATTTGGTGACGTGTTTTTAAAATTTTTTGGGGACGTGTTTTTATTATTTGGGGATGTGTTTTTATTATTTGGGGACGTGTTTTTATTATTTGGTGACGTGTTTTTATTATTGGGCACGTGTTTTTGAAATTTTTTGGGGACGTGTTTTTATTATTGGGGACATGTGTTTTTATTATTTGGGCACGTGTTTTTATTATTGGGGACGTGTGTTTTTATTATTGGGGACGTGTGTTTTTATTATTGGGGACGTGTGTTTTTATTATTTGGGGACGTGTTTTTATTATTGGGGACGTGTGTTTTTATTATTTGGGGACGTGTTTTTATTATTGGGGACGTGTGTTTTTATTATTGGGGACGTGTGTTTTTATTATTGGGGACGTGTTTTTATTATTTGGTGACGTGTTTTTATTATTGGGGACGTGTGTTTTTATTATTTGGGGACGTGTTTTTATTATTGGGGACGTGTTTTTATTATTTGGGGACGTGTTTTTATTATTGGGGACGTGTTTTTATTATTTGGGGACGTGTTTTTATTATTTGGTGACGTGTTTTTATTATTGGGGACGTGTGTTTTTATTATTTGGGGACGTGTTTTTATTATTGGGGACGTGTTTTTATTATTTGGGGACGTGTTTTTATTATTGGGGACATGTTTTTATTATTTGGGGACGTGTGTTTTGGGGACATATGTGGGGACATTGTGTTTATACTGTGTGGTGATTTGTGTTTTCACTAGACTGGTGATCAGTGAGTAAAAAGCTGTAAAAACAGCTCATACTCACTGATCACCAGCCGGCTGCAGCGATCTGCTCTCCTCTCCTCAGCGACGACTTACGTGTGAGGAGAGGAAAGCCGATTGCCTAGCAACCGGCTGTTTGTTTACATTGTTTGATTGGACACGGCCGTCATGTGATCAGGAGGGCCAATCACAGAGCCCTCCTGCCGATCCGAGATGCGCCGTTTCTGGGTGACATGGGCGCATCGGGATTGCGCCGCTGCGTGGGCACGTGTGCGCACGATCCCCCTACTTCTGATGGACGTTCAGGAACATCCACTCAGAAGTAGAGAGCTCCCACAATACGGCCGTATATGTACATTCGCCGGGTGGGAAGTAGTTAATTAAGTTCTTTCCTTTTCTTGCACCCTTGTCTATTCATTCTTTTATGTGTTATTTTATTTAACAAAAGAATCAGCTTACCTGTCCTACATTTACCAACTTCCACGAGATCCACTCTGTACGACTCTTTCTCTACATTTACATCTTACTCCCTTGAACGCACAGAAATATGCTCGGCTTTGAGTACTGCATTTGGAATGAATGTTGTTTGGTAAATATTAATCATGCTTGAAAGACTGGAACAAGCAATGTACATTGTTAATTCCATGTAGATTTCTGCAATAAAGCCAATTTCAGCCTGTTGGTAATAAGGTGTAATAATAATATATCAGAAGGAAAAATCAGCTCACAGAAAATGCTGTCTATTTGTAATTTCAGAGATGCGTCTAACACAGGGGTAGTGCAGGGAGGGAGTTTCTTGCTGAAGCTTGAGCACTAGTACAACATTCCTTCCGCATCCACTCATTTGAGGTAAGTAGCCAATGAACAAATAATGGACCATTATTTTCCAAAAGGCATGCGATTCCCACCCACACCAATGTAAGGTGCATGCTACTTACAGTGCCTTGAAAAAGTATTCACACCCCTTGACATTGTCCACATTTTGTAATTTTTGGAACCAAAAACTTAAATATATTTTATTGGGATTTTATGTGATGGACCAACACAAAGTGGCTCATCATTGTGAAGTGGAAGGAAAATGATAAATTGTTTTAATTTTTTTTTTTTTACAAATAAATATCTGAAAAGCGTGGCATGCATTTGTATTCAGCCCCCTTTACTCTCATACCCCCAACTAAAATCTAGTGGAACCAATTGGCTTCAGAAGTCCTGATTAGTAGATGGAGTCCACCCGTGTGTAATTTCAGCTCTATATAAATACAGCTGTTCTGTGAAGACCTCAGAGGTTTGCTAGAGAAAAATATCCCAAGCTTTGATCATCTCACTGTTCAATCCATCATCTGAAAATGGAAAGGGTATGGCACAATAGCAAACCTACCAAGACACAGGGGCGGATTGACCATTCAGGCACTTGGGCACTGCTCGAGGGCCCCATGCCACTAAGGGGCCCCATCAGGGTTGCCAGCCTCAATAAAACCAGGGACAGTATGTAAAAATATGTGTTTTTTTAAAAATCCCAAGATTATAGCTGCCCCGCCTCTCCAGTATCTTTTCAGTGTGTGTATGTGTATTCTGTGTGTGTATATTGTATGTCTGTGTGTGTATACTATATGTGTGTGTATACTGTGTGGCCTCATAATCTATTGCCTGGGGGCCCCATAATCTCCTATTGCCTGGGGGCCCCATAATCTTCTCCTATTGCCCAGGGGCCCCATGAGTTGTCAGTCCGTCCCTGCCAAGACATGGCCATCCTGCTAAACTGACAGGCTGGGCAAGGAGAGCATTGATCAGAGAAGCAGCCAAGAGACTCATGGTCACTCTGGAGGAGCTGCAGAGATCCACAGCTCAGGTGGGAGAATCTGTCCACAGGAAAACTATTAATTGTGCACTCCACAAATCTGCCCTTTATGGAGGAGTGGCAAAAAGAAAACCATTGTTGAAAGAAAGCCATAAGAAGTCCATGCCATTTCTTTGAAGTCATGTGGGGGACACAGCAAACATGTGGAAGTAGGCCCTCTGGTCAGATGATGCCAACATGTAACCTTTTAGGCTAAAAGAAAAATGCTATGTGTGGTGGAAAACTAACACTGAACATCCATCACCCTGAACACACCATCCCCACCGTGAAACATGGTGGTGGGCAAGGAGAGCATTGATCAGAGAAGCAGCCAAGAGACCCATGGTCACTCTGGAGGAGCTGCAGAGATCCACAGCTCAGGTGGGAGAATCTGTCCACAGGAAAACTATTAGTTGTGCACTCCACAAATCTGGCCTTTATGGAGGAGTGGCAAAAAGAAAACCATTGTTGAAAGAAAGCCATAAGAAGTCCAGTTTGCCATTTCTTTGAAGTCATGTGGGGGACACAGCAAACATGTGGAAGTAGGCCCTCTGGTCAGAGGATGCCAAAATGTAAACTTTTAGGCTAAAAGAAAAATGCTATGTGTGGTGGAAAACTAACACTGAACATCACCCTGAACACACCATCCCCACCGTGAAACATGGTGGTGGCAGCATTATGTTGTAGGGATGCTTTTCTTCAGCACGGACAGGGAAGCTGGTCAGAGTTGATGGAAAGATGGATGGAGCCAAATACCTGCATAAGACTTGGGCGGAGGTTCACCTTCCAGCAGGATAATGACCCTACACATACAGCCAGAGCTAAAATGGCATGGTTTAGATCAAAGCATATGCATGTGTTAGAATGGATCAGTCAAAGTCTAGCCCTACATCCAATTGAGAATCTGTGGAAAGACTTGAAAATTGCTGTTCACAGACACTCTCCATCCAATCTGACAGAGCTAGAGTCTGCAAAAGACTTGAGACTGGAGCGAAGGTTCACCTTCCAGCAGGACAACGACCCTAAACATACAGCCAGAGCTACAATGGAATGGTTTAGATCAAAGCATATTCATGTGTTAGAATGGCCCAGTCAAAGTCCAGACCTAAATCCAATTGAGAATCTGTGGCAAGACTTGAATATTTCTGTTCACAGAAGCTCTCCAGCCAATCTGATAGAGCTTGAGCTATTTTGCAAAGAAGAATGGGCAAAAATGTGACTCTCTAGATGTGCAAAGCTGGTAGAGACATCCCCAAATAGACTTGCAGCTGTAATTGCAGCAAATAGGTGGTTCTATAAAGTATTGACTCAGGGGGGGCTGAATGCAAATGCACGCCACACATTTTTATTTGTAAAAAAAATTGAAAAACATTTATAATTTCCTTCCACTTCACAATTATGTACCACTTTGTGTTGGTCTATCACATAAAATCCCAATAAAACACATTTACGTTTTTGGTTGTAACATGACAAAATGTGGAAAATTTCAAGGGGTATGAATACTTTTTCAAGGCACTGTACGTGGGCATAGTACGTTCCTATAGCGGAACTAAATTGCATCTAAGCACTACACCGAAAACACTACTTAATTCATTTTTAATATTCAGTGCAGACTTTATTTATTATTTATTTACTTTTGAAAAACAGCCCCCTAGCATTTCTCTCCCTGGCCATTTTCAGTAAGGACATGATTCATGTAGCATTTATTTATTTTTTATTTATTTTATTACAGGTACTTATATAGCACCGAAAATTACGCAGCTCTTTACATATACCGTATATTGCACATTCACATCTGCCCCTGCCCTTAAAGGGCTTACAATCTAAGATCCCTAACTCACATTCACACATACATATACTAGGGCCAATTTATACAGAAACCAATTAACCTACCAGCATGTCTTTGGAGTGTAGGGAGGAAACCGGAGTACACGGAGGGAACCCACCCAGGCACTGGGTGAACTCCAGGCAGGTAGTGTGGTGGTTGGGATTTCTGGAATCTCTTTGCCTTTAGCTCCGGCATGCAAGCAGGAGGGTTTACATAGCTGAGGAAGTCCCTTCTTCCCTTCTCCAGATAAAAGAAAAAAAATGCCCATGAAGACTCTTAGGATGTATCATTTTGGCCTAGGCCAGAAACCAGGAAGCACTTGAAGACATGTAAAAAAGTTTAAAATAAGTAAATATAATATACCTTCCTATCTATTTACTAAGGCTAGCAACTTAAAGTGATTGTGAAGGCTTCTTTTTTGTTTGTTTGTTTTTAAATAACAAACATGTTATACTTACCTCTTCTGTGCAGTTGGTTTTGCACAGAGCAGCCTTGATCCTCCTCTTCTCGGGTCCCTCTTTGCTTTTCCTAGTCCCTCTCTCCTTTGAGTGCCCCTCAGCCAGCAGCTTGCTCCAGGGGTTACCCAAGCCGAGTCAGAGCTCTGTGTATCCATTCAGACATGGAGCCCTGACCTGGCCCCACCCCCTCTATCCCCTGATTGGCAGACTGATTTTGACTGTCAGCCACGGGAGCCAATAGCGGCGCTGCTCTGTCTCAGCCAATTAGGAGGAGTGTACTGGATAACTAAGGGGATCTTTGACTTTGCTGGAGAGAGAAATAGCTCCGATAAGTAATTGGGGGATGCTGGGGAGGCTGCTACACACATAAAATGCATTAAGATAAAAAACCCTCTGCCTTTACAACTCCTTTAAGGATTACAAAAAGTCAATGTTGATTGACACAGTAAAGTTCCGCTTTGACATTGGTGTCAGTGAAACATTTTCATAGAAAAAAATGTAGCTCTTTGATAATATTCTATTTGCATAAAAGAATATGTAAGGGAAGAGTTTCATTTTTTATAAAAGTATCTTTGTCTTGAGATTTATATGTTTCTGTGGGATTGTCACCACTGGCACTAAAGCAAACTTAAAGAGGAAGTAAACCCTGATGAGTTTACTTCCTCTTTGATTCCCTGCAAAGGTAAAGCATAATGGACTACTATGCATCGGATAGTAGTCCATTATGTGTCACTTACCTGACACAGGAGCCAGCGAAGTCACCGCTGTCCCCTGTAGTCTGGAGCATCCATCTTCTCGGTGGGTCTCGCTGCTCCGCCACTGTCATTCGACGATGCCGCGATGACGTCACTCCCGCGCATGCGCACAGGAGCCGCCACTCGAGGCATATCGCCGTTGACAGCGGTGCCTGTGTTTTGGCAAATATCTCCTAAACTGTGTAGGTTTAGGAGATATTTCTTGGACCTACAGGTAAGCCTTAATCTAGGCTTACATGTAGGTCAAAGTGGTTTGTAAGGGTTTACAACCACTTTAACCGTAGAAATCTTAGAAAATACCTGATTGGGTTTGGTTGGAGGCACAAACTAGTACCCCACATTCCATGAACTTCCTCTTATGGCTCCCCTCAAAGGAACGTGGGGCCATGTTGAGTCCCTCCTTATCACACTCTCTACACCTTTGGGACACGGCACATAGTGTGGGTCATGCCAGCTTTCTAGAATGTATTTTCTCCTACGACACACTCTGCGACCCTTGTAAGCTTATGTACAAGGTAGTGCATTCAATGGAGAAAAACAACAAAAGATAAGCATACAGTGATGAAAAGAAAGGAAAAAAAAGTGGAAAAACAAGGCAAATAAAAAGTAAAGAGAAGTAGTGCACCCTCTACTGTCAGAACATGGGTTTTGGCCCCCCTCAACAGAAGCCCGAAAGATATTTTATCCGGGGATCCCAGATTTTTTCAAAGAAGGCCAATCTGTCATGTAGAATTGCTGATAAATGTTCATTTACCATGATCCATGTCAGCTTGGCTTTCAAAAGATCAAACTGGACCGTGGGAGATTTTGAGGATCTTGCAATTGAGATTCTGGCTGTTGTGAAAATAAACTATATAAACTGCCTCACATTCCTGGTTGCCCCTCCACTGATCTCCCCAGTAGAGCCTGTTGTGGAGCTTTATTTAGATTGACCTGGCTAAGGGAATATATGAAATTGTACATATGGATCCAGAACCGCTTGGCTTTCGAACAAGTCCACCATGTATATAATATTATTCCCTCCTGACCACAGCCTCTGAAGCACAATGAGAAGGCTCCTGGGACACACAACGCCAATCGCACTGGCACCATATGCCACCTTAGGAAGACCTTATAGTTTGCCTCAATCAATGATGTATTTATGTATAATCTGGAATTGTACTGAGCCAGTTTGCCTCGTTCCTCCGCTGCCATCATCTCTCCCAGGTCCTGTTCCCATTTCTCCCTGTATGGCAATTTGGAAGAACCTGAGTGCGATATAGTATATATTTTATATATGTGCCCAGTGTGTTTATCATAAGTCCTCCATTAAATACTCCATTGAGGTGGAAGTGGTCAGGTCACCTGTGCGATTTAGGGCTGCCAAATAATGTGGCACTTGAGAGTATCTAAACACTTCTGATGCTTTAAGCTGGTACCGTCCCATCAGAAATAGTTTGGACAGTATACCCCTGTGGTCGCATAGGTCTGCAATGCATAGAAAACCCTTATTAGTTCAATAATGGGGCCAAAGGAGTGTGAGGGGATTTGAAAGCATGTTTATTTGCCTGCCTGTCCCATAGGCTGAGATTGAATGATATTGTTGTGCAAAGAATAGTTGGTCTATATTTGGCTTTCTGCCACATCAAGTGGCTAATCAGCTTAGTGGGAAGGATAAGTGACTCCAATTTCATCCACAGTGGTTGGGCAAGCCGGGATTTGATGATTTTCATATGAATGCCAATGGGAGGACCATAGAGCCTCTCCCCCTTCGAGTGCAAGGCACCGGGAATAATACCTGACATTATTGCTCACACACCTCTCAATGTAACTGAGTTAATATTTGGTTTATAGTTTACTATAATGCTCTTTCACAGTTATGTCTTTATCTTTTGTAATAGGGTGATCACACTTATTGAACTTTACACCCTTGGTAAGTTGTTGCTCTGATTGGTAGGGCCAACTTGTCAAGTTTGGATCTTTTGGTTTGTATGTATCTTGACTATGACAATCGAGCCCCTCACCATATTTGAGGATGCATCTATCTTTTTATATTTGCTTGATAATGTTTGTATCATTGCTTTTTGTTAAATCTCTTGAATATAAATTGAATAAATTAAATCTATTGAAAGAGATATCTTAGAAAATAGTATTTTACTTAAAGAGTAGTTGATGCTTGGAACAGATTGTGCTTGCTCAGTATATACTCTAACTATATTATTTTAATTTTCTTTTATTATAAGCAGGCATTCAGTATTGAAGGCCTATCTTCCCTAATTATAATCACAACATTGTCACAGCGCAAGCAAAAAATGGCTGGAGCCACCCCTATTCTAGCATATTCAGTCTTAATCAACATGACTGAATAGGTCAAGTCTTTACTGGAAACTTCAGACTTTTAATTTGAACTTCTAAGAAATGATGATGCTTTGAACACCTTCAGGATTACTGCAGTTTACTTTGCAGCTTTGGGCACAAGGCAAGAAATTTTGCATTTATCTGAATGCTTCATTATAGAGGCAATTATAAAGCACACAGTATTACATAAATGTAATGCTGAATAATTTATGCTTGTAAAGCTTGGTTGAAATTTTTAGCCATTCATTAATATGTCTAACTTATTTAGATAGCAAACACTGAGAAACATTAAATTATTCTGCAGTATACATGATGGGTCCATACTGGGCAGGTGGAAGAATTTTTGTGTACACAGGCGAAGGTGCATTTTGGTGCACCCCCTCCCACCACCCCCTTCCCATCCAGTAGACAGCAGCTCTGTGTGAAGGATGGGACTCTATAAGGGGGAACTCTGATGAAAGGGGCACTAGGCACAATGATTTAAAGAGGAAGTAAACTCCACTGGTGTTTTGTACCTATAGGTACTGTAAATATCTCTTAAACTTGCACCGCTTAGCAGATATTTACTGTATACTGCCCCAATTACATCATTGGCACATGTGCTCCTGAAAAAACAGTCGTAGGTGCCCTTTCTTCAGGGCCCATGCCCTGACCGGCAGCTCACGTGTGCATGGGCGGGAGTGACTTCATAGCAGCTCCAGCCCAATCACAGTGTCGGAGCCTGTGAAACCAGAAGTAACTCCGGGAAAGATGTCAGCCATGTCAGCTGTGTGCGGGCGCCGCTGCACGGCTTAGTTCTAAGGTAAGTATTACATAATGCAAGTGTTAAGGGGTTATTCC
Source organism: Lithobates pipiens (assembly GCF_037356315.1). Classification (NCBI taxonomy): domain Eukaryota; kingdom Metazoa; phylum Chordata; class Amphibia; order Anura; family Ranidae; genus Lithobates; species Lithobates pipiens. Next base: position 3,132,336 of record NW_027507685.1, on the reverse strand, counting down.
TGCGCCTAATCAGGAAAGGGAACAACGATCTAATTTTTGTACCGCTGCATACACTGGAAATGGGGTACTTGAACCCCTTTTACAGGATGAAAAAATATAGAAAGTAGTGTTGCGCAGTACTGGATAGGTAGATATTATCCTGAAAATTTACTACTTTATGCGATTTCTTAGTCACTATCAAATTCTTTTTACATAATCCTGGTTTTTAGTGACTTTTGTATGTATATTGGTTTTTATTTTATGGTGTAGTAGATATCTCTATAGTTTGATTCACCGTTCAGCACTGGCACTTTTTTATGTGATTTTTTGTTAATCGCATTAAGAATCACTATTTTATTTCGCTGATTATTTATGTACTATGTTATTCACATTGTGACGTAGAAGATACTCACACAGATTTATTCACACTTTAGCATCATTTTTTCATTTTATTTTGCCAATTCTGGCCTCCTATATATCACCCTTTTTAGTCTGGGCGACAGCACACCTATTCTTTTAATTACTGTGATGCGGACAGAATTTATTAAATTTTCAGGATAATATCTACCTATCCAGTACTGCGCAACACTACTTTCTATATTATTACATAATGCACTAGTATGCAATGCATATTAGCTCATTATGCCTTTGTACTGCAGGTTTTTTTTTTGGAGCTTTACAACTTCTTTAAGGGGGGGACACTGACATCTCTCATGTAAGGGGGCTCTGGTGGCAGAGCCCCTCCTACATCAGAGTTTCTCTTTACACTAGAGTTTGCAGAGTTCCCCCTTATATCAGTGTCCTCCTCCCTTAGCTTGGGATTCTCAGTCACACTTCCCTTTTGGATCATTGTCCATTCAATACATGTCGGCAGTAGGGCACTGTGGGCACGGTTTAGGTCATTGTGGACAGGCTGTAGGGCACTGCAGGCTGGCTTAGGCTCAGGCGGACTGTTGGTCCTTTCTCCCCCTCTGATCTTTTTCAAGCTACTAGAAACAAGTGCCAAACACAATGTCATCATGCGCACCTTCCCGTAGCCGTCCCGATGCCCGAGTTAGGCCAAGCTCAACTGCCTAATAATCTGCTGGCTCCGGCAGGGCTGGATTAACGTAGGGGCTATTGGAGCTGCAGCTCCAGGCCCCTAACTTAATATAGGCCCAGCCACCCAAAACGGACATGGAAAGCAATGGGCCAACGGGAAAAGATCTCCCCTGACAGGCCCTGCATTCCACGTGCACCGCCTGGGCAGGGTGGTGGAATTGATAATGGGCACTGCATGAGCAGTCCTAACAGAAGCCTGGGGCACCCCAATGCAGGGCATGCAAATGTTCGGAACAATTCAAATTAGAATAGGACTGATTCGAATTCGGTGTGAAGAATAGCTGGTTGTTAAGGAGCCAGTTCAGAAGCCGGCTGCCGTGTCCTTAACAACTGATGGTTTATCAGCTGCCAGCGGGCTTCCACACTAAGAGCTAAAATGTAAACAACAGGCAATAGAAAATTCTGAAAGAAAAAAAAAAAGTGTGGGCCCTCCTCAATCCATACCAGGCCCTTTAGGTCTGCTATGGATTTTAAGGGGAACCACACACCAAAATGTATTTTTATTTTTTTAATGATGTGGGCCCCCCATCCATACCAGACTCTTATCTGAGCACGCAGCCTGGCAGGCCAGGAAAGGGGGGGTGTGAGTGAGCATCCCCCCTCCTGAACCATACCAGGCCACATGCCCTCAACATGTGGGGGTGCTTTGTGGCCCCCCCTACCCCAAAGCACCCTGTCCCCATGTTTGATGGGGACAAGAGCCTCTTTCCAACAACCCTGGGCCGTGGTTGTGGGGGTTTGCGGGCAGACGGCTTATCGGAATCTGGAAGCCCCCACAGCTCTGCTGTACTGGGTTTGTAAAAGTCTGCTAACAGTTGAAATGCGGTTACTTATCTTGCATGTAAAAAATTTATTTCTTGTTCAATATTTATATTAAGTCTCAAAGGAAATAATACAGACTTTTTATAACAAACCATAAAAGGAGAATAATGTACAAATGCCAGTAGAGTTGCAAATGTTTGAGACATTAAGAACATTTGTCAGCAAAGGTACGATATTGCATATGGGTCAACCGTACTGAGGGTAAGCAGGAAGCAGATAAAATACATTAGAACATATTAGATTCAGTATCAGAAAGCCTATGAGACTGCTCATATGGCTCTTGTAATTAAGGATGGAGAAGTGTAGCATTAAATGGGGAAGGGAGAATAGAGCTAGGAGAAGTTAGAAGTAGGAGAGAAACTAAGGATTTAGCCCTTGTACACACGGTCGGAGATTCCGACAACCAAATCCGTCGTAGTAATTCCGACGGATTAATTCCGGAAGAGGTTCGGAAGTGATGTTGCATACACACGGTCGGACTAAGTTGTCGGAAAATCCGATTGTACATAACATGATGACGTTATTTCGTTACGACGGGACTACGTTCAGGCTAGTAGCCAATAGCTTTGGTCTAGGAATTTGATCTGAGCATGCGTGGCACTTTGTCCATCGGAGTAGGCTACACATGATCGGAGTATGTCCGATCGGAGCATTTTGTCTGAAAATTTTACCGGCAAGTTGGAAAAATTGATCCGACGGATATTCCGACGGAAACAGTCCGATGCAGACCACACACAGTTGGAATATCCGTCAAAACGGTCCGATAGGAAACATTCCGATAGAATCTCCGACCGTGTGTACAAGGGCTAAGGAAAACAGGGAATTAAAAGTGGGAAGGGAGAGGGAGGGATCGGCTGTATATATTATTGGATGCCCTAAGTGGCCTTTATGATTCAAGAAACCATGATCACAGGATGTGGGTAGGAATGCAAAAAAAATTAAAAAATTTCAAGATGTATTCATGAATACAAAGTTGAATTATTTTGTCTTCCATATCTAAGTTCAGATCAGAATTCTAGGGCAACAGATGGACAGATCAGACAAACACAGCAGAATGAGTTCTGCCTACTATTGCTTGAACTACAATCTCCTGGGGCCAACCATGATCTCTCATCCTGCCGTGATGGCACTCAAAGGCTCCATATGGGTAGTAAAGGGAACATTTCCATTATTATGGATAAAAATGATTGACTAGCAAAATATCTGCATTTAATATCGCTTCTGGCCCTCATAATAGCTTATGTGTTTTTGGTTATCTACCACTTAGCCCTTTTGTCATGAGCAACCCTCAAATCTGTTGAATTACTTGCATTTATCCTGTTGTGATATATAGCAACCATTTAACTACGGCTTCTGGTAGGTATTCATTTAGCAATGCTAAATGCAGATAATCATAGGAAATGCAGCTGTATGATGACCCAAATTGATAAGCGTTTTCCAAGTGATTTTTTTCAAGACCTAGTTGTCCAACAGCTGGATATAATGTCTGAATCTGTTAGTGTATACTCACAGTTATAGAATAATACAATCTGTTTTAATGTTTTAAATGTGTTAAAAATTTGTACAAATAACTTCAAAGTTTGTATTTTTATTCTTTCTGGTACTTTTTTTTGTACTGAGACAAGATGCAATTAGGGAAACGGCACAAGTATAAGAGTTGAAGGTTCAAGGGCTAAGCTGTTCTACTTTGTCATGTTCTTTTTTTAGTTTAGCCCTGGCAACAGGGTTAAAGTTAGCTTAAAATTGGGAAATGAACAGGCACAGAGAAAATTAAAAAAATATATAGTTGAGACACGTACTATAGTCAAAAGCTGTCATAATATGTCAATGTGGTCCCCGCCACTCTATAATAATACAGTAAAGCCTCGGCAATTACTGTAGAAAGCAAGCCATGATCAGTAGAGTATGGCAAGATAAACTGATGTGAAACTTTATACAGATATGTATTTATGAATATTATATTGCACTCTAGGTTCCATTTTATACTAGCCATAAATTATCCAAATTTTGGTTGTGTTTTTTCAGTGCCTCTTGCAAAAAAAAAAAGTCGTTACTGGGGAGCAAATCACTGAACAAAAAATCTTTTTTTTTTTTTTTTTGGATCAACCAAAGAACTGTCTACCTGTTTGTAAACTCTATATGTATTAGGCCCCATTCACACCTTAGCGTTTTGTAGCTGGAAGCTTTGAGCTCCAAAACGCTGGAGGTGAAAACATCAATTATTCTCTATGGAGTTGCTTCACATCTCCATTACAAGTCACCTGAAACCAAACGCCTGAAGCCCAAAAAAGTCCTGGAGATTTTTATGATTATTATTATTATTATTATTATACAGGATTTATGTAGCACAGTGCTTTACAATATTAGGGAGCTCATATCGGTCAGATTGGTGCTTTTAAGTGTTTTTTTGTTTTTATAGAAATGTATACATTTTAGTGCATTTTGTCGCACGTTTTTGAGCATTTGTTTTTCTCAAATGTAATACTTAAATGAAAATAAATAGTAATATACATAAATAAATAATAAGATAAACAGTAAAAATAAATAAAAATACCTTAACCCCCAACCCTTAACCCTAATATTAACCACTACCCCTAATCCTAAATCCTAACCCTAATATTAACCCCTAACCCTAACTCCTAACCTAACAAAATAAATAAATAATAAGTAAATAAATAAATTAACACTTTGCAAAAAAAAAAAAGTAAAAATAAATACATATTATATAAATAATAAATTAAAGTCGATTAAAAGCTGAAAAAGCTGAAAAACAAAACAACAAATGATGAAGCAGATATGTTTCTCTATTGGCTAATTAAAAAAACGCCATAGCTCAAAAACACTTTAAAAAGTTTTTGAGCTTTGGCGTTTTTTAATGAGCACATACAAACGCTTGAAAAAACTTTCAACACGCGACACTCAGATGTGAATGCAGCCTGCGGCTACTTTCACACTGAGGCGCTTTGCATGCACTACAGTGCTAAAAACAGCGCCTGCGTTGGGCCTGTAAACAGCCTCTCCTGTGTCTCCAGTGTAAAAGCCTCCTAAAGCGCCCCTTCCCATTGAAAACAATGGGGCAGCGCCGCTAAACCGCTGCAGCGGCGCTATGGCGGCAGTTTTAAACCTTTTTCGGGTACTAACAGGGGTTAAAACCGCCCACTAGCAACCAAATAGCGCAGCTAAAACGATGGTAAAGTTGGCAAGATTGTATCTTTGTCTCTGTATGGTGCTTGTTTGTAGATGTAGAAGATATTGGACCGTCATAGAATCGGAAAAAAGATATGCCAACGCATGGCTAACAAAATGGTGGAAATCAGAAGCCTAAAGCCGCGTACACACGGGCGGACTGTATGGCCTACTTAGTCCGTCATACAATCCGATGGACAGTCCGTCCTACTTTCGAATGAACGGACTTGACCACACACGGATAGCCAAACAGTCTGACGAAAGCTTGCGCGATGACGTGTACAGCACGTACGACGGGACTAGAAATAGGAAGTCCAATACACAGCAATGCAACCTTCCGCCGTGTAAATCCTTTCTGAGCATGCGCCATTCTTAGTCCGTCGAACTAGCCTACTGACGAGCGGATTGTCCGCTGAAACCAAAGTATGACGGACAGAATTACGGAAATTCCGAAATACGTAGTACGCCAGACTGCACGCTGAAAAAGTCAGATGAAGCCCACACACAAGCGGACTGTCCGTTGAAATGTGTTTCGACGGACTAAGTAGGCCATACAGTCCGCCCGTGTGTACGCGGCCTTAGATCTACAGTGTGATAAAAAAAAACATAGGATTTTTGTGTACTAAGCCAATATTTTTGGCTTAGGGGTTCCCTAAAGTGGTCAATATTGCTCCCCAAGGGTTAATGAGACTATCAAAAAGGATTATAAAATGACTGGAGGTCAATAGGTAGAAATAGTTAGGCTTTTCTTTCACTTTAATTATGTTGTTTTCTTCTTTTTTTTTTTTTTACGCTGATTAAGAAAAAGTTACTCTTTAGGCTTGGTTCACACTAGTGCAAATTGGATGCGGGTTTTCCGCCTCAATGTTAAAGTAAGACAGATCTCTGCAAAAATAGTGCAGCGCTCCTAACTCCAAATAAAATAGATCACAAAATGCAATATTCAAAGCAAATGAGATTCTCCACAACCATGCAAAAATAACATCATTTCTAACGCACAAAACAAATGTGCACAACACATGTCATAAACTACAACGCATATTTGAGAACTATCATACATACATACATACGTAAAAAACAAATGTCCCCTTAAATCTACTCATAAATGACATGACAGATATCACAAGAAACTAAAACCCCAACATATAAAAGAGTCCATCAATGTGTTATAACATCTTCACTGTGACTTTAAATCTTCAGGACAAAGTGAACAGTCCAGATTTCAGCACTCCAGTGACTTTAACCGCTTCAGCCCCGAAAGATTTTACCCCCTTCCTGACCAGAGCACTTTTTGCAATTCGGCAACTGCGTCGCTTTAACTGACAATTGCGCGGTCGTGCGACGTGGCTCCCAAACAAAATTGACGTCCTCTTTTTCCCACAAATAGAGCTTTCTTTTGGTGGTATTTGATCACCCCTGCGGTTTTTATTTTTTGCGCTATAAACAAAAAAAGAGCAACAATTTTGAAAAAAAAAAACTCATTATTTTTTTACATTTTGCTATAATAAATATCCCCCAAAAATATATATAAAAAAACATTTTTTTTCCTCAGTTTAGGCCGATACGTATTCTTCTACATATTTTTGGTATAAAAAAAAATCGCAATAAGTGTTTATTGATTGGTTTGCGCAAAAGTTTGGGGATTTTCTTATATATTTTATAATTTACCATGAAAATTTCCATGGGGGTGAATACCTTTTAAACATATTGTAATTGTGTATGCAACAAAGAAAAAGTCAACACTTGCTACACTAACAGCATTAACAAGTGTAGAAATCTGTTTCCATTATGACTGGGATTGTCCCAAAAGGGAATAAGCACTGCTCCTAGAGTATAAAAGTCACTTTATTAAACACAAGTAAAAGCACCTACAGGATGATGGTAAAAATCTGCTTATTGTAGACTGGCAGGAGACATGGAGGGGCAATTTCTCAAGGCCAGCGGTGAGGTTGAATCTACAATGCATTATGGGCCCTTTCCAGGGACGGACTGACAACTCATGGGGCCCCCCAGGCAATAGGAGATTAAGGGGCCCCCGTGCAATAGGAGATTATGGGCCCCCCGGGCAATAGAAGATTATGGGGCCCCCGTGCAATAGGAGATTATGGGCCCCCCGGGCAATAGAAGATTATGGGGCCCCCAGGCAATAGGAGATTATGGGGACCCCAGGCAATAGATCATGGGGCTACACAGTATACACACACATACAGTATACACACAATATACACACAGTATACACACACAAAATACATATACACACAGTGAAAAGGTACTGGAGAGGCGGGGCAGCTATAATCTTGGGATTTAAAAAAAAACAGATTTACTGTCCCTGGTTTTGTTGAGGCTGGCAACCCTGATGGGGCCCCTTAGTGGCATGGGGCCCTCGAGCAGTGCCCGAGTGTCCGAATGGTCAGTCCGCCCCTGGCCCTTTCACACAAAAAAAACACTATGGCTCACAGGAAGCATAACCGATCATGAGTCTCCTGGCTTGTCAATCAAATGATGCAATTAATCAAATGTACAGTAAGCGGTTCAGACCAGGAGTAACCCACTGTAGCTGTAATTGGTATGTAATTACGTCATCGTTTGCTGAAATAGGACTACAACTGGAAAGTTACTAGACTGGTGGATGGCGGGATAAGTGGCACAGTGGCCACCGGTCCAAAATAATGAATGTGTGGAGAAATGAGGCCTGAAAATATGCAAATATTCTTTAGCTTTCTCAGTAACAGTTTACATATGAATGCAAGCAAGAACACATTCGTTCAAGGTAAAAAATAACCTTTATCCCTTTCATGCCTAAGACTATTTCTGACATTTGTTGCTTAGTTAAAAATCTGTATTTTTTGCTAGAAAATTACTTAGAACCCCCAAACATTATATATAAATTTTTAGCAGAGAATCTAGAGAATAAAATGGCGATTGTTACAATATTTTATGTCACACTGTATTTGCGTAGCGGTCTTTCAAACACAATTTTTTGGGGAAAAAAGTCACTTTCATTAATAAAAAAATAAAAAAAGAAACAGTAAAGTTAGCCCAATTTGTAAATAGATACCTAACATGTCAGGCTTTGAAATTATGCACACTCATGGAATGGTGACAAACTACGGTACCTAAAAATCTCCATAGGTGACGCTTTTTAAAAAATTATGGTTACCAGGTTAGAGTTACAGAGGAGGTCTAGTGCTGGAATGATTGTTTTTGCTCTGGGGATCGCGACAATACCTCACATGTGTGATTTGAATCCCATTTACATATGCGGGCATGACTTACATGTGTTTTCTTTGCTGTGTGAGCTCGCAGTGACGGAATCGCCTTAAAAATTTTTTTTCTTTTTCTAATAAATTTTTTCTTTAAAAAAATATTTTTTTTGATCACTTTTATTTTATTGCTGTCACAAGGAATGTAAACATTCCTTGTGACAGTAATAGGTGGTGACAGGTACTCTTTATGGAGGAATCGGGGGTCTCAAAGACCCCAAATCCCTCCTTTGCACTCCAAAGTATTCAGATCGCCAAAAACAACAAGTCTGAATACTGTTATTTTATTTTTAACCCCCCCCCCCCTGTTTTGTCAGATTAGGCGCCCGTCAGAATTTGTAACGAAAGTGACATTCCGTCGCTGCCATCTTGCTACACCCTGCACTCCTCCACAGTAAGGATACACTGAGAAGGGGGCAAGCGGACATCTAGTTATACCCACTGGAGTTGTATTTAACACTTATTTTTAACAGTAAACTGAGCTTATAAGGTGAAATACAGTATTTAGAAATCCGTCTGACTGTTTACATGTTGAATTATAAAATCAGCAGTGTTCTGTCAGATTTGCAAACCTGTGACATCAGCAGGTTTGTCACTGCTTTTTAAATTGAACATCTAAACAGTCTGTCGGATTTCTAAATCCTGTATTTCCCTTTATAAGCCTAATCTGACGAAACACCGCTATTAGCAGCCGAGAAAACCACCTCCCTCCAGCCGCCTTCCGCCATCACTTTCTATGTTTACACATTGGAGACTGGAACAAAAAACTTTTCCGGCTTCGTTCCAGTCTCACTCTAGCCGGCAGAAGTGCCGAATTGTGGCTTGGGTCTCCCGGTGGGACAGGAGACCCGGAAGAGCGGCAGAAGGCGGCTTCCCCTGAAAGCTAAGGCCACATATGTGCGTACGGTCTGCGCTAAGGGGTTATACACATTCCCTGAGTACAGCTTCAAAGCGGAACTTATTTCCTCATCATTAAAGTGGAGGTCCACCCTTAAATGGAGCTTCCGCTCATTGGAACCCTCCCCCCCTTCGGCGCCACAATTGGCACCTTTCAGGGGGGAGGGGGGTGCAGATACCTGTACAGTACAGGTATCTGCACCCACTTCCGGCGTAGATTCTGCAGAAGCTACGCCCCTTTCCGCAGAATCTACGCCCCTTTCCGAAGGTCCCCCGCTGCCTGCTGGGAAACACATGGATCCCAGAGACAGCGGGGACCATCCTTATTGCGCAGCGCGACTCGCGCATGTGCAGTAGGGAACCGGCAAATGAAGCCGCAAGGCTCCACTTCCTGATTCCCATACTCAAGATGGCGGCGGCAGCACCCGAGAGACGATCGAGAGATCGGCTTCTGGTGCCGACATCGCGGGCGCGCTGGGCGGGTAAGTGTCACTATTTTAAAAGTCAGCAGCTGCAGTATTTGTAGCTGCTGGCTTTTTTTTTTAAAAAATGGCGGACTCCCGCTTTAATGGTTTAAAAAAATCAGTAAGATTCTGGGAATGCTAACTGTCATACTTGGCTTGCTCAAACTGTTAAACCATCAAACGGCCGGAGTTATAACTGATCACATGTGTAGCACCATGGCAGTTGCAGATCAAACAGGGGCTGAGATGACAGCCTCCTTGGCTGAAAAGGATAGGAGGATTTATTTCCACTTTAAGCCCTTGTACACACGGTCGGACATTCCGACAACTAAATCCGTCGGATTTTGTTCCGAAACTTGTGTTGCATACACGCGGTCGGACAAAGTTGTCGGAAAATCCGATCATACATAACGTGATGACGTTATTTCATTACGATGGGACAACGTTCAGGCTAGTAGCCAATAGCTTTGGTCTAGGAATTTGATCTGAGCATGCGTGGCACTTTGTCCGATCAGAATTCTCTACACACAATCATGTTGTCAGAAAGTTTTATAGCCCAGCTCTAAAACTTTGTCCGTCGGATATTCTGACAGAAACAGTCCGATGGAGCCCACACACAGTCGGATTATCCGAAAAACACAGTCCGATCGGACATTTTCCGTCAGAATGTCCGACCGTGTGTACAAGGGCTAACAGTTGCCTTCAGGTCCATGATTTTTAACATATATGTTTATATTTCTCAGCATAATAATGCACTTTTTTTCATTTAAAAAGTCATCAGTATTGGTTTATATCTAATTTTCTTTTTAGTTCTTGTATGGTTAGTTGTAGTATACAATACGATAATATTAGACATTTCAAAATGTCTGCCATCCATATAAATTGAATCTGTACAGACATAAGCTGCTACTCTAGATGTACACTGTAGACTTTGTGTCAGTGCATGTATTAAAAGACAGCCTGTGGCCCCCATGGGAGTTAAGGTACATGAATACTTCCTTCTAAGACATCTGTCAAGGGTTGACAGAATGTCAAACTCTCAATCTGTCCACTGACCCCAGTAATATATGCAGTGTCTGGAGAGTGTGCGACTATCAACCCACAATAATACAAAGAGAAGGAAACAAGTGATATCGCTAGAGGTTAAAGGTTCTTGTGGTAAGAGAGAAGCAGATTTAAAATACTGTCTAAAGAAATACAAAAATTATCTGGGAAAGGGAGGGGGGGGGGGAGATCATGCTATATACATATTATATACTATATTGGAATAATTTATCACACTTATATAGCTGTATCTAATATACTTCTATATCGCCAGTATGAACAGCAGCTGAAATGTAGACAGCAAATACTGGGCTGAACTACACGATGACGCCCAAAACATTTAATAGACACAGGTATTGCTAAGATGAAAGTAGCTGGATTCTCAAGCATTGGTGCATTGGTTGCTGAAATAAATAAAAATAATGTCATGTCCAATAATTTTGGTGTCCAATATATTATTATTATTACTATTATTATTATACAAGATGTATATAGCACCAACAGTTTGCGCAGCGCTTTACAACATGGGGGCAGACAGTACACTTACAATACAAATCAATACAGGAGGGATCAGAGGGCCCTGACTGTTAGAGCTTACAATCTAGAAGGGAGGATCAAGTGGAAACAAAAGGCAATAACTGTGGGAGGTGAGCTAATGGAGAAAAAAAAAACTGTTGTTAGGTGTGGGTAGGGTAGGCTTCTCTGAAGAGAAGGGCTTTCAGGGATCGTCTAAGCCCTTGTACACACGGTCGGATATTCAGACGGAAAATGTCCGTCCGGACCGTGTTGTCAGATAATCCGACCGTGTATGGGCTCCATCGGACTGTTTCCGTCGGAATATCCGACGGACAAAGTTTGAGAGCTTGGCTATAAAATTTTCCCACAACATGATCCGATTGGTCTTTGTCCGATCGTTTGTAGAGAATCCCGATCGAACAAAGTGCCACGCATGCTCAAGTCAAATTCCAAGACCAAGGGTATTGGCTACTAGCCTGAACGTAGTCCCGTCGTAACTAAATAACATCATGACGTTCTGAACGATCGGATTTTCCGACAACTTTGTCCTACCGTGTGTATGCAACACCAGTTTCGGACAAAATCTGACGGATTTTGTTGTCGGAATGTCCGACCGTGTGTACAAGGGCTAATAGAGTAGGAGACAAGCAGACAGGTTGGGGTAGGGCATTCCATAGGATTGTAGAGGCTTTGGAAAAGTCTTGGAGGCGAGCATGGGAGGAGGTGAGGAGGGAGCTAGAGAGCAGGAGGTCTTGAGAGGAATGAAGAGAATGAGTAGGTTGGTATTTAGCTAAATCGTGGAAGGCTATGTACGTAGTTTTTAGCATTTTGAATTGAATTCTTTGGCCGAGCAGAAGCCAGTGGAGGGATTGACAGAGAGGGGTAGCAGAGACAGAACGACTGGTAAGGTGGATGAGTCTGGCAGCAGTGTTCATGATGGACTGAAGAGCTGATAGACTATGAATAGGTAAGCCAATGAGAAGGGAGTTGCAGTAGTCAAAGCGAGATGATGACCAGGGATTGAATTAAGAGCTTTTTTGTGTCATTAGTTAGAAAGGGGCATATTTTGGAGATGTTGCGGAGGTTGAGGCGGCAGGATTTGGACATTGATTGGACGTGGTGCTTAAAGGAGAGTCCAGGACCACACCTAGAACCTTGGCATGTGGGGATGGGCTTATAGTTCACATAGAGAGGCATTGGGGGTGCTTTGCAAAATGGGGAACATTGGATACACGAGGAAAAAAACTATAAACATCATGGAATAATAGTTTCACATGGGCCATAAGACTGTAAATGCAAAGATAGTCTGACCAATTCATACTCCTTTCCTTGTGAAAGCTTGTTCCCTATACGCTTCAGTGTACGAAACATGGTCATGTATATCACTTCACTCTCTGGAAAATATGAAATATGCTAATGTAGCTTTAATGGAATCTGATATGCTCAAATTATTTTAATAAATACATTATTAATGAAGAAACATAAAGAAATAGATTAGTTGGAATATCATGTACTGCCTCCCATTGATTTGCATATACAGAAAAGCTTGGTCTAATTGTAGGAAGCCCCATGCAGGTTCATTTCATAGCACATTTCATATTAACTACATATAATGAGAACCCTGGTTTATTTTTAAGTCTGAAAAAAGAATGGTTCGTTTTGCCTATAGCAACCCACGGAAAAATGAGAGGAAAAATTCTATTGTGTGCCAGGGGTAACAAGGTTAGTTCCTCCTAGAGGTAGATGAGGCCACTTTTGTGGCACAAAAGTCAAGGGGTGAATCAATCAGGCAATTTATCTAATGCTACAGTCATATGGAATGCTAGAGTTCTAAATACACAAATATGAATCAAATGAAACTAGAGGTTCTGCCGAAATGGTTAATGAAAGCTGAGCGTCCTCTGATTTTTTTTTTTTTTAGCTGCAGCGTTGGGAAAATGTCAGCGGTCACTTCATCACGATGAACCACTCATTACATAGAGAGAGGAGATACAGTGTTCAGCCATGTCCTGTTTGCTGCCATCACAAGCAATAAATCTTGGAGAAGCTAATTCACTTCACCACAGATAAATACAAAGATGTGTGTTAGATGCATCATATGTGATCCCTAAATCCTTTAGCTCATGGGGAAAATAGGTCTGCTCGAGAAGGGATATAAATTTGCCTCTGGGGAAAGGAAATAAATGAAGTAAAGGGGGGATGATGCTTTTATTTACTTTTTTATTTTTTATTTCGCTGACAGTAAAAGTGGCAAGTATATTACAATGAGCACCCCTTGATTTTGTTAATTAACCACTTGCTCACAGGGCACTTAAACCCCTTCTTGCCCAGGCCAATTTCCAACTTTGAATGACAATTGCTTGATCATGCAACGCTGTACCCAAATTAAATTTTTATCATTTTTTTCCCCACAAATAGAGCTTTCTTTTGGTGGTATTTAATGCTGTTTTTTTTATTTATTTTTTGCTAAAAAAATTAAAACATTTTTTTTTTTGAAAGAATAAATAAAGTTTTCATCGTTTGTTATAACATTTTGAAAACAGGTAACTTTTCACCTTCACTGATGTGCACTGATGAGGCTGCGCTGATGGGCACTAATAAGGCGGCACTCATTGGGACTGATAGGTGGCACTGGTGGGCACTGATTAGGTGGCACTGGTGGGAACTGATAGTTGGCACTGATAGGTGGCACTGGTAGATGACACTGGTGGGCACTGGCAGATGAAACTGATAGGCAGCACTGATGGGCAGGGCCATCTTAATAGAATTATGGGCTCCTGAACAAATGAATGCACTGGGGCCCCTACAAGCCTTCCCCAATTTACGTGCCTACTTTCAAGAATGAAAGTATAAATAGTTGATAGATTTGAATTGAGTTTTTTTTTTCAGCACTATGAACAAAAAAAGAGCGACTATTAAAAAAAACACATTATTTTTTACTTCTTCCTATAAAACACATCCAATAAAGAAATGTAAAACATCTATTTAGGCCAATATTCATTCTGCTACATATTTTTGGTTAAATTGTATATATATATATATATATATATATATATATATTATATTGACTGGTTTTATTTTTTTTTACTAGTAATGGCGATGATCAGTGACTTATAGTGAGACTGCAATAATGAGATGTATACAATGCGGCAGTGACCCGCACTGAATTCACAGATTTCCGGCATTGCTGCAGTGTGAATCAGTCCTAAGTGAATTCCCAACAAATTTTGTGCAGATTCTGTACCACTTCCAAATCACACCCTGTTCATGCGAACAGCTACAGGTGTGTATGTTAAGTTAACGATAACCTGAAATCGGTTTGCAAAATGCAGTGTCATTTGCAGAATGGGATCGCATGGGTGTTTGGTGCAGCCAAACAAAGGGTCGTGCACCATTTTGGAAAAAATTTGGTGTGATTAGGAGCCATAGAGATTGAATGGCTCAAATTGCACTGCTGAAGAATCGCATGTGATTTGAACAGGAATGTGGTGCGATTCTTGTTTAAACTCGCGTGCAGTTTGCCACACTGCATAATGTGAAGCTCAAAGCCACAAAGAATGATATTTGTCAAGTTAAGGGGGGCTATAGATATAAACAGAAAAAGTATTTCTTCTGCCCTCGTGCAGGCGGTATTAATGTAAAGTGTTAGTAATTTCGGATGATAGGTTATATAGGAAGACCATGCATGTCCTGCTGCCTAAACTGACCAGGGGTGATCCGAAGAAGGCCGAGTGAAAAAAGAGGAGGAAGGCGTGTGATCTAATACATGGATAAAAATGATATAATTTATTCTTAAACAAAGTAGAAGAGTACAAAGAAGTTACTACGTATTCATGGAAACTAGGTTACAAAATATTCATTCAAAATGGACAAGTGTGAATGAACCCTAACGGGAACTTGTCAATACAAAAATATGAACACTGACACTCCTAACAAACAATAGAAATATTCCCATCCCCGCTTCTGTGCCCTCCCTGCTCCCTTAAAAAGTCAAGACAGAAATATGGGAGATGCTGACTTTTCTCAGAAGGTGCATGCTTAGGAGATGTCTTGCTTATCTATGCTTTGCTACTGTTTGTCTTATTGAACTACCCGTAAAAACCAGTGTTCTGGCAAGCACTGCAGCTACACCATTACCTCCAAACCTTAGGAACCCCGGTGAACTTCGAATGTCAGCTGACAATGTTTGAATTGTACTGGGAGGACAGTAATCCCCTTCCCCGTCCCCTCTAAGATGTATGTGCTACTAATCCCCCTCCCCCCGAAGGATTTTTTTTATGCCTGGCCTTAGCAAATGGTAGAGGGTTCTTAATAGAACCCCCACATCTGCCCAACGTCAGAACGTCATATATCTTGCTTTGAAATCATCCATTTGCACACATATTCAGGAAACCAATTACAAATTATTAACACGCTGGGATAACATCCCATCGGTTCTGTGTAAATATTTTCCGAAGGTTTCGGAACGTTGTTGGAGATGCCATGAGGAACAGGGGACTGTGCTCCACATTTTTTGGACTTGTCCAAAGCTTAAACAGTATTGGTCGAAGGTGCAAAAGATTGCTCAAAAATTTACAGATTTCCCGATACCGGAGGATTCTGCCTTCTTCCTCCTCCACTGCTCACAAATCCCTCTTAAGACATACAAGAAATCAGTCCTTTGGCACATGATTACAGCTGCCAAAGCTTGTATTACCTTGTGCTGGAGAGACCCTTACCCCCTTCTATTGCCATGTGGCTTAAATAAGTCAGAAGCATTAATGCTCTAGATCGGGGATATGCAATTAGCGGACCTCCAGCTGTTGCAGAACTACAAGTTCCATGAGGCATTGCAAGACTCTGACAGCCACAAGCATGACACCCAGAGGCAGAGGCATGATGAGACTTGTAGTTTTGCAACAGCTGGAGGTCCGCTAATTGCATATCCCTGCTCTAGATGACCTAGTGCTTACCGCCCAAAACAGAAAAGAGCAGTATACCAAAACATGGTCATAGTGGAACATGTTTGTACATTCAGACGAGGGTAAGACACACTTGGAAAACGACTCTGGAGACGGAAGTCTTCCTGCCCTTCTTGCTAATGTACAGGCGCATCCCATCACCCTGGCTTCCCTTCCCACCCACCCCCCCTTTCTTTTTTACATCCACCCCCTTCCCCCCCCCTCTGAGCCCTTTCTTTTTGACACCTATAGGCATCCTTTAGCTTCTCTGTTACCTTATTTTCTTTTTTGAGAATTGGAGTATGCGTCCGAGTGAGCCCTGTCATATTTAATAGTTATCCCCTTGTTATTGGGAAAAAGATT
Source organism: Lithobates pipiens (assembly GCF_037356315.1). Taxonomy (NCBI): domain Eukaryota; kingdom Metazoa; phylum Chordata; class Amphibia; order Anura; family Ranidae; genus Lithobates; species Lithobates pipiens. Next base: position 3,115,761 of record NW_027507685.1, on the reverse strand, counting down.
GTATTTGTGTTTTCTTGAAGTCAGAATACTTTGCATTTTTGGTTTCTCGCAGTATACTACCATGCTACTTTGGATTGTCTTTATTTTATGTGAAATATTGTTTCTATTCTGTATTGTTCTGCTTAAAAGGATGCGCTATGCCTTGATATAAATAAAGAAAAAAAAAAGAGCAGTGTTAGCATTAAGTCTGGAAATTTTATCACTGCATGTTTTAATTTATTGTCATACTTTCTGTAATAGAAAGACACTTGCCCGATTTTGCTGCAAGTTGAGCAGTAGGCATTCCTATCTTTTGCCTTCCTGTGAGCCAAACTTGGGCAAAAAAAACTGAGAGATCCTGTAGGTCACTCCTGAGTACATAGCCATACATGTAGCTCTTGTTTTACCAAGGTAAGCAAGTTTGAGGGGGATAGGCACGCTTATTATACCTACCATACACAAACATAGATTTTTCTGCAGTAAATACAAGTATACCAAAAAACACTATAGAACATAATTTAAGTAAAACACAGTTATGTGTTTAAAAATAGAGCGTGCTGCACTAATAAGGCAGGAAGAACTTGACAATCAATTCTCTTTGTGTTAATGATAGCTGTTTATCATTAGAAGACAATGTGTGCAGTGATTATACAGTATAAAAGACTGGAGGAGTTACCTGCAGTTCTCTACTCATGTAGCTGTGTAAATTTACTCGTAGAACAAGCAGGTACTTTTTCTATATGTGTGTCAACACAGGCAATCTGGAACATTGTCACAAACAAATTTAAGATTTTACTCAAATGACAGTAATAAAATGAACATTGAATGGGTCTCAGGTGACAACATTATAGGGGATTACAATTGTAATTATTGTCATTACCCATGCACAGTATGTTAGTTAGGTAGCAAAGAAAGTAAGATTGATAAAGGCAATAATAACAAAGAAAGAGAGAGTGTAAAAGAGAGAATTGTGTAAAAGACAGAAGGGTGTTACAGAAAAGGAAAAAGCCTAATGTACTAGTCAGAAAAGGGTATGGGAAAGAGAAAGAACGGAAAAGTAGTATAGTAAAGTGGAAGGGAGTAGAAGGGGAAACTACCGGGGTAAGTGAGGGAAGCTTGAAAGGGAGTCACAAAACAGAATTTTTGCTCTATCTCCAGCCTTCATTGAACATGGATTAGGATGGGAAAGCTTAGGAACACTGCAGAACTAAAACACCAGGACTGACATTGGATTCAATGGATAACTATTTTCCATTGGGCAGGTGCAAGATAAAAGGTTTAAGTAGCCTCTACACAGAAGAGGAAAATGATGCCGCGTACACACGAGCGAATTGTCCGGCGTACTTAGTCCGGCAAACAATCCGGCGGATAGTCCGGCGGACTTTCTACCGAACGGACTTGGCCACACACGGACACACAGAAAGTCCGGCGTTTGCTAGCGCGATGACGTACAGCACGTACGACGGGACTAGAAAAAGGAAGTTCAATAGCCAGTAGCCAATAGCTTCCTTTTTCGTACTTGATTCTGAGCATGCGTCATTCTTAGTCTGCCGGACTAGCATACTGACGAACGTATTTTCCGCTGAAACCCAAGTCCGGCGGAAAAATTGGAGTGCAAAACTACTTTCTAAGTCCGCCGGACTTTACGCTGGAAAAGTCAGCTGAAGCCCACACACGATCGAATTGTCCCGACTAAGTACGTCGGACAATTCTCTCGTGTGTACGCGGCATAAGGGTGCATATAGATGGAACATGGCACTTGCAACAGTGGACAGGTTCCTCTCAACCATGCTAAACTGAATGTAAATATCTAGTAGGACCACCGAACAGACAGGGGCATTTTTTTCTTGTAGTGCACTTTTACTGAACATGTCTTGTATGCTTGGTACTTTTTGGCATGCATTGTGAGCTCTCCCTTCCTGTTTAGGGGCTGCTGAAAAACATTTACAAAGTATGCCTTAACCCCCTTTAGTAAAGTCAAAATTGCCTAGCAGTCCTGTGTTAGTCCAAGTTTTGTATGGTTTGATTTGTTCAGTCAGTTTGTCCATTTAGCTGAGGATGGTTCAAAGAGGACATTGATGACTGAATATGTAAACTATTATAAGTATTATATTGTTATAAGTATCTGCTGCAACTTCAGAGGCAGTAGGGGCATCTTTTATCAACATGAATTGGACATCCTTGTCAGACAATCAACGACTGGAAAATTATAATGCTGTCCCCAGATGCTGGAATGCGCACAATAACATCTGAGGATTTCATGCTCCAAGCTTGAACTGTAATTAGAAAAGGTCTGAGTAAACTCTAGGCTCTTGCCCTTTACCAGGGACAGTCAGAACAGGAGTTAAAATTGTTCTTACAACTCTGAATTACTGTATACTAGGCACACCTCAATAGGCATTAGACCTGCTTGACAGTCTTACCTATACCAAAATGTTCCTACTTGAGTGATTATGAAATTTGTTGAAACATGAACCCAATTGAGGCAACTGTTAGTAAGCAGCAAGCCTTCTTGATTTTATGCAGAACAAGGGAATTCAATATTTTTAGTAAATATAAACTGTTAAATACCTTTTCTCATCAGCAGATTTTTGGGACTTCTGTTAGTGTCCAGCGAAGCACTGGTTAAAGCTTTTAGTAGGAGTTTTCTGACTGTGCCATGAGACTGCAAGACCCCTGCCCCTCTGTCTGCACGTTGTTGCTTGGTCCTTTGCTGGTCACATGCATCCTCCCAAGAAAACAAAAACCTCTGTAGCAAGACACACCTAACTGAGCATGTGCAGCCTGACTCCATAGACTCTGTGTTATCAGGAAATTATTAGGAGTCAGTGGAAGGAGGGGAAGATCAGAGAGGAAGACCGGATCAAACAGCCTTTTTACACAATGCGGAGGATTAACCCCCTAGGTTCCACAGTGAGTAAAACAAGCAGGTTTTACTGCATACACAGACCAATTTTACTGTTGTGGGTTTAGTAACACTTTATGTACAATCATCTGAATTACAATTATGTTAGCCTAAAATGCTAGGTCATGTGGAAGTCGAAACATGTAAAAAGAGAGTACATAATGGTTGTTTTGCAGTCTTCTACTTTCATGAAATTATTATAGATCAGGATAGGGTGTGTTGCAAATTTGATTCAGAAGCTCAATTTCTTTCTACAGAAATCCACTTTTTTGAAAAGTAATGTACTGTGCTTATCTTTTTTAAATCATTGGTTGTTACCAGTTTAGTAAACCCACGGACCACAACCTGCAAATATCAGTACAATTCAAAACACTTTGTAGTAGTCTTTGGTAAAGACCATGCATTCCTTAGCCCTTGTACACACGGTCGGACATTCCGACAACAAAATCCGTTGGATTTTGTCCGACGGATTTTGTCCGAAACTGGCGTTACCGGTGGCATACACACGGTCGGACAAAGTTGACGGAAAATCCAATCATTTGTAACATGATGATGTTATTTAGTTACGACCAGACTACGTTCAGGCTAGTAGCCAATAGCTTTGGTCTAGGAATTTGATCTGAGCATGCGTGGCACTTTGTCTGATCGGAATTCTCTACAAACGATCAGACAAAGTCCGATCGGATCATGTTGTCAGAAAATTTTTATATCTAGCTCTCAAACTTTGTTGGTCGGACATTCCGGCGGAAAAAGTCAGATGAAGCCCACACATGGTCGGATTATCCGACAATACAGTTCCGATCGGACATTTTCCGTCGGAATGTCCGAAGGTGTGTACAAGGGCTTAGACTTTGTGCTTTGGAGCTGCCCATGCCCACAACTGGTGACAAAGAGGCCCCTCAAAACCGGTGGAGGGTTGTTGTCATGGCATAGCAGATCCCCCTGTGCCCAGTGTTAATAATTTCATATTAAAGTACTAGTGTTCCCAGCTTCTCAAGAACTCTTGTCTTTGAATGTGCTCTCTAATCAAATACCCAAGAAAGAGAGATATAGAGAAATAAAAGAAAAAGAAGATGGACTGACTAATAACTAACTAATCTTTAACCACTTCCATCAGCTCATTCCCCACAGTTACAACCTTTTTGTACCACCTGCCCCACCCTATTAGATTGTAAGCTCTTCTGAGCAGGGCCCTCTTAATCCTCTTGTATTTTATTGTATTATAACTGTGTTGTCTCCCTTTTATATTGTAAAGCGCTGCGTAAACTGTTGGTGCTATATAAATCCTGTATAATAATAATAATAATGGACTGAGGGAAGTTGACTGAGATAGTGCAGAAAAGACAGAATTAACCTAATGGAAGGAAAGCAAATAATTGTGATGTTGGGGAAAGAGAGAGAGAGAAAGAAAGGTGTTAGAAAAATAGGAGGAAAAATAGAAGGTAAGGGGGGAAAAAGGACCCAGAGATAGATTGATTGACAGAATAAAGTGAGGCAGTGAAAGAAAAGGAAAATGGCACCAGCAGAAAGAGTCTAGTGTCGAAAGAGGGAATGATTTGCTAAAAGCAAATAGGCCTTGCAAGGAATTTTTCCTTAGCATAGTAAATTCAGTGAAAATTCACTTTGCAAAGAATACCAAATCACATGTAAAAAAACCCCCCAAAAAACAGTTTGCTTGCATAGGATTGGATGATGGAAGTCTACAGAGCTGTACCTCGTTTACTAAGCTACTGGAAAATTCCATTGCAAAGTGAACTGCCTATTTAACTTTAGTAAATCAACCTCAATGTATTATTGTACCTATGTTTGTGTGTTTTTTTTTTTTGTTTTCTTTAAAATTGTCACTGCATTTGTAGAATTCTGTGTATGACATGATTATCTGAAAAGATCGCTAGAAAAAACAAACACTACAATATATTATACAGAAACTCTGAATATTATAACCTCTTTCTGTCACTCACACGAAAGGGATCAGGATCTTGCAATCAGAAAGGTATCTGACAGTCTCATCCCAGCATGTGTTTTCAATTATATTTAGATTACCACAGTGACTCTAATTGTTTTATTTTCCCTATGCTCAGTGTTATCAATTACCTTCACAGACCTTGCGAAAAGTGAATTGCTGCAGGTGGTCATGGGTAATATCACATGCAAATAAAACATCACTCATTGTCTGAGAGACATTCAAGATTTAGTTCACATTAAGCTACCCCTGAGAGAGCCATCGAGCGGCATATTGTGATGCCATGTCAATGCCCTGGCATGCATTAAAAGACAAGAAAACTGCGCCAAGAAATTAAAACGTTTCACATACACAAAAAAAAAAGACTGATTTCTATTTAGTGCTTAAAGTACACATGAACAATCACCTTGTAGAACAACCCATTCAGTTTAAAGTAGAAATGAAAGGCAAAAAATAGTGTGTACATATTAAAAAAAAAGCATTATAAAAACCCTTTTTTTCTCTTTTATTTTACAAGTGATCATATACCTCCAGGGCCGGTGCTATCACTAGGCAAACTAGGCAACCGCCTAGGGTGCATTGCTGCCTGGGGGCGCCCGGCAACTGGTTTCCATCCACGTCTGCTTGCTCTGCAGGCTGCAGTATGTAACTTACTCTCAGGCAGCTGCCCTATCCAACCGGTAGTGTAATTAGAGGCGCAGTGCAGCACTGGAACCATTGCTAGAGGAAGCAGAGCCAATGCTTCCTGTAAAGCGCCACCTCCTGTCACATGGGCAGGGCAAAGGGGGTGGGATCAGGAGTGGAGCCAATGGGGGCGACAAAATGAGGTTTCGCCTAGGCTGTCAAAAATCCTTGCACCAGTCCTGTATACCTCCTGTTCACAGCTGCATAAGGAGCTCAGAGAGCTAATGGAGGAGCACACTTGCCTTCCAAGTGAATGGCCATGCAGGGGGCATGTCAACACAAGTCTGATCAATGGACGAGAGCAGGCTAAGTTCCCAGTACAGCCAGAAGACTGACCACGCTGTGCTTAGCTCATCCGTTTTTAATAGGAAAGCAAAGTGACTGTCAGGAACACCAGGGATTTCACACAAAGGAAGCAATAAAACGAGAACAGGATACTTTTTCATACATGTAGATGGTACAGCAGGCACATATCAGGAATATGAAATGTTGGGATAATATATACTTTAAGGTAATTCCTTTTTATTAATGAAGCAGCAATATATGATATCTGACATTTATTTTTTCATATAAACCTCTTTATTTCAAAAGGTAATACTCTGTACTAATAATATATTAATTACATCCCAAATCTGTTTAAAGGCAACGCTGTATCCTGGCCTAGACCGGCAAGGCCCAGGCCTAGGGCAGCACTTTGCAGAGGAGCAGCACGGAAAGAGTCCCCGCCGGCTTGCGCTACACTGTTATGTTCTGTACACACGGTTGGACATTCCGACGACAAAATCCGTTGGATTTTTTGATGGATTTTGGCCCAAACTTGTCTTGCATACACACGGTCGCACAAAGTTGTCGGAAAATCCAATCGCTCAGAACGCGGTGACGTAAAACACGTACGACGGGACTATAAAGAGGGCAGTAGCCAATAGCTTTTGTCTCGTAATTTATTCTGAGCATGCGTGGCGCTTTGTCCGTCGGAATTGTCTACACACGATCGGAATTTAAACGATTGGATTTTGTTGTCGGAATATTTTAGATCCTGCTCTCAAACTTTGTGTGTCGGAAATTCAGACGGAAAAAGTCAGATGGAGCCCACACACAATCGTATTTTCCGACAACAAGATCCGGACACACATTTTCCATCGGAAAGTCCGACCGTGTGTACAGGGCATAAGTGTAGCACCAGTCTTATGGGGGGGACTTGACTGAGAGGCAAATTAGTCTAGCACCCCATAAAGCGGCTGCACTGCTTCCGGTATGTGGACGGCCAGTATTCCGCAACTTTGGGGGGGGGGGGGGCGCTTTGACTGTCCTATCCTGGACCACAAACCTTCCTCACTGTGCTATGTTTTCTGCTGTGCCATTGGCATGGTTATATCTTCTTAGCCCCCTGAATAAAGTAGAACTATAGGCAACACTTTTTTTTTTTCATTTTGGAGAGTTATAGCCCCCGTCAGTTTATTTTTTACCATCCCTGTCCTATTGCAGAGATTTCTCTTCACTTCCTGCCCCATAGCCACACAGAAAGTGAGAGGAAATCTATGCAAATGAAGGGAATCCATTGCCCCCCCAGGCCCTCAGAAATAGTGTCCCCACTCGAAAATTTTAAGGGCGGGTCTTAAACAGAAAGGAGTGTGGCCTTGACAGGAAGGGGTGGGTCATATTTAAATTAGGGGGTGCACAAATTAAGTCAGGCCTAGGGCAGCACAAAACCTAAATACACTACTGCTTAAAGGTACTTGCTCTGTTGATGCTGGAAAGAGAAGGGTAAGTTGATATCCTTTAAAGAAAGTGAAGTGTATGATGTTCAGAATACTTTATCCATATTATGTATTTGTCTGTTTATCTATGAAAAAAAAAAATATATATTCATATAGGACTTTACTGGTACCAGAGAGGAACGACCACACATAACTATAAAAATATATAAATGTTTATTACAAAATCCTAAAATTGTACATAAAACCATTGGAACAACAGATCCCAGACATCAACGCATTTCACATATACCAACCTCCTCAGGATATATGTGAAACATGTCGATCTCTGGGATCATATAACAAAGATAATGCAAACTTTACCTTTTTATTCACCATCTGAAAGTCATTTGATATGCCTATCATCACATATAAGACAGTTCTAATGGATTTATGAACAATTTTAGGATTTTGTAATAAACATTTATATATTTTTATAGTTCTGTGTGGTTGTTCCTCTCTGGTACCAGTAAGTTCTTATATGAATAGGTTTTTTTTTGTAGATGATAGTTAAGATGGGCATGGTACCATCATAATTAGCTGATTACCTCAGTTTTTGTGTTAACTTTTATTTAGAACATCTAATGTTAGCACCATACTAGCAGGCCAGATAAGAACAATTCAGTGGCAGTTTGCATGCCATGGCCAGTTGCCCAGCTGTGGGACTGGGAAGATGCCAAAATGTCTATCACTTCTGCAGATGGGACCAGCATCAGAGTATTCCAGGGAAGCAGTCTTAAACAGTCTCCTGACTGTACCTCTATAAAGAAGAAGTGCAGAATGTGTCAAGGTGGGAATCCGGGGAAGCATGAACAAAAACAATGAGGTTTGATGTTCCTTTCCTCTTCATCAAGACTGTAGGTCCCATTTGCAGGTTTTACCAGCTGTTTTACCAGCTTTCCAGCTCCGCCACTGGCAATGGCACGCAGGCTGCCATTGTACTGTTCCTATCTGATTTGATGTGGGCTGGCCAAGTAATCCATGCAACTGTTCTTTTTTGCTTTGCTGTTCTAGTTTTTGGATATCCTCGCTCTTTGAAGTCCCTGCCCCCATCAGGCTGAATATAACAGATTAGAATGTCTTGGATTGACAGAATAACTAGCTATAGTACTAAAAAACTGTTAAAAATCCTAACGCTTATATACTTGTATCTGGTGCTTTGATGCCATTTACATGGTGTTGTTTTTCTACCTAATGAATTTATGGAAAGTACATCAAGGCACTGACAGCATTTGGCTTACTCTAAGCAAAAAGCAAATAGTTTGTCAAATATATGTACTTACTTTCAAACCACATAGGTATTTGATATCAGCGGGGTCTGCATCAATCAATCAAAAAATGCCATCTTGTATATTTACTGGCAGGGCTATTGCTTTATATTTCAAAAGGACTCTCTTCATTTCCATCATACAACCAGGATGCAATAAAGACGGTGTCAGAACAAACATGACATCCACACACCCAAAGAGCATTTTGATCGTGTTTACTGAGAGTGGCTTTAAAATAATTCAAAGGGAGAAAAGTACACACACATTCCACAGCAGTTCCATCCCAGCAGTCAGCTTGTCACTCCTCCATTGTTCAGTGCACTCTGTTCTCAATAGGTAATCACTGCACACCTAGGACAAATTGATTATGATTCCAGGTCACAAACCTAAAAGGACTAGTGATGGCCGAACGGTTCGCCCGGCGGTCGTTTCGCGGCGAATTTCCGACATTCGCGGTCCGCACGTTCGAACGCCTTTTTCCGTCGTTCGCCGCGGCGGACTTACGTGTTTAATGTATACAAGAACTTTAACCTTTGGTGACACGTTTATCATGTGATACAGGACAGCCAATTGAGACATGACAGCACATGGACACTTGTACATTCCCCCTAACCTATAAATACACCCGATCCGGTGGCCATTTTACATTCTTTCTTCTGTTAAGATAGGGACAGGTTCCTGTGTGGAGTAGGGAGAGATAAACCACTAGCTATTTGGTACACAAAAGTTCTTTTCAGGACTGGTATAGGTGTTAGGTGTTGATAGGTTTGCTGTGCTGCTGATTCTTGCAGCAGCCTGAGTGTCTTTTGTTAGTTTAGAGAAAGGGAAAGGACGGTGTATGCTACAGGGACAGCCAGATTAGTCTTTCATCATCATCATCATCATCATCATCATTAGCTGTTACTATCAAGGTCCACAAAAGAGCTGTTCCAGTAACCACTAATCGTTCTCTTTTTTTGCCAATTTGTATAGGGACAGGAAGGAAGCAGTGTTGTCAGGCAGTGAGGGTAATTTTAAAGACTTGCTGTTATTATTAGTTCCACAAAGGTTCTTTTCAGGACTGGTATCAGTGGTACAGTAATAGGCTTGTACATGTATAATATTCTTTCTTCCAAATATAGAAAGGATATTATACTTGACTGCTGCCCTTCTGCTGCAGTCTGCTAAACATTCACAACTCACTTGTTCCACAAAAGTTCTTATAAGGACTGGTAACTTGGTATAGGGTGCTACGGTACATAGGCTTGAGTGCGGTACAGTCTGCTGTTCTGTAAGGACCGCTATCGGTCCACAATAGATAGGGTTGACGTGCACCACTGCTGACCGCTGCCCTATACTGCAGCAGTCCTTCAGCGGTATAGGGACTGACGTACAGTCTGCTAATCACTAACACACAACCTGCTTGTTCCACAAAAGTTCTTATAAGGACTGGTAACTTGGTATAGGGTGCTACGGTACATAGGCTTGAGTGCGGTACAGTCTGCTGTTCTGTAAGGACCGCTATCGGTCCACAATAGATAGGGTTGACGTGCACCACTGCTGACCGCTGCCCTATACTGCAGCAGTCCTTCAGCGGTATAGGGACTGACGTACAGTCTGCTAAAAACTAATACACAACCTGCTTGGTCCACAAAAGTTCTTATAAGGACTGGTAACTTGGTATAGGGTGCTACGGTACATAGGCTTGAGTGCGGTACAGTCTGCTGTTCTGTAAGGACCGCTATCGGTCCACAATAGATAGGGTTGACGTGCACCACTGCTGACCGCTCACCTATACTGCAGCAGTCCTTCAGCGGTATAGGGACTGACGTACAGTCTGCTAAACACTAATACACAACCTGCTTGTTCCACAAAAGTTCTTATAAGGACTGGTAACTTGGTATAGGGTGCTACGGTACATAGGCTTGAGTGCGGTACAGTCTGCTGTTCTGTAAGGACCGCTATCGGTCCACAATAGATAGGGTTGACGTGCACCACTGCTGACCGCTGCCCTATACTGCAGCAGTCCTTCAGCGGTATAGGGACTGACGTACAGTCTGCTAAACACTAATACACAACCTGCTTGGTCCACAAAAGTTCTTATAAGGACTGGTAACTTGGTATAGGGTGCTACGGTACATAGGCTTGAGTGCGGTACAGTCTGCTGTTCTGTAAGGACCGCTATCGGTCCACAATAGATAGGGTTGACGTGCACCACTGCTGACCGCTCACCTATACTGCAGCAGTCCTTCAGCGGTATAGGGACTGACGTACAGTCTGCTAATCACTAACACACAACCTGCTTGTTCCACAAAAGTTCTTATAAGGACTGGTAACTTGGTATAGGGTGCTACGGTACATAGGCTTGAGTGCGGTACAGTCTGCTGTTCTGTAAGGACCGCTATCGGTCCACAATAGATAGGGTTGACATGCACCACTGCTGACCGCTGCCCTATACTGCAGCAGTCCTTCAGCGGTATAGGGACTGACGTACAGTCTGCTAAACACTAATACACAACCTGCTTGGTCCACAAAAGTTCTTATAAGGACTGGTAACTTGGTATAGGGTGCTACGGTACATAGGCTTGAGTGCGGTACAGTCTGCTGTTCTGTAAGGACCGCTATCGGTCCACAATAGATAGGGTTGACGTGCACCACTGCTGACCGCTCACCTATACTGCAGCAGTCCTTCAGCGGTATAGGGACTGACGTACAGTCTGCTAATCACTAACACACAACCTGCTTGTTCCACAAAAGTTCTTATAAGGACTGGTAACTTGGTATAGGGTGCTACGGTACATAGGCTTGAGTGCGGTACAGTCTGCTGTTCTGTAAGGACCGCTATCGGTCCACAATAGATAGGGTTGACGTGCACCACTGCTGACCGCTCACCTATACTGCAGCAGTCCTTCAGCGGTATAGGGACTGACGTACAGTCTGCTAATCACTAACACACAACCTGCTTGTTCCACAAAAGTTCTTATAAGGACTGGTAACTTGGTATAGGGTGCTACGGTACATAGGCTTGAGTGCGGTACAGTCTGCTGTTCTGTAAGGACCGCTATCGGTCCACAATAGATAGGGTTGACGTGCACCACTGCTGACCGCTGCCCTATACTGCAGCAGTCCTTCAGCGGTATAGGGACTGACGTACAGTCTGCTAAACACTAATACACAACCTGCTTGGTCCACAAAAGTTCTTATAAGGACTGGTAACTTGGTATAGGGTGCTACGGTACATAGGCTTGAGTGCGGTACAGTCTGCTGTTCTGTAAGGACCGCTATCGGTCCACAATAGATAGGGTTGACGTGCACCACTGCTGACCGCTGCCCTATACTGCAGCAGTCCTTCAGCGGTATAGGGACTGACGTACAGTCTGCTAAACACTAATACACAACCTGCTTGGTCCACAAAAGTTCTTATAAGGACTGGTAACTTGGTATAGGGTGCTACGGTACATAGGCTTGAGTGCGGTACAGTCTGCTGTTCTGTAAGGACCGCTATAGGTCCACAATAGATAGGGTTGACGTGCACCACTGCTGACCGCTCACCTATACTGCAGCAGTCCTTCAGCGGTATAGGGACTAAGAGTTTTGTCACAGGGTCATTTAAAAAATGACATGCAGAGGAAGAGGCAGGCCCTTCCGCAGGGGTGGTAGGGGTAGGGCAGGAGCAACAGGCTTGAGCCAAAGTGGGAAGTTGCAGAAGGTGCGTTCAATTACTTTAAAGGATGCACCAGACTTGGTTGAGTGGCTCGCTCAGCCTTACTCTTCTGCACCCTCCTCATCCTCTCGATCTGCACCCTCTTCTTCACTCTCTGCTATGTGCACCCCCAAAGACACTACCACCAACAACACGACCACCACCACCACCACCACATACCTTCCGCTTGAGTCACTGGAATTATTTTCCGATCCATATCAAGAGGACATTTCTGATGCGCAGCCACTCTTGGTATTGGATCAGGAAGAGGAGGTAGCAACAAGCGCTACTCAGCAGTCTGACGCCAGTACCCAGATCAGCCCAAGGAGGAGGTTGGTCCCCGGTGTTGCTGCCTACTCCGAGATCTCTACTTATAGCGGTGGGGAAGGTGACGTTGATGATGACGTGTCTAGTGATGTCACGTGGGTGCCCACAAGAGAGGAAGAGGAGGGGAGTTCAGAGGGAGATATGGACCAGCAGATAGGGAGGAGAAGCAGCAATGACTTACATTGCACAGCAGGGACAAAGCAGACTGCAAATGTATCAGGAGCGAGTCATCGACCATGTACGGTCACATCTGGCGCTCCCAGGACACCGGCACATGGCTCCGCAGTGTGGGCTTTTTTTAACGTGTCCGCTGCTGACAATAGCGTTGCCATCTGCAATCTTTGCAGTCAACGCGTTAGTCGCGGTAAGCCCAATACTCACCTAGGGACGACCGCCTTAAGAAGGCACATGAGCAGCCATCACCGAGCCCAGTGGGAGCAACGGAACACACAAAGCCACACTGCAGGCTCTCACCGTCCAGCCTCGTCTTCTACTTCTCCTTCTCCTCTCTCCTCACAATTGTCCTCCACTCCACCTTCCATCACGCCAAGCTCACATTTTTCTGCAAAAAGGCAGGCTTCCGTGGGCCTAATGTTTGAGCGTAAAAAAATGATGATGCCGGATAACCCTCTTGCCCAACGGTTGGCGGCTGGCTTGTCAGAACTCATAGCCCGCCAACTACTGCCATATAAACTGGTGGACTCGGAGGCCTTTCGCAAATTTGTGGCCATTGGAACACCACAATGGAAGGTCCCAGGAAGGAAGTATTTCTCAGAGAAGGGCATCCCAGAGCTATATGGCCATGTTCAGCGGCAAGTGAATGTATCTCTGGCACACAGTGTCGGTGCCAAGATACATCTGACCACAGACACGTGGTCTAGCAAACACGGGCAGGGAAGGTATATCAGTTTTACTGCCCACTGGGTGAACCTTCTGACGGCCGTCAAGCATGTAACCCGTGGCACCCGTGTAGATTTGGTTTTACCGCCACGGATTGCATGCAGGCCTGACTCTTCTTCTCCTCCTCCTACTCCATCCTCCTCCCTCTCCTCCTCAGCTGCCTCCTCCTTTTCCGCTGCTAGCGTCTCTTCCACTGCACCGCCCAAGCTCCCCAGAACCTATTCCACATGCCAGGTGAGACGTTGCCATGCCGTGCTGCGTCTGTTGTGCCTGGAAGCAAAGAGCCACACTGGCCCGGCACTCCTTTCAGCTTTGCGTTCACAGGCAGATGAGTGGCTAACACCGCTCAATTTGACAGTTGGTAAAGTGGTGTGTGACAACGGTGCCAATCTGCTTAGCGCATTGAAACAGGGCAAAATCACGCACGTGCCGTGCATGGCACACGTCTTAAACTTGGTCGTGCAGCGATTCCTTGTCAAATACCCTGGGGTCCAGGACATCTTGCGGCAGGCAAGGAAAATCTCGGCCCATTTCAGAAGATCTTACACGGCCATGGCTCGCCTTGCTGACATTCAGCGGCGACACCATCTGCCGGTCAGACGTCTTATTTGCGATTGCCCGACGCGATGGAACTCAACCTTCTATATGCTTGATAGGCTGCTCCAGCAGAAACGTGCAGTTAACGTCTACCTGTATGAACTCTGCGAAAGAAACGGTTCTGGGGAGCTGGGTTTTTTTTCACCGCGCCAGTGGCTGCTCATGCGCGACACATGCAGACTTCTGCGGCCATTTGAGGAGATCACCAAACTGGTCAGTCGCAGCCATGGCGCCATCAGTGACATGGTACCTTATGCCTTCTTTCTGGAGCGTGCATTGCGTCGTGTCATTGATCAGGCTGTGGAGGAGCAGGAGCGGGAAGATGAGGAAGTCGCAATGCTGGATGAATTCCCAGGGGGGGCTACTCTATCTGAGACAAGTCAACAACAGGAGTCTGATGAGGAGTCAGAGGAGGATGGTGCCGGGGCGGATGAGCAGGAGCAAGAAGAGCATGCTTTAAACCTTTCTGGGATCCCTGTTGTGCGAGGATGGGGAGAGGAGAATGAAGAGGACGACATTATCCTGGATGATGAGCAGGAGCCAGGCCACCACACCGCTTCCACTTTAGTGCAAATGGGGGCCTTCATGCTCCAGTGTTTTAATAGGGACCCCCGTATAAAAAGCATGAGGGTCAAGGACCAGTACTGGGTGGCAACGTACTTAGACCCCCGGTACAAACACAAAATGGCGGAAATGTTACCGCCGTCGCAGAGGGCTGTCAGAATGCAGCACTTCCAGGCCTTGCTTCGAGAAATGCTGCATTCTGCTTTTGCGTGCGCTGGCAGAGGAGCAATTCCCACTCCCAGAGAAGGATTTGCGGGTACCAATCCAACAGCGCCTGCAAGAAGAGGCCGGTTTGAAGATGTGTTGGTGACTTCGGATATGAGGTCATTCTTTCAGCCGACCCATCGACAGGTGTCATCCGGATCCAGCATCAGGGAACGCCTAGACCGTCAGGTGTCCGACTACATTGGGTTAACGGCCGATGTGGACGCTCTGAGGAGTGATGAACCCCTAGACTACTGGGTGGGCAGGCTTGACCTCTGGCCAGAGCTTGCCCAATTTGCAATCGAACTGTTGGCTTGCCCCTCATCCAGTGTCCTGTCCGAAAGGACGTTCAGCGCAGCAGGGGGGATTGTGACCGATAAGCGTACTCGCCTAGCTCACCACAGTGTTAACTACCTCACATTTCTAAAAATGAATGAGGCATGGATCTCGGAGGAATTCAACACATGTGACCAGTAGACCATGTATATGTCTATAAACTATTTTTTTAATCAAGCACACAGACCTTCTTAATTCATTTGGCTCACTTCCTTGACCCAAAAAAGCACACCGTACTATATGCCCCTACCCTCCTCTTTGAAGAGGTTGAGCGGTGTCATATTTCTACTGGGGCTGCTTATGATATCCCTGTGCTGTGCTGACTTCCTCCTGGGGGTTCTTATTATGAAGGGATCACACTATCCCTGTGCTGTGCTGACTTCCTCCTGGGGGTTCTTATTATGAGGGGATCACACCATCCCTGTGCTGTGCTGACTTCCTCCTGGGGCTGCTTACGGTGCTGCTGTCAGTGCTGTATGTCACGGTGCTGCTGTCAGCGCTGTATGTCACGGTGCTGCTGTCAGCGCTGTATGTCACGGTGCTGCTGTCAGCGCTGTATGTCACGGTGCTGCTGTCAGCGCTGTATGTCACGGTGCTGCTGTCAGCGCTGTATGTCACGGTGCTGCTGTCAGCGCTGTATGTCACGGTGCTGCTGTCAGCGCTGTATGTCACGGTGCTGCTGTCAGCGCTGTATGTCACGGTGCTGCTGTCAGCGCTGTATGTCACGGTGCTGCTGTCAGCGCTGTATGTCACGGTGCTGCTGTCAGCGCTGTATGTCACGGTGCTGCTGTCAGTGCTCTGTATTACGGTGCTGCTGTCAGATGCCTCTATCACGGTGCATGTGTCATTCCGGTATGTCACGCTGCTGGTGATCATCTCCTGCACCCTCTTCTTTGCCTACCCTGGTCCCTGACCTTCCCTCTCCTCCATTGCCTTCATTAGCTCCATAGTCCTGAATTGTTAGAACAATTTCCCAAATAAAATAAAAATGCTTGTAGTTATCGATCCCAAATTCACCTCATACATGTATTATGTCATTGTCCAGATGGTGGGACTACGTTTTACCCCCTAATAATTACCACGTGGCCGCAAATTCGACATGAAGGTTTGCAAAGTTCGCCTCCCATTGAAGTCAATGGGGCCCGCGGCGAACGGTCGGTTTCGCGAACGTTTGGGTCCGTTCGCATTTCGCGTTCGCGAAACGTCCCGTCGGAAGTTCGTCCATCACTAAAAAGGACCATTTGTGATAAAACTTTTGCCAATCTGCTTGAGGCATGGATATTTAGTTCATAGTCTAATAAGACAACTTCAAGAGATTCAGTTCTCGAACAAACTGGTATATACATGCCAGCTGCTTACCAAACTTCTGCAACTCTCGCTGTACAAAGGAATTGTGTAGTAATAGCGAATGTGCAAAAGTTCTGTAAAATACACACATGCACCAGAAAAGGTACATTAAAACACCAGACATTGCTGCAATTCTTAATAAACAGTCTGTTCTGCGCAAATCATATGTTGCATAAAAAAAAAGTAAAGAAATAAATATATATATATATATATATATATATATATATATATATATATATACTGAAATATAAATACTTGTAAAAAATAACAGTCTCAAAGCTGGTAGTGTTTTGCCCTGAACTCTAAGCCCCTGTACACACGGTCGGAGATTTCCACAACCAAATCCGTCAGATTTAGTCTGATGGATTGTGTCCGAAACTGTTGCATACACACGGTCGGACTAAGTTGTCGAAAAATCCGATCTTTCAGAACGTGATGACGTAATTTCATTATGATGGGACTAGATTCAGGCTAGTAGCCAATAGCTTTGATGTAGGAATTTGATCTGAGCATGCGTGGCACTTGGTCCGATCAAAATTCTCTACACATGATCGGATTACGTCCGACCAGCCCAGTTGGTCGGGAAATATTTCCAACATGTTGGAAAATTGGGTCAGACGGAGATTCGGACGGAATCATTTCGATGCATACCACACACAGTCGGATTATCTGACGACACGGTCCGATAGGACACATTCAGACGGATTCTCCAACCGTGTGTACACGGCATAACTCCTATTCCTAGTCCCACTAGTCCCAATAGGAACTAAGATATTTTACATTAATGCCTTCCGTGAACAGAAAGTAGCACATGACCAGCAATGTGTGAACAGTTAGCAGAGAGAGAAGGTCATTCTAAAAAAATAGACCACAATCAGGGCAGGACTTACCATTGGGCTTGACTGGGCTCAAGCCCATGGGCCCCGCCCAATAGGGGGCCCCGCCGAGATACATAGACGACTCCGAGTGTACTTGGCTCAGCTCCGCTCACAGTCACACCCAGTCCCGACCTATGATGGACATAACACAGGGAATGGGCATGACTGTGAGCCAAGCACACTACTCTCGGCTCCGCTCGGGACTGCGAGAGGACCCGAGAGCCACCGAGAGGACCTGAGAGCCGCCGAGAGGACCTGAGAGCCGATGAGATGACCCGAGAGCCGCCGAGATTCACAGGACCCTGTATCTCGGCGGCACCATTTTTAAACTTCAAGACTGCAATGACAAGGCTGCAAATGGCACTGGGGCAAGGTCTGCATGTGCTCACTGGCCAAACTGGGGTGACCAATGGCTCTAGATTACCCAGCGTGTTGCCCAGCCATTCTGTTAACTTAAGAACTCTGCAGGAAAAAATCCCAGGAAAAAATGGAACCACAGGTCCCAGCAGGGAACTAGGTCCCTACTTCTAAACACTAGGCAGAAATAATTAATTTGCCTATAGCAGAGGGGGGTTTATATCAGCTAGGGACTGCCCATAGGTGGTGCTGAGTTTCTTTTCTGTCTAGTGTCCTACTCCTGTAGGTGGTGCTATTCAAGAATAAGAAGCTGGGTCTGTCAATGAATGAAAGAGAAATATTTTTGACCTCAGCTACATGACAACCTCACTGTATATAAAGCACAAACTATAGCAGGCCATAGAAGACAAGTAATCAGACAAGTTGAATTTTCCATCCATCATTCTATTCATTTCTGCTGACAAGAGATAAACTGTTATAACTCATAACTTCCTTTTACTGTGTTATAAACAAAAATGGGAAGTTCCAAGGCATGGAATACTTGGAAGATGTGCAACACTAGGAACTCTCGAATTATCAGATCTCTCATAATAATCATAATTAGAACATCTTAGGTGATCCTTCTCAGTCTGCCTGGAATGACCAGCTCTCTTTATGTATAGTGTGTCCACACATGGATTGTCTATCATAACAAGAACATTTTAGAGGATCTTCCTGAGTATGTAACACTAATGATTGCAAATGACGATCTATATTAGATCACCATTACCATGTTATCCAGTATGGTAGATACTACAGTGTTCAATCATCCCAAATACATGATCATTGGTGGATTCGTTCTATCACAAATTGTATTATATGGATATTTGGTTTTGTCAACAAATAGCTATATCTTTCTGTCACGGCCATACATATACAGCAAGATGCGGCAAAGATCTGGTCGTCAAACATACTTAAGGTCAAAATCAGGGGCGGACTGACAACTCATGGGGCCCCCGGGCAATAGGAGATTATGGGGCCCCCGGGCAATAGTGAAGATTATGGGGCCCTCGGGCAATAGGAGATTATGGGGCCCCCAGGCAATAGATTATGGGGCCACACAGACACACAATACACACACACACACAGTATACACACACAGAATACACATACACACATTGAAAAGGTATTGGAGAGGCGGGGCAGCTATAATCTTGGGATTTTTTTTTTTAAAACACTGATTTTTACATACTGTCCCTGGTTTTATTGAGGCTGGCAACCCTGATGGGCCTCCTTAGTGGCATGGGGCCCTCGCGCAGTGCCCGAGTGCCCGAATGGTCAGTCCGCCCCTGGTCAAAATAATGTTTATGAAAAATGCAATGTCAAAATCGTTTTTTAGTCATAATTCATTAAGTTATTTTACCAGTTAAGGTTCTAAAGCTGTTTTCAGTACTATAGCATTAGTTATAATCCATTTTGTCAAACTAGCATACACTAGATGTAAATAAGGTACAGTTATTACTCAAATGATTTTTCTTTTTTACTCTCTACTTTCCTGAATAAAGTGAATGCCAGTTTCTTATTGTTTCTCAACTGTTTTTCTTGTGTTTGAGACTCTTTGAAACTGACTTTACATTGCTTGGGAATTTATAGTCTGTACAAAGAATCTACTGGGTATATTGCAAGCCAATATCAATTTAATTGGGAAGACTTGAAATACTTTTTAACTGGATTAAAATAAGTGGAAAGTTGTAGGTGTGTTAAGTAGATAAAAACATGAACTCTTGTTTAGTCTTTGTAAAAGGAAAAAACCTCATTAGCTTTCACTAGGTTTAGAGGATTTGGAGGGGGGGGGGGGGGGGGGCAAAGTAGGTATACTATACTACTGGGTTGGTGTAGAATAGTAAATTGAATTACTATACTTCACTGCCTTGCTTGGCCACCACCAGGTACATGTGGGCTCATCTAGTAGCAGAAGTGGAAAAGGAGACCTGCAGAGAGGATAACCAAGTCTCCCTTCATCCCAGAACACACATAATCATCAGCACTTTCACTTTTCCTAATGGACTGTTTAATCCAATGGGCTTTAACCATGTGAAGTAATCAGACAGAAGGGCAGGGCTGGACTGGGACAGAAATTTGGCCCTGGACTTCATCTAGACCGGCCCACTTACATTTTGAGTGTCCATCAGCACCCCTTACATCAGAGTGTCCCATTACCAGCCCCCTTACATCAGAGTGTCCCATCAGCACCCCCTTATATCAGAGTGTCCCATCACCAGCCCCCTTACATCAGAGTGTCCCATCACCGGCCCCCTTACATCAGAGTGTCCCACTGAGCCATCGGCCCACCGGGAAACTCCCGGTAGTCCCAATGGCCAGTACATGCCTGCAGAAGGGTTGGAGCATGAACTGTCTACAGCAGTATGAACTGTAAATAGGTTGATGTTTACTAGCATTTCTATAATCCTTTTTTTTTTTTTTTATGCTGCTGCAGTTAATACTTTCACTTTAAGATTTTATTCTTGGAACCTTTATGTCAACAATGATAGGAAAAATTGACAGCTCATACAACACAACACATCTAACACACATGCAGCCTTCATTCCTTTGTGGAGTTGCCTGGGAAAGAAAATATGTTCTCAGCAGTCAGGAAGCGAGACCTCAACAGCCAGGAAACAAACCAGGTTTGTCCTTGAAACCTTTTAGCATGTGATAAGCTGAGCCACTCACCAGTTATCCAGTGATAAAAATCAATAATGAAGTCTGAACATTGTATGTGTATAGTTGTAGCAAGCAGCAGTAGTACATTAGTACAAGCTATTTCGCCATAGCTTTACAAGCTTACAACTCTTGTTAGCGAGCAAAAAAAAAGAAAACAGGTATATGTGCTTATGTGCCCTATCACAAATGAAATATATATATATATATATATATGTATATATATATATATATATATATATATATATATATAGGTATATACCACTGTTCAAAGGTTCTACAAAAAGTCACACGACCAGTTATTTATCTCGCCCTAATTCACTCCGACAGGCTAAATGCCATTTTTGGTTCTAGACTAAACCCCAACTGGCGGCCAACAAATAAATGGTTTTAAGGGTAATGTTAAATTATCTGTCACATGTATAGTTTAGTAAACTAATGACAGTGAAATGGTGTGGAATTGACTAAATGTGCAGCTAAATTGCAGGAGTATATTAAAGGAGAAATACCCCTTATTTGTGTGCAGTGACAAGCCATCTATTTATGCATTAGCTTCTCTAATGATGTATTTCTTACAGCCCACCACCCTGCCCTTACACGCTAAAATCATTTACTATGCTTGACTGCAGCTGCAAACAGTGACCACTCTCTGTTCTAAGTAGATGTATTTATTTATCTGAAACAAATTAGTTAAAGTTAATTTCATAAATGTGGATGGTGTCATCATTATCTAGACAATTTTAGATTACCCAGGCATACGCAGATAATGTCAAAGGTGATATATTATGAAGGCGTTGTGTGGGTGAGTTTTATTCCTGGATAACTGGAATGGAGAGGGTTATGGTTTATGCCAGTGCACATTGAAAAATGTAACCCTGTGTGTCAGAAATTTTATCATGCAAAAGCAAATATTGCATTTTTGCAACCATAAAATAGCAAAATTCCACAAGCTTTATCGGCCACATTTGGGTACCACATTAAAGAGGAAGTAAACCCTGATGGGTTTACTTCCTCTTACATTCCCTGCAAAGGTAAAGCATAATGGACTACTATGCATCGCATAGTAGTCCATTATGTGTCACTTACCTGACACAGGAGCCAGCGAAGTCACCTCTGTCCCCCGTAGTCCAGAGCATCCATCTTCTTGGTGGGTCTCGCCGCTCCGCCGCTGTCATTCGGCGAAGCCGAGATGACGTAATTCCTGCGCATGCGCACGGGAGCCGCCACTCGCGGCATATTGCCGTTGACAGCAGTGCCTGTCTTTCGGCAAATATCTCCTAAACCGTGTAGGTTTAGGAGATATTTCTTGGACCTACAGGTAAGCCTTAATCTAGGCTTACCTGTAGGTCAAAGTTGGTTGTAAGGGTTTACAACCACTTTAAAGGGACTTATTTATAAAAAAAAAAAAATGCAAGAGAAAAGAAATAAATAACAAAAGTGTGACCAATATAGTGACCAATCAGGTTTAATGGTTTATTCTTCTGGAAACTGTGCGCACTCAACCATTTTGAGTTGCCCTATTTATTTTCTACAGTTTTTATAAATAAGTTAAAATAACCTCTACAAATGTTAAAAAAAAAAAAAAACAGCCCGTGGGAAACCATAATGAAACAGACAGATAGGTACTGAGCTTCCACATAGAGAGTAAGAGCGACATCAAAGGAACTTAAGATCTACCTGTGGTTCCCAAGCCAATAGTTGGGGACTAAAAATAATTGATCCATGCCCACTACAGAAAAACTGAAACAACTAGCGCTCTAGTTGAGCTGGTATTTGTCAAAAGGTCATTTATTCACGGACAATGAGTGAAATTACTAAGATAAGCAGTGCCATTTGTGTCTCAGATGCCTCCTAAGCCAATATTTATCTGCAATTTTAAACTTTCGATGCAACACATTACACTATCTGAGGATGGAAAGTCTTCCACGCTGTCTCCTACTCTCTTGGCTGCATATGGTGAACAGAAGCACATAGTAAATGATCATGTCTACTTTTTCCGCCATCAGTGTATCTTGGGAGCACTGGAGTAACAGTTTCAGCATATACTAAAGCTGAGAGGCAAAAGATTAGACTAGATCATCTGCCTATCATGCTGCCAGTTGGGGAAAAAAAAAGTTATCTTTTACTGCTTTATCGAAAACTAGGAAAAAAAATTGTTATAGACTGAGCTTATGGAAAACCCTGCCCAATGTACACAGGTTTATCCATTAGAAAACCTATTTTAGAAAACCTATTTACACCTGCATTGCCATTCAGTGCAAAATCAACTTATCTGCTCAGGACCAATGTATAACCTCGAATACATTCAAATAAAATCAAATTGTCATTAACCTCATTATCTATTTATTGTGTAATTTTATAAGTATTTATGTAATTTTAAAAGTAATTCTATGTTATGAATAAATGTATAAGTTTACTAATGATGTTTGTCTTGACTGAGGTTCCGCATGAAAGCACAGCAAAGTGGGATATTGTATGCAAACTAATGAACATATGATATTACACAAATTATATATATATATATATAACATATTTCACCTTAAACAGTGCATTCCCCCTTATCTCTGGGTCTTTAGGAGTGATCTTCTGGTTGCTTGACGAGCACAGAGTATTGGCATCCTGCATCCTTCAACACCTTTGGGAAACCAAGATAAGTTAAAATAAATCAAGGCTTTTCTTCAATTAACGTTGTCTCTATAAATCAATTTCCCGTATTAAGGAGCACATATAGCAATGAGGAAGTTAGAAGTGTAAAGCTGGCATCATATATCAAAATCAAGGTAGCAAAGGACACATATGCTGGTAATTCACAAAGTAATGGCAAGCAGATTAAGGTGAGATGGTCATAACCTTTATTAAGTCAAGCCCCGTACATCAATTCTCAAGACCACCTAGAGATTAAAACTAACAATACTGTACAGGAATCAAAGTAAAATAAAATATGATATCCACGTGTTTGGTTTCATTATCATCTTTACCAAAGGTTTTGCACGTAGAGTAAAGTGGGTCCATCTTAAGAAAAATCACATGGGCCTCCTTCAAACCTGCAATCACACCGGTACATCTTCAAGCACAACATGCGATTTACAAATCGTACCTGAAGTAGTACCTAATGTGTTTCTATGGCAGTGTCTTAATAGGTACAATTTCAAGTGGTGCATTTTTGAGAAGTAGTTCATGTATAACTTTTTCAGGACTTCAGCACAATTTCACTGCCATAGACTATAATGTAAATCGTGCTGCAAATCATACCTGTGTCTATGTCAGCACTATATGAGCCTGAATACGGGTAAATATTAACCCATTGCTAGTTAAACCTTTGTTCATAACATCACTACTCCTCCCTTTGACATAGTTACATAGTTAGTAAGGTTGAAAAAAGACACCAGTCCATCCAGAGTGAGTGTCTACAATTGTCCCTATCCCTGTGCATTGCATACTCACATTGGTCCCTACCCTCAAGGAGCCCACAATCCAAGGCACCCATTCATATACTAGGGTAAATTTGGGACAGAAGCCAATTGACCTACCTGCATGTCTTTGGAGTGTGGGAGGAAACCCACGCAGTCACAAGGAGAACATGCAAACGGAGCCAAAGATGCACAGCATTCCTGTGAAAGCCGCTCTGCGGAGATATGTAAACCCACACCCATATCGCATAGGTGTGAACCCAGCCTAAATATAGTTAGTAAGGTTGAATAAAGGCACCAGTCCATCCTGAGTGTCTACAATTGTCCCTATCCCTGTACACTCACATCAGTCCCTACCCTCAAGGCAGCCCCAAATCCAAGGTCCCCATTCATATACTAGGGACAATTTTGGATAGAAGCCAATTAACCTACCTGCATGTCTTTGGATTGTGGGAGGAAACTGGAGTACCCAGAGAAAACTCACACAGGCACAGGGAGAACATGCAAACTCCAAGCAGGTAGTGTCGTGGTTGGGATTTGAACCAGCGACCCTTCTTACTGCTAGGCGAGAATGCTAACCACTACACCACTGTGCCGCCCATGATCAGACATGGACAGCCCCTCTCACTGAAGTAGAACTCAAGTCGTATCAAATCATTACAAATCTCATAGAAGTAGAGCTGAAGCAGTATTTACCCTAGGGTTCACACCGCTGCGAGACTGATTTCATACCCGCATGCCAGTCTGACTTTGTGGGCGATTTCAGAGACATCTGTGTGGGTTCCTGCACATATGTCAATTGAAATCCCACCCGAAGTCGCCAAAAGTAGTACAGAAACGACTTTTTGAATTGATGCAGCATCGCACCAATTCCGACGGTGCTATTGCTGGCAATAGCCGCCGATTTGGCATGCGATTTGACATGTCAATTCACACTCCAAATCACATTAATGTCAACCTGGGCTAAATCGTGTTTGAAGTCGGGCTTTAAATCGCACCACTTTAAATCCTACCTAGCGCGACCACAGGCTAAAGCCCATTGCAATTGTGTTGTGTCACACCCAAGCATGCTTTCTTGACAGGTACACCATGGTACCAATGTCTTATAATGTTTTATACAATAGTATTTATCATATCGCAGCATATCAAAGAGATATATCTTAAGAATGACAGGATACTGCAGTTATAAAGTACTTGATTTAAATGTAGTATAGCATAACATGGACCATTATTCCTGACTGCAGGGCGGAACAAATGTAAATGAGGCAACAAGACAATAATCTGGTGTCTTTTTTTTATTTTTTATTTCACAGCAATTTTCACCAGAATCAAAATGATTGAGAATCAATTAAAATAAATCACTTTTAGTTAACTCATAATGTTCTTATTCTGATGTTCTATTGACCAAATGTCTGCAGCAACAGACGTTTGGAACATAACCCATTGCTCTAATTAGCCTGTGCAGCTGTTTAGCATATAGATACTACAAAGCTAGCAGCAATTACTCTGCCAGTGTGTCCTCTACAGATTAGTATATGAGGATCATAAAATGTACAGCTTTAAGAAATAAAAAGGAAAAAGGGGGGGGGGGGGTGACGTAGTCAGTAAAAATGTATTAGATTTAATATAGTGGAAAAGTAGCAATAGAGATTGGATAAGAAAATATTAATAGGGAAAAGAAAACATGTTACTAAAATAACCATACTTGAAGGAAACATCCAATTAAGGTAATCAAAAAATGAATTGCACAAACATAAGACTGGTTGTAGTGTACAAGACAACCCAATGCAATTAGAGATTCTTTCCATTGTTGCCACTACATACACTTACTGTATATGTCTATAACCTATGAGTAATCTATGATCATGAGTTTTAAGAAGAGGATGTTTGGCTGTTGGAGACGAGTATAAAACACAGTTTTTTGATCACTTGTACAGAGATGCAGCGGTATACTACTCCACAGTGCCCCACAGAAAAAGAAACATTAAAGTATGTGAACCCTTACCTTGTAAAACAACCGATTCAGTTTAAAATAGAAATGAAAGGCAACACTTTTGTGTGTATATATAAAATACACTATAGATATCTTTGTTTCCTTTTTTTTAGTTCCCAGCACAGCAAGAAAACTGACCACGTTGTGAACCCATGCCTAGAGTGGCCAGTTTGAAATAGGAGAGTAAGCCCCTGTACACACGGTCGGAGATTTCGACAACCAAATCCATCGGATCTTGTCCGTCGGATTTTGCCCGTCGGATCTTGTCCGAAACTGTTGCATACACACGGTTGGACTAAGTTGTCGAAAAATCCGATCATTCAGAACGTGATGACGTAATTTCGTTACGATGGGACTACGTTCAGGCTAGTAGCCAATAGCTTTGATGTAGGAATTTGATCTGAGCATGCGTGGCACTTGGTCCGATCAAAATTCTCTACACATTCTCTACACATGATCGGAGTATGTAACAAGTTGGAAAATTGGGTCCGACGGATATTCGGACGGAATCAGTCCGATGCATACCACACACAGTCGGATTATCCGACAACGCGGTCCGATAGGACACATTCCGACGGATTCTCCGACCATGTGTACAAGGGCTAAGGGGACTGGCAGCAACATTAGACAAAGGAAGTAAAAGACACATCACACAAAGGAAGCAATACAACAAGAACAGAATACCTTTTCAGGCAAGTACATAGTGCAGCAGGAACATATCGAGAAAATTAAGTAAGTACATAGTACAGCAGGCACATATCGGGAAAATTAAGTGTTACATTAACATATTCTTTAAAATCCTGTCAAAACAAGTTATCAGACATTAATTATCTAATGCCCAAGAACCCCATTAGGTCCATAGAGAAGTGCTCAGCCTGTTATAGATAATATTGGCCAGATCATGTTGGGATCACTGTGTATATTGGTACCAAAAATATTTTATTTGACTATTGTTAGGGAAATGGTGATTGGATGTGTTATGTTTTTTCTGCCAAATTCCCCCCGTAAGATAAAATGTGATATTGTCTTTCTCTTCTTCCTCTCTCTTTCCCTTACCTACAAACATACTTGTTTTGGTTGATCGAAACGTGCATGGTCATAAAAATATCTTTCACTGATGCCATTTGGTGTCCTTTGGTAGCTTAGACCATTAAGGGTTTATTTAATAAAGTCGGAGTGTGAAAAACTAGGCTAATTTCTGCATAGAATCAGCTTCCAGGTTTTATTGCCAAAGCTTAAAGCAAAGCTACAGTCATTTGTTTGTTTATTAAAAGTTAGCAGCTACAAAAACTGTAGCTGCTGATTTTTAGTAAACGCACACTCACCTGTCCCACGATCCAATGGTGCACTCACCGCAGCCGCGTTCTCCCCGTGTCTTCTATCAGCGGCATCAGTATCTCTACTATGGGCACCCGGCTGTGACAGTTTGCGGGTTCACAGCTGGGTGCCCATTGCGCATTGGGTGAGCGGCACTGTGACTGGTCCCGAAGTCTTCTAGGACCTGTCATGTGCCCCAGAAGACTTTGGGAAGGAGAACTTCCACTTCTGAACACCTAAGGCAACTGGAACAGAAGTGGGAGCAGGTACCTGTCAAAATCAGACACCTGCTCCCCTTCCTCCCCAAAAGCTCAGTTTCACAAACAGGAGCCAGGGAGGAGGTGTTAAAGCGAAAGTTCCACTTTTGGGTGGAATTCAGCTTTAACTGAACAAGCTGGGGTTAGAAGCTGATTGGTTTCTATGCAGAAATTAGCCTGATTTTGCACTCTCCAGTTTTAGTGAATAAAGCGGTAGTAAACCCAGTTTCAAAAAACACTTACATTCCCGGCATGCCGGAAATGCTTACTTTCACATTGGTTGTGCTCTCAACCAAACTTTCAAACCATCCAATGGCTGGTTTCATAACTGATCACATGTGCAGCATGATGGCAGTTGAAGAATCATTAGAGGCCAAGATGGCAGCTTCATTGACTGAAAACGATAGAAGGGTTTACTTCCACTTTAATGATTACACTGGAAAACACCAGATAGACCCATCGGTCTTGATCTACCATGAATATTCACTGGTTTTATCATTCTAACACTCATGAGTATGCAGGCACATATGCAAACATATAAACATGCACAGTAGACCAAAGGCATTGTAATTATTTCTACACTGCTGTGGCAAGTGACATCCAGAAAACATCCACATAGGTGGTATATACTGGAATAGGGCACTGCTGAGCTTAGTACGTACAGCACAGTGGCATGCCCTGTCAATCTCAACGCTGACCCTCATCATAGAAAAGCCATCGATACTGAAATCCAAAGAAGCTTGATTCCTGGGCTGCCTATCTCCTAATCACATTTCAGACATACTGGCTCATCTGAAGAAATGCTCTACTTTGTATTCTATTTTTCCCATAAAATGCGAAAAAATATCCTCCGCTTGGAGCGTAAATACCCATTTCACAGATGGCACTGATTCAGTTACTGTGTATGAAATTCATTTTGTACACAGTATGCAGACAGACAGTTCAAAAGAGATCTGAAGGCTCTATCAGTATGCATAACAAGGGTCCCCTGGCAATAACTGTGACCAGCACTGGAGGAAGATAAGCCAAGCACTGAACATGTGGTTTGAGCAGCAATAAGCTCTGCTGGGCGACTGTTTATCTGTTTTTTTTTCCCCTCTGTCTGCACTGGAAGCATCCTGGATACTGAGAACCATCATTACCATGGACAAACTTTAACAAACTGCATGTAAAGATACTTATTTCTTCATCACAGGTAATGTAATAGACATTAAGTGTAAACATAATTAAACAATAGGGTCCGATGAGTCCCTGTTTTCTGTTTCAGGGACGAATCACCTACCTGAATTTTTGCCTGAATTCACCCCTGAAACGGAGCCAAAGATGCACAGCACTCCTGTGCAAGCCGCTCTGCGGAGATATGTGAACCCGCATCCATATCGCATAGGTGTGAACCCAACCTAAATATAGTTAGTAAGGTTGAATAAAGGCACCAGTCCATCCTGAGTGAGTGTCTACAATTGTCCCTATCCATGTACACTCACATCAGTCCCTACCCTCAATGCAGCCCCCAATCCAAGGTCCCCATATACTAGGAACAATTTTGGACAGAAGCCAATTAACCTACCTGCATGTCTTTGGATTGTGGGAGGAAACCGGAGTACCCGGAGGAAACCCACGCAGGCACAGGGAGAACATGCAAACTCCAGGCAGGTAATGTTGTGGTTGGGATTTGAACCCGTTAACCCTTTTTACTGCTAGGTGAGAGTGCTACCCACTACACCACTGTGCTGCCCCAATCTTTTAATTGAGACAGATTCAGCACCATTTATTTGATTGCATTAAAAATACTACTTTATCACATTATAAAAACCTGCCAAAAAAACAATCTGTCATTCTCCCAAACTTCACACTTGCAACTAAACTTTAGACTTAACTCTTAACCTTAAATCTAAGCAAAAACGACACCTTTAAACTGAGCATGGTTTGAATCCTCACTGTCACACTCAACCTAATACCCTAACCCTAACATTTCAATGAAACAATTATACTATGAGAACAATACTAGTACCAATAGTACATTGATCATTGTGCACACCAAAATGTTTACAACAAATGCTATTGAGCCAACCTTGCCTTTATCTTTAGCTTATTATCCAATTTATGATAGATGCAGGTATCTGACAAAATCTATGGTACACAGCCTAGCAGTTGTCCAATAAATAAATGTTCGGTAATAAAAATAATACTAGTACGGCGATCTCCCCTGCTGTGCTATTGTGTTCTGATAGGGGGGAGGCCCCCCACTACAACACTCCAGTGAGCACCCTCAGCCTTTGGCTGAGAGTGCTGATAGGGAGCTGATCAGCAGACCCTTCTAGGTCATACCCCTTGCAGCCAGCTTCTGACGAACCAGCTGCAGTACACACGGGGCTGAATGTCGGCCGGTTTCTATTGAACCAGCCAAAGCCGATAGACATTCAGCCCGTGTGTACTAAGGTTTAGGTAGGTCCTTGCCTCCATCCTATAAGTAGAGAGAGAAAGAGCATCAGCAGGCCAATGATGCCATTTTTTTCTCATGTTCCTTGTCAGCAGATATAAAGGCAGGTCACCTAAAATCAAGTCAATTTCAGGTCCTTTTATTAGTTGCCTTTAACCAGTTGCCGACCGCCGCACGACGATGTACGTCGACAGCATGGCACGGGCAGGCATATTGGCGTACATGTACGTCCCTTGCCTCCCGCGGGTCGGGGGCCCGATCGGGCCCCCGCCCGGTGCCTGCGGCGGTCGGTTTTCGTCCGGGAGCGATCCGGGACGAGGGGGCAGCCATTCATTCATGGCCACCCCCACGCGATCGCTCCCGACGAATAGGAATCCCCCGTGACATCACTTCCTCTCCTGTAATGTAAACACAGGAGAGGAAGTGATGTATTCTCTCCTCCGTGTCGGTATTTTTCGTTCCGACACGGAGGAGAGCGGATCGGTGAGTTGCACCAACACTCTACACACACAGTAGAACATGCCAGGCACACTCACACCCCCCCTTTACCCCCCGATCACCCCCCCAATTACCCCTGCCCCCCAGTCACAGTGACACCAATGTCATTTTTTTTTTTTTTTTTTTTGCATTGGTGTCATTTGTGACTGTAATAACTGTTAGGGCAGTTAGGGTTAGCCCCCTTTAGTTCTAATGTACCCCCCTAACCCCCCCAATAAAGGTTTAACCCCGTGATCACCCCCCGTCGCCAGTGTCACTAAGGCTGGGTTCACATTGCAGCGGTTTATGAGAACGAATGTGATTCGCACCGCACTGCAGTGCAAATCACATCCGATCTCTGTGCGATTCGAGTTCAGCCATTCGCCGCACCCGCCACACCCGCCGCACCCGCCGCAAATTCGCACGGGACCCTTTTTTTGGCCCGCAGCAGAATCGGATCGCATGGGTGTTCACACCATGCGATCCAAGTTTGCAGATCGCACTGCGATATGCAAACTGATCTGGGGGTGTCAGTAACATTTCACTGACACTCCCAGCAGTCCGCATAGGGCAGTGTGAACTGCCGCCGGGAGGCATGCGATGCGGGAACCCGCCGCGGATTCGCGGCGTTTCCGCATCGCTCCAGTGTGAACCCAGCCTAATAAGCGATCATTTTTCTGATCGCCGTATTAGTGTCACAGGTGACGCTAGTTAGGCAGGTAGGTATTTAGGTTCGCCGCAGCTTTTTATAGCGCCAGGGACCCCCATATACTACCGCATAAAGCCCCCTGATTGCCCCCTAGTTAACCCTTTCACCAGTGATCACCATATAACTGTTACAGGTGACGCTGGTTGGTTAGTTATTTTTTTATAGTTTCAGGGCACCCGCCATTTATTACCTAATAAAGGTTTAACCCCCTGATCACCCGGCGGGTGTCATTTGTGACTAATAACTGTTAGGGCAGTTAGGGTTAGCCCCCTTTAGTTCTAAGGTACCCCCCTAACCCCCCCAATAAAGGTTTAACCCCGTGATCACCCCCCGTCGCCAGTGTCACTAAGGCTGGGTTCACATTGCAGCGGTTTATGAGAACGGATGTGATTCGCACCGCACTGCAGTGCAAATCACATCCGATCTCTGTGCGATTCGAGTTCAGCTATACAGATAGTATGGCTGAATTTGTGTCGCACCCGCCGCACCCGCCGCAAACTCGCACGGGACCCTTTTTTTGGTCCGCAGCAGAATCGGATCGCATGGGTGTTCACACCATGCGATCCAAGTTTGCAGATCGCACTGCGATATGCGAACTGATCTGGGGGTGTCATTAACATTTCACTGACACTCCCAGCAGTTCGCATAGGGCAGTGTGAACTGCCGCCGGGAGGCATGCGATGCGGGAACCCGCCGCGCATTCGTGGCGTTCCCGCATCGCTCCAGTGTGAACCCAGCCTAATAAGCGATCGTTTTTCTGATCGCTGTATTAGTGTCACAGGTGACGCTAGTTAGGCAGGTAGGTATTTAGGTTCGCCGCAGCTTTTTATAGCGCCAGGGACCCCCATATACTACCGCATAAAGCCCCCTGATTGCCCCCTAGTTAACCCTTTCACCAGTGATCACCATATAACTGTTACAGGTGACGCTGGTTGGTTAGTTATTTTTTTATAGTTTCAGGGCACCCGCCATTTATTACCTAGTCTCACTAGTGTACCCCTAAATTTAGGGGTGTCTACTTTCCCAAATGGGGTCATTTGGGGGGGGTTTGTGCCATCTTGGCATTTTATGGCCTTCAAAACTGTAACGCCCTTAGAAAGCCTGAAGGCGGTGCTTGGTTTTTGGGGCCCCGTACGCGGCTAGGCTCCCAAAAAGTCCCACATATGTGGTATCCCCGTACTCAGGAGAAGCAGCAGAATTTATTTTGGGGTGTCATTTCACATATGCCCATGGCATGCGTGAGCAATATATCATTTAGTGACAACTTTGTGAAAAAAAAAAAAAAAAAAAAAAAAGTTTGTAATTTTCCCGCAACTTGTGGCAAAATATAAAATATTCCATGGACTCAACATGCCTCTCAGCAAATAGCTTGGGGTGTCTACTTTCTAAAATGGGGTCATTTGTGGGGGTTTTGTGCCATCTTGGCATTTTATGGCCTTCAAAACTGTAATAGGTAGTGAGAAGTGAACTCAAAAATTTACGCCCTTAGAAAGCCTGAAGGCGGTGCTTGGTTTTCGGGGCCCCGTACGCGGCTAGGCTCCCAAAAAGTCCCACATATGTGGTATCCCCGTACTCAGGAGAAGCAGCAGAATTTATTTTGGGGTGTCATTTCACATATGCCCATGGCATGCGTGAGCAATATATCATTTAGTGACAACTTTGTGAAAAAAAAAAAAAAAAAGTTTGTAATTTTCCCGCAACTTGTGGCAAAATATAAAATATTCCATGGACTCAACATGCCTCTCAGCAAATAGCTTGGGGTGTCTACTTTCTAAAATGGGGTCATTTGTGGGGGTTTTGTGCCATCTTGGCATTTTATGGCCTTCAAAACTGTAATAGGTAGTGAGAAGTGAACTCAAAAATTTACGCCCTTAGAAAGCCTGATGGCGGTGCTTGGTTTTCGGGGCCCCGTACGCGGCTAGGCTCCCAAAAAGTCCCACATATGTGGTATCCCCGTACTCAGGAGAAGCAGCAGAATTTATTTTGGGGTGTCATTTCACATATGCCCATAGCATGTGTGAGCAATATATCATTTAGTGACAACTTTGTGTAAAAAAAAAAAAAAAATTTTTTTTTTGTCATTATTCAATCGCTTGAGGCAAAAAAATAAAATATTCAATGGGCTCAACATGCCTCTTACCAATTTCCTTAGGGGGTCTACTTTCCAAAATGGGGTCATTTGGGGGGGTTTTGTACTGCCCTGCCAATTTAGCACCTCAAGAAATGAGATAGGCAGTCGTAAACTAAAAGCTGTGTAAATTCCAGAAAACGTACCTTAGTTTGTAGATGTGACAACTTTTGCGCAAACCAATAAATATACAATTATTGACTTTTTTTTTACCAAAGACATGTGGCTGAATACATTTTGGCCTAAATGTATGACTAAAATTGAGTTTATTGGATTTTTCTAATAACAAAAAGTAGAAAATATCATTTTTTTTCAAAATTTGCGGTCTTTTTACGTTTATATCGCAAAAAATAAAAATCGCAGAGGCAATCAAATACCATCAAAAGAAAGCTCTATTTGTGGGAAGAAAAGGACGCAAATTTTGTTTGGGTACAACATTGCATGACCGCGCAATTACCAGTTAAAGCAGCGCAGTGCCAAAGTGTAAAAAGACCTCTGGTCATTTACCAGCAAAATGGTCCGGTCTGAAAGTGGTTAAAGTATATGTATCGATATGTATTGATTTGCTTTCACAAATAAATATCTGCATTTATTGTTTTTTTTTTTATCCAGATTAAAATGTATTTAGGGTAAAAAGACTACCTTTTGAATCTCTCAGATCTTAAAGAGGAAGCATGCGCCGTAGACAGCGGTGGCTGTCTTCGGGTAAATATCTCCTAAATCGTATAGGTTTAGGAGATATTTCTTGAACCTACAGGTAAGCCTTAATCTAGGCTTACCTGTAGGTCAAAGTGGTTTGTAAGGGTTTACAACCACTTTAATACCGGCATACATATTGTCCAGGTAGCTGTCAAGATCACTAATACCCCTCAAAGTTCTTATTTTTATATGGCCCTAAATCTAAACATAGGGCATTGTACTCCCTGGTTACATGCCTCATCCTTATAGTTATGGACAGAAAATCACGTGAAAAGTCTCTGTGCTCTTCCTACAGAAACACTACAAAAAAGCTTGCTTAAAGTGATACTAGAGGCTTTTTAATTTTTTTTTTTTAAACATGCTATACTTACCTGCTCTGCTCTCAATAGTTTTTCACAGAGCAGCCCCAATTCTCTGCCTTTTGGTCACCTACCAGAGCTCCTTGCTTCTCCCCCCTGTCAATTAACTTGTGTACAACCTGCATGTTGGAAACATTTCTCTGAATCAGGGCCGCCAGGTATAACCGGTGGTGCTGAATGTATTCTGATGGCGGAAAATGTCTCAGCTGTCAGAATGCATTAGCTCAATAGGAGGATCCCTCCATTCACATCAAGTGTGTGGATGGAGAAATTAGAAATTTTCTTTCATGGCTGAATGAAAAAAAATTACTGGTTTATGGCCAGCCTAAAAGAGTCACCTGTGCACTGTGAAACACTTCCACTCTCAATATGTTTTCAGCAATGCACCAGTTTGCATCCTTCTCGTAAAAGTGTCTAATGGAAAGAATTATTTCATTCTATATTGCCCCACAGCAGTTCTACCCATTCCAATCTTGCAAAGTATGAATCTTATTGATGCTGTTTGTTTTTGACATTACAGATTGACCTGAATCCACTCATATATAAGACACTTCGACAAATAAGGTTAAATGTTACATGATATCACTACCAAATCTGAAACATCTGATTTATGTTTGGATGCCACTTTTGCACAGCATCAGACTCTGTCATCATATCAGTATAAGATAATCACAGCTCTGGTCCTGTCACTGATCAAAACATTTTGGGATTACAGTAAGACAAAAAGAAAATACAGATTTCTCAGCACAAGCTTGACATACTGCATCGTTGTTCATATTGTCACAAAGGTTAAAGTGTCACAACTGAACATAATCCCAGTGACTACTGCCTCGTTGCTTAAGGGGAAAATAATTTTGAGATAAATAAACTAAGCTGCTTAAGCTGCTTATGCATACAGAAATGTTTAGCAAGGAGTTTGAATTATTTACCTATCCATTCAAATCAAACCATTTTTTTAGTTCACAATGGATCCATAAGGTTTTTCTATTTTGTGTTGGCTCTGCTCTACCTCATTATCTACAGATTCAGAAAACGTTCCAAGGGTAGGCAACCTTTGAGAGGTGGAAATCTACCCGAACAACATAAAAGAAATCAAATATCACCGGAGTTCAGTGCCATTTTTTTTTAAAAGAAACTAACTAGCCAGACATAACTAAATAGTAAGAAATAATTAGAAAACTATAATAAAACAAATGTCACTGTAAAAATACAAACAAACTTAGCCTACCTCAAAAGTGGATGGTGTTAGTCAGTAGGGCAATGGATGGTGTCAGTCAGTAGGGCAGTGGATGGTTTCAGTGGACGGTTTTCACCAAAGAGGGCAGTAAGGAAATGTTCAAGGCAGTGGTCTTGTGGGGGTTGACTTGAAGCCCAGAGAAAGCAGAGAAATGGGAGAGAAGGGATTGAAGATTAGGGTGGTCAAGGTCAGGAGGGCATCATCAGCAAAGAGGCTGACTTTATGGTGAATACCGGCATACAGAATACCAGAAATATTGGGATAATCTCTAAAGACAATGGCTAGGGGCTCAAGGGCCAAAATAAATAGGGACATGATAGGGGCAACCCTGCCTTGTCCCGCAGTAGATTGAGAAGGAGGAAGAGAGTTGACTAACACAAGTGACCTTAGTGGAGGGGGAGGAGTAGAGGCCTGGATCCAGTGGAGGGTTCATTCCACAAAGCCCCATCGTTCCAGAACATGCAAATACTCCCAGGAAAGTGAGTCAAATGCTTTATAAATATCAACTGAGAGAAGAAGGCCTTGGATCTTTGCGATATGGAAGCAGATGTATCAAATGTGTAATTTAACGGACATTGTGCCCTGCTTGACGGCCGGAAACAAAGCTTGCCTGGTCTCTGTGGATCAAACCGTGTAGGTATTGGTTAATATGGGTACTTAAGATCTTTCTCAAAAGTTTAACATCCTCTTTCAACAAGAAGATTAGCCTGAATGTGTAAAATACCATTTCTAACCGCCAGTTTATGGCTCGCTGGAAAGACTACCATTAACTTCTTTGTGAATTTATACATCCAAAAAGGTAACAGTAGCCTAGTCACACACCATTGTGAAACTTAAATTTAATTGGAGTTCATCTCTTCCACACTCTTTAATAAAGACTCTTTGGATCAGCCCATATTATAAAAACATCATCAATGTATCTGTTCCAAGCTATAATATTGATAATTCCTCATCTGCCAAAAAGAGGTAAGCCCACTCTCTCAGGTACAGGTTGGCATAGGACGAGGCACAACATGTTCCCATTGCTACTCCCTGTACCTGAAGGAAGTGGGAACCATCAAAAGTAAGCCTATTGTGTTTGAGCATACAGTAAACTCAAGAAGTAAAACCACAAACTCATTAAATTTCCACTTCTGCTGGCCTCTGTGACAAAATGTATCTAATGACAGATATGTCCTTATTGTCAGGGATTGAACTTTAGAAAGCCTCCGTGTCTACTGTGGCCTATAGGAACATGTAGGCCATTAAGAATATGTAAAAAGTAGATGGTATCTCTTACGCAAGTAGGAAGGCTTAAAAAAAATGGGGACTCAAATGTTCATCAATAACACGACTAAGATTTTTCATTAATATCCCTTTCACAGATGTAATCGGTCTACCCAAGGAATAATAAATATTCTTGTGGACCTTTGCAAGTTGGTATCTTTGGAAATCATTTTCTTTTGGATTCCCAAAGAGGTTTTGATATTATTTTGTTCTGAAAAGACTCATCCCCATATGATAAAATTTGGTGATCAACATAATAATCAAGGTGCTCGGGATAGGGCGATACAAATCTCAATTGTTCAAAACCCTATTACACATAGCCACATATCTGTCATTGTCCTTTATCCCCTTATTGAAGGGTCTATGGTTAGAGAAAAATGATTAGCCAGCTCACAATGTGTTTGTTTTTCCGACATACAGTGGATGTGTGACAGTTAAGCATTTTCTTATAGGGTACCTGGTCTGTGTCATACACAGTATTTGAAGTCTTGTAGATCCAGAAACCACCTTGTGACCCCTGCAATGTTTCCTTTGTTCAGACCCATTTACTGTGCAGAGAAGGGTCTGTAATCAATTGAAACTTTCTACCCAAAAGGTAATATCTCATTGATTCTTGTGTCCACTTTACAACCATACACTCCCTTTCTCTCTGCAGGAACTCGTTTCTAATAGAATTATGTCACTATGAAATATTTAACACATAAAGAATGAGTACTATGGGATTTCAACCTATAGTTGAAAATTCAATGATGTGCTCATAGATAAAAGCACAGCAGGAGCCTACTTTCAGACAGGATGTCACTTATTTGAACTTTGAATAAAACGAGGAAGGGGAGAAGTCACTGACTGAAGTTGTGTTACCAGAAGGCAGACAGTGGTACAGGTCTTTCCAGTGAAGAGTTGTTCGTGAGGGGGTCAGCACAAGTTCTGACTATTGGAGAACAGGCAGGCCATGCTCCCAGCCATAAAACTGATCATGCTATGATGGGTGTGCTACTATGCCTAGCGTGGTCAATTTGAAATAGGAAAGCAAAGGGACTGGCAGGATCACCAGGTATTTCAGACAAAGAGAACAGGATACTTTTTAACGAACATACATGGTACAACCGACACATATCAGGAAAATTAAATGTTTAATGCTTCTAAGGCCGCGTACACACGCGGGGACTGTTCGCTCAACTTTGTCCGCTGAACAGTGTTTCGGTGGACAGTCCGCTCGTGTGTGGGCTTTCAGCGGACAGTTTCAGCGAACAGTCTGCTGAACAAAGTTTTTCGGAATTTCCGAAAAACTGTCCGCTGAAACTTTGTTTCAGCGAACAGTCCCCTCGTGTGTAGGCTTGTTCGTCAAACTAAGTTCCGCGCATGCTCAGAAAGGATTTACACGCCGAAAGTTGTATTGCAGTGTATAGGACGTCGTATTTTTCGTCCCGTCGTACGTGCCGTTCACGTCATCGCGCACGGTTTCAGCGGACTGTTCGTTCGTCGTGTGTGGGCAAGTCCGTCCATGCTAATTTTGAGCGGACTGTCCGCTGAAACTGTTTGACGGACAAAGTTGAGCGAACAGTCCGCGCGTGTGTACGCGGCCTAATAGTCACGGTTTTACATAACATTATGGTCAACCCAAGTATTTATTAATCTGCAATGTTATCATATGAAAGCTATAATAAGTTTGAAATGTGCATTGATGAAGAACAAACTTTATTATATTATTATTAATGCTGCAGCATTTCTAATCGCTTGTGGGTAACAGGGTCAGTTCTTGCTCTTACCTCTCATTCATAATATGTGTTTTTTTGCACAAATAACCCAAAAAAGAGCTCAGGACTTGGGGAAAGTGGGAGGGGGAACTACACGTCTCTAGGGTATTTATGAGATGTCACCCAGTGCATGCAACATCTCAAAGAGTCAAACTGTTCCACCGGGTGTTATCATAAAAGTGTTGTGTGACAGATCATTTACTTTGTTGGCCATCTCCTTGTGCAGTGAAAATTCTGGTTTAAAAATTGGCACGTTATGAGTGACTAAGGTTTGCAGCTGCATTCTGTACAACCATTTAGACAAAATGCTTTGGGCTTTCTGTGTTGGCATTCACTCATCCATGCCTACCAATAATCCAAGCCACGCTGCCATCCTCCTTACAGACACACATGGTCACACATGGCAATATCTACAGCTCTTAATGCAGCTCTGCTCAGAATGTAAATTAGTCTGTCACTAAGAATTTAAGAATTATTATTAAGATAACCAATAATTATATATTGTGGGATTGTAGGATTCAGCTTCAATGTATGATCCACCGATGCACACAAGGAACAACGTATGGTACAAGGATCATACATTGGAGAATCATTTCCATGAACTACTGTACTTAATATTAAATAAAATAACATATCTAAAAAAAAAAACTTAATTAACATTTATCAGCATTGGATTCCTCCAAGTAACAGCCCTCTCTATGATTTAATAAATGGAAACAAATAATATTAATCTATCAATATTTTGCTAGCATTGCTAGCAGGAAAGGACTAAGTAAATAGCCTAGAGCAGGGGTCTCAAACTGGCGGCCCTCCAGCTGTTGCAAAACTACAAATCCCATGAGGCATTGCAAGGCTGACAGTTACAAGCATGACTCCCAAAGGCAGAGGCATGATGGGACTTGGAGTTCCACAACAGCTGGAGGGCCACCAGTTTGAGATCCCTGGCCTAGAGCTTTAGACCCCTTTCACACCACACCGCTGATAGCGGCGGCGGTAAAACGCCGCTATTTTTAGCGGCGTTTTACCGCCGGATTTCGGCCGCTAGCGGGGCGCTTTTACCCCCCGCTAGCGGCCGCGAAAGGGTTAAAACCGCCGGCAATACGCCGCAATAGCGGCGTTTTGCCGGCGGCATTACAGCGCTGCCCCATTGATTTCAATGGGCAGCAGCGGTGGAGGAGCGGTAAACACACCGCTCCTTCACCGCTCCAAAGAAGCTGCTGGCAGGACTTTTTTCTGACGTCCTGCCAGCGCACCGCTGTAGTGTGAAAGCCCTCGGGGCTTTCACACTACACACAATGGTGCAGCTTCTTTAGGGCGTTTTGCAGGCGCTATTTCTAACGCTATAGCGCCTGCAAAACGCCCTGGTGTGAAAGGGGTCTTATAGAATTTATAGCAAATATAACAGCTTTTTTTTCACTTCCTGCTAAAAGTGTAGCATATGTCAACAAGTGATTGACATCGGGGTAGCTCATTGTAAAACATGCATGTAATAGTTCTAACAGATGTAAGATTTCTTCATTATCCCTTATATTGCCTCCTAAAATCATCAGACAAAAGAGAAAACTAAACTGAAAAAATACACATCATGCATTATTCATTATAATGTGTAGTACCCCATGAACATTAAAGGCAGACAATAGTTCTGTTTTTACCCTTCATCCTCAAACACACAAGTCTTCTGCATATTTTTCGAGGATTTTAAATGGTTTTGTAGATAGTACAATTCCCTGTTCTTACCTTGGAATTAATTGTAATATGGAATTTCTGTGCTGTGATTGCAAACCAACCACGACTTTTTCCTTTAGTGAATTACCCATATGCCCAGCCCAGTCTTGGATGTGAGACATTTAGCTGACTCTGGCTGGAAATTTGACAAATTGCAGTGAAAACTTCTCTCAAAACAGATTTTAGATGTCAACATGTCACAGCAAAGCAGTGACAGAATATTTTCCTCCACCCCAAACATGCAGCTCCAGGAGCATATTGCCTTGTCTTCTTCGTTCTTTCCTTATAGGCATAAAAAGGATCCATCTTTCAAGTTGGGTGTTCATGTTTTTGCACCAACTGGCCATGAATTTTTCCTGAGCAAGGTTGTATTGTACCTATATGTCTAAAATGCCTTTCCAATTCTATAAGGGAGCTTTACAAAGGTGATTTTTTTTTTTTATTTTTAATTGTTCTACCATGAAATAAAAGGTACCCATAGGTATTAGATTATAAAGGGTACCCCAAGGTATTAGATAACAAACTGTAGCAGGAATGGGCAATGATTATGCCTGAGCATGTTCGTGCATTAGCTGACTACTCTGACATTAAAGTCTACCAGCTGATTGTCAGAAGAGTTAAGTTAGTATTTCCTGAACTACGACTCTGGTACTTTTCTGATATCTGGTTACCATGGTGACAAAGCCACTTTTCCCACTTAGGATAGTTAGTTATGATTAGTGCAAATCTGGGGTCCCCAGACCTCTTTGGCTTTACAGTGTTCAGTACAGAATCATTTCTAAAGGCAAGTTAATCATAGTGGAGCTTAAGGTGATATAATTACTCCTAAGGTCGGACTGTGTCATTCTCTTTAAAAAAAACATGGCCAATGTTCTCCATAGATAATGCTGGCACTAGGATTGTCTGCTGAACAAATATATATGCACACTCAAGGTAGGTGCATGTCTCTGAATTTATGGATTTTTGGGGTAAATTGTCAGATCAAGCGTCTGACTATCTTCTTGTTATGGACAGCTTTATTCTGCAGCCAAATGCTTACACACACAAGGACTGACCCTTGAATACCACAGGCCTCGGGTCACGTTCCCTTTCTTGGTGATATCCAAATACTTTTATTATGTAAAATTCATATTTTTAGGTTTCAGAATGCAATCATTAAAATATTTTATTTATTTCCAATGAATATATTATATTTACTACCATCAGAACTGTGGGTGCATTATTTATTAAATTGCAGTTATAAAATGGTAGTTGATGCATGAACACATGCCCGTTTTCCATGTCCCCGTTAGGAAGCATCCAAAAGCTTATACATATACACTTGTTTTGGTAAAGAAGTGTATCCAAAGATTGTTTGATTTTCAGCCTGTTTTCCTCCCAACACTTGTCCATCAGAGGGCCGGCTCAGGGGCCAATATAAGATGAGCATGCATCATCAAATGTAGGATGAATTCTGCATACCACGTTCTTAAAGTGTTACTAAACCCACAACAGTAAAATCAGTCTGTATATGCAGTAAAACATTCTTGTTATACTCACTGTGTGGTTAATCCTCCGCATTGTGTAAAAAGGCTGTTTGATCCTGTCTTCTCTGATCCTCCCCTTATTTTACTGCCCCCAATCCATCTACTAATAGCACTATGCACACATAGCAATAGGAGGCATTTTCCACATGCTTAGTTTGGTGTCTATTTATAGAGAGTTTTTTTTTTGGGGGGGGGGGGGTTGCATGTGACTAGCACAAGTCCAATCAGCACTGTCCAGACAGAGGGTCAGGGGTCATGTAGCCTCCTAGTACAATCGGAGGAGAATGAAAACTCCTCCTACAAGCTTTAACCAGACACTGATAGAAGTCACAAGACTGCTATATACTGTTGATGAGAAAAGGTATTTAGTATATATTATATTTACTAAAATAATCGCATTTCCTTGTTCTGGCCATATATAGTGAATGTGGAGTCGTGGATTTAGTATCACTTTAACACCACTGTGTTCATCCACTTAGTCGTTTTTTTGCATCCTGAGTGTTAACCCCCCTGGCGGTGTTCCCGAGTCTGGCTCAGGGTGGAAGTTTTGTACCAAAAGCGGTAACCCCGAGCAAGACTCGGGACCACATCGCTGAATGCAGGAGGAGATTACTTATCTTCTCCCCTGGATTCAGTGATGTCCCCCCGTTGTACGAGCGGCTCGTCCTCCGCCGGATCTATCACGGAGCCGAGCTCTGTTCCGATGCACGGGGACGGAGATCGGCGCCAAATTCAAAAAGTGAAACACACACATTACATACAGTATAATGTAATCTTACAGATTACATTGCTGTATGTAATAATTTCACATCCCCTTTGTCCCTAGTGGTCTGACCAGTGTCCTGCATGCAGTTTTATAATATAAAAACTGTTCTTTATGCCTGGAAACTGAAGATTGTCCATAGCAACCAAAACTGTCCCTTTACATCAAAAATGATTTTAGACCAGCTAGAAAACAGCGATAATAAATTAGAATCACTCGCAGAATTGAGGGATAGTGATTTGTGGGGAGATCCGTCATCAAATACTGAAAAGTAATGACAGTGACAATTCTGCAACTGAGCAAATTTCAGTGTTTTTGATT
Source organism: Lithobates pipiens (assembly GCF_037356315.1). Classification (NCBI taxonomy): domain Eukaryota; kingdom Metazoa; phylum Chordata; class Amphibia; order Anura; family Ranidae; genus Lithobates; species Lithobates pipiens. Next base: position 3,072,932 of record NW_027507685.1, on the reverse strand, counting down.
TGATTACATTATTGAATATTTTTTTATTATTGTTATATTATTATTTGGTATAATTATTTATAGTTATTTATTATATTATAATTTATGATTTCATTTTTCAAACTTTATCATACCCAGGATGTCTGCTAGACTCTGGTTTGGACAGATTTAAGTTAGTTATTCCTAAGCCCTTGTACACATGGTCGGAGATTCTGACGGAATGTGTCCGATTGGACCGTTTAGTCGGATATTCCGACTGTGGCCGCGTACACACGCGCGGACTGTTCGCCCAACCTTGTTCGGCAAACAGTTTGTCAAACAGTCCGCTCAAAATTTGCATGAGCGGACTTGCCCACACACGAGCGGACTGTTTGACGAACAAGGTTGGGCAAACAGTTCGCTCAACTTTTGAAATGAACGGACTCGCCCACGTAAGGCGGAGGCAAGTCCGCCCATTTCGAGCGCGTGTACAGGTAGGCGGGGCCCGCGAAGGAGATGTCGCGGGCTCCGCCGCCTGGAATGGGCTTAAAGGGGAACCCCAACGCCGAAAAAAATCGGCGTGGGGGTTCCCCCCAAGTCCACACCAGACCCTTGTCCGAGCACGCTACCCGGCCGGCCAGGAAAGGGGGGCGAGCGAGCGCGCCCCCCTCCTGAGCCGTACCAGGCCGCGTGCCCTCAACATGGGGGGGTGCCTTGGGGAAGGGGGGGCCGCGCGGCCCCCCCACCCCAAAGCACCTTGTCCCCATGTTGATGAGGACAAGGGCCTCTTCCCGACAACCCTGGCCGTTGGTTGTCGGGGTCTGCGGGCGGGGGGCTTATCGGAATCCGGGAGCCCCCTTTAAGAAGGGGGCCCCCGGATACCGGCCCCCCACCCTATGTGAATGAGTATGGGGTACAATGTACCCCTACCCATTCACCTGTGAAATAAAGTACAAATAAAAACACAACACAGGGGGAAAAAATATTTTATTGCACAGCCGGGGGTCTTCCGTCTTCGGGGGTCTTCTCGCCGGACTCCTCCGCTATGTGTGTGTAGCTCTTTTGCCAGCGGAGGAGTCCGGCTTTCTTCCTCCCCGCCGCCGGCCTCTTCTCCCGACTTCGGGGGTCTTGTCCCCCTCTTCGGTTCTTCTGCCGGGCCACCGCGCCTGGTCCGGTGGCCCGGTCTTCTGTCGCCGTCTTCCGTTTTTCTGTCGCCGCCTTCGGTTCTTCTGCCGGGCCACCGCGCCTTCTTGTAGCTCTTTTACAGGCGGTGGCCCGGTCTTCTGTCGCCGTCGCCGCCTTCCGTTCGTGTTCTTCTTCTTCTTCTTCTTCTTCTTCTTCTTCTTCTTCTCCAGGCGATGTTGACACGTCGCTCCCTCCGGCCGGAATGCCAGAGCCGCCCTGCGCTGTGACTTATATAGTGACAATGGGGCGGGGTCACATGGTATATGTCACATGGGTTGATGTCACATGGTGACCCCGCCCCCTTACGATGTCATAGTCCCCATGTGACATCAACCCATGTGACCAACCCATGTGACATATACCATGTGACCCCGCCCCATTGTCACTATATAAGTGACCGCACAGCGCGTCCCCGGCATTCCGGCCGGAGAGCTCGTCGAGTCAACATCTCCAGGAGAAGAAGAAGAAGAAGAAGAAGAAGAAGAAGAAGAAGAAGAAGAAGAAGAAGAACACGAACGGAAGGCGGCGACGGCGACAGAAGACCGGGCCACCGCCTGTAAAAGAGCTACAAGAAGGCGCGGTGGCCCGGCAGAAGAACCGAAGGCGGCGACAGAAGAACGGAAGACGGCGACAGAAGACCGGGCCACCGGACCAGGCGCGGTGGCCCGGCAGAAGAACCGAAGAGGGGGACAAGACCCCCGAAGTCGGGAGAAGAGGCCGGCGGCGGGGAGGAAGAAAGCCGGACTCCTCCGCTGGCAAAAGAGCTACACACACATAGCGGAGGAGTCCGGCGAGAAGACCCCCGAAGACGGAAGACCCCCGGCTGTGCAATAAAATATTTTTTCCCCCTGTGTTGTGTTTTTATTTGTACTTTATTTCACAGGTGAATGGGTAGGGGTACATTGTACCCCATACTCATTCACATAGGGTGGGGGGCCGGTATCCGGGGGCCCCCTTCTTAAAGGGGGCTCCCGGATTCCGATAAGCCCCCCGCCCGCAGACCCCGACAACCAACGGCCAGGGTTGTCGGGAAGAGGCCCTTGTCCTCATCAACATGGGGACAAGGTGCTTTGGGGTGGGGGGGCCGCGCGGCCCCCCCCTTCCCCAAGGCACCCCCCATGTTGAGGGCACGCGGCCTGGTACGGCTCAGGAGGGGGGGCACGCTCGCTCGCCCCCCTTTCCTGGCCGGCCGGGTAGCGTGCTCGGACAAGGGTCTGGTGTGGACTTGGGGGGAACCCCCACGCCGATTTTTTTCGGCGTTGGGGTTCCCCTTTAAGCTCATTCCAGGCGGCGGAGCCCGCAACGTCTCCTTCGCGGGCCCCGCCTACCTGTACACGCGCTCGAAATGGGCGGACTTTCCGAGCGGGAACAGTCCGCTCATTTCGAAAGTACAGCGGACAGGCCCACACACGGGCGGACTGTTCGCTCAAACACAGTTTCAGCGGACAGTTTTTCGGAATTTCCGAAAGACTTTGTCCGTCCAACTGTCCGCTGAAACTGTCCGCTGAAAGCCCACACACGAGCGGACTGTCCGCCCAAACACTGTTCAGCGGACAAGGTTGGGCGAACAGTCCGCCCGTGTGTACGCGGCCTGTGTGTGGTCTCCATCGGACTGTTTCCGTCGGAGTATCCGACGGACCAAGTTTTCCAACTCGCTGGAAAAATTTTCCGACAAAATGCTCCGATCGGACATACTCCGATCATGTGTAGAGAATTCCGATCGGACAAAGTGCCACGCATGCTCATTTCAAATTCCTACACCAAAGCTATTGGCTACTAGCCTGAACGTAGTCCCGTCGTAACGAAATAACGTCATCACGTCGGATTTTCTGACAACTTTGTCCGACCGCGTGTATGCAACAGTTTCGGACAAAATCCGAGGGACAAAATCCGACGGATTTGGTTGTCGGAATCTCCGACCGTGTGTACAAGGGCTAAGAATTGCAGGACTACAATATAAAACACCAAATTTTCATGCAAAATAATTGTACCGCTTTCAGCACCTAAAATCCGAAACAATCGTACCGCCAGGGAGATTAAGGAGCTAAGTCGACCGAATGCAAACATTCTAAACTTTCATTTTTATATGTTGCGTGCATAATACTTAGACTGTAAACCTAAATATATATTTTTTTTTTTAAATAATGGCTTGCACTAACCCAAAAACATTTAAACTGTATTATACTTACATCACTCTGTAGCATTCATTTTTGTACTACCTGATGTTTATCCTTCACTCCAAAGAACTGTTTTTCATAACCATAAAGTCATTGGATTACAGAGGTTTAATATAATCAATGTACTTTTATTTTCATTCCAAGATTTCATGCGGCGAGACAAAACTTTGATTCTTCGCGTAATTTTTTTTTTTTTCTAGTTAAGTGATGCTTACAAAAAAGAAAAACACAGAAATCACTCCCAGAAGACCCAGAGAAAAAGCAATACAAGTCAGCAGGGGTCAGTCTCTGGCAGAGCTAGTGGGAGAAGTGTAACTCCTGCTGACCTCCTTCCCAGCTCACGGACCAATTAGCTGCAATTCTGCCTATTAGTTGTGGAAAATGCAGAACAATTATAGAGAAAACACAACAGCTTGCACACAGAATACACAGCAGAGACTGAACTGCCAATCATCCCTGTATCCCCCTATGTTCCAAGATCGCAGCACAGCAATGTTACATTCACAGATGTCCTGTTTTCTCTTTTTGTAAATGCTGTTTAAATGCATTTGAAAAAAAAGAAATGTGAATTTGTGTGGATTGTACAAATAATAGAAAAATAGGAGAAAAAAATAAATAAATGTTCGCAAACACTAGGATGTGTTTTGTTTGGATTTGATTACATTGATTGAAAGCTTTATGGTAATAGGTGGAGCTAATGATACAAATAATACATTTTAATGGAAATTGAATTTTATATAAAAAAAAAAGGGCAGATGTTTTGGAATAATAGAAATATGTACATCGTAGAAAATGTTACATTAATAAAAGTGTTTTCAAATGGTTGAGGTTACAGGAAGGATAGCAGTTAACAGCCTGCTGATCCACAGAAAAAAAAATATATCAATTTTTATTCATGTTTTAAAATGTAAGTTTATTTTACACAGGTAATACACTATACAGTGTGTGCAGATATGTATCTTTTGCAATATTTTGCAAATTTATCTTTCTAAATTTTAGTGACATATGCACACAGTACTTATCATTTTCTATAATTGCTTATTATGTAGTCAAGCTTAAGCCTAGTACACACAGGCATAATGTTGGACGGCATCATCCGGTACAGACTGATTTTACTGTTGTGCGTTTAGCAACACTTTAAGCCCATTAGGTGAGGGTGGGCTCCTGCCATTATGTGCAAGCCTGCACAGCATACTTCCCATTATGGCACACTTACCTATAAGAAGCCTAATCGATTCCAGGCTCTCAGTAGCCGCTTCATCTCCCACATTCACTATATTCTCCATGCTCCTAACTGGCCAATGGGAAGCTGCTGATGATGTCATTTCTGCACTTGCGCTCCATTATCAGCAGGGCAGGACTTAGGGTGGTAGGGTCCCCTGGGCTTGAGTCACCTTTCGGGGTCTACCTTCTATACATTACCATATTTATCGGTGTATAACACGCACCCCAAGTTTAGGAAAGTTTAAGGAAAAAAAACGTATTTAAATGCCCATCAATGCAGCCTTATCAGTGTCCATCTGAAGCCTTGTCCAGTGTCATTGCAGCCTTGTCAGTGTCATTTGCAGCCTTGTCAGTGTAGCCTTGCCCCAGTGTCATTTGTAGCCTTGTCATTTGCAGCCTAAAAATGGCACCGCCAAGATACAGAGTCCTGTATATCTTGGCTCTTTAGTCCTCTCTGTGGCTCTCGGGTCCTCTTGGTGGCTCTTGGGTCTTCTCGCAGTCCTGAGCTGAGCCAAGAGTAGCCGAGTGTACTCGGCTTGGCTCACAGTCATGCCTGGTCCCTATGTTATGTCCATCAGAGGTCGGGACTGGGCATGACTGTGAGCGTAAGTCGAGCCAAATACACTCGGCTATGTATCTCGGCGGGGCCTGCGGGGCCCCCTATTGGGCGGGGCCCATGGGCTTTTTAGCCCAGTCAAGCCCAATGGTAAGTCCAGCCCTGATTATCAGAGTCATATAGATGGCAGGAATGTGCCAGGAGTGTAAACTGCACAGGCCATCTGCTGTACTGTGCTCACAGAGAATTAAAAATTGTCAGGGGAAGGAGGAAGAAGGTTTTTGGCAGAAAAGACTTTGGATGAGTCTTCAAAAACACACGTTCAGGACTACCTTCTATAGCCAAAAATTCTTGTAAATTACTACAGGACTTTAAACCCAACTAGTTCCCAAGTTTACCTTGACCCTAAGTTCACGCCTCAAAAGCCATCAAATGCCCAGAATCCCCCTTCCTGTGCTATCCTCCTATCTCTTTTCTTAACACGAACACTTAAACCTCAAGTTAAACCTTTAAACTCTTTATAACCATCTCATCCCGCACATCCAAAATCATACATCCTGACCAGGGGACTCTATGCCAAACACACGCTAAGGATAATACTACCAAATGACTGATTATCTTCCACTCTCCTTGCAGCAAACATGCCCCTCTACTACTGTTATCACCTGACAAAATAAAAAGATTAAGCTGGCATTTCATCTTGATTCTCCTTTAGTATATAGGCTTGGGACCACATATGAAATCCGGTGTCCGAGCAGTTTAATCTAAATCTGCAGACAAGATCAATGAAAATCTCAGACCCCCCCCCATCCAATCACATTCCCCAGGGGTGCCACCTGCCACCATAATTTTTATTCTATTGGTTGAACCACTAAGAATCCTCAGAGCCAATGTGAATATCTCAGGATTTCCCTCTCAATACCCCTAACAAAAATAGTAGGCTACCAATGCTACACTCATATTGGTGCCCTCTGCTATTCACTTTTATTATGCACAGCAAACGTTCTATTCTTTATCACCAAGCTTGAAATTACTAACTTGAAAAGTTGGAAAGTTCAAAGATTACAGTTCATTGTCCTATTTAAATAGAAACCTTTAAAAATCCAATGCACTGAATATCTCCACTCCCAGGCTAAAAATAAACTCCAGGAAAATGAAAAATTCTCCCTTGCAGTACGGCTGTACCCACACGGCAAAGTTTAACTGCTTGGTTAGTCTAGGGAATAGTAAAAGCACTTTTTTTTTGTAATCCTCCATCCCCTGGAAGACAGTGCCCCACCTCCAGCAGTGGACTGCATCATTCTTTATGGCATCAGAGGATCTTAGACCAGTGGCGCATGTGGGAGAAGAGGCTGTGGGAACTGGCCTAGAAGCACACAAGAGCCTACAGGAGAGGATCAATGGGTAAATAAATCTTCTTTTCCAATTCCCCTAGACCAAATTGAGCAGTTACCCCTGGCAGTGCGAATGAAGACCTACTGTAAAGTGAGACTTCTTAGGTTTCCTAGTTTACTATACCTCTTCCAGACTATCACACTATCTATTCCAAATACTCCCTCTATGCATTGATCAGATTTTATAAATTTTATGGGGCGGGAAACATTATGGGGCTTAATATACCTATTTAGTTTGCCTACATCACATAGAGAATGCTTCCTAGATCCTGTCTTATGCTACAGAGCCACATGAGTGGCAAAAGCACTGGACTGGTGTCGAAATCGACTCTACTAAAGCTTGATATCTCTAGAACTGGAGATAACCACAATACCAATTTCTGGCCCGTTGTAGCTATTCACCAGTATCCCACTGACAGTGCACTCTCACCCATTAGTGGGTAATACCCTACAGTATTACATGTCTTTCTGACCCACCGAGGTCAGAAGGGCTACTGATTGTAGGAAATCTAGACTTTTCTCCTGAAATTTATGACAGTGCCTTTCAATCCTTTGTTAAGAATTTCGCATTTAGACTAAAACATTTGCTCTCACAGGGTATAATTCAACAGATCTCTGATATCCAACACATACGGTATTAGACTCAGCGCTTATTTTTTTAGAATGTAATACAACTTTCCTTACACCATCAACCTAGCCTCACAACACAGGTTACCCCCTTTGAATCTCTATATCTGGATACATATCCTCTCCATCATATACCCTGTTTAAGTTACTCATTGTTAAAGAATAACTTTTATGAGCAATAAAAAAATAAATAAAGGTCCATACATTCATGTCTACATATCTGTATTATCTTCTCCAATGAGGCAATATTGAAATGTATAGAAAATCCCTTTTTTATTCCTTGCTTTCCTGTTTCTCTGCTCCTCACCTGATAGAATGCAGATTTATTGGCCTTACAAATATTGAGCTCAGGCACAGCCCCTGTTTAAGTGAGTGTGTCTGGGGAGCGTGTGTGTCAGCTATAAGGTTCTTACCCAGTTCCCCTAGTTCCAACACCTATTGCATTTTATTGGTCACTTGGATGCATCCAATTCCTGCCATACAGTGTCCTCGGTTTCAGGGACGCAGACAGCCCCTGTTAGCCCTTGTACACACGGTCGGACATTCCGTTGAAAAATGTCCGATCGGACCGTGTTGTCGGATAATCCGACTGTGTGTGGGCTCCATCGGACTGTTTCCGGCGGAATATCCGACCAACCAAGTTTTAGAGCTGGGCTATAAAATTTGCAGACAACATGATCCGATCGGACTTTGTCTGATCGTTTGTAGAGAATTCAGATCGGACAAAGTGTCACGCACTTTGACCACCTAGACCAAAGCTATTGGCTACTAGCCTGAACGTAGTCCCGTCGTAAGGAAATAACGTCATCACGTTATGAACGATCGGATTTTCCGACAACTTTGCCGACCGTGTGTATGCAACACCAGTTTCGGACAAAATCCGTCGGACAAAATCCGATGGATTTGGTTGTCGGAATGTCCGACCGTGTGTACAAGGGCTTACAGACCATCCTTTGTTGCTAGAACACAGGCAACCCCTGATGTACTGCATCCTTTGTTGGTGAGGATGGTGCAGGCGGCAGCTAATATGTTAGTCCATATGTGCTCCCAACTCATATTCAATTCAGGTAAATCCAAGTGAGGAAGTTTATAAATTATATACATTTGTATTAAACACCAGTGTCATGGTCGTCCCCGAGATCCAGCAGCCCAGGGAAGACCTATTCACAGAATCCCTTCGTTGTGCGCTAATAGGGTTCCCTGGGCGCGCGTTGGCGCGAACGGACGCACGCGGGTGCGAGCAGGCACGAACGGGCGCACGCGGGTGCGAACGTGCGCACGCGGGGTCACGAACGGCTGCACGGTTTCACGTGGGTGCGCGCGGGCACGCCGTGCGACCGTTCTTGGCGCCCAGAGGGCTTCTTAAGGAATTCGTTCTAGTGCCCCGGTGCTGTCCTGTCTACAGCGTTCCTGTGACTTACCTCTGCTAACCTGATTGTTCCTGCTCTGATCCACCCGGCCTGTTCCTGATTACTCCTGCTTGCTGCCAGCCTTGACCCTCGGACTGTCTGACTACGCTTCTGCCTTCTCCCTTGTACTTCTGCTGCCTGCCCGTTGACGACCCGGCCTGTGTTTGACCCTGCTGTTTTGCCAGTTGACCCAGTCTGCCATCTGTGACCGCTGTTGCCTGTTGCCTGCCTGCCAGCCGTTCCAGTCTGCCATCTGTGACCGCTGCCACCTGCTGCCTGCCTGCCAGCCGCTCCAGTACGATCACCTGCACCCGCTGCCAGCCGCTGACTGCTCACCAGCTGTTCCAGAACCACCTGCTTGCACCCGCCTCTGTCTGACGTCAGCTTCAGGGCCAAATCTACCATCACCTGCTTGGCACTTGTGCCCTCTGACCTCTAGAGTCCCTGTTCCCACTCTCAGGGAATCTCGAGCCAGAGTATATGGAAAATATTATAACTTCCTAACTATAACTTTAACTATTATCTATAAAAAATAAGTAAAACCTTCATAAATAAAAATGGGAATACAAAAAAAAATGTGACATTGGAATTACTTTATAGAAACATTGAATTGTATTTTAATGCTATCAACTGCAGCAAAGGTGTTATAAGAGTTAAGTTGGTATTCCCTGAACTCTGTCTCTGGTACTATGCTGATATCTGGTTACCATGGTAATGAAGCCACTTTGCCCGCTCAAAATAGTTAATCATGATTAGTGTAAATCTGGGGTCTCTGGCCCTTGTTGGCTTCAAACTGTTCAGTACAGAATCACTTCTGAAAGCAGGTAATCATAGAGGTGCTTAAGGTGGAATAATTACTCCTAAGTTTGGACTGTGTCAGTCTATCTGCCATGTACAGCAGCTGGGAAGCAAATCTCGGATAAAATGATCCATGCATGCTGACCATTTAAAGCAAGTCAAGCGAAATCTATAGCACAATGACAAATCTTACACAAAAATGGATGAAAATGCGTTCCATCGATTTGTCATCGATATATCTTCCATTAAAATAAATAAAAACAGTACAACCAAGAGCAAACCTTGGTTCAGCTGGGCCTAGGTAATAAGAGAATGCCATATTATAGAACCGATAATCCTATATTTACATGTGTTTGTCCATGTGGAAAGGCTTCCACGATCCCTACTCACTGGTGTGCAGCGAGACTTACCGCTCAGGTCCTATCCAACCTCTTCGTTAGAGAGTGGATGACTTATGCAGGCCATACACGGTCGAATTTCGAATGAATTTTCTTTTCAAAATCAGAAAATTCTTTTTTTTTGTGATCCGATGATGCCACCGTTGATTTTCAAAATTCGGCCGACCAAGCCTTCAATTTCACCTCATGTTGCTACAGAAAAGAATTTTCTTGGCCGGGAATCTTCTTTTCTCTCCATAAATTTTCTTTTCTCTCCGTAAATTTTCTTTTATCTCCGTAAATTTTCTTTTCTTATTAAATTTCTCGCACGATTCTCCCATCATTGATTAGAAAATCGTTCGTTTTTAAAAAAAAATTCCAACATGTCCGATTCCTCAAATTTTATTTCCGCACGAAAATCGGCTGTTGCTGCAGCCTCACTAATGGTGCGAAATTCACACGAAAATCCTTAGATACGATTTTCGAAAGAAAATTCTTTCGAAATTTGAACCGTGTATGGCCGGCATTAGATGCAATATGGTCACTCCACAGTGGAGATTTTGACTTGTACCTAGCAAATTGTGTTGCAAATAAGGCCAAGGAAAACCTTGTGTCTGATACAACAAACGATCAAGGGCATATGCAAAACGTTGTTTGCACTCTATCTCTTTCTCTCTCTATGATCGACATTCCTGAAGGAAGAAAAGATGACTTGCATAGAGATGATTCCGCTTGGAAGAAAACCTCCAGGTCTTCAGGAAAAAACTCAAAACCTTCCTCTTTTAGAAGCTGGACAACAAAGCTCCGCACAGCACCTTGAGGCGATTCAGTTCGCATTGTGCGCTATACAAATTAGCCATTCATTCATTCATGAAATACATGCAGCATCTCTCCTCTCTATAACATAGGACTTCTTTTTTGCCCATATGCTCACTGCCACTTCATTGATGCTCTTACTTATACAATAATGATCTTTGTGAGATACTGCGCCGCCTGCAGTTCTGAATGATAAAGAGTATTAGGTGGGCACACTTGAGAAAATGCTGCGCTGTCCAAGATAAATTACGTATCTAATCCATGCTTCACAACCTAAAGACAGCGTTGATTTGTAAGAACTAGTAATCTGATCTGCTATGCTCCAAGCAATTAATTAGACCTATCATGCTAAAAATAAGACTGTTGGGGTGCACTGGTTTTAAAGAAAACATGTCACAAAGAAAAAAAACCTGTTTGGTTTTGATATTACAGAAGCTATAGTGATTAAATTGGTTGTAAACCCTTACAAACCACTTTGACCTACAGGTAAGCCTAGATTAAGGCTTACCTGTAGGTCCAAGAAATATCTCCTAAACCTACACGGTTTAGGAGATATTTACCGAAAAACAGGCACTGAGCGCGCCGCAGTTAACGGCGATATTCCGCGAGTGGCGGCTCCCGTGCACATGCGCGAGAGTGACGTCATCGCGACAGCGCCGGAGTAGCAAGACCCGCCGAGAAGATGGATGCTCCGGAATACAGGGGACAGCGGTGACTTCGCTGGCTCCTGTGACACATAATGGACTGCTATGCGATGCCTTTGCAGGGAATCAAAGAGGAAGTAACACCCATCAGGATTTACTTCCTCTTTAATGAGTAACAAACTGCTTCAGGTAAAGTGAAGCTAAACCTTTTCACAAAGTTAACTCCATAAATGCAGATAATAGCTACTTCTATCACCTCCTAACCCCACAGGTATGTTGCCTTGTTAAAAAAGTTATTTTCTTTTATTTGCAGCAGCTTATAATTAAATAGTTTTAAATAACAACTGAACTGACTTTAATAGCCTGAATTGACCTTTACATCTTAAAAGAAAAGCATATATGCTGGAATGTCAAGGCCAGCAAGATCGCAAAAATGAATTATAATGAATCTGTCATTACAGAAATTCGAAATATTAATATAACATTTTTTTTCCTTTCAGAAAAAAAATAATATGTGCAGTGGGGAACAGGTTCCTCATGAAACAATAAAAAGTAATACATTAGGCAGGATTTACACTCCCCCACACCCAAAACCAGCCATGGATGGTTCAAATCTTGGCCAGTTCAGCAGGGACCAGCTGAGATTTGAACCATGTCTGGGCAGGCTGATTGTACCTAAGTCGATCGATTGATCGACTTGGGTACAACTAGCATGTCAGATTTTTAGGATGCCAGTAGCTATAGCCACTAGCAATAATCACTGTATCCCAGGAGGTATGGCTCTCCATGCCCCCTCCCCAGGAGCACACAATAGCTCTGTGGGCGGCATTCCCCCATCACCACTGACTGTGCTGTGACCAGCTTACGTCAACTGGCTTATCTTAACATCAGAAAATATAGACACAAAAGGCAAAATAACATTGGAGAAGGAGAGGCTGAAGGAAACAAGTTTCCCACTCTTTCTGAGCACATGTCAAATTACTGATTATAAGATTAGGTAAACTATCACCATACTCTGCTATCCATTTTGGGAGAGTTTTAAGGACTCCAGAAGAGTAGTTGATCCATAAGGCAGCCCATTTGATTTTCTTTTCTTCTGCAGCAATATTATGTTCTGCTGGTGGTGGTGGGGGGCGCACAGGGAGCATTTCAACTTTTCAGATTTTTACATGCGATTATTCCCACTGGCTATAGCTGCTAGCGATTACCACTGTGTGTTCTCCTGGCCAGGACGGCTCCCTTTGGCCCCCTCCGCCGGGAGAACACAATAACTCTGTGGGAGGAATTCCCCCATCCACATTGACTGTGGCTGCAAGAAAGAAAATCACACCATCTATGGCCGGCTTAAGGCATACAACTACTGGATCTAATTAAACAGTGCATGCATCTTGTTTTTTTTCTCCAGCTGGAGCTGGAGAGAGTCCAGAGAAAGGGAACTAAATTAATATAGGGACTGGAGGACCTCAATTACTAGGAGCGACTACAAGCACTATATGTATTCTCCCTGGGGATGAGATGCTTGGGAAGAGATATGATAGCAATAAACAAATATCTAAATTGGGATCCCAGCATAAGTATGAAACTTTTCAGTCCCAAAAAGTGTAATGCCGCGTACACACGACCGGACTTTTCGACATCAAAGGTCCGACGGAACGATTCCGGCAGACCATTCGATCGTGTGTGGGCTGCGGCGGACTTTTGATTTGCAAAAATCCAACAGACCTTAGAAATGGAACATGTTTCAAATTTTTCCGCCGGACCCAGTTCCTACCGAGAAATCCGCTCGTGTGTATGCTAGTCCGACGGACAAAAACCGACGCGAGGGCAGCTATTGGCTACTGGCTATGAACTTCCTTATTCTAGTCCAGTCATACGTCATCACGTTCGAATCCGTCGGACTTTGGTGTGATTGTGTGTGGCCAAGTCCGTTCTTTCGGAAAGTCCGTCAGAACTCCGCCAAAAGTCCGTCGGACCTAGTCCCTCGAAAAGTCCGGTCGTGTGTATGTGGCATAAGAAGACACAGGGCCACACCATGAGGACTGCGCAGGGCGTTTTTCACTGTCAGGACGGTAAGGATGTGGAACTCTCTTCCACAATTGGTAGTGTCGGCAGGAACTATGGATAGCTTTAAAAGACTCTTGGACGTGCATCTGATGCCGCGTACACACGAGCGGATTGTATGGCGTACTTAGTCCGTCATACAATCCGACGGACAATCCGTCGTACTTTCCACTGAACGGACTTGACCACACACAGATACACAAACAGTCCGTCGAAAGCTTGCGCGATGACGTGTACAGCACGTACGACGGGACTAGAAATAGGAAGTCCAAGACACAGCAAAGCACCCTTCCGCCGTGTAAATCCTTTCTGGGCATGCGCCATTCTTAGTCCGTCGAACTAGCATACTGACGAGCGGATTGTCCGCTGAAACCAAAGTACGACGGACAGATTTTTGGAAAATCCGAAATTCTTAGTACGCCGGACTGCACGCTGAAAAAGTCCGCTGAAGCCCACACACGAGCGGATTGTCCGCTGAAATGTGTTTCAACGGACTAAGTACGTCAAACAGTTCGTGTGTACGCGGCATTAGTGAAAACAATGTACAGGGAAATGGGAAATTCTTTTCTACACGCACACACACCAACACAGCCTGAATTGGATGGACTGCTGTCTTTATTCAACCTTACCAACTATGTAACTATTTCAAACTTTGATAGCTAACCTAGCAACAGAATTGCAGATGTTGGCTAGTCCTGAAAAGGTGTACCTGTAACTAAATCTTGTCATACATTATACAGTTTTCTTATTTAATTTCCTTGAGATTTACCTTCAACTATGTAGTGCAAGGGCCTGACTAATTGCATACAATTTGAAAGTGTTTGGCTAGCCTTATGCCGCGTACACACGGTCGGAATTCCGGCCAGAAAAAGACCAATGAGAGCTTTTCATCGGAAAATGCGACCTTGTGTATGCTCCATCGGAATTTAGCTGTCCAAATTTCCGCCAGCCAAAAATTGATAGCATGTTCTCAATTTTCGTGACGGAAAAACTTTCTATCAGTAATTCCGTTCGTGTGTATGCAATTCCGACACTCCAAAATATCACGCATGCTCAGATTCAACTACGAGACAGAAGCTATTGGCTACTGGCTATTGAACTTCCTTTTTCTAGTCCCGTCGTACGTGTTGTACGTCACCGCGTTCTAAACTATCGGAATTTAGTGTGACCGTGTGTGGGCAAGACAGCTTGAGCGGAATTCCGTCGGGAAAACCATCAGAGCTTCTTCCGACGAGAATTCCAATCGTGTGTACCCGGCATAAGTATATACGCCAGCGCTGAAGCAGTTAAGGGAAAAATTCATAATACCTAAAGGCGATGACAACGATCAATACGAGCATTCTGACTGTAATAATGCACAGAATATAAACCATATTTACTGCATATCACAAGATGTGCGGCGTGGAAAAATACTATATCTCCCCGTAAAATCTCAGAGCCCAAATAAGATTTACTCCAATGTGTTGCGAATTTCAGCATTTCTTTTAACCTGCATGCACAGTGCTTTAATGAACATGGAACACTGGGGATTCAATTCAGTTTCATGACTGGGGAGGGGATCTTTATCAAGCAGCAGAGTCAGGCAGAAATTCACTTTAAGCCCAAGATCCTTAGATGTTCTTCAGTCAGCATAAAACCTGGAGTTCCCTTTCAGACAGTGGAGTAATAATAGCTGCAGGTAACGCTCACGTGCTATAAAAAAACCCTAGTCTCAGAGGACAACTAGCTCAAAAGCTCACCTTTCTGTTATAAACCTGCATTCTACATTTCCATATATCTTTTAAACAATTAATTTAAATAAAAGGCATACATGTTGCTTCCCCTTTTAGACTTACAGAAATTTATATAAAACTGTTGTATATTGACAACTTTTTTACTTTCACATAAATAGTATCATTGTAAAAAAAAAAAAAAATCATAATAATGGTAGCCGCACTAAATATCATTTAGTGGAAGCTAGCCACATGGCCTAAAAAAATGTAAGTGGACCACCTAATTCTCTATCACCTTTCCCATTTTTTTCTCACCTCCCTGCATTGTGCTGACTAAAGAGACCCATATATTGAGAATCCACTTTAGGTTTTGTTTGTTCAACCCAGTAGGCTGAACGAAAAAAAAACCGGAGGCGCTCATGAGGAGTTTGCTGTATTAAAGTGGTTGTAAACCCTTACAAACCACTTTGACCTACAGGTAAGCCTAGATTAAGGCTTACCTGTAGGTCCAAGAAATATCTCCTAAACCTACACGGTTTAGGAGATATTTACAAAAAGACAGGCACCGCTGTCTACGGTGCATGCGCCGCAGACAGAGGCGCGCAGGCGCACTGAGCACGTCGCAGATCGCGGACGTTCGTGTCGGCTCCCGTGCACATGCGCGGGAGTGACGTCATCGCTGCTCCGGCAAATCACAGCACCGGAGCAGCGAGACCCGGAAGTGGCAGCGGTGAAGATAAAGGAGGAGGACCGCTTTGGGGGCTTCGTTCTCAGGTAAGTTATTCATAATGAGCTAGTATGCTATTCATACTAGCTCATTATGCCTTTGCCTTGCAGGTTGCATTTTTTTTTAAGTGCCTTTACTTTCTCTTTAACTATGGGATGTTAGTACAGCGATCTCCCCACTAAGCTATTGTGTTCTGACAGGGGTACTGCCCCCACCCACCAGAACACACCGGTCACCACTCGCAGCCATTGGCTGCAAGCACGGATCGGATGCCGATCGACTTCTGGTTTTCCAGCATGCCTGCGTTACAGAAGCTGGACATTCAGGCAGCATCTGTCTGACAGGCTGATGTACACACCGGCTCAATGTTGGACAGTTTCTGTTGAACCAGCAGATACCAGCTGATATTCAGCCTGTGTGTACCAGGCTTAAGGCACACCTAAAAACTAAAACAAAAAGCTACTAGAGTCAAAGAACTGCTGCAACAAATGGGTACCTGTACGGCAAGCAGCAGTTAAAGCACTATTGGGTCAGAATGTGGTACCCCTACATCAGGCATGTCAAAAGTCCAGCCTGTGGGCCAATCAATGCCCGCGTTCTGGTTTTAAATGGCCTGCCTGGTTATTTGGACATTTTGTGGACCCCAACAATCTCCCAGTGCCAGCGCCACAAAAGATATATCGCTGCCTTAGAGAGGCTAGGGAGGAGGTGGGATGAGTGCCGTACATACAGGAGAATTTACTGTATGTACGGCCATGAAACGCAGACTCACCATTGCCATCAGTGCAGCCTGATTGATGCCCATCCATCTGCAGCCTTGGAGGGGACAGGGAGAGGGCGGGGCGAGCTGTTTTTTTCAGGGGCCTCTTTAATACAAAGTGTCTAAAAATAAGGGAATGGATCCCAGTGTGTGCTTAAAGGTGGCTGTGTTAAATAAAATAAAGACAGCGCTCGCAATAGTGAAGGAATCATTCCAATAAAATAACAATAGAAATGAAACTCAATCAAATAATCAATTGACATATTGCAAAATGTCCCCAAATAAAAGTGCTTAGGTGCTCCAATCCTCATAAAGTGTTGTAGTGCTCCAAACTTCCACTCCGTGGTGTGCCACACACCCCTCCTGTGTCCCCACTCACCAGATAAAATGGACCCCTAGCTTTTCAGTCTAGGGGTTATAAAAGCTGTAAAACTGGCCAGGAATGGCAAATCGCAAACGGTCCAATGGAGATCTCCCCCAGCGTGGTAGTCACAAGTTGGTAAATGCACCAAAAATAAAAAGAATAGTGAAGCACAGTAAGGCTGGTATTTATTGTGCAAATACAGATTGCTTCATACAGAACAGAGATGTAAAATAGCATCCAACGTGCATTCCACCCAAACCGGAAGTGACATCTTTTGGAGCGGAAATGACGTCAATGCGTTTCGTCCCCTCCCACAAGGCGTCATCAAGGACCAAGTGGCTGTTGTCAGTAGGGTGTGCCAGGATTTCATTTTTCAAAATCTGGTAATGTACCTGCCATCAATAAAGTTAGCAATTTTAAAAATATTTCTGATTTAAAGTTGCTGTATAGACCAATACAAATATTTCTCTTCTGTCCTTGTGCCAACTGCAAATATAGAAGTACCCGCTTTACACCATAAATAACAAGGAGTTGTCCTTGAACAGCTGGGAGCTGTGGAGAAGAGGTAAGAGCCTTTTCTAATGAGCGAGAGTTGTTTTTAAAGATGTAGAGAGAAAAAAAAAAAAACATTGAAAATGACAGAAATGGTTACAAAATGTGATTGAAAATAAGCCTCAAGCTGTAATACAAACACTTGTCCATGTCGCAGTTCTCCTGAGGCAAAAATCATTTTCTGACTGCTCCAGGAATCCATTATTATTATATTAGTCAAGCGTAAGCGCCTAATCTTACCATTATCTGATTAATGTTAACATTATCCATACTCCTGGCAATACCCGTAATATAAGAGCATTGTTTATAGCTATGTCTTTTTCTTGGATTTTTTATTTTTTTAATGAATATCTTACAGCTAATTTCCAAGATGTTAATGCGTTTGAATTCACTCTAACCGTTGAGCTGGCTGGGAAATAAACAGTGAGGAAATGAAAGGGAGGTGTGAGGGAGGGTCGAATTTATTTTTTCTTTGCACAAAAATAGCCTCTTACACAAGAAACCGCAAAACTGCAATACAGCCTTTACCTCTTTAACAAAATCCATTATTTCCATGTGTTAGGTGAGTTTATATGCCCAAGGAAGTTCACAGTGATGTGCATCAATCATGGAAGAGCCATCAATATTTTTTTTCATGTTTTGGATAGCGTAAGAAAGTGTTAGTACCTCTGTCCGGTTTTCTGTCTCTCTATTAGGAAGATCCATCTTCCACTATTTGTTCATTTGGCCGTTGCTACTGGGGCAAATCCAACATTTAGGTTATGACCGTGTAGCTCCCTTGTTCCACGGGACAGAGAGAATAGCTCTTGGTTACTAATAGAACAGGGCTACAGGTAAATTTAGTGTGCTAGGTGGACGTTAGCCTGGCCAATTTGTAGTATTCAGTCATTATATGACTTCTGTTAATTCCATTCTAAGTGTGATTTCTCCCTTATGTCAGTAGGTGGTGCTGTTGCCTTTACATTGAAGTTTAGGTTGTGATGAATGTACCTTTCTCAGCCAATCATATTTGTGGCTAAGCATGCTGGGAAAGGTTATTTAACAGAATGAAGTCAGGTGATCAGGCAGTTCTTCCCACCCAGGGCTACAACCAGGGTGGATGGATTATGTAGAGTTCTTGGCTGCTAGGCCCGAAGCCTGGGGCCTATCCAAGTGGCTGCTGGCTTCTGGCTGCTGGGCCTAAACGAGGCCTATCCGGGTATTCAAGTTTATGCAGAGAAAAGCCTGCAAAAGATACAGTAACAATTCTAGAGGGATGGAGTTCTAAGGAAGCACCAGAGAGAGAACCCTTCATGAGCAGGAGGCTATGAAGTGGCTGGGACGACAGAGAGAACTCATCCAAGGGAATCAGTGCATGGAGCAGTGAGTTAAATTTAGTTACTAGAGGAGATAGCTTGTTCAGCTTAAAGGCTTTTAATCCTGTACTGCTGTCTGCCCTACTTCACCTATTTTTGTCTAAGGAGTCTGCCAATCTGCCTGTTGCCGATTGGCATTAACGATGTCCTGTGCCCTATTCCCCTCTCTCCCACATTTTTTCCTGTTTGAGAAATAAACTTCTCTATTGTTTAAAGTAGGGTTGTTCCGATACCGATACTAGTATCTCGCGCAAATGATCCCAATGCCTGATTCGATACCTGGGAGAGGCAGTGTTTCATCAGATTAGGTGACCCTGCACAACCGGAAGTCAGCGGGCAGAACAAGGGAAGTGACGCTTGTGTCAACATCAGCGTTTGGACATCCCAACGCCCATCTTGGTACACCCTGCACTCGGCCGCAGTAAGCCAGCAGCAGACATCTTGTTACATCCAGCCCATATAGTTCGGGCTGGGTGTAACAAGATGGCCGCTGCTGCTTTTATTTGGCCGAATGCAAGGAGTACCAAGATGGGGGTTGCAGGCAGCCTTTCCTTTCATGGCATTTCAGTGCCTGCCCATCAGTGCCCAGAAATGCCACCTATCAGTGCCCAATGCCTGTAAGTGCCGCCTATCAGTGCCAGCCACCTATCAGTGCCAGCCACCTATCAATGCCATCTATCAGTGCCCAATGCCCATAAGTGCCCCTATCAGTGCCAGCCACCTGTCAGTTCCATCCATCAGTGTCAGCCACCTATCAATGCCATCCATCAGTGCCAGCCATCTATCATTGCCAGCCACCTGTCAGTGCCATCTATCATTGCTAGCCACCTATCAATGCCATCTATCAGTGTCCAATGCCCATAAGTGCCCCTATCAGTGCCAGCCACCTGTCAGTTACATCTATCAGTGCCAGCCACCTGTCAGTGCTATATATCATTGCCAACCATTTGTCAGTTCCAGCCATCAGTCAGTGCTGCATATCAGTGCCCATCAGTGCCCCCTAATC
Source organism: Lithobates pipiens (assembly GCF_037356315.1). NCBI lineage: Eukaryota > Metazoa > Chordata > Amphibia > Anura > Ranidae > Lithobates > Lithobates pipiens. The sequence continues at coordinate 3,053,230 of NW_027507685.1, read as the reverse complement.
TTATCACTGCTGCATATCAGTGCCACCTAATCTGTATTGTGCTCTGAAAACTGTCACATGACATTAAAAGAAAAGTATCTGTAATCGGTATCGGTGAGTACTTGAAAAAAAGTATCGGTACTTGTACTAGGTCTTAAAAAAGTGGTATAGAGACAACCCTACTTTAAAGCATAAAAGTGACTGGCGCCCAACTTCTTTCTTGTTCATCACCCACCATGCCCACAAACCTACAACCTGAGAATGTAAGTGGTAGGATTTCTCCTCATTTTGAGATTGCTTTTGTAATTGTGGGACAGGAAATAAGTGAAAATCTTTCAGATAGCTTTAAAAATTTAAAAGAAGTTGCAATGCTTCTTCATTCTTAAAAAATAGTTGTATGGTGGCGTTTTAATTCAAGTGACACTGAAGGCAGTCATTTTATTTTTAAGCCAAGGAATACAAGAGCAGCATCAATTCACCTCAATACCAGTTTAACCACTTCAGACCCGGAATATTTGGCTGCTCAATGACCAGGCCATTTTTTGCAATATGGCACTGCGTTGTTTTAACTGACAATTACACGGTCGTGCAACGATGTACCCAAACAAAATTGACGTCCTTTTTTTTCCACAAATGGAGCTTTCTTTTGGTGCTATTTTATCATCTCTGTGGTTTTTATTTTTTAGCGCTATAAACAAAAAAGAGCAGCACAACAACAAACACAATATTTTGTACTTTTTGCTATAATAAATATCCCAAATTTTATCTCAGTTTAGTCCAATATGTATTCTTCTACATATTTTTGGTAATAAAAATCACAATAGGCATATATTGATTGGTTTGCACAAAAGATATAGCGTATACAAAATAGGGGATAGATTTATGGCATTTTTTTTTTTTTACTAGGAATGGCGGCAATCTGCGATTTTTATTGAGACTGCAACATTATGGCAGACATATCAGACACTTTTGACACATTTTTGGGATGATTGACAATTATACAGCGATCAGTGCTATAAAAATGCACTGATTACTGTATAAATGTGTTAGAAACCATGAAATCAGACCCAGACAAAAGTACAGTTAAATCAAGCTTGTTTAATAATAAAAGTAAATAGAACAAACTCAAGAAAATAATAAAGATGATTTAAAAATAAAAATAAAAAATAGAGCAAACGTAGTCATAACATAACAGAAAATCAGGGATCAATGTAGTGGGACAGCAAGCAGGGTCTGGAGTCAGAAGGGATGTCAGCCAAGCAAGTCTTGAAACAGGAACGCAGGAGATAGTCTCTGTGATGTGGACCAAGGCGAAGGCAGAGATCTTCTGGGCTGGAAGGCTTAAGTAGGCAGGACTGAAGAGCAGGATATCATCAACAGCTGAGTAACTGTGGAGGGATAGGATCTGGCAATTAGCCGACAGCTGAGTGGCCAGCTCTGAAAAGGAAGGGCTGAGCTCAGCCCTGACAAAATGTCACTGTCAGGGAAGGGGTTAACACTAGGGGGCGATCATGGGGTTAACTGTGTTCTCTAGTGTGCATTCTAACTGTAGGGGGAGGGGACTGACTATAGGCAATGACAGATCTTTGTTCCTAGCTATTAGGAACTCACAATCTGCATCTTCTCTCCTCACAGAACAGGGATTTATGTGTTTACACACATGTCCCTGTTCTGCCTCTCGTGCCCGTGATCGCGCGTGGCTGGCGGTCATCGTGACTGCTGGTCAGGAGCATCATCACCACCGCAGCCAGTGCATGCACCACTGTTATCCCGCTGAACGGAGCCGACATACAGCTACGACGATTTGTGGGATCGTGCTGACCTGCCACAGTATAATGACAGCGGCTGATTGACAAGTGGTTAAATAAGCTAATCAGAAAGAAGAAGGACTTATATACTATATGGACTTATATTAATAACACCATATACTTTTTTTTTATAATGTATTCGTATGATTATATTATAGCACAGAAATTCTGAGATTTTTTTTAACAAGAAAGGTCAATTATGAGATTTAGGGTTTAATTTATAAAGTTTAAAATTACTGTTATGCGCTGTGGATGATTGTATGAATTGTTAAAGGTTTTTTAAACTTCGAACAGCAGCAAAAGGCGGATTAGTATTTTTTTAAAACAATTTTTTCTATTGTATTGTGAGTTTTTTGTTATATAACATAGATTCACCTGTAAGCAAGGCTGCTTTTAAATTAAAGTGGTTGTTAAGCCACCTAGTAAATTACATGCAGTCCACTCTGTTAGAAAGAGTCCTATGCTGCAGTGTCTGTACTTTGTAAATAATGTGCCCATTTCTACCTGAATTCACAGCGCCACTTGGCGCTCACGTGACTCCTCGCTGCTCCTTTTCCCAATCTGACAGCTAGAGCAGGAGGGGTCAAGAATCCCCCGCCAACATCATTCGGCTGAAGGGGAGGAGAAGAGGAGAGAGCCGAGACTTCAGCCAGGGAGGATGGGAGCAGCAAGGAGTAACGTGAGCGCCAATTGGCGCTGTGAATTCATGTAGAAATGGGCATATTTTTTTACAAAGCACAGATACTGCAGCATAAGATCCTTTCTAATAGAGGGGATTGCATGTAATTTACACTAATTTCAGCAGCAGGAGGGGGCGGGCACGGTCACTAGCTGACAGGCAGAGAGGGGAGGGGGGAGAGCAGAAAGGAGAGCTGCGGATGACAGAGGCACCTAAACTGACCACTGTGTCAGGGCTCAGCAGCCATGATAAACTGTGGTCAGTATACAGAGGGGAGGGCAGAACAAGGCAGGATCAGCCAGGTATTTCAGGTGAAACAGGGGGCCAAATTAGACAGCACAAGCACTGTGCTGTTTAATATGCTTTAAAGTAACAGGATCCCTTTTGTTTTGCTTTTTAGTTTTTTTAGGGTTACAAACACTTTAAGGAAGTAAAACGCATTTTATTTGTGTAGAGTTTGTAATGATAAATGTACATCGGGTCAGCTATATTGCTTGTAAAATATCCAGGCACAACTTTCTGCTTTAACCTAACTGCATCAGGCATGGTCTCTCTGACTATAAACTATTGTGCTCTCTGTGGTGTCTAATAACATGAAACAACCGCAATGCTCCTGGTAGCCAGAAATCATGTGATCTAGGCTATCTAATGCAGGCCGAATTTCGAAAGAATTTTCTTTCGAAAATCGTATCTAAGAATTTTCGTATGAATTTCGCACCATTAGTGGGGCTGCAGCAACAGCCGATTTTCGTGCGGAAATGAAATTTGATGAATCGAACATGTTGGAATTTTTTTTTTATAAATGAACGATTTTCTAATCAATGATGGGAGAATCATGCGAGAAATGTAATAATAAAAGAAAATTTACGTAGAAAAAAGAAGATTCCAGGCCACGAAAAATTATTTTCTGTAGCAACATGAGGTGAAATTGAAGGCTTGGTCAGCCGAATTTCGAAAATCAACGGTGGCGTGATCGGATCACAAAAAAAAACAAATTTTCTGATTCTGAAAAGAAAATTTGTTTGAAATTTCGACCATGTATGGCCTGCATAAGCGTTAGATTCCATGAGCAAGTTTGGGAGTAACAGTTCTTTATTTACGCCAAGTAAAAGGTACCCTTTAGCTCAATAACGTGATAATGTAACCTGCGCCTTATTTATTCATGTGCTCTTTTTTGACAGGTCCACTTTAACTCCCTTTCCACCTTTCTACAGGAATATATAAAAACTCTCCTGCCACTGCAAAGGGGCATTCTTTCTCAGACCAATAAAAAGGAAATCAATTTTGCAGTGAAGCTTATCTGAGAGGGAATTGATTTGTCTCAGGCTGGAGATTATTGATTTCCTGCACATTGCTTTCACTTGCGATGTCAAGGAATAACAGAACTAAAGCAATGCCAGACAATATGATAGTTTTATAAAGGACTCTGCATTAATAAAGAACTCACTGTGTTCAATACAGAGTTTGTAATTGTGAAGTTTAGTAACCAAGAGCAACCAATCACAATTCATCCTGTGCTGGTCTAACTTCCGGAAAGTGAATTCCAGTTGGTTCTGCATTTAAGAATTAGAACTGAGGAATTAGGCACTCTTCGCTAAAAAAATGGCCAGCTATATTTAAATCATTTAAAAAATTAAACATAAAAGTGAACTCCAGACAAATCTTTTTTTCTTTCTTTACTTTGGGTGGAGTGGTAACCTTCTCTTACTTTGAACCTGTGTGCTCAGTTTGAGTTTCCAACGATTGTGACAGGTTTGCTGTAAGGTTTTTTTAAAACTTGTTCTACAATCAAAGTGAGTACTTAAAGCGGGGTTCCACCCTAAAGTGGAACTTCCACTCATTGGAACCCTCCCCCCTCCGGTGTCACAATTGGCATCTTTCAAGGGGGTGCAGATACCTGTCTAAAAGCCCCTGTACACACGGTCGGAGATTTCCACAACCAAATCCGTCGGATTTTGCCCGTCGGATTTTGTCCGAAACTGTTGCATACACACGGTCGGACAAAGTTGTCGAAAAATCCGATCGTTCAGAACGTGATGGCGTAATTTTGTTACGATGAGACTATATTCAGGCTAGTAGCCAATAGCTTTGATGTAGGAATTTGATCTGAGCATGCGTGGCACTTGGTCCGATCAAAATTCTCTACACATGATCGGAGTAGTTGGTTGGGAAATATTTCCAACATGTTGGAAAATTGGGTCCGACGGAGATTCGGATGGAATCAGTCCGATGCATACCACACACAGTCGGATTATCCGACGACACGGTCCGATAGGACACATTCCGACGGATTCTCCGACCGTGTGTACAAGGCTTAAGACTGGTATTTGCACCCACTTCCGGGCATAGACTCCCAATTTCAAGCACCAAGCTGTAAGCAGGTAGCTTTACGTGCCCCCTATGAATAATTGCTGTTTATCACTGTTATAGCTACTACTATGCCATTAGTTTAGCAACATGTTTTCTTTGGCTAATGTTGTTAAAAGCTGAAATCTCAAGTATGTGATCCAGCAAAGATTCCAGCAGTTTCTATATGTAAAGGAGTTGTAAAAGTAAAAGTATTTTTATCTTAATGCATTAAGATAAAAAGCCTTCTGTGTGTAGTAGCCTCCTCAGCACCCCCTAATACTTACCCTGAGCCCCATCTCTATCCAACGATGTCCACGATTCCTTCGGCCGTCAGGGACTTTCCTCCTGATTGGCTGGGGCACAGCCGCAACGCCATTGGCTCCCTTGGCTGTCAATCAAAATCAGTAAGCCAGGGAAGACAAGGGCGGGGCCAAACGGCAGCTGCGTGTCTGAATGGACACACGGACCTTCACTTTGGCTCGGGTGCCCCATAGTAAGCTGCTGGGCTGTGAGGGCACTCGCAGGAGGGAGGGGCCAGGAGCAGCAATGAGGGACCCGAGAAGAGGAGGATCCAGGCTGCTCTGTGCAAATCTGCTGCACAGAGGAGGTAAGTATAACATGTTTGTTATTTAAAAATAAAAAAATGAGACTTTACAATCACTTTAAGTTCAAACAGATGCAACTGGCAATCTACCTTTTGTACCTAGTATTTATGGGCTATAGATCTGTTTGAATATTTCCTAGTTTAATAAAAATCGGAGGAAAACTATGACACAGAATGACTTGAGTACCAAGACCATTTCCAAAAACAATAATGTGTCATCTGCAACAGAAGGCACGCCAGTGAGATGGATTCCCAAAACGTATGCATCCAGTGTCAGTACATGTGATCTCTGTCCCTCTGTATTTCTAAACCTCAATATTCCTTTGTTTTTCTTATAATACCTGCCTTTTCTTATAATACCTGCTTAGTGTAGTCCACAAATCTGACAACCACACACCACAGTAGTTGGAAAATGTGAAAGCCATAAGTTGTTAAATTCTGTCCAGAGATTAATTAATAATCATTTCCAGAATCCACCTCCATTTTGCATTTAATAAGTTGGAAGATCGCATAAATGTGCTTCTTATATTATCTCTAGATATCTTCCCACTCTCTGAAGTAAAATGCTATGTACACACGATTGGACATTCCGACAACAAAATAGTGGATTTTTTTCCGACGGATGTTGGCTCAAACTTGTCTTGCATACATCGGTCACACAAATGTCGGAAATTCCAAATGTCAAGAACGTGGTACAACACGTAGGACGAGCTGAGAAAAAATGAAGTTCAATAGCCAGTGCGGCTCTTCTGCTTGATTCCGAGCATGCGTGGACTTTTGTGCGTCGGAATTGTGTACACGCGCTCAGAATTTCCGACAACAAGTCTTCTTGTCTGAAAATTTGGAGACCTGCCCTCAAACAGTTGTTAGAAATTCTGACAGCAAATGTCCAATGGAGCATACACATAGTCGGAATTTCTGACAACAAGCTCACATCGAACATTTGTTGTCGGAAAATCCTATCATGTATACGGCCCATAAGTGTCATATGCAGCAATAATCTTAATAGCTGCATATCCCAGATAGCAAGCAATTGAGCTGCAAGTTTGAAAATGACTTGCTAATCTATTGCTAGACTTACCAAGCTTTACAAGTTTGTTGCACAATTGCAGCAAGTCTGCATTGCATGACTCCTGACTCCTCAACTTTCTATGCAAACATTCTGCAAGTCTGCTGCAAGTTCTGGTTCAGTTATGTTGCGTTGCTGTTGACTCACCACTGCAACTTTTCTCTTGCTAGAGACTTGCCATGCAAATTTGCTACAAATTGGAAAAGTGTCAAGGAGAATTTGTGCTCGTGCGCAACAGTAAAAATGTGCAGTAAGTTCACAAAACTTACAATTCAACACTGCCACAAATCTGTGGCAAGATATCCTTGCTAGCTGGGACGGAGACTATATTTTCTTCCCTCTGCTCTTATCAATATTTTTGTTTTTGATTATGGAGCTTTAGCTCCATAATGGAGCACTTGGGCCTCGGCTGGATCACACAAGTGTTTCTTTTTAGACTATAATATTGGGAGGACTAAAAACCTTGACTTACTGAAACAAGAACTTTATGGCTACTTGAAAATTTGTCACTATGCCCAGACAATAATGAATTCACTACAATTATCTAAATTGCCCCCTTTTGAGAGCTTGTCCTTGATGGGTCTTTTATGCAAAGGACTAATATCTGATATCTATAACATGCAGAATGCAATATCCTCACTAAATTCCTACAAACATTCCGTTATGCTCAATTGAAAGAGGATCTTGGGGGAAAAAATGACCTCTGCAAACTTGGCGAATAATCTGGTCACAGGTGAACAAAACTTTATTTTGTACCAAACCGCGGAGATCCATCGTATCATATTCCCATCAGCTAGTGATAGGTGTTGGCTTTGCAAAAAAGAATTAGGTTCCCTACAACATATGAACATTAAAGCTTTCTGGGATTCTGTCCTTGATATGGTATCCTTGATACATGAAACCCCTTCAACCTTAAAACGTATCTTCTGATCTTACCCTCCGCCAAATTTCTCTAAGCATGCTAAAAGACTGTTATCTCACACACTTACAGCAGTTAGGTGCCTTGTAGCCCTTAGTTGGAAAAAAATAAATCACACACTCACAGAACTTACTGCTAGAACTGAAAACATTCAAGTGATATTAAAGGGTCCTTTTTTTTGCAAAAATAAAAAAGAAGTTATCCTTACCTCCTCTTTGGCGGTCCCCTGAGTGCCCCCTTAGCAAGCCGTGTGCTATGGGGTCACCTCTGGTTATGCACTACCGAGCTGGGCTGTGTGCATGTATAGAGACACAGCAACGGTAAGCAACACCCTCACTCTCTCATCACAGGAGTTTGACTGACAGCCTATGGCTCCCGCTACTCTCAGTGTCAGTGTCATCAGCGTAGAGGTAGTATTGGAAGCCATGGGAGTTTGTCAAGTGATTAAGGGAGGAGGTGTAGATAGGGAAGAGAAACAGTCCAAGAAGAGCGCCTTGGGGGATCCCTACAAAAAGAAGTGGAGAGGAGGAGACAGAATTGTAGGTAACACTGAAGGGGCGCTGTGATAGGTAGGAGGAGAACCAAGATAGAGCAGAATCTTTAAAGCCAAGAGAGTGGATTTTATTGAAAAGGAGCTGGTGGTCAACAGTATCAAAGGCTGCAGAGAGGTCTAGTAGTAAGAGCATGGAGTAGTGGCCCTTGGTTTTAGCAGTTAGTAAATCGTTAGTGAGTTTTAATAGGGCAGTTTCTGTGGAGGGCTGAGAGCGAAAGCCAGACTTTCTAAAAATTTAGAGGTGAATGGGAGCAGTGAGATGGGTCTTAAGTTTCTCAGGTTGGTGGGGTCCAGTGAGGGCTTTTTAAGTATGGGAGTGATCTGTGCATGCTTTAGAGCCCCTTCACACCAGGGCGTTTTGCAGGCGCTATAGCGTTAGAAATAGCGCCTGCAATCCTTCCTAAAAAAGCTGCACCATTGTCTGTAGTGTGAAAGCCCAGAGGGCTTTCACACTACAGCAGTGCACTGGCAGGACGTCAGGGAAAAGTCCTGCCAGCAGCTTCTTTGGAGCGGTGAAGGAGCGGTGTGTTTACCGCTCCTCCACCGCTGCTCCCCATTGAAATCAATGGGGCAGCTCTGTAATACCGCCGGCAAAACGCCGCTATTGCGGCGTATTGCTGGCAGTTTTAACCCTTTCTCGGCCACTAGCGGGGGGTAAAAGCGCTCCGCTAGCGGCCGAAATGCGCCGCGGCGGTAAAACGCCTCTAAAAATAGCGGTGTTTTACCGCTGACACTATGGGCGGTGTGGTGTGAAAGGGGTCTTAGAGGGGAGGGGAGAGATTGAAGATGTGAGTGAGGGAGTATAGGATAGAATAAGAGGATGAATGTAGTAGTTGTAAGGGAACAAGATAAAGTAAACAATTGTTTAGGTGGGCATCTGATAAAAGTTTTATAACTTCTTCGGTAGTAGCCAGTTCTAAAGAACAGATTTCTATGTGCCTTATCTTGTTGTAATATCATTTTTCTTGAGATCACTATTTTGAATAACACTCTGCTTTGATACATTCATTGTATACTGCGAGAGATTGTTCAATTACATGTATTAAATAAAATAAGTCAGCATTTTTACACACTCAACATACATCTATTATGTCAGCCTTATCCCAGGGAAACAATATTGATCTGCTGAGAAAAATTGGGTGTGGGTGATTTTTCTTCTCAGTGACTGAATGACCAGGTTGTTTCTGCATTGACTAGGAATTGCCCACAGACATAATATAATCTTCTTACATCTGACAGTAACTAACTGGATGTGGCAATGGTTTTCTTATGTCTCAAAGTAAAGTGGAGCACAACTGGTTAAATATAACAATTCTAATAAAGTGCCAGGAGGCATAATGCATCTGTTGAATCCCTGTACCCCATGTATCACTCATTCTGGTATTTGTTAGTACTCTGTTTTTTTATATGGCTCATGCTTGATCCTAAATTGTATTTGCATTTTAAAAAGATTCTTAATGAAAGCGAAAGTTTATATCTGCTAACCAAATGTGCTCAGTATGTGTATATGTGTATGCCCTTGTACACACGGTCGGATATTCCGATGGACAATGTCCGATAGGACAGTGTTGTCGGATAATCCGACTGTGTGTGGGCTCCATCGGACTGTTTCCGTCTGAGTATCCGACGGACCAAGTTTTCCAGCTGGACTATAACATTTTCCGACAACATGATCCGATCGGACTTTGTCCGATTGTGTGTAGAGAATTCCGATCGGACAAAGTGCCATGCATGCTCAGATCAAATTCCTAGACCAAAGCTATTGGCTACTAGCCTGAAGTAGTCCCATCGTAACGAAATTACGTCATCACGTTTTGAACGATCTGATTTTCCGACAACTTTGTCCGACCGTGTGTATGCAACAGTTTCGGACAAAATCCGTCGGACAAAATTCAACGGATTAGGTTGTCAGAATGTCCGACCGTGTGTACAAGGGCTAAGTGTTTGTAAGCGTGTCGGGACCCTGCTGGGTAAAGGACCGCGTTATATCAAGATGGAACTCAACTCAACTCAACCCTCAACTCAACCAGGCTTTTTGTTTCATACTTCATAAGAATGTCATTGGTTTTGGCTGCATCTTGTGAAAAAAATAATATCAAGGTAAAATTGAGATGTAACGTAAGGTTTAAAAAGTGTAAGCTATTGCTTTTCTTCTGACCTAAGTCACCTGAGCCACAAAATATCACATTAACTGATGATCAGCAGCAATAATCAGATTTTGTAAAAAAAAATATCCAAGCAAGTAAAGCAGGCTAAATTACTATGAAAGGACAGAGAAAACCGTAGGCATCAAGAAGTTAATAATTTAGCCAAGGATTTATGTGCTCGGGAGCACAAGACAGGTTTTGATCTCAGCAGTGTGATAATCAGCATCCTGATGTTGTAGATCTGCACTGCAGCAAGTCTCCATGTGACCACCCACTAAAAAAACAAAGCAGCAGACTCTGCCAGGCTTACCGAGCCAGCTAGGCACAAAAAAAGGTTAATTTTTCAATGAGCAGAATACACGCCCTTCAATAATTTAAAAAAAATCAAGTACATTTAATGTCATAATTACTATTAAACTAACAGACTGCAGAGCTAATTGGAAGGAAGATTTTTTTGTGCTTCCAAATAAAGATTTCATATTACATGTCTAGCATTTAGGAGAACTAACCTTATAAAGATGTTCTCTTAAAGAGGAAGTAAACCCTGATGGGTTTACTTCCTCTTTGATTCCCTACAAAGGTAAAGCATAATGGACTACTATGCATCGCATAGTAGCCCATTATGTGTCACTTACCTGACACAGGAGCCAACAAAGTCATCGCTGTCTCCTGTAGTCCGGAGCCTCCATCTTCTCGGTGGGTCTCGCTGCTCCGGCGCTGTCATTCGTCGGAGCCGCGATGACTCCACTCCTGTGCATGCGTGCGGGAGCCGCCACTTGCTGCATATCGCCGTTGACAGCGGCGTGCTCTGTGCGCCTGCGCGCCGCTGTCTATGGCGCATGCGCCGTAGACAGTGGTGCCTGTCTTTCGGCAAATATCTCCTAAACCGTGTAGGTTTAGGAGATATTTCTTGGACCTACAGGTAAGCCTTAATCTAGGCTTACCTGTAGGTCAAAGTGGTTTGTAAGGGCTTACAACCACTTTAAAGGCCCTGTTTATCCTCATGTTGTAGCAGGAGATGTGACATGTGGATCTGACCAATACCAAACTACAGTCCATACTGTATGTGGGGATTTAATAGAATGGACCCCGCGCTGTACAAATGTCAGTGGTCGATGTACTTGGTGTTGCGGTGTGGCAGCCTGAACAATGGGCTCTCCTGCATCCAGCACATATATGAATATAACCTTATTATACATACCAAACTAGGTCATTCTATGTCTGTTTCCCAACATTGCTATACTGCACTGTGTAAATTGTAAAAGGAGAGAGAGCGGAAACAGTGTTTAATCTTGAGTCGCTGCACCGGGATCATTATTTAATAGTACTTTATTGTTCTGATTTCACTAGAAGCTAGACACATTGTTTAGAAATCACTGACATAGACTTCATTTCGCTTGACCCGGCAATGTAAATATGGTTTGACTAGTGTATAGCAACATTTACACTGATGTACAGGAACAGAGGCCTCACCAGCTCACAGAAAGCGGTACACACAGAATAATGACAGTCTGCCCACAACAATTTTAGGGTCAATTCAACATCTGGTGGGGGCTAAAAAAGACACAGCATGCCTGGCCTTTCATTGCAAACAGTTAACAATGTACTTCCCTATGGATGCTTCCATTCCTCCTGCTGTTATAAATAAAAGTACAAATTCATGCAAGACGTTCTGTCTCCCTGTATCAGAGCGCAGTTTCTCTACCATCTGTGTGATTAGCTGCACACAATTCTTTGCCAGTTCAAAATGTTAAATTTGGCTTATAGGCTTCACACAAACCTGTGACATCTCAACATCTTACATGCTGACTTTGCCAGGGAAACGAGATTTGGCTGCTAGTCTTGCCAAATCTGTGCCATTTATATTTCTTCATTTATGTACTATGCAAAGGCAACTCAGGCTGCCTTTGGATGTCCAGCTGTTGGTGAACTAACAATTGTAATCATTTGAAAGGCATCAATAGAAATGCACTTTTGTGGGCATAAGGCATATAGCAGGGGTCAGTTGAGAGAAAGTAATTGCACCGTCCTGCATTTTTAGTTGTATCAACGGTCTTGTAGGCTGAAGATAGCATACGCAGTGTTTATAACTTGTATTTTTACTCAGATGTTTCAATATATACATTATAAGCTATAACAATTCCTCTTGTTGTTAGAGGTCAGGCTAGGAGACCAGTAGCTATAGGAGTAGAGAGGCTCTCACTAACCAACAAGGTAGTTATACAAACAGGTCATCCTGGCGGATGACGTGGGCTCACCAGAGGTGCGGGGTCTAAGCACTAACCAATATTCACCAGACCTCCTGATGATCTAGCTAGTTATGGCTGAGTGTTATTACCAGGTCGCGGTCCTCAGGATTTCCCCACCAGGAGGTTAGCAATCCGGAGTCCATTAGCAAACATAGCAGGTAGGGATCAAGCAGAATCATAGTCAGTAAACAAGCCAAAGGTTGGTAACAAGTGGTTGGAAGTTGGAATCAAGCAGAAGCGTAGTTGAGGAACAAGCCAAAGGTCAGTAACAGGTGGTTTCAGGTTGAGATTAAGTGGAAATGCAGCCGAAGAACAAGCCAAAAGTCGATAAAAAGTGGTAGCGAAAATACAGACAGCAGCAGGAGGGACAAGACAGAGATATTGGCTGCAGAGAGCACAATAATCAGGCAAACGGGAAGTGCAAAGGCATGGCTTAAATATGAATTTCATGGGGGGAGCAAAGGGTTCATGGTTCAAGAGAAACAAAACACAAGGCAAGGTTATATAAGGAATCAGGTAGAGCACTGTCCAGCATCTCATGTAGCTCAGCAAGAAGCGATACTATAATATAATATTATAGTATAATAATAATAATGATTGGACAAAAAAAGATGAAGGTAATTGTGTGGCCTTTATGCAATCTCCATGTTTAAAATGTCATCTTGAAACTTTGTACAACACTTAAAAATTGAACAAGTGAATATTAAGGTGTAGAAAAAAACACCTACACTGATCAGCCATAACTTTATGACCACCCACCTCATACTGAGTAGGCTCCTTTTGCTGCCAAAGCAGTCCTGACCTGCTGAAGCAGGGACACCACTGGAATGTACTGCTGTGGTATCTGGTAACAAGGCATTAGTAACAGATCCTTTAAGTTCTTACCATTACAGGGGCCTCCATGGATCAGACTTGTTTTTCCAGCATATCCCATAGATGGTTGATGAATTGTGATCTGGAGAATTAGGAGGTCAACATCTCAAACATGTTGTTGTGTTCCTCAACCATTCTTGAACCATTTTTTGCAATGTGGCATGCACATTATCCTGCTGAAAGAGGCCATTACCATCAGGGTTTATCATTTAATTAAGGGGTGTATTTGGTCACCAACAATGTTTAGGTAGGTGGTGCATGTCAAGTAACATCCACATGAATTACAGGACCCAAGGTTTCCCAGCAGAACATTGCCCAAAACATTACACTACCTCTTACGGCTTGCCTTCTTCCAATAGTGCATCCTGGTACCATCTCTTCCCCAGTAAAAAGTAACAAGTTCCCAAGTAACACACAAGCACCCGGGCATACATATGATGTAAAAGAAAGCATGATTTATCAGAGCAGACCACCTTCTTCCATTGCTCCATGGTCCATTTCTGATGCTCATGTGCCTATTGTAGGTGCTTTTAGCTGTGGACACCCTGGCCGGGCTGCAGCTACAAAGCCTTATACACAACAATCTGCAATACCTATTTTCTCTACTTTCAACACATCAACTTCATAGACAACATGTTTACTCTCTGCCTACCGCATCCCACTGAATTTTAGATGCCATTGTAACAAGATAATAATTGTTATCCACTTAACCTATCAGTCATATTTAGTGCTGATCGATGTATATATGGTAAGACTGGACCAGCCAAAATTTCTTCTTCACAACTGTTGAAAGTCTGCATTGCAGATGACCAGTCACTCATACCAAACAAATAGGATAAATGTCCAAGAGCCTTATTCAGTGGCAGCCCGTCCATTAGGGGCACATGGGCACCCCCTTATTCATGTGTCCGGCCTCCTATTCTACATGCGAGGTGCCAGAGGCTCTTATAGGCTTCAAAAAAGAGTGGGCTTGGGTGCAGAGCACTGTGATTTGAGCCCACTCAGTTGTGTGACAACAGATAATGAATATTTACTAATGTCACACTGATTCTCCTCCTGGCCAATCAGGATGCAGGTCCTGAGCCCCGTCACCTGATTGGCTGAAAGGACAGGGGGTCCTATTGGCTGCCTAGGAGGAGGAGGGAGGAGACACACAGCCGCTGTGAGAAGACACACAAAAAGCCGCCACCTGGAGAGAAGCACTGCCCGCTTGATAGGGTAAGTGCGGGACCTTGGGTGAATGACCATTCTTATGCAGTAATTTGCACAAGTAGGCACCTTATATGGCCAGTCACTAATGGCATATCTAAATACAATTACTTCAGACATTCTGAATACTCAGTAAATTTATCTATTAAAAATAAAAATTAAATTGTTTGTGTCTACCATTTATGTAATTATGACACAAAATAAAATAAATCATTCCTCATTGATGCAAAAGATTCTTATTAACTGAAGCCATAGCAATATAAGTAATACAATCTGTAAATAAGCACAAATGATTAAATATCCCAAGGCCTGGAGTTGCTAGTAAAACGACAGGTTAGAGAGGTTTCGGTGCTTGAGCTAATCCTTACTATCTGAGTGTACATATTTCTAGTCTATTAAAAGTCCACTTTATAATCCCATTTATTATTGAAAGAATTTTTTTCTCTAATAAAGCCAATGTCAAATTATGATACTTAAGCTAAAAAGTCACGTACCTTTATATTTGTTTCTGCATACAATATAAAGATACTACTCATATAAAAATGAAGTGGAACCAAATATCTGCCCATTTCCACCATTAGATATCTACCTTGGTTATTCTTTAATCCAAAACGCCCCACCCCCCCCACCGCCCTCCGGTGCGTCTACCGACTCACTGCTTCCATCCGTGAGTCGGTCCACAGGATCCACCGGCCCCCGGATGATATCATTGAGATTTCCGGCGGACCAGATGGTCCCCGGAGTCTTTATGATCGTTGTTATGTCGTCACGCCCGGCCTCTGCATTCAAATTAACGGCGCTGCCTTGGCTGGGAAGCCAGGATCGTTTTTTGTTTTTTTTTATTTTAGGCTTCCCTGCCTAGAGGTGAGATATGGGGTCTTATTGACCCCACATCTCACTGTAAATAGGTCTGATCGTGCCATATTCCTATTACAAGGGATGTTTACATTCCTTGTAATAGGACTAAAAGTAATCACATTTTTTTTTTTTTTTAAAGTGTCAAACTAAAAAAATAAAAGTAAAATTAACAATAAAAAAAAAAAAAGTAAAGCGCCCCTGTCCCCATGAGTTTGTACGCAGAAGCGAACACATGCGTAAGTCCTGCCCACATATGAAAACGGTGTTCAAACCACACATGTGAGGTATCGCCGCGAACGTTAGAGCGAGAGCAATAATTCCAGCCCTAGACCTCCTCTGTAACCCAAAACATGTAACCACTCAAAAAATTTAAAGTGTCGCCTATGGGGATTTTTAAATACCAACGTTTGGCGCCATTTCACGAGCGTGTGCAATTTTGAAGCGTGACATGTTGGGTATCTATTTACTCAGCGTATCTTCCTCTTTCACATTATGCAAAAAAATGGGGCTAACTTTACTGTTTTCTTTTTTTTTTAAAGCATGAATCTGTTTTTTTTCAGAAAAAAACGTGTTCGAAAAAAATTGCTGCGCAAATACCGTGTGAGATAAAAAGAAACAAGCGCCATTGTATTCTCTAGGGTCTTTGCTAAAAAAACATATATAATGTTTGGGGGTTCAATGTTATTTTCTAGCAAAAAAATTATGAATTTTACTATAGCGATGCATAGTAGTCCATTATGCTTTACCTTTGCAGGGAATCAAAGAGGAAGTAAACCCATCAGGGTTTACTTCTTCTTTAACAGTTGTCAACTTAGGAGGCATTGGGGGGCTTCAACTGCGGTCTTTGCCATCACAAAGACCCATATAAAATGTGCAGTATACACTATGTAATGCTAAAGAGGACTGCAAATGATGCAGGCATGCTAGGAGAAATGATGACCAAAAACTAGGAATATGCTACAGGCATTTTTGGAGAATATAAATGTGCTGCAGAAGACAGTAATAAACATGCTACATAAGGCTAGTAGAGATCACTGCTATTAACCCATTACAAATCAGTGCTCCCATTGCAGACTGCTGAGGTTCAAAGGTTTGCACAAACAGTACCAAAGGTCCATATTTGTCCTTTGGGCCAAAGGTTGGGGCACCAGGGCTGTGCATGATGTTTTTCAAAAGTTCCTACTAAAGCACACAACACAAAGCAAGCAAAGTTGTCGTATTTATTTAGATTTGACAAATATTCAGAACATTTGGTGTTGCGTAATTAATCATCATAAGTCATATATAGGAGAAATGTTTAAAAACGCAGAGAACATGATTAAAAGTGTCCATTTTTTTTTATAGTCATGAAATTATAGAGACATTGCCAAGATTTCTGTTTTGTCAGTAATGGCTCTTGCTCAGCTGAAGGCGACCAGGGGCTTTTAGCACCTTCAGGAATATAAACTCCATTGGGTACAAGAAACTTCCTCCACTGGTGTTATGCTAACATGATCCCTTTCCCCCCCCCTTGGGTGAGTGTTAAGGCATTTTGTGTTCTCCAAAGTGTAAGCCTAGGGAATATGTCTGCAGATGGAGAAAAGTCCAGGAGACTAGTAAGGGAACACACCGGCATGAATTTGGATCAGAATAGGGAATTGAATATTTACAGAGATGGAAATAAGGAAAATGGTTGCTGATTTAGTTCAGGCAAGAAAGAAACAGTCCTCTGTGGAAGGTTTCCATGCACTGGCATAATGTGTATTGCCAATCCTCTGGTACACCAAGACAATATGCCGTAATAATAATAATAACAGGCCGTATCAAAGCTTTAATTCGAAGTACTGCTATAAGTGGGGAGTGAATTTATACATAAATATAAATATATATGTATATATACAGTATATATTATATTCACTGACAAATGTTTCCACCGGGAAGTTCCAGTATGTTTACAGAATATGAAACATACCGTATTTATCGGTGTATAACACGCACCCCAAGTTTAGGAGGAAATTTTAAGGAAAAAAACTTTTAGGAGGGAAGTTTAAGGGGAAAAAAAAAACTTACATTTATATGCCCATCAGTGTCATCTGCAGCCTTGTCCACCATTGCAGCCTTAGGCAGCCTTGTCCCCCATTGCAGCCTTATGCAGTCTTGTCCCCCATTGCAGCCTTATGCAGTCTTGTCCCCCATTGCAGCCTTGTCTATTTTATTTGGTATTTGTTTTTTATTTTTTTTAAATGCCGCCGACGAGATACAGAGCCGGATGTGTATCTCGGCGGTGTGCGGTAGTTCGGCTCTTCTCGCCAGCTTTAGGCTGCCTTCGACCATTCTCATCAGCTTTCGGCCGCCTTCGGCCATTCTCGCCAGCTTTCGGTCGTCGAGAACAGCCGAAGGCGGGCGGAAGCCACCGAGAAGAGCCGAAGGCGGCCGAAAGCTTGCGAGAACGGCCGAAGGCAGGCGAAAGCCGCCGAGAATGGCCGAAAGCCGCCGATAATGGCCGAAAGCCGCCTTGAAGAGCCGAAGGCGGCTGAAAGCCGCCCAGAGGCTCAGAATTTCGGGGGATCGGCGTATAACACGCACCCACGATTTCCCCTGCTTTTAAGGGGAAAAAAGTGCGTGTTATACGCCGATAAATACGGTAGTCAAGAAATGCTACAAAATAATGTGCCTGTGACAGATATTCTGATATTGTGCCATATTTTGGAGACAGTTTGACCTACATTTAAATGTAACATGAGCCTGTAAAACAAATACGTTTACAGCAGCTCTTTCGTGCGGATTTTGTTCATACAGTTTGGCCAATATTTTGTGCCAGAAATAGGTGTTATGCCACCTTCTAGAGTGACAGGGGAAAATAAGCAGGGTACACTAAATCTCATAAATAATCATGTTATAACAAACTGTGCTCACTAGCAGAAAATTTTCCCGAGGACTCATACAATGTATATAGGGAGACAGAATTATAAAAAGAGGTTTGACACTCTTGGAGAAAATGAAGACAAACTTTCATTAACTAGCTTGAAATAGAAGGATCATCAATCCCGGCGCAGTCCTGAATATCTCTGCCAATTCCTCTAAGCTCCTGTTGGCTGCAGAATGTGTGAAAACATAAGCGGGGGGGGGGGGGGGGGGGGGGAAGCATTGGAATATGTGTAGAGGAGGGCTGTTATTGCCCCCTGGTTCTCCTACTTTTACAAATTAATTTTAGCACTCAGAGATTGAGCGGCAGAACTATAAGTAAATAAGGTGCAAATATATGGGAAGATTTGGCGACTGCAAGCTCTGGGTGGCCTCATGCATACACAGCTTTTTTTCTCTGGAAATTGTGGGTAAGCTGCAAGCTTTATTTATGCCGCCATCTAACAAGAGCATAAGGACCTTCAAATCCTTTCAGACTGTATTTGTGATGCTGCCTTTAGTGAGTTCTAACCCATGATGGTTCTAGAGCAGTGAATTTACTTGCAGTGCAGATAAGTATTGGGCACGTCCTTACAGGATGTCTCCAATTTACAAGCCGACCTCAATGCTCTGTCTAATTTGGCGACTATGTGGCAGATGAGGTTTAATGTTGAGAAATGTAAAGTTATGCACTTGGGGGCTAAGAATATGCATCATACATTTTAGGGGGAGTACAACTGGGAAAATCCATAGTGGAGAAGGATCGGGGAGTTTTGGTAGATCATAAGCTCAATAATAGCATGCAATGCCAAGCTGCGGTTTCCAAAGCGAGCAAAGTCCTTTCCTGTATTAAGAGAGGTATGGACTCCAGAGAGAGAGATATCATTTTGCCCCTGTTCAAATCATTAGTAAGACCTCATCTGGAATATGCAGTTCAGTTTTGGGCACCAGTTCTCAAAAAGGATATCGGGGAACTGGAGAAAGTGCAGAGAAGGGCAACCAAACTGATAAGAGGCATGGAGGAGCTCAGCTATGAGGAAAGATTAGAGGAACTGAATTTATTCACTCTTGATAAGAGGAGATTAAGGGGGGATATGATCAACATGTACAAATATATAAGGGGTCCATATAGTGAACTTGGTGTTGAGTTATTCACTTTACAGTCAACAAAGAGGACAAGGGGGCGCTCTTTACATCTAGAGGAAAAGAGATTTCATCTCCAAATACGGAAAGGTTTCTTCACAGTAAGAGCTGTGAAAATGTGGAATAAACTCCCTGCAGAGGCAGTTCTGGCCTGCTCGGTGGATTGTTTTAAGAAGGGTCTGGATTATTTCCTAAGTGTACATAATATAACTGGGTACTAACATTTATAGGTAAAGTTGATCCGGGGAAAATCCGATTGCCTCTCGGGGGATCAGGAAGGAATTTTTTCCCCTGCTTTAGCAAATTGGATCATGCTCTGCTGGGGTTTTTTGCCTTCCTCTGGATCAACTGTGGGTAGAGAATTGGGTATATGGGATTGTATGAGATTATTATTGTTTTTTATTTTTGTGGTTGAACTGGATGGACTTGTGTCTTTTTTCAACCTGACTAACTATGTAACTATATAACTAGGATATATATACAAATGTTGCCATTTTCAGTTGACGTTCAAAGCACGTTAAATGGTTCAAAGCAGTGGTAGTCAACTCTTCTGATATGGAGGGTGGGCCTCAAATATGGCCTACACATAACATTCAGTCCAACTTCAGCCCCCCCACCAATTGGCCCCCTTCCCCCATTGTGCAAACTCCCCACTCTCAAAAAATAATTTTACTTTACTTACATTATATAGGTATATTTTCATCCCTTTCCTCCTAAATTTTGAAGAATGTGGTGCCTTAAAGCGGTGTTGTACTCACATTTTCAACAACATCCTAAGCCAATATCTTTCTGCCATAGATGTGCAATTGACCCTTAAAAAAAAAAAAATCAGATCGCCGTAATTACCTTTTAATTGCGATTCTAAAAGTAACTTCCGAGTTCTCCTCCCACGGGAGTAGGCGTGGTTATCGCCTTTTCCCGGCTCCGCAAAGTCCCCTGGGAGCTTTCGCACATTCTTCCCATGAATAAGTGGGGAACGCCGTCCTGCTGAAATCTCGCGAGATTTCGGGACTGAATGACGGCTGAATGACGCCGCTGATATCATTGACCATGCGCAGGATTGAGCGGTGAATGCTGGGAACACAGCATTCGCCGCATCCCGGAACTAAGTGCTTGTGGGCTTCAAATGCCCACAAGCAAAATGGAAACGGTCTGGAGGAATTTTTAAAAGTTAAACTCGCGGACGAAATTGGCAAGCCAGGGAAAAAAAAAACAGCAACAAGTGAGTGCTAGACTAATAGTATAATCAGATATCAATGACACAACAAAAAAAAAAAAACAATAGGTCAGCGGAATCCCGCTTTAAATGAGTGCTGGGAGGGGTGTTGTCCTGGGCTCACGGGATGTGGGTTGGCATCATTAGACCCAGAAGAACAAGGGGTGACTCTGTGGGGGACACTGACAGGGATAGGTTATAGCAGCCAGAGTTTTTAAATTTTTGGAGCTGCTTGGGAATACTTTTCTTTATTTCGCCCAAGCTGGAATTGGGCTTTGAAGTAATTGCAGGAGTGACTTTTTTACATTTTTACAAATGTTCTTGTTACTTTGTTTATTATATTAAATATACAGAATTGTAGATTAGCCACTACCGGCAGGGTATATTAAGCCCCATACACACTATCAGTTTTTCTGCTGAGTTTTTCCTTCAGGTTTACCAAAACCATGTAGTAGAAGGGCCTGCCTGATTGCATACAAATTAAAACTCCTAAGGTTTGACCTCATATTATATGGTTTTTGGATAGTGTGTATGGGGCGTGAGTGACAACAATTAGTCTGCCAAACTGCCTAACAGCTCTTGAGGTCATCCCAGTGGTGTATTTAGGTTTTGTGCTGCCCTTGGCCTGACTAAATTAATGCACCCCTAACTTAAATACGACCCATCCTTCCTGCCAAGACCACACCCCTTCATATTTAAGACCTTCCCTATCATCTGTAAACCACACCCCTTGCATCTCCCCACTAGCATAAAAAAAATCCCCCCCTTTCAGCACAAATCCTCACCCTCATATAACCCCTTCCAGTACAAATCCCCCTTCTCAGCATAAACCCTTGCCTCAACCTCCCTTTTCCCAGCACAAATCCTCCCCCATCTCCCCCTCCCAGCATAAATCCTCACTCTCAGAAAGAAATCATCCCCTATCTCAAACCTGTGCCTCCTTCTCTCCCCTCCCAGTACAAACCTCCCCCTCCCAGCTGCTTCTCCTGTTCTGTAAGAGCAGCCCACTCCGTTGGGACATGTAGTACCCTCTGTGGGCAGATGATATATGGCAGCCTCGTATGCTGGGACTTGTAGTGCCCTCTGTGGGGGGCTGAGATATGGCAGCCTCAAATGCTTGGAGTTGTAATGCCCTAGACTGTGGGGGGGGGGCTGAGGAATCTTCAGTCCCCCACAGAGGGCACTACAAGTCCCAGCAGAGGCCACACTTTTCAGATATTTATTTGTAAACTTTGAAAACCAATTACCTTTTAAAGCGGGAGTCCGCCGGGAGTTCCGCCGTTTGTTTGTTTTTTAAAAAGCCAGCAGCTACAAATACTGCAGCTGCTGACTTTTAAAATAATGACACTTACCCGCCCAGCGCGCCCGCGATGTCGGCATCCGAAGCCGATCTCTCGATCGTCTCTCGGGTACTGCCGCCGCCATCTTGGGTATGGGAATCAGGAAGTGGAGCCTTTTGGCTTCATTTCCCGGTTCCCTACTGCGCATGCGCGAGTCGCGCTGCGCAATAAGGATGGTCCTCGCTGTCTCTGGGATCCGTGTGTTTCCCAGCAGGCAGCAGGGGACTTTCGGAAAGGGGCGTACCTTCAGCAGAATCTACGCCGGAAGTGGGTGCAGATACCTGTACTGTAAAGGGACCTGCACCCCCCTCCCCCTTGAAAGGTGGCAATTGTGGCGCTGGAGGGGGGGAGGATTCCAATGAGCAGAAGGTCCACTTTAGGGTGGACCTCCGCTTTAATTCACAATTATGTGCCACTTTGTGTTGGTCTATCACATAAACTCCCATTAAAATACATTTACGTTTTTGGTTGTAACATGACAAAATGGGAAAATTTCAAGGGGTATGAATAGTTTTTCAAGGCACTGTAGTATGGTTTTCTAAAGGTGCATTTTGGGCAAAACACACTCAAATACAGTATATTCATATAGCTGATTAATTATTTTATTTAGGTACAGAAAGAAGAGGCTATTGCTCGTCTCACGTAATAGGCTGAATGGGTTAAACACTTTTAATTGGCTTCTATATTTCATTTTAATTGTGACAGTTTGGTTATATTGATTGATATCACCCTGCATTTGGAGACAGACACAATGCCTGGTTTTCAATTGAAAGTTTTAGAAAATAATTACAGATAACAAGAAGCTGTTCTCTGCACAATTATTGTACTTTAATTTGTAGTCACAGTGTGGAGAACTGACATGATCAGGAAAGCGCTACCAAAAATACAGCAGCATTACGGGATGTAGTCAATATCTAACTGAAATTCTTATTTTTTCATCGTGTTTTCTACATGAACATAAACAAGATAATAAATAAAAGAGTTTTGCCAGGGTATTTGAATGCTAATTGCAATACACCAGGGATCTGCAATTAGCGGACCTCCTGTTGTTGCAAAACTACAAGTCCCATCATGCCTCTGCCTCTGGGTGTCATGCTTGTGGCTGTCAGAGTCTTGCTATGCCTCATGGGACTTGTAGTTCTGCAACAGCTGGAGGTCCGCTAATTGCATATCCCTGCAATACACCATACAAAAATATGTCATTGCAGCTCATCAACCTTAACCAGTTCCCGACCTGCGCACGCCGATGTACGTCGGCAGAATGGCACGGGCAGGCATATTGGCGTACAGGTACGTCCATTTTAATATGCCGCCCTGCCATCGCGTGCGCGCCGCCGGCGGTGTACTCGCGTGCCAGTCGGGTCCCGTGGACTCAATCGCCACGGGGACGCCCCCGCGATCGTCTCACGGGGCGGCTGAATGGCGAGATGCCGTTGTAAACAGCATCTCCCCATTCTGCCTAGCAACAAGTGACGCTGATCTCTACTTCGTGTGATTGGAGCAGAGATCGGTGATCACTAACACAAAGCCCAGCCCCCCACAGTTAGTAACACGCCCCTAGAACACTTAACCCCTACACTGCCACCCCCTGGTTAACCCCTTCACTGCCAGTGCCATTTACACAGGAATCACTGCATTTGTATAGCACGGATTGCTGTATAAATAACAATGGTCCCAAAAATGTGTCAAGTGTTTTTGTTTATAGCGCAAAAAATAAAAACTTCAGGGGTGATCAGATACCACCAAAAGAGAGCTCTATTTGTGGGAAAAAAAAGGACGTCAATTTTGTTTGGGAGCCACGGCGCACGGCCGCGCAATTGTCAGTTAAAGCGATGCAGTGCCCAATCGCAAAAAATGGTCTGGTCTTAAGCCAGCAAAATGGTCCGGGGCTGTAAGTGGTTAAGATAGTTATTAGGAAAAATCAGAGCGTAAAACCTTAGATTTAAGGACAGGTCCTGCTGCACACTCTGAACAAAGACCCTGAGATATCTTTCCCCACCAAGCAAATATACCCGATAAGCTGGGTTGCTTCTTTTATTCAAGCTGCTGCACCTGTGGACATTTGTCTGGAAGGATGCTACTGCTATATTTTTTTTATATAAACACCCAGAGGCTAACAAACTATTGAACAAATCATCAGGGGTGCACGTTCTGCTTGCTAAATTAGCAGTCAGGGATAAACTTTGCAGTTCGGGTTGTACATGTGTGTTTGAAGGAAAGATAGTTGCTGTTATACAGTGCTAACCTGTTATATATACAAAACTATAACAATGGTGTATTGTGCTACATTATTACAGTGAATTGCAGTGTATGGCCGCGTACACACGGGCGGATTGTCTGCCCAACTTAGTCCGCTGAACCGTGTTTCAGCGGACAGTCCGCTCGTGTGTGGGCTTCAGCGGACTTTTTCAGCGGACAGTCTGACGGACTTTGTCTTTCGGAATTTCCGTAATTTTGTCCGTTCAAACTTGGTTTTGTCCGTCCAAACTTGGTTTCAGCGGACAGTCCGCTCGTGTGTAGGCAAGTTGGACGGACTAAGTATGGCGCATGCTCAGAAAGGATTTACACGGCCGAAGGTTGCATTGCAGTGTATTGGACGTCGTTTTTCTAGTCCCGTCGTACGTGCTGTACACGTCATCGCGCACGTTTTCAGCGGACTGTCTGTTCATCGTGTGTGGTCAAGTCCGTTCATTCAAAAGTTGAATGGACTGTCTGTCGGATTGTCTGACGAACTTAGTTGGGCAGACAATCCGCCCGTGTGTACGCGGCCTAAGACTAAATTTTTTTTCTGGGGGGGGGGGGGGGGGGGGGTGTTGTCTGCAGCATCTAAAAACACTTTGCAGCACATCACCCCATTTTAGTGCAGTACAGCTTCATTCACCAAATCACCTAATTTTTAAAAGACACCATAGCACTACATTATTTCCGGCATATTTCCGGCAAGTTGGAAAATTTGGTCCGATGGATATTCCGATGGAAACAGTCCGATGCAGACCACACACAGTCGGAATATCCGACAAAACGCTCCGATCGGACACATTCCGTCAGAATCTCCGATCGTGTGTACAAGGGCTAAGAAACAAAGTAAGCGATAAGAAATTCTGTAAGCTAGGATCTGCAAAGCCTTAATAGACTTTTAATCATTGTAAATGGCTAAATGGTTATCATAAACAGCATTTAGTAGAGTGTGGAAACCAAGGATATCTTAATACAGCCTATCATAAATACCTTGAAGGATTCTGAAGGAATACACTGTATCTGTAAGCAGGGGTTAATGACTGACTTACACATTAGCTGTTCGAGGTTTCACATCATTTCCATAATTAATGTTATGATGGGACAACAATAATACACAAATAAGGCTCGGTTCACACCAGACGCGGCACGACTTGCCGCGCCGCGACCTGCCGCGACCTCAGCGGCGACTTGCAAAATGACTTCTGTGTAGAAGTCAATGCAAGTCGCCCGAGGTCGCCGCAAAAGTAGTACAGGAACCTTTTTTCTAAGTCGGAGCGACTCGAGTCGCTCCTACTAGAACGGTTCCGTAGTACAGAACGGGGGCGACTTGTCAGGTCGCGGCGCGGCAAGTCGTGCCGTGTCTGGTGTGAACCGAGCCTTAGTGTTTGCACAAATGTATACGAGAATTACAATCTGTTCAAGACCAAACACCCCTATATTCCAAGGTGCAGAAAGCTGATATATTTATGTATTAACCACTTGCTTACTGGGCACATATACCCCCTTCCTGCCCAGGCCAATTTTCAGCTTTCAGCGCTGTCACTCTTTGAATGACAATTGCACAGTCGTGCTAAACTGTACCCATATGAAATTTTTTCGCATTTTTTTCACACTAAGCCCTTGCACACACGGTTGGACATTCCCGACAACAAAGCCTCTGTCTCCTGTTCATTCATCTGCAGTGCAGCTGAGGTTGCAGAGAAATGGACCGGGGAATAGTATGTACATGAGAGGTGTGCGGAGTGTACAATGGGGGTAGTATGTACATGATAGGGGTGCGGAGTGTATGATGGGGGTAGTATGTACATGAGAGGTGTGTGGAGTATATGATGGGGGATGGTATGTACATGACAGGGGTGCAGAGTGTATGGTGAGGGGTAGTATGTATATGAGAGGGATGCGGAGTGTATGATGGGGGGTTGTATGTACATGAGAGAGGTGCAGATTGTATGGTGAAGGGTAGTATGTACATCAGAGGAGTGTGGAGTGTATGATCGTGGGTAGTATGTACATCAGAGGAGTGCGGAGTGTATGGTGGGGGGTAGTATGTACAAAAGAGGGGTGCGGAGTGTATGGTGGGGGGTAGTATGTAGAAAACAGGGGTGTGGAGTGTATAATGGGGGTAGTATGTACATGAGAGGTGTGTGGAGAATATGATGGGGGATGGTATGTACATGACAGGGGTGCAGAGTGTATGGTGAGGGGTAGTATGTATATGAGAGGTGTGTGGAGTGTATGATGGGGGGTGTATGTACATGAGAGAGGTGCAGAGTGTATGGTGAAGGGTAGTATGTACATCAGAGGAGTGCAGAGTATATGATGGTGGGTAGTATGTACAAAAGAGGGGTGCTTAGTGTATGGTGGGGGGTAGTATGTACAAAAGAGGGGTGCGGAGTGTATGGTGGGGGGTAGTATGTACATGATAGGGGTGCGGAGTGTATAATGGGGGTAGTATGTACATGAGAGGGGTGCGGAGTGTATGGTGAGGGGTAGTATGTACATGTGAGGGGTAGTATGTACATAAGAGGGGTGCTGTCAGAGAGTTGCCCGTAGCGGACATGTCGCTGGGCGCGCTGCGGGGAGTCGATGTGTGCTGGTGCGCGCTGGCGCTGCTGTGCGCGCAGCTGTGCGGGCGCGCGTGGGTGTACCACGCTGCCCGCCTGTTGCCAACCCTGCTTGTGACCCGGACTTGAACTTGCTCATCCCTTTTCTGCACTGTCTGCCTGCTGTCATCTGTGCCTGTGGCAGGACCTGCTCACCACCTTCTGCTCGCATCTGCTCCTGCATCCAGCTGTGAGAGTCTGTCTACCTATCTGAACCCTGCCGTCGGATCTCTCCTTCAGCATCTAACCCGCCAGGCTCTCATACCCGTCTGCGCTCCCGTGCCTCCTGTCCATCCTACCAGGGGCCGTGAACCAGACCCGTAAGGGAGACCTTCCCCTGCTATTTCGGGCTCACCTGTCAGGTACGTGGGTCTGACAGGTGCAGAGTGTATGTTGGGGGGGTAGTATGTACATCACAGGGGTGTGGAGTATATGATGGGGGTAGTATGTACATGAGAGGGGAGCAGGGGGTGTTTGATGGGGGTAGTATGTACATGATAGAGGTGTGGAGTGTATGGTGGGAGTAGTATGTACATGAGGGGGTGCACATGGTAGAAAAGTGATATATGGTGTGAAAGAGCCCTAATTTATTACTCCATCACTGCAGAGGCCACTTTGCAGTGGCATGCATTGAGCAACTGAAGTTAGCACACAACACCAGAACTGGTCTCCCACCCTGCTGCAGACTCTGCTCTCACTGCCCCCTCCCCCATCTCAAGTCCCTGCACACAAGTCTCAAGTTCTCCCACAAAGCTGCTAGCTCACCTCTCTCCACACATCTGGTGACCTGTAGCAGAATGAACTTCTGCATGCGCATGCATCCCTCCTGGGTTCAGCAGCAGACGGCAGCTCCGCCTCCACCTCTATAATCTGTCTGCAGGCGGCGCTGGAGGACACTGAGAGGGGGCACTGGAGAGTGGCAGAGGGAAGAGACTTCAGGTTGGCGCTACGGCTGTATGCTAGAGACACTCTATCGGCCCGACTCGCTCATCTATCCGGCTCGCTCAGTGGGGACACTGACCGGGGGACATTCCTTCCTACGCCCACACACGTCAGGCAAAATAGGCCGCCAATAGGACCCTGGGAGTGCGAGGCCTTATTTGCCTAGTTAGAGAGCAGCCTCTAAAGCCACGTACACACGGGCGGACTGTCTGGTCAACTTAGTCCGTCGAAACACATTTCAGCGGACAGTCCACTCGTGTGTGGGCTTCAGCGGACTTTTTCAGCGTGCAGTCTGGCGGACTAAGTATTTCGGAATTTCCGTAATATTGTCCGTCCAACTTTGGTTTCAGCGGACAATCCACTCGTCAGTATGCTAGTTCGACGGACTAAGTATGGCGCATGCTCAGAAAGGATTTACACGGCGAAAGGTTGCATTGCTGTGTATTGGACTTCCTATTTCTAGTCCCGTCGTACGTGCCGTACACGTCATCGCGCAAGCTTTCGACGGACTGTTGTTCATCCGTGTGTGGTCAAGTCCATTCATTCGAAAGTAGGACGGACTGTCCGTCGGATTGTGTGACGGACTAAGTTGGCCAGACAGTCCGCCCGTGTGTACGCGGCTTAAGAAAACACTTTCAAAAAATCTGTCTGTGCCAGTCTTTATGAACTTAGACCCTATCTGCAAACAAAACAACGAGCGCGTTTTTGTTATGTCCAGGTATTTGAAGAAGGCATATAATTTACAAAAAAATTAAAAAGTTTTGTAATGGAGGCATTATATTTTAAAATTAATTTCCTGAAATGTAACAGCTATTATTTAACTTTTAGCCCTTGTACACACGGTTGGACATTCCGACAACAAAATCCGTCGCATACACACGGTCGGACAAAGTTGTCGGAAAATCCGATCGCACGTAACGTGATGACGTTATTTCGTTACGACGGGACTACGTTCAGGCTGGTAGCCAATAGCTTTGGTCTAGGAATTTGATCTGAGCATGCGTGGCACTTTTTCCGATCGGAATTCTCTACGCACAATCGGACAAAGTCCGATCGGATCATGTTGTCGGAAAGTTTTAAAGCCCAGCTCTAAAACTTTGTCGGTCGGATATTCCGACGGAAACAGTCCGATGGAGCCCACACACAGTCGGATTATCCGACAATACCTCCGATCGGACATTTTCCGTCGGAATGTCCAACCGTGTTTACAAGGGCTAATACATTATCTTCTAAAATTGCATACTGTGCATTTGAATTCTCCCTGTAGAGAAAAAGGAAGTGACTACATTTCTAAAGAGGCCGAACTAGCAGCAAAGGGAAAGGGGAGAAAAACATTAAAAAACTACAATTACACTTTTCAGCCATGAGAAGTAAATCAGATGGTGCTAAAATCCCGGTAGAATACACAGATTAATTAAAGTCTGCTCTTTCCAAATCTGTTATTCAACCAAACACAGCTGCTGAAAAATAAAGCCCTTCCCATAATTCTCATGTGGTTTCATAGAGCTAAAGTACATTATGGGGAAATATGTAGGAGATATGATCACAAAAGGTAGAAGCTATATTTGAGCTATAGTTCTAATCAGCAAAACACAGTGGGCCCCATGGGTGGACTGACAACTCATGGGGCCCCCGGGGCAATAGGAGATTATGGGGCCCCCAGGCAATCAGAGATTATGGGGCCACACAGTATACACAAACACACACAGTATACAATCACACAGTATACAAAGACATGTTTCTATTGGCTGAGAAGGTACTGGAGAGGTGGGGCAGCTATAATCTTGGGATTTTTATCCCACAAAGATGTCGGTAAGGGACATTTCAAAGACAGATGTAAAAAAAAAAAAAAAATTTTTTACATACTGTCCCTGGTTTTACTGAGGCTGGCAACCCTGATGGGGCCCCCAAGTGGCATGGGGCCCTCGGGCAGTGCCCGAGTGGCCCAATGGTCAGTCCACCCCTGGCGGGCCCTAATACACAGCCATATAAGGGGTCATACACACTGGGTGTATTAAATGCTGCTAGGGGCATTTAGCTGGGTTTTTTTTCTGCCTAAACCCCCCCCCCCCCTCCATGTTAGTGTATGTGTCCATGCACACATAGGCGTATACAGGAGTTTGGAGGTATTTCGAGGTAGTAAAAAAACCCAGGGCCAGCACATTCAAGAGATGGCATTTCAGTGGCAAAAACGCTTTAACGCGACTATCGCTATCTTAAGCACGTTAATGGATTTTATTGGACACTGCAACAATACCATATTAATATTAATGAGAATTTAAAAAAAAAATCCTGTCTGTACAGGAAGTTCCCAGTGTCCTATGAATTTTTTCCTGTGTGTGGATGTGTGCTCAGCTCACCTTGTCTGACTGCAGCATGCCACGAGATGTCTCACAGACCTTACTGCTGCTCTGGAGGTCCATCAAGAAATGTAGGCAGGGCCGTCTTTAATACTGATTGGACCCTGGGCAAAAAATTTCTTGGGCCCCCTCCCCATGCAGTTTTGCTCTCCACCTGCTCTGAGACATACAATAAATAGCAGCTAGACTTCAAATCAGTTTACTGTATCAGATCAGGCAGCAATCGCGATTGGTTACCAGCGGTTACAGCATATCATTACTGCTTAATGACTGGTTGCTAGAGGTTACAGCACACATTAAGGCTCACTGATTAGTTGCTTGAGGTTACAGCAAATGATTTCTGCTTGTTAATTGGTTACTAGAGATTACTGTAATGTAATACTGCTCACTGATTGGTTGCTGGAGGTTACAGCCCATCATCTCCATACTGCAGGGGAGCATGATACACATATGAATGCCACCTTTATTTACATATCAATGCTGCCGACCGCATCTATTTACTTAGTAATGCCGCCACTATTTACATATGAATGCTGGTTATTTACATGTAAACACAGGGTCTGCTGGTGAGTTACGGTATCTGTACACAACAATAGGGCAGAGATAGGAATTTACATTGGGATAGTTGGCAAGTATGAGGCAGCTGTTTTGGGCCCCACAACAATGACAGGGCCCAGGGCAGCTGCCCCTTTTGCCCTGCCTTAAAGATGGCCCTGAATGTAGGACATCTCAGACCCTAAAGTATGGACCGTAAATAGTGGCTAGTCCTACAACAAATTGTGACCAATTTTTCGAGGAGCCTCCAAAAATGTTATACATTAGCTATGCTAAATCACAAATGTAAAACATAAATTGATAAAATTTATAAAACTATGAAAAGCCATAAGAAAAAAAATATAAAAGAAGTGTAAAATAGTAAGACCAACAAATAAATATAATATGCAAACTAGGTCGTTTTTTTTTTTTCTTGTTTTAAATGAAAGTTAGACGTAGTAACCATCGCTAAATGAAAATAACACAAAGCAAACTTTCTTCTTAATTTCATAGGCACTCGATTTCATGCTTCACCCACAGTAGGTCCAGCAGAGGTGGTAAGAAAAACAAAGTTATAAATTACTATTTAACCAAGACGCTGAAGACTCAGTCACATTCCTATTACCTTGTTAGAGCTCTCTTTGAAAAGCCAGCTTTCTGACAGTTCTTAAGACTTTGAGACGTAAAAATTTATTTTCATTAAAAGGTTGTTTGTAACCAAGAAGGTCTGCACCAGACGGCATTGCAGAGGGGAATTTGCCTTCACTCTGATGTTCTGCAACTTACTAATTTCAGAAAGAGCAGGTGTTTGGCTGCTTAGAAACTATTTCTGCCATACGAAACAAACTCCCTCCTTGTGTGTCAATACAAGAGTGAAGGTGAATATTTCATGGGCCTGAGTAATTCTTTTAGCCCTTGTACACACGGTCGGACATTCCGACGGAAAATGTCCGATCAGACCGTGTTGTCGGATAATCCGACCGTGTGTGGGCTCCATCGGAACTGTTTCCGTTGGAATATCCAATGGACAAAGTTTAAGCCCTTGTACACACGGTCGGACATTCTGCCAACCAAATCCGTTGGATTTTGTCAGACAGATTGTGTCAGACGGATTGTGTCCGAAACTGTTGCATACACACGGTCGGACAAAGTTGTCGGAAAATCCGATCGTTCAGAACACGATGACATTATTTCGTTACGACGGGACTACGTTCAGGCTAGTAGCCAATAGCTTTGATTTAGGAATTTGATCTGAGCATGCGTGGCACTTTGTCCGATCGGAATTCTCTACACATGATCGGAGTACGTCCGAACGGACCAGTTTGTCGGAAAATATTTCCAACAAGTTGGAAAATTGGGTCCGACGGATATTCCGACGGAAACAGTCCGATGCATTCCACACACAGTCAGATTATCCGACAAAACGGTCCGATAGGACACATTCCGTCGGAATCTCCGACCGTGTGTACAGGGGGTTAGAGCTGGGCTATAAAATTTTCCGACAACATGATCCGATCGGACCTTGTCAGATAGTTTGTAGAGAATTCCGATCGGACAAAGTGCCATGCATGCTCAGGTCAAATTCCTAGACCAAAGCTATTGGCTACTAGCCTGAACGTAGTCCCGTCGTAATGAAATAACCTCACCACATTCTGAATGATCGGATTTTCCAACAACTTTGTCCAACCGTGTGTATGCAACAGTTTCGGACGAAATCCGTCGGACAAAATCCGTCAGACGAAATCCAACGGATTTGGTTGTCAGCATGTCCAACCATGTGTACAAGGGCTTTAGAATTGTTTTCTGTCCATTTAAAGAATGTCCTATGAGAGCAAGCCTTGCTAGAAATAATAGCACAGCTTACTGAATATTTACAAATAAATATATACATTTTCTTAAAGTGGTTCTAAAATCAAAAAGGTATTTTTACCTTAATGCATTACTTGTATCAAGATAAAAAAAAACTTCCAGTTGTCTGTTTCTGCCCCCCCCCCCCCCCAACACATGGGTTCTACCTTGTTCCAGCACTGTGCCTGTCTGCAGCAGCACTGGTCTCTCTCTCCCTGCACACACATTACAGACTGATATCTCCCGCTGCCTTTTAATCAAATCCAGTGAAGAGGGAACAGGAGGTGTGGCCAAGCCGTGCTGTTTGTGTCTGTAGATGCACACGGTCCCGCTCAGGAGTGCACCCACGCATGTTCCCCCATAGCACACTGCTCGCTATGGGAGCACACTCAGGAGTGAAGGAGTGGATAGTACCAGTGGACCCCAGAAGAGGAGGCAAGAGGTCACTTTGTGCAATATCCTTGTACAAAGCAGGTAAGTGTAAACTTTTTTTTCATTGTAGGTAAAAAAAAAAGAGAGACTTTAACCACTTTCAGACCGGACCAATTTGCTGGTCAAAGACCAGACCACTTTTTGCGATTCGGCACTGCGTCGCTTTAACTGACAATTGCACGGTCGTGCGACGTGGCTCCCAAACAAAATTAACGTCCTTTTTTTCCCACAAATAGAGCTTTCTTTTGGTGGTATTTGATCACCCCTGCGGTTTTTATTTTTTGCGCTATAAACAAAAATAGAGCGACAATTTAAAAAAAAAAACGCATTATTTTTTACCTTTTGTTATAATAAATATCCCCCAAAAATATATAAAAAAACATTTTTTTCCCTCAATTTAGGCCGATACGTATTCTTCTACATATTTTTGGTAAAAAAAATCGCAATAAGTGATTATTGATTGGTTTGCGCAAAAGTTATAGCGTTTACAAAATAGGGATAGTTTTATAGCATTTTTATTAATAATTTTTTATTATTTTTTTTTTACTAGTAATGGCGGCGATCTGCGATTTTTATTGTGACTGCGACATTGTCGGGGACCCATCGGACATTTTTGGGACCATTGTCATTTATACAGTAATCACTGCTATATAAATGCAGTGATTCCTGTGTAAATGACACTGGCAGTGAAAGGGTTAACCAGTGGGTGGCAGTGTAGGGGTTAAGTGTTCCTAGGGGTGTGTTACTAACTGTGGGGGGGTTGGGCTTTCATTTAGTGAACACTGATCTCTGCTCCAATCACATGGAGCAGAGATCAGCGTCACTAGTTGCTAGGCAGAATGTAAAAATGTTGTTTACACAGCATTTCCTCCATTCGGCCGCTCCGTGAGACGATCGCGGGGATGCCCGCGGCGATCGAGTCCGCGGGTCCCGCGACCGGACTCACGGGGGTCCCGACCAGCGCGGGAGCGCGCTGCCGGCGGCGCGCTCCCGATGGCAGGGCAGCATCGAATATTGGACGTACCTATACGCCAATATGCCTGCCCGTGCCATTCTGTCGACGTATATCATCGTGCGCTGGTCGGGAAGTGGTTAATGTCACTTTAGTTTTAATCACCATCCTTTAGCTCCTTTAAAAGTGTGCTGATGGTTGAAGGTATAATAAACTTGGAGTGTTGCTACTCCGATCCGACCCAGAGCTAGCCTGCATTCCAGCTGTCGGACGTTGCATAACTGGAAGGCCTCCTATTGATGTCTGGGAAGTGACAAAACGCTTAGGGGAGGAGACATAAGGTGACGCAACTCCTGCCAGTAGGAACGCATGCTAGCTCTGGGTCAGATCAGAGTAGCGGCATTCCTAGTCAATACAATCGGCAAGCCATCCGGGTGCCAGGGGGCATCAGAACTTGAGAGTGTAACTACTTTATGTAGATTGAAATTATTTTATTAAAGGGTACTAAACTATATTATGATCTTTGGGTCCTCCCTTTATTTTTACTATGGGCCTGGAGTACTGTGAACTGTGGAGACTGGAAAGAGGGCCAGTGAATATTAGTGCAGTTTGACTACTCTGGGTGTAGGTCCAGGGGGTCAATTGTATCTGAATAGTTCTTTTCTCAGTGGGGGCACCAATGGTGTGGCACGGTCACGGTGGACACAGTTGTGTTGAATAAGTAGCACAAGCACTTCACACCAGAAAACAAAATTATTCTGATTTTGTATAAGCATTTATGTTGAATTATGAAAGTTTACATTGCACTAGCACTTTATTATTATGTTTATTGAATACACTAAAGTGGATGTATCAAAATTTTATTCACAGTTTGGTTGATATTAGTATTTTGGTTAGAGATATTTATATCGTTACAAACACAAATAATTTGTTGTTCTTTGCACTGCACTATGGCATAATTTTAATAGTGGGTAGTAGACATGTGCAAAACGAAAAAATGGCTTTTGTTTCGTTTCAATTCATTATTTTAATAATTTAATTTAGTTAAATTCGTTTAATTCATTTTCAGAATAAATTTAGTTTAGCTTTGTTTATCTTTTTTCGATTAGAATTTGACGTTTGAATCCGAATCAGCATTCCAATTCATAATTATTCTAATTTGGTTATATTCTTTCTATTTTATTCTATTCTATAGGTTTTGCTAGTCAATTCTCTTCTATTCTTTTCTCTTATTTTCCACTGTTGGGATCAGCTGATCCACACCGAGAGTGAGAGATTATTATTTTTTTTTTGGTAGCCTGCCCTGCTATTTCTGGGCATGCGTGGCCCTTTCCCCTAGCCGTGCATGCCCAGAGATGTACCCGCCACACTTTCACCGCCCAGCATGTAGCGCGGTTAGCATGGGGAGGAAACTTGCCATGGCAGCCATTTCCTCAGTCCCACATATATGGGAGAGGTAAAAAGGATGATCCGAGCGGATGTCCTGTCTCTACCTAAGTCTTCTCTTATTCACTTCTAGTTCAGCCTTCATAAGCCCTTGTTCACACGGTCGGACATTCTACCAACCAAATCCGTTGGAATTTGTCCGACGGATTTTGTCCGACGGATTGTGTCCGAAACTGTTGCATACACACGGTCGGACCAAGTTGTCGGAAAATCCGATTGTTCAGAACGTGATGACGTTATTTGGTTATGACGGGACTACATTCAGGCTAGTAGCCAATAGCTTTGGTGTAGGAATTTGATCTGAGCATGGGTGGCACTTTGTTCGATCGGAATTCTCTACACATGATCGGACAAGGTCCGATCGGACCAGTTTGTAGGAAAATATTTCCAAAAAGTTGGAAAATTGGGTCCGACGGATATTCCGACGGAAACAGTCCGATGTAGACCACACACAGTCGGATTATCCGACAAAACGGTCCGATAGGACACATTTCGTCGGAATTTCTGACCGTGTGTACAAGGGCTGAGAATTATATGTGAGAGGATTTTCCAGATTGAGATATCCTCCTTTGTCTCCTATTTTATATGGGGGAGTTTGCATTACTATATTCACCCTATATTTTTACCCAAAGCGGACATTTTTCTTTTTGCAGATTTCTTATTCACACAGAATGGCATCATAATACTCTAAATAAAAACATCTTACATCTCTCCAAGTTCTGCTTTATTGGACATGCTCTACTTTCTGTGTGGTAGGTACACTAATATGTCCCTTTATATAGACATAGAAGGCAAATTTAAATTTGCACCTATCCACTACCTTATACATGCTTATCAAGCAATAGTGGCTGTATCCCTTTACCCCAATCCAAACATAGACTACAGATTTTTATACATTCATCATTTATTTGCCAGGTGTATGCTTTAACCTTATGGCAAGCTCCCTTTTTTGGGACATGATGCACTTTCGCACTGGGGCTGCCCGTGCGTTGTTCCTCCGTCTCTCCCTGCGGCTTCGGGCTGGGCATTCCATGTTTCTCAATTGCAATCTGGGTAAGTTTTTCATGAGCACTAAATATATATTATAAGTTTAAATATTGTTTTTTTTTTCCTCTCTCCAATTTCATTGTCCCATGAGCAACACATACAATATACTCTGTTTTTGATGTTGGTGTATGACTTGCTTTTGAACATGTATATATGTATTGGCATACTGTAATGTATATTGTATCTCTTAGTTCCGATAGGACCTCCTGAGGAAGTTGTAAAGCGAAACACGTAGCTATCCCTCTGTACCCCTAATTCCTGCGGGGCCCTGATATGAAAGACCTCCTCTATAGACCAGCTACAGAGTCCACCATATCTATGGGGATACCCACAGGTTTTCTTGTCTTCATATAGGATACACCTATTTGGGACAATATCATGTATTTACATTGAAATGCTTGTTTTCTATTTTGCTTTTACAAAATGGTTTTAATATGATGTTACAATAAATTACCATTTTTAATCAACTGAATGCTCTCTATTCCATTTGGGTCTACTGGTGGCTATCAATTTAAAGTTCATATTCATCTCAGCTTTTTCTTTTTTTTATCTTTTCTCCTATTTTCTATTCTATTCTTTTATATTCTTCTAATCTATTCTATGCAAATGTATTCTATTTGAAATCCAAAGACAGTTATACTCTATTTTATTCTATTCTAGTGTTTTTTCTTTTCTATTCTCTTATTTTCTATTCTATTCTTTTCTATTCTATTCAAATCTTTTCTATTCAAATTTGAATTTATTATATTCAAATTGAAAATTTTTGGAAGATGGTTATATTCTTTATATTTTATTCTTTTCTGTTTTTTTTTTCTATTATTCTCTAATATATTCTTTTATTTTATTTTCTGTTCTATTTAATTATTTTCTATTCTATTATAATCTATTCTATTCAAAAATTTGAATTTCAGAAGATGGTTATATTCTTTCTATTCTACTCTATTCTAGTGATTTTTTTTCTATTCTATTCTTTTCTATTCTATTCTTTTCTATTCTAATCTATTCTGTTCAAATTTATTCTATTCAGAATTCAAATTTCAGAAGACGGTTATATTCTTTCTATTTTACTTTATTCTATAGTTTTTTTCTATTATATTCTATTTATTTCTATTGTTTTCTAATTTATTCTATTCAAATTCACATTTATTCTTTTGGAAATTCTATTCTGTTGTTTTTATTCTATTATTGTATATTCTATTCCTTTACTTTCTATACTATTTTATTCTATTCTTGTTTCTGAATTAAATTTCAAATTCGTTATCAAATTTGAATATCAGATTCCTTTAAATTTGTTACTGTAATTCAAAAATGACCTACAAATTTCTGAATAAGGAAAAATGTTTCAGAATTTTGGTTCGGAATGGAATGAACTGTACATGTCTCGTGGGTAGCACAGCTTTCTTCTTTCTGTTGTAAAACTGATTGATTACTTACAGTATATAGGCTGTGTAAGTGAGCTTGAAAGCTTGAAAGTTTTTTTTAGGTGTTCTATGTAAAATATTGGTTATCATAGTTTATTGCTGTATGTGTATGTTTTGCACTTTACACAGTTTGGAATCCTTGTATATTTGCAGTGCCGGGACAAGGTCACCCAGCGCCCAGGGCAAAGATGCCAAACTGCACCCCCCCTTTCCCTTAGGGTTAGGGTCAGGGTGCCCCCTACCCCTGCAATAAACCATTGTGCCAGGGGCAGCCGACCCTCCTGCCCACCCCTTGTCCCGGCCCTGCATATTTGGTATATATTTACTTGATACAGTCTTATCTTGGATTTTACAAAGAAAAATAGATTTAATAAACATTTACTCACATATTGTATGATTAAAATAAATTTCAGCTGCCATTTTTGTATTGCTTCAAATGACTGCATGTTGATTATTTTTTTTAATTTTGTCTGACCTCAGGCTTGAATATTATATTGTCAAGCTATTTTATGAATTATTACTCCCTTTTTAAATTATTTAGATTTTTTCTCGTTCGCATTCATCTCTACTATATACGACTATTTTAGTCTCACAATAGGCTTCACTGCATCCATTGTTTATTTCCAACATAATACACTATCACTACCAGCAGTTGTATCGTTACTAAAATTTGTGACAGAATGTAGCTCTGCCAGATTCCAGAGGCTTTTTCAAATCTGTAAAGTTAATGTTAAGCGATGTACATTCAAAGTACACTATTGACCCCAGACGATGTCTATGAGGACGAAACGCGTCGGGAGAACGCCACTTCCGCCATTTTATATTTAAAACGCTTGATCAACTACCTAAATGTGTTTGATACCCTTTTAATAAATTAGTTTTTTTTTAAACGGAATTACGCTATATGGCCTCATCTTTTTATCCCATATGTTCATCCTTGGGAGTTTGGCCTGTCATGTGATTGGAGGAAACCTGTTCTATATCCATTGGTGTTCGGAAGAAATTTCTCTGCCGAGTTTAGCGCTCCGGCGCCCGTGGGTTTGATTGCTCTACAGTCACCCTAAAAAGCGTGTTTGACCCTTGGAATATACGTTCTTTTGGGGCATATACATTCGGTAAGCCTGCATCTGCTAAGGTGGTGGTATTGGCACATGGGTGTTTGCGTGTTATAACCCTGAGGATTGGAGGGCTGAGCTTTATTATTTTTTTCACGGCACTTGTGGGACTTGAATTGCTTTTTTCAAAATAAGGACTTTATTGATTTTTTTGCATGTATTATTTGTTTTTCTTTTCTATATGTATATTCTTTGCATATATGTGAATACACGTTTGCACAGAAGTGGTGTAATAACAATTTTTGTTAACTAATATAACATATGTCATTGGATCCATATGAGTTCACACAGGGGTGTGACATATTTGGTCATTGATTTGTGCACTTATGCCGCGTACACACGATCAGATTGTCCGGCGTACTTAGTCCGCCGAAACGCATTTCAGCGGACAATCCGATCGTGTGTGGGCTTCAGCAGACTTTTCCAGCGTGAAGTCCGGCGGACTAAGAAAGTATTTTTGCACTCCAATCTTCCCGTCGGACTTGGGTTTCAGCGGACAATACGTTCGTCAGTATGCTAGTACGGCGGACCAAGAATGACGCATGCTCAGAAGCAAGTACGAAAAAGGAAGCTATTGGCTACTGGCTATTGAACTTCCTTTTTCTAGTCCCGTCGTACGTGCTGTACGTCATCGCGCTAGCGAACGTCGGACTTTCTGTGTGTCCGTGTGTGGCCAAGTCCGTTCGGTAGAAAGTCCGCCGGATTATCTGCCGGATTGTATGTCGGACTAAGTACGCCAGACAATTCGATCGTGTGTACGCGGCATAAGTTTCTTCTTTGTCAGCGCTACACTTTTGCACTGTTTAACCACTTACAGACCGGACCATTTTGCTGGTCAAAGACCAGACCACTTTTTGCGATTCGGCACTGCGTCACTTTAACTGACAATTGCGCGGCCGTGCGACGTGGCTCCCAAACAAAATTGACATCCTTTTTTTCCCACAAATAGAGCTTTCTTTTGGTGGAATTTGATCACCCCTGCGGTTTTTATTTTTTGCGCTATAAACAAAAATAGAGTGACAATTTTGAAAAAAACGCATTATTTTTTACTTTTTGTTATAGAAAATATCCCCCAAAAATATATAAAAAAAAATGTTTTCCCTCAGTTTAGGCCGATACGTATTCTTCTACATATTTTTGGTAAAAAAAATCGCAATAAGCGATTATTGATTGGTTTGCGCAAAAGTTATAGCGTTTACAAAATAGGGATAGTTTTATAGCATTTTTATTAATAATTTTTTATTAGTTTTTTTTTACTAGTAATGGCGGCGATCAGCGATTTTTATTGTGACTGCGACATTGTGGGGGACCCATCGGACATTTTTGACACATTTTTACAGTAATCACTGCTATATAAATGCAGTGATTCCTGTGTAAATGACACTGGCAGTGAAAGGGTTAACCGGTGGGTGGCAGTGTAGGGGTTAAGTGTTCCTAGGGGTGTGTTACTAACTGTGGGGGGGTTGGGCTTTCATTTAGTGAACACTGATCTCTGCTCCAATCACATGGAGCAGAGATCAGCGTCACTAGTTGCTAGGCAGAATGGAGAAATGCTGTTCACACGGCATTTCCTCCATTCAGCCGTCCCGTGAGACGATCGCGGGTATGCCCGCGGCGATCGAGCCCGCGACCGGACTCACGGAGGTCCCGACCAGCGCGGGAGCACGCTCCTGATGGCAGGGCGGCATTGAAGATTGGACGTACATGTACGCCAATATGCCTGCCCGTGCCATTCTGTCGACGTACATCGTCGTGCGGCGGTCAGCAACTGGTTAAGTACATTACGAAACCTTCACCGGAATTCAATATTGTCCATATAAGGAGCATTTTAAAACTTGAACTATCACTGTTTTTACTCAAAATATACAGTATATCTGAACTACGTAAGACATTTTTTCAAATTAAAAGAGCAATATGACATTACTCAGCCGTTAGGCAGGAAGCATACAGGTGATGCATGATTTTACTCAGCAATCAGCATTGATGTCGTTATCCATGTACATGCAATATCGGCCTTCTATAATGTTCAGGATTCCTCATAGATGACAAAACCATAAAAAAAAAAACAAAAAAAAAAACAGAGGTTTCTTTCTCAAGTGTGCTCAAAACAGGCAAATTTCAAAGCCTCTGTACTTCACCTATGAAATTCCATTATGTGGGTTTCATAAAAGGTATGACCATCTACAGCAAAATAGCTTTATATATATAATATTTGGGAAATTAAAAAAGAAAGGATGTTTCCAGGCTTCACACTTTCTGAGGTTTGGTAAGTGGCCATCAATAGAAATATTAACGCGACTAGGAGGACAATACGAATTGCCCTTCTGGCAGGCGTTACAAGTTAAACACTTTCTTGAAACATTGGGACCCGCCGAAGGGTATGGTCGACCTCTTACTAAGTTTATGAAGTACTGTGGGGAGAGTGAACCTCTCTCCCATATTATCTCTAAGATATATGCGTTACTAACAGCACCTCCTGAGGATTTTGGTATAGCGAGTTTAGATAAGTGGGAAAGGGACCTTGAACAAACTTTTACACCATCCCAACGGCAGAAAATAATACATTTAACTTTTAAATCATCTAGATGTACTAAGATACAGGAATTAAATTACAAAGTACTAATGCGTTGGTATTACACCCCGTCTCGAATGAATAAATTCTTTTCAGAAACGCGGATAGGTGTTGGAGGGGGTGTAGGGAGAGAGGCACCATAGCCCATATTTTCTGGTTTTGTCCAGTAATTAGACAGTTTTGGCAAGAAGTTCAGAGAATCTCTCAATTATTTACTGACTACCAGATCCCGGAAGACCCAGCTTTTTTCTTACTACAATGCTCACAAATTCCTTTAGAGAGATACAAGAACTCAATGCTATGCCATTTGGTGAATGCAGCCAAAAGCTGCATCACCATATGTTGGAAAGAACCAGGGACACCCCGAATCTCTAATTGGTTAAATAAAGTAAGAAGAATTGGGATCATGGAAAAATTGATCCCTATGTCTTTGGAGGAAAGGGAGTGTCTACTGCAAGTCTGGGCTCCATGGGAGTCATTTTAACAATCAGAGGAAGGGAAAGGGCTAATTGGAGAGGAACTAGAGGAATAGCTAGTAAGTGATGTGGCACAGGTCCCTCTGTCGGCAGGGGCAACATATTTTTATTTGTTCCATTTGGGATTCCCTGGGGTTTTTTTTTTTTTTTTTTTTCCCCCTCT
This sequence comes from Lithobates pipiens, assembly GCF_037356315.1. Lineage (NCBI taxonomy): Eukaryota > Metazoa > Chordata > Amphibia > Anura > Ranidae > Lithobates > Lithobates pipiens. The sequence continues at coordinate 3,011,203 of NW_027507685.1, read as the reverse complement.
CTCTCTCTCTCTTCTCGGTTCTATAAGTCCCTCACTGGATCTAAGGCCTTGGAGCAGAGGGTTGTTGAGGGGAATCGTTTTTCTAATATTGTTAGTTGTTTAGAAGGGGAAAAAAAGAGGAAAAGAAAAAGGAAAATTCGCAGGAATGCAATGTGTATCATTGGTTAAATTAATAAGTTTTTGTTTTGTAAATTGATTTGATAAGTTGATCTATGTAATTATTATTTATTTATTTATTTTTTTGTGATCTTTGTCATGTATTCCTGCAGAGAAATAAAGTATTATAAAAAAAAAAAAAAAATTAAAAGAGCAATATGACATTACTCAGCCGTTAGGCAGGAAGCATACAGGTGATGCATGATTTTACTCAGCAATCAGCATTGATGTCGTTATCCATGTACATGCAATATCGGCCGTCTATAATGTTCAGGATTCCTCATAGATGACAAAACCATAAAAAAAAAAAAAAAAACAGAGGTTTCTTTCTCAAGTGTGCTCAAAACAGGCAAATTTCAAAGCCTCTGTACTTCACCTATGAAATTCCATTATGTGGGTTTCATAAAAGGTATGACCATCTACAGCAAAATAGCTTTCCTCCAAGGCCATTTCTTTGAACTTCTGACTAAAACTACAAACACAGTAAGAGCAAATAGCACAGGTTATACGACCTGTTCAAAAGTAATTGAACATTACAGTTACAGTGTGTAAATAGCTTTGGTAAAGGAAATGTATCTACAACCTCCTTCAGGGACTAAAAGGTAAAGAACGCATGGCGTGTGGGGTTACAATCTTTTCTGGAAAAAGAGAAAAACACATCAACCTCTTGGGTTTCTGTGTTAAAATATGTAACATTAAAATGCTTGTTTTTCCTATTTTTTTTTATAATAGGTTTTTATCTATTTCACAGTGTACAGATAAAACATAAAAAAGAAGAAAATACAGCAAAACGATAACAAAGGTTCAGTGGGTGGACAAGGCCCAATACAGATATATACAGGTGCTTCTGCAAAAATTTCAGTATCATCAAAATGTTAATTTATTTCAGTAATTCAAATCAAAAAGTAAAACTCCTATATTACCGTATTTATCGGCGTATAACACACACTTTTTTCCCCTTAAAAGCAGGGAAAAATTGCGGGTGCATGTTATATGCCGATCCCCCGCAATTCTGAGCCTCTGGGCGGCTTTCAGCCGCCTTTGGCTCTTCCTGGCGGCTTTCAGCCACCTTCAGCTTTTCTCGGCGGCTTTTGGCCGCCTTCGCCCATTCTTGGAGGTTTTCGGCCGTTCTCGGCAGCTTCCGGCCGTTCTCAGCGGCCGAAAGCTGGCGAGAACGGCCAAAGGTGGCCGAAAGCTGCCGAGAACAGCCGAAGGCAGCTGAAAGCTGCCAAGAAGAGCCGAAGGTGGGCGGAGGCCGCCGAGAACTACCGCGCGCCGCCGAGATACACAGGACATCCGTCTCTGTATCTCGGTGGCGGCATTGAATGAATGAAATACTTGTATAGCGCACAATGCGACCTGAATCGCCTCTAGGCATTTAAAAAATAATAAAACTGACAAGGCTGACTGACAAGGCTCCAATGGTGGACAAGGCTGCATATGACACTGACAAGGCTGCAATGGTGGATAAGGCTGCATATGACACTGACAAGGCTGCATTGATGGGCATTTAAATGTAAGTTTTTTTTTTCCTTAAACTTCCCTCCTAAACGTTTTTTTCCTTAAAATTCCCTCCTAAACTTGGGGTGCGTGTTATACGCCGATAAATACAGTATATAGATTCATTACACACAGAGTGATATATTTCAAGCATTTCTTTCTTTTAATTTTGATGATTATGGCTTACAGCTAGTGAAAACCCAAAATTCAGTATGTCATAAAATTAAACTATTGTGAAAAAGTTCAATATTGTTGACTCATAGCGTCACTCGAATGAGCCAAATAACTCAAAAACACCTGTAAAGGTTTCCTGAGCCTTTAAATGGTCTCGCAGTCTGGTTCAGTAGGTTACACAATCATGGGGAAGACTGCTGGCTTGACAGTTGACTCTCCACGAGGAGGTAGGTAACAAAAGGTCATTGCTAAAGAAGCTGACTATTCACAGAGTGCTGTATCCAAGCATTTTAATGCAAAGTTGAGTGGAAGGAAACAGCGTGGTAGAACAAGGTGCACAAGCAATAGGGATAACCTCAGCCTTGAGAGGATTGTGAAGCAAAGGCCATTCAAGAATTTGGGGGAGATTTACAAGGAGTGGACTACGGCTGGTGTCAGTGCTTCTAGAGCCATCACACACAGACATATCCAGGACATGGACTACATACAACTGTCGCATTAGGACACAAAAGAGCAGGGAAAGCTCTGGAATGGTGGTGCCCTCCCCTCCCCCACGCAGACGATAAAATGTTTGACTTTATGTTATACAAAATGACTGACTAGATAGCATCTCTGACCATGTGTGATGTTGACAAAACTATCATAACCCCTTTATTCTGCCTATAACCCCGATAATGATTCAGAAACACACAGAAACAAACACGTATGCTACGTTAGCTGATATGGTTACCCGATGCTACTACATAAGTTTTATCGCCAGTAAGGTCAGAGTCATTTCACACATAAGAAACAGAACAGGGGGTATCCTAGGAGAGGTAACCCTACAGTTCTACGTGGTTCTTTGGGAGATATCCTTTTGGGTCCTGAGCCCCATATCATCTAATGACATCACAGGTCAATTCGCAATTTAGCAACCAACCTTCCCACTGCTGAAAACCCCAGCTCCCCTTTCTGTGACACGAAACTCCTTTAAAGTAAATAGAAGATCTGGGGTATAATGTAATGGGATTTTTTTTCTGTAGCTTTTTCTTCTTTAGTTTCTACTCTCCTATACCATACTGCTGACTTGCAGCACTGGAGAAGGATTTTGACCTGAGAACAGAATATTGATGCTCTCCCTGTGTTTGTGCGGGGTTTTCTCTTGATGCTCCCATAGTCCAAAAATAAACCAGTTCATTAACTGATGAAAGCCATGCCTAGCGTGTGTGCTTATGGTGGGGAATTAGAATGTAAACCTCCTGGGGCCAGAAAGGTTATAAGAATTTATATTGCTTGCCAACCCATAACAAAAAACTAAATTCAGTGCAGAATCCTTTGAACAATTAAATAGTATAAGAGCGGACGGATTATTTGAAGGAACACCCCAGCCAAGGCATTTTTTTCTTTATTTTCACCTGGCGATCCTGTCAATAACAAATTTGTGACCAATGAACCCAGCGAAAAAAAAGTCATATTATTGCAACTTACCAGTCCTTGGAAGTGATGGTTTCTTTAGTTATCTTTTTGGGGTTTTTTTTTCTTCTTTTTATCTGGGGATTCTGCCAGTAACATGCTTCCTGTTCTTGGGCAACAATTCCCAATCACAGTTCTGTATCTATGACTGTTACTTTGAGGCAGGACTACAGAACACCTTCACCTCTTCTTCATAACATGAGGGGCAGGTGTTTTGTAGACCATCCATGACAAGATTTCAGGCAAGATCAACAGGTATTTTTTTGCATTTATTGAACCGATCTATATAAAAAAAAAAATCTTTCAGTGTACTTAACAGACCAGAGAGCAAGCAAAAGAAGCTCATTGTCAGGGTTTACATACAGCTGTGTTGTCTTTTAAAAGAGAAGTGCAGCAAAAGATCTTATTTTCTCCTTAAAATAACACTAAACTCACATTGTCTTAAATTAAAATGAATGCAATATGTTTAAATGTAAGTAGAATGTATCTTCCATCTCCCTCTTTCTTTGCTTAATCTGTGAAATGCAAGCTTTTTTCTGGTGTTCTCAGACTTCCTGATCTAGGGTGGCCACGCTTGTTCTCCATGCCCTCTTTGTGTATGTGAAGGTAGCTATCCTTTCCTGCTGGCCACTGGGATGGACTTCAGATCTTCAGATGCAGACATCTTCAGCTCTATAGAAATTGTAGTACGAGTAGAGTGGATCATGTGACCAAAAATGCAGCACTGCTTGCTCTACACTAGTAGAGCAGCACCTAGAGGCGATTCAGTTCGCATTGCGCGCTATACAAGTATTTCATTCATTCATTCATTCACTAGTAACTGTTAGGTGCACCAGTGGCGCATAGGGAGTGTGCAAAGGGCAAAAAAGAAGCCTAGAAACAATGGCAAGAGACTAAAAAAAAAAAAAGATCCCCACTATACTAGTTTAGTGTCACAGCTGATTGGCTCATGTGTTGCTTTGACCTTTTTCTGTCCGAGTTCTGTTGTGCATGGAACTGCAAGTTGATGATACTAAAGCTAGTCATGCATCGGTAGATTTTCAAACAAATGTCCATACAAAAATCTTATTAGTATATTCAATAATGCCAACGAAGACTTGACGAATGTGATTAGAAAGTACTTCAAAGTTTAGCTTACTTTGATCGTCTAACGAATGGAAATGTATCCTGATCCGTCCTGCACCCCTCTGCTCTTCTACCCAGTCATGTTTCCCTTCTTTGCGTGCCTGTTACCTTTGTCCCTTATGTTGTAGATATTGTATATAGATAGTGGTTCATTTGTTATTTTTGTTCTTGTTTGCTGGAGTGGTTTATGTGTTCACTGGTTGCTGTGTATGTTTATTGGTATGTGTTCACAGTAAATAAATATCACTTTAATGATAAATACATTGTTTGGTCTCAGTTTCCTCGTCTAGCTACGTGTCTGGTCTGTTTAGCCCATTCCAGCCTTGTTCCAGCTTTGTTCAAGTCTACAATCTTGTCCTTGATGTCCTTTGACAGCTCTTTGGTCTTGCCCATGATGGTGAAGGTTTGAATGGAAGAAAGAGATTCTGTGGACAGGTGTCTTTTATACACATAATGAGTTTTCATTAGGAGCACCTTCTAAGCCCCTTTACACACGGTCGGAGATTTCCACAACCAAATCCGTTGGATTTTGCCCGTCGGATTTTGTCCGTCGGATCTTGTCCGAAACTGTTGCATACACACGGTCGGACAAAGTTGGCGAAAAATCCGATCTTTCAGAACGTGATGACGTAATTTCGTTACGATGGGACTACATTCAGGCTAGTAGCCAATAGCTTTGATGTAGGAATTTGATCTGAGCATGCGTGGCACTTGGTCCGATCAAAATTCTCTACACATGATCGGATTACGTCCGACCGGCCCAGTTGGTCGGGAAATATTTCCAACATGTTGGAAAATTGGGTCCGACGGAGATTCGGACGGAATCAGTCCGATGCATTCCACACACAGTCGGATTATCTGACGACACGGTCCGATAAGACGCATTCCGACGGATTCTCCGACCGTGTGTACGCGGCATAAAAGTGACAGGGCTAATCTGTGTACCACATGAGCACCTACTGTAGCCAGTTTGTGGGAGAATGTAAGGCCCCTTTCACACTGTTGGACCGCTCAGGTCCACCTGTCAGTTTTGACGGCGGACCTGAACGGGCGCTCCATGCTAGTCTATGGAGCGACGGATGTCAGCGGTGACATGTCCGCTGACATCCCAGCCGGTCTGATCCGCCAAAAGCAGAGGGGCCCTACATTCGGATCCGTCGCTGGCGGATCGGATCGGGTGAGATCTGATGAAAATTGAAATTCTGTCCATTTTCATTCGATCTCTCCATAGAAAAAAGCTGCACTCGACAAGCCCCTCCCCGCTCAGTGAGCAGAGACGGACCTGTCATCCACTGGCTCAGCGGAGATCAACGGAGAGATTTCCAGCTGAGCTGGCGGACAGAGGCGGAACCGTGGAAGCAGATCCGCCTCGTGTGAATGAGGCCTAATACTTATTTTACTCAATTTATAACATTTGTATCATGTATTTTTTTTCAGAATTTTTGGTTCATATTCTGTCTCTAGCATTTAAAATACACCTATGATAAAAATGATAGACCCTTAATTTCTTTGTAAGTGGGCAAACTTACAAAATCTGCAGGGGATCAAGTAATTATTTTACTCAATGTACAAACATTTACACTGTGTAGTATAGCTTAGTAGAACAGAGGGGCTGGCAGTAATCCTTCTTTGACTCTACTGCCAGCTACTAATAGTGGCAGGAGGGGAGGGGTGGGAATAAGATCGCTAACACACAGGAGCTGACAGGCAGGGAGGGAGGGGAAGAGAGGGAAAAGAGGAGAGCAGTGAGATGATGGAGGCACGTAAACTGCCCATGGTATTACCATGGTCACTTTACATAGGGGGACACAGGAACAGGCAGGATCAACAAAAATTTTTACAACATAAGCTGTTTAACCTGCTATAAGGGAACAGGATCTCTTTTGTTTTTCTTTTTTTTTGGGTCACAATCTCTTTAACCACTTGCCGCCCGCCCTATTACAAATTGACGGTGGCAAAGTGGTTTCATAATCCTGATCGGACGTCATATGACGTGATCAGGATTATGAGCCGCTGCGCGCCCCCGGGGGCGCGCATCACGGCGATCGTTGTTGCGGGGTGTCAGTCTGACACCCGGCAACTACGATCTCGGTAAAGAGTCTCCGACGGAGACTCTTTACCACGTGATCAGCCGTGTCCAATCACGGCTGATCACAGTGTAAATAGGAAGAGCCGGTGATCGGCTTTTCCTCACTCGCGTCTGTCAGACGCGAGTAGAGGAGAGCCGATCGGCTGCTCCTCTGACAGGGGGGGTCTGTGCTGATCGATTATCAGCACAGCCCCCCCGAGGATGCCCACGCTGGACCACCAGGGATGCCACCAGACCACCAGGGATGCTAAGCAAAAGGTAATCCTCCCTAGACCACCAGGGATGCCAGTCAGCACAATGGATGCCAATCAGTGCCCATAATGGATGCCAATCAGTGCCCACAATGGGCATCACTGATTGGCATGCATTATTGTTTGGCACTGATTGGCATCCATTAGTACAGTATAACACCAATGCTGCCTATGAGTGCCCACCTGTGCCGCCTATCAGTGCCCACCTGTGCCGCCTATCAGTGCCCACCCATGCCCATCTGTGCCGCCTATCCATGCCCATCTGTGCCGCCTATCCATGCCCATCTGTGCCGCCCATCCATGCCAATCCGTGCCAGCTATCAGTGCCAATTTGTGCCACCTATCAGTGTCCATCCGTGTCGCCCATCCGTGTCGCCCATCCGTGTCGCCCATCAGTGCCGCCTGTCAGTGCCGCCTATCAGTGTCCATCAATGCCACCTCATCAGTGCCACTTCACTGGTGCCACATCATTGGTGCCCATCAGTGCCGCCTTATCAGTGCCCATCAGTGTAGCCCCATCAGTGCCCATCAGTGAAGGAGAAAACATACTTATTTACAAAGTTTTGAAACTGAAACAAGAAAAACATTTTTTTTTTCAAAATTTTCGGTATTTTTTTATTTGTAGAGCAAAAAATAAAAACCGTAGAGGTGATCAAATACCACCAAAAGAAAGCTCTATTTGTGGGAAAAAAATGATAAAAATTTCATTTGGGTACAGTGTAGCATGACCGCGCAATTGTCATTCAAAGTGCGACAGCGCTGAAAGCTCAAAATTGGTCTGGGCAGGAAGGTGTTTAAGTGCCCCCCGGTATTGAAGTGGTTAAGATATTTATTTGGAAATGTCCAGCAAAGCTGATGGTAAAATAATCAAATCATGAAAAAAAAAAAGACTCCAATTCCAGTGTATATAGCTCACACAACTACACAGATATTCCTTGCATAATTTACCACGGACTAAATCTTAGTATCTTAAAAAAGCCAATAATTAGCAACAACGCACACAGCTGAATAACAAGCCGAGTACTGCAAACAGGGTGCCCATAATTATAAAGCAGGGAACTGTAGCTGTTCTGTCTGTGTATAAATTTTGTTTCCTCTGTAATGAGAGTGAAATGGAAAAGGCAGTCATAATTCTGTTACAGGAATGCATCAGCGAGGGTCAGATTAGTGCACATCATTCCACTAATGCTCTTTTCATTATTTGGTGCACTTACAATAAGAGTAAAACGCTTTCCTATTTCAGGTTCCTAGAACATTGTAAACTGTCATTATTAAACAGCTTTACCAAAACAAGATAATTTTTTTTTCTCTCTTTTTTTTTTTGCTAATAGATTCACATCTGTAGAGCTCCTTCATTCTGCATTCAGAATACTGACTGCGGTAATTTAGCAACTGTGCACATGCAACACGTACCGTACGGAAACACACTCCTGGCAGATGTAATGGGAAAAAGAAATATCTGAAGTGATTACTCTGAACAGCAACATAATGTATATACATGCTGTAGTATGAGCTATGGTGAGAGCCTCAGGTAGCAGTTTAAGACAAGCAGCGGATAACAATTCAGTTCAATGGCTTTTTGCCAGTTTTCGCTCAGCCACCTGTTTCCAGCAGTTAGTGCAGGTATATACCAACACAGCTTTTGCTACTCAAACCTCAGCAGGAACATTTGCCTGGGAAGAGGATTTGTGATTGGGCGTATCTGTGCTGGGGGTATTTGTGCCAGATTGGGGAGGGGACTTTGTGCTGGAAGGGGGGATTTGGAGTGGGGGAGAGGATTTGTGCTTAGATGGGTAATTTGAGGGTTAGGGGATATGTGCTAGGAGGGGGGGCTTTTTTGTGGGGGGGGGGGGATTTGTGCTAGAGCCATGTGGGTAGAGAGAATTTGAGCTGGGGTAATAGGGGGCAAAGATTTGTGCTCGGAGGGGCAATTTCTGGAGGGGGGTGGATTTGTACTGAGAGGAGGGGGAATTCTTCCTTAGGAATTGAGCATGCTTATTAGTATACATTTTTTTTGGAAGGGGAGGTTTTTTTTTGCTTACACATAATGCTCATAAATATGGGGGGGCGCAATTTGGCATGGTCGCCCTGAGCTCTAGATGACCTTGTCCCGGCACTGCATAAACCCAATTTTCATGTAATTTCTACCAGTTTTTGAATGGAGAAGCAACCAAATGGATTACAACAGGCTACCACCAGTAGTTTTCATTGGAACCATGAAGGATTTACACTTTTGGTGGAAGGTTTGCTTGAGGCATTTTGTTGTTTTTTTAAATCAAAAGCTGTTTGAAAGTACAGCACATGTTGAGTGTCTGGACCTGACAATTACCAAAATATTAGTAACAGTTAAATGGGCTTTCTTGAAACGGATATCTCAGACAGGGATGTTGGAGTTAGACAAAGCAATAACGTGTTAAAAAAATATCCAATACTCACACAAGCAGTTTCAAGGTACCTGCACAGTAGATATATGACTTTGCAGGAGAACATCCTACCTACTGGTCCCAGTCCCTGACCAAGCCACTGATCAGTGGGGAACCAACTATAGCATTAAAGCCCATGGAAATACTGTGGGCATTTTACGTGCCTCCATCATCTCACTGCTCTGCTCTTTTCCCTCTCTTCCCCTCCCTCCCTGCCTGTCAGCTCCTGTGTGTGAGCGATCTTATTCCCGCCCCTCCCCTCCTGCCACTATCAGTGCAGTGCTCACTCTCAACTGAGAATATTTGTAATCCACTGAAAAAAATGTCTATGTTGCAGTCCCTTTGAGCAGAACTCTGCTCTCAGCAGCACATGATCAGCAAACAACAGCCAGCAAACTCCCAGTAGGGGTCAATAGGCCTCTCACCATAGTGATGCTCTGATAATGTCCTCTTGAGTAAAGTCTGCTCCTGAACGAGCTGCTCCTATAAGCAGGATGGATGCAGATGAATAGCAGGCACCACTGTCTCTGAGGACTACACAACAACTCGCCCTTGCAGCTTGGTTCTCACCACAGAACCACCCCTCTGCAGCTTTGGGCCCCTAGCACACGTAGACCAGCATACAGTGCAATTTATAGTCCAGAGGGTTCTCCTGCAACTCAGCCCACTGGCCTGGGCTCCTGGCACACCATGCCCAGGCAAAGGATGAAGCAGCATTTGGTTTCACACTCAAATCTTTGCTGGCAGCTATTCTCTCTGCCTAGCACAGCACAGGAGCACTCCTCCAGGCTCTGCACAGTCCCGGGATCACCCTCCCCCAAGCTAACAGGGCTTACCTGCAGCTTTGTCACTTTCCCCTTGGGCTCACTCCTCTGCTACGGTCCATTGGGTCTGGGGGATACGGTTACAGCCCTGGTTGTGGAGGTGGCAACTCAGGAACCTCTAGCCCTATTGCTGAGAGTGATCATAGTCCCAAGTTAGGGCTGCAGTCATCTAAAGCCCTCCTTCTGGCCTCCCTGCATTTTCCGTCACCAACAGAGTGCAAGCAATAATCTGAGGCCAGGGTGTGACATCCTACCAGTATTTTAAAGGGGGTGCCGGTACATTTGAAAACCTGGCCACATATGAAAACTGAATTCCATATCTATGTCTTGCAATATGACATAGTGGACGTGCTCTAAACTAAGACCCCTTTCACACCAGGGCGTTTTGCAGGCGCTATAGCGTTAGAAATAGCACCTGCAATCCGCCCTAAGACCCCCTTCACACCACACCGCCCATAGCGCGGGCGGTAAAACGGCGCTATTTTAGCGCACCGCTGTAGTGTGAAAGCCCCTCGGGCTTTCACACTACACACAATGGTGCAGCTTCTTTAGGGCGGATTGCAGGCGCTATAGCTGCAAAACGCCCTGGTGTGAAAGGGGTCTAAAGAAGCTGCACCATTGTCTGTAGTATGAAAGCCCAAGGGGTTTCACACTACAGCGGTGCGCTGGCAGGATGTCAGGGAAAAGTTCTGCCAGCAGCTTCTTTGGAGCAGTGAAGGAGCGGTGTGTGTTTACCGCTCCTCCACCGCTGTGCCCCATTGAAATCAATAGGGCAGCGCTGTAATACCGCCGGCAAAACGCCGCCATTGCGGCGTATTGCTGGCGGTTTTAACCCTTTCTCGGCCACTAGCGGGGGGTAAAAGCGCCCTGCTAGTGGGCAAAATGCGGCCTAAAAATAACGGCGTTTTACCGCCCACGCTATGGGCGGTGTGGTGTGAAAGGGGTCTTAGAAGCCTGAGAAATTACCCAGATAAGCAATCTGACTACTCTGCCATTTGTAAGAAAAAAAAAAAAACGTACGGCAAACACTGGTCTCAGTCAGCCGCGCTTAGTTAGCCTGGATTCAATTAAAATTTTAAGGCATATTGGTGCTTATGTCTTCCCGCATAACAATGTAATGAGCAAGGCAGCAAAACGAATGCATAGATATGAATGCATGAAAGGGCCTGCTGCACCCCACAAGAACCACCTTCACCAATTCTGCACAGCATGTCTGAAAAACGCTTGGCTTGTAAAAAATAAAGACACACTCACTGACAGGCTCCTACATATAGGTCCATTCCAGCCATTTCCTCGTAGAGAACAACACTGTTGCAAATAATAAGATAAAGGGGATGTCATCTTCAGCTTTAAAAATATGGATGAGAAGCCCGGAATCAAACACTTCTATTCATAGATTGAAGCAGCAAAAGTACCGTTAGCTTGTGGTGGAAAATGGCTTAGAGCTGCCAGTGCAACATTAGCATTCAACATTTCCTGTGAAGAAAGATGTAAAGTAACAGACAATTGGTTCTCTGACTCGGCTGTCAAACTCAAGTCGGCCCGTATGCAATTTCCACCTTATCCAGTGTGCTCTGTTGTTAAAATATTCTTTGTGCATCCTGATTTTTTTATTTTTATTTTTTTTATTATTATTATTCTGCCTTTGCTTTCACATGTCACCACTGCCTTCCAGCAGTGCGTGGTTAAACAGTCCTCTAGGAGCCGGGGCTACTAGAGCACAATAATTAGAGCATCTTTCTGGGTCAATGTGGCCGGCTGCTGGTGAGTGATGGTCACAAGATACACAAGTTTTACATGATTGCAATCTTATGTCAGATGACTATCTGCAGTGCACACCATGGGATACGAGGATGCAGGCTTTCCTCGTGTAGCTTTCATGCTCAAATAAATGTACATGGATTTTTTTATTTTTTTTAACTTCTGATGCAGAACATCAATTTTTCTGATTAACCACTTCGGCCCCGGACCATTTTGCTGGCCAAAGACCAGACCCCTTTTTTGCGATTCGGCACTGCGCCGCTTTAGCTGACAATTGCGCGGTCGTGCGACGTGGCTCCCAAACAAAATCGACATCCCTTTTTTCGCACAAATAGAGCTTTCTTTTGGTGGTATTTGATCACCCCTGCCGTTTTTATTTTTTTCGCTATAAACAAAAATAGAGCAACAATTTATCCCCCCAAAAAATATATATAAAAATATATATATAAATATACATTATATATTATATATATATATTTATATATATAAAAATATATATAAAAAAATGTTTTCCCTCAGTTTAGGCCGATACGTATTCTTCTACATATTTTTGGTAAAAAATAAATCACAATAAGCGATTATAGATTGGTTTGCGCAAAAGTTATAGCGTTTACAAAATAGGGGATAGTTTTATGGCATTTTTATTAATCTTTTTTTTTTTTAACTAGTAATGGCGGCGATCAGCGATTTTTATTGTGACTGCGACATTGTGGCGGACACATCAGACATTTTTGACACATTTTTGGGACCATTGTCATTTATACATCAATCACTGCTATATAAATGCAGTGATTCCTGTGTAAATGACACTGGCAGTGAAGGGGTTAACCAGTGGGTGGCAGTGTAGGGGTTAAGTGTTCCTAGGGGTGTGTTACTAACTGTGGCGGGTTGGGCTTTCATTTAGTGAACACTGATCTCTGCTCCAATCACATGGAGCAGAGATCAGCATCACTAGTTGCTAGGCAGAACGGGGAGATGCTGTTTACAACGGCATCTCTCCGTTCAGCCGTACCGTGAGACGATCGCGGGTGTGCCCACGGCGATCGAGTCTGCCGGACTCACGGGGGTCCCTCTACGCCAATATGCCTGCCCGTGCCATTCTGCTGACGTACATCGGCGTGTACTGGTCAGGAACTGGTTAAAAAGATCTCTAAAGCTTTTTTTGCTAACAACATCTTTATCCAAATACCAGAACATATTTCATATCTAGCAATAGGTTAGGCTGTGAGCAGCACAAATTGTTGAATTTACATGACTAATTGCTGGTGGTACACAAGTTAAAATCTTGCCTGGTTGAGGAATAAAGCAAGCTGTTTCATGTCCATGGCTCAGGTACATTTGTCGTGCACTTTAATTTGGCACCAAGGATGGCAACATTTCTAGATCTGCCTACAGTATTGTCCACTTGGTGTTTCTGGACATGAGGATAGAAGGCTTTACTTTCTATGTTGCAGAAACTGAAGTTATTTAAAAAAAAAAAAAAAGAGAGCTCATCTGTTGAATATGGAAGGACCTTATAGCAGAACTAAACCCAGAGTTCATAAATATTTGGACAGTGGCCCAATTTTTATAAATTAGGCTGTATATGCCACCACAAAGGATTTGAAATTAAGCAATTAAGATGTAAGGAATAAATGTTAAAAATACAAACTCCAATTGGCATTTATTAAAAACCAAGCGGGTTTTACCTATGGCTAGTTAATGATTTTTTTGTATCATCACGCACTGAGTTGAACACAAGCTTCTAGCGGAGGATTTGTTCTGTTAAAGTTTGGATTAGAAGATCCCCCCACAGATGCGGTGATTCTTCCGATATCGGAACACCATTGAGGAAAAGGCCCTGGCTGGGTGTTAGCCACAGGCATTACTTGTCTGTGCAGCTGGTAAGCGCACACTTCTTATGGTGGTAGGTCTGCAAGAAAAGTCCATTTGATTTTTTGGAACTGATCACAAGCCGATATTCTCATTATTTGTTAGAGATTGGTTGATTGGAAGTCTGAGTGACTGTCATTGGAATCTCCACTTAGCGTCACCAAACACTTATAGAGTTACACTATTGCTTTTTTGTGGGACTATTTTTAAGTTATGTTTAAGTTCTCACTAACTGATCACTTATTATCACGTTTATAAGGTTAAAGGTATAGAGCACAACCATTTTTGTTTTTTATTTTTTTATTTCATATATAATGATGCTTTGTCAGGTCTTCCATGTAGCTGTCTTCAGTTGCTGCTTAATGTTGGTCTTTCTACTTTCATCTTTTTCTTCAGCAAGAAAAAATGCATTTTGAATTGAGGGTGGCTGACTGACTTTGAAGAATATTCTATTTATTGGCCTTCAAAAGCTCTTGGGTTGCTTACATAGTATGCTTTGGTTCATTATCTATCTGTACCATGAAGAGCCAACCACTCAGTTTGGCAGGATTTGGCTGAAACTGAGCAGATAGTATAGCTCTAAAAAAATTAAATTCGTCCACATCAGAACACTACCTCCACCATGTTTCCCAAATGATGGTATATGCTTTATATCATGATCTGTTTCTTCCTTTTCTATGCTCTTCTCAGTGGGACTAAGGTCTTGCTCTAGCTGGGTCACTCTCTTGTCAGAACATCAATAAAAGCTTTCAGAGATCCAATTAATGATTGTGGCCTTACAGTATAACTCAAAATCTGGGTCTCTTTCACCCCATCTTTTGATCTCATGATGCACGAGTATTTCCCTCTGGGTTTATGTTTCCCCCGCAAGAACTTTATTGCTTTAGAATGAAGATGGGTAAAGAGTGACTTAGGAGGATTCAGAAGAATGGCTTTCAAAATATAAAAAGGTTTGTGTTTTCAGTTTAATTGTTTTTATCTTTTTTTCTATATTACTCTTTTTTTAAGCCTATTATTGAGATACGCCCCCCCCCCCCCTTATTTTTTAACACTTATGATTGGAATTGGGACCTTGATTGCTTTGTTAATACATTTTTCCTAAGTGTAGAACTACAGTATGTGAGCTCTAAGGGCTTCTAGGTATAAAGTACTTTTTTCTGGTAGTAACATTGTCTGACTGTCCGATATGAAGTGTATGCCTACACCTTCCAAGAGATTCAATTGATCCGTCTGTTAATTCTTTTGTGAATTGTGCTCTGTATCCATGGACAAGATGTTCCCCCTTGGGGGAATATTCTTTGTGTCTCTTGATACAGTGGTGTGAAAAAGTGTTTGCCCCCTTCCTCATTTCCTGTTCCTTTGCATGTTTGTCACACTTAAGTGTTTCGGAACATCAAACCAATTTAAACAATAGTCAAGAACAACACAAGTAAACACAAGATGCAATTTGTAAATGAAGGTGTTTATTATTAAAGGTGAAAAAAAATCCAAACCATCATGGCCCTGTGTGAAAAAGTGATTGCCCCCTAAACCTAATAACTGGTTGGACCATCCTTAGCAGCAACAACTGCAACCAAGCGTTTGCGATAACGTGCAATGAGGCTTTTACAGCGTCCTGGAGGAATTTTGGCCCACTCATCTTTGCAGAATTGTCCTAATTCAGTTACATTAGAGGGTTTTCGAGCATGAACGGCCTTTTTAAGGTCATACCACAACATCTCAATAGGATTCAGGTCAGGACTTTGGCTAGGCCACTCCAAAGTCTTCATTTTGTTTTTCTTCAGCCATTCGGTGGTGGACTTGCTGGTGTGTTTAGGATCATTGTCCTGCTGCAGAACCCAAGTTCGTTTCAGCTTGAGTACACGAACAGATGGTCGGACATTCTCCTTCAGGATCTCTTGGTAGACAGCAGAATTCATAGATCCTTTTATCAGGGCAAGTCTTCCAGGTCCTGAAACAGCAAAACAGCCCCAGACCATCACACTACCACCACCATATTTTACTGTTGGTATAATGTTCTTTTTATGAAATGCAGTGTTCCTTCTACGCCAGATATACTTGGACACACACCTTCCAAATAGTTCCACTTTTGTCTCATCGGTCCACAGAATGTTGTCCCAAAAGTCTTGGGGATCATCAAGATGTGTTGTGGAGAAATTGAGACGAGCTTTGATGTTCTTTTTGCTCAGCAGTGGTTTTCTCCTTGGAACTCTGCCATGCAGGCCATTTTTGCCCAGTCTTTTCCTGATGGTGGAGGCATGAACGCTGACCTTAACTGAGGCAAGTGAGGCCTGCAGTTCCTTGGACGTTGTTGTGGGGTCTTTGGTGACCTCTTGGATGAGTCGTCGCTGCGCTCTTGGGGTAATTTTGGGCGGCCGGCCACTCCTGGGAAGGTTCACCACTGTTCCATGTCTTCGCCATTTGTGGATAATGGCTCTCACTGTGGTTCGCTGGATTCCCAAAGCTTTGGAAATGGCTTTATAACCCTTTCCAGACTGATAGATCTCAATTACTTTCTTTCTCAATTGTTCCTGAATTTCTTTGGGTCTCGGCATGATGTGTAGCTTTTAAGGATCTTCTGGTGGACCTTACTGTGTCAAGCAGCTCCTATTTAAGTGATGCCTTGATTGTGAACAGGTGTGGCAATAATCAGGCCTGGGTGTGGCTAGAGAAATTGAACTCAGGTGTGGACAACCACAGTTATAGTATGTTTTAACAAGGGGGGCAATCACTTTTTCACACAGGGCCATGATGGTTTGGATTTTTTTTCACCTTTAATAATAAACACCTTCATTTACAAATTGCATTTTGTGTTTACTTGTGTTGTCCTTGACTATTGTTTAAATTGGTTTGATGTTCCGAAACACTTAAGTGTGACAAACATGCAAAGGAACAGGAAATGAGGAAGGGGGCAAACACTTTTTCACACCACTGTATATTGCGATATCTATTGTATAATGCAAGAGACATGCATTGTTGTCGTTGTTCTTTTCTATGCTTTTGTATTGTCTAAATTCTTAATAAAAAGACAATTATATACAAATATAAAGAAGGTGGGCTAGAATGTTCAGTTTAAAGATGGCCAAATCAGTAGAATTATTTGACTTTCCACTTAGAAAGATCTTGAGATTTTTTTAGTCAGCATTTTACTATAATTAAAACTGTAGAGAGAGTCCGGATCAGAAGATACCTGAGTACTCAAGTAGGTACTGAAGTCGGCCTTCAATTTAAATGTATACTTTTTTCTAAGTGAAGTTGTATGGATTTGGGAAGTGTGATATTCAAGTGTTTCGAGTTGATTATATTCATTTTAATGTTGGCAAAAAGATCAAATTCTCATAAGATATTGTAAAGACTGATGACTATCATCAACAACTCATCGATGAATAAAGCTAACTTATGAGACTCTTTACCAAGTTGGGAATCTTTAATTAGTTGGCTCTCAAGGCTACAGCCAGGTATTCCATCCCCAGCGAGCACAATGACAACCCCGTTGAGTACCATTGCGAATATAAAATGATTTGTAAAGAGTGCCATTGGCTCTAATGATGGCTGAGAGATTGTGGTAAAAAGCCATGAGCTTATGGAGGAGAGAGTCTATGATGCCAGTTGGGTTGGTCGAAGGAAGGCCTCCAAGGATGTAGGTTGTGTTTTTAGTTTCTGTTGGCAAAATCTAATCTTGCCCTCCTCTTCTTGAGCCTTGTGGTAACATAAGGTTTTTAACTTGGCTAGATGTTGTGAAAGGGTTGTTCTTCACCATGTAAAGAATACTGTGAACCTCCGGCAGAACTGTCCTCTGTAGCTATTCAGGCCTTTTGGTGGGTTTACCAGTGCATTCCTCCAGTTTTAAAATGTGCCACATTGATTTTGCTATCTCTCTGCTGGAATTTCTTTTGTTTTATCAGCCTAAGCCCTTGTACAAACGGTCGGACATTTCGACAACCAAATCCGTCGGATTTTGTCCGTCGGATCTTGTCCGAAACTGTTGCATACACACGGTCGGACTAAGTTGTCGAAAAATCCGATCTTTCAGAACGTGATGACGTAATTTCGTTACGATGGGACTACGTTCAGGCTAGTAGCCAATAGCTTTGATGTAGGAATTTGATCTGAGCATGCGTGGCACTTTGTCCGATCGGAATTCTCTACACATGATCGGAGTATGTCCTATCGGACCAGTTTGTCGGAAAATATTTCCAGCAAGTTTGAAAATTTGGTCCGACGGATATTCCGACGGAAACAGTCCGATGCAGACCACACACAGTCGGATTATCCGACAACACAGTCCGATAGGACACATTCAGACGGATTCTCCGACCGTGTGTACAAGGGCTAATAATGGACTGCTTTACTTGCATTGACAGCTGTTTGGATTGCATATTCAGAATTCAGAGCATCGGAATCAAAGTGCAAAGTCCACACATGGAATGAACTGTAGACCTTTTACCTGCCTAATTATTAATCAAATAATAAGCTAACTCCCTACATTTGGCCATGGAATAGCTTGTCAGTCAATTGGTCAATTACTTTTAGTCCACCTAATTGGAGGGAACATTTAAAAAAAAAGCTGTAATTCCAAAACCTTTCACCCAATTAGAATGTAAATGCCCTTAAATGTCAATATTTTTTTGACAAAAGATAAATGAAAATGCTTTATTGTTCAAACAGTTATAGATCTAGTTGCATGTTTATACAAGCTGCACAAGATGTTACGGAAACAATTGGCAGTGATGTGATCAGGTTAAAATATCGAGCATCCACAATTAACAGCCTCACTTGACACTTACATTGTTCTGTTTTCTAATCAAAAAATTATTAAAAGTCAGTCAAAATATATCTAGCATATACTTGTGAGTATGGTACAATTATGGAGGAAATAATCAGAGATCAAGTTATATATCTCAGCAATTAGTGTAGAGACTGCTTAGTTAACCTAAACTTTGTAGTTTGCAGTGAACTGCAATGAGTATTGAATTGTCTGAGCTCAAGGCTTTTCATAATAAAGTGCTACTAAACCCACAACAGTAAAATCAGTCTGTATATGCAGTTAAGCATACTTGTTAAACTCACTGTGGAACCTAAGGGGTTAATACTCTGCACTGTGTAAAAAGGCTGCTTGATCCTGTATGCACAGATCCTCCTCCCTTCCACTGACTCCAAAACAGGTCCAGATAAGACAGCGTTAATGGAGCCAGGCTGTAAGATTACAGTACTGTGTGTGTTTTGTGTGTTTTGACTTTTTTGAATTTGGCGCCGATCTCCGCTCCCGTGCGCCGTAACGTCGCAGGGAACGGAGCTCGGCGGCACACAGGCACTGTGTGAATCGAGCGGAGGACGGCTCGCACACACAGTGGGGAGGACATCGCTGGATCCAGGGGACAAGGTAAGTAACTTCTCCCTGTATCCAGCGATGTGATCCCGAGTCTGGCTCGGGGTTACCGCTTATGGTACTGAAATCCCAGCCCGAGCCAGACTCGGGATCACCGCCAGGGAGGTTAAGAGTTGTGGTGGACAAACTGATGTTGACTTGTTTTGGAACTAAGGGGTTGATTTACTAAAGGCAAATATACTGTGCACTGCAAGTGCACTTGCTCCAGAGCTTAGTAAATGAGGTAAAGCTCCACTTTGCAAAGAAAACTCAATAATATGCAGGTTAAATAAAAAAAAAAAAATACGCACGTGATTGCATGATGGAAATCAGCATTGGTGTCAGCGGATGCACTATTAACCTCCACCATTGGTGTCAACGAATGCACTATTAAGCTCCAGCTTTGGTGTCAGCAGACCCACTATTAACCTCCAGCTTTGGTGTCAGCAGACCCACTATTAACCTCCAGCATTGGTGTCAGCAGACCCACTATTAACCTCCAGCATGGGTGTCAGCGGATGCACTATTAACCCCCAGCATTGGTGTCAGTGGACACACTATTAACCCCCAGCATTGATGTCAACGGACACACTATTAACCTCCAGCATTGGTGTCAGCGGATGCACTATTAACCTCCAGCATTGGTGTCAGCGGATGCACTATTAACCTCCAGCACTGGTATCAGCGGACACACTATTAACTCCCAGCATTGGTGTCAGTGGACACACTATTAACCCCCAGCATTGATGTCAACGGACACACTATTAACCTCCAGCATTGGTGTCAGCGGATGCACTATTAACCCCCAGCATTGGTGTCAACGGACACACTATTAACCCCCAGCATTGATGTCAACGGACACACTATTAACCTCCAGCATTGATGTCAGCGGATGCACTATTAACCCCCAGCATTGGTGTCAGTGGATGCACTATTAACCTCCAGCATTGGTGTCAGCGGATGCACTATTAACCCCCAGCACTACCCCCTACACTCCACAAATAACCCCCCCTCACACTTCACAAATACCCCCCAAATACTCCCGTTCACAAATTTCAACCTCAGTCACCCCACTAAGGACTTTGCTAAGCCTCAGTGTGATGGCTCACTTACCTCTTCTCCTGACAGTCAGCTGGTGGCCTTGATCTTCTGCCTCCTGAGTCCTCTCCTCCTGTGAGGTCCTGGCTTAACACAGGCCTAGTGGCATGATCTTCCGCCCTGAGGTGGCAGAAGGACCCTGGATCTGGGCCCAGCCTCCGAGGGAGCACAGCTCTGAACGATCATCAGAGCCTAGGTGGGCGGGGCGACGGGCGGATCCTCCATCCGATCTGTTCTCTCTGCTCTCCTGTGATGTGTCCGTTTCCCTTGCTGTGTGCGCTGGGCTGCGGTAGCATATAGGGGAGAGGACACAGGAGAGCGAGAGAGAGAACGCTCCCAGCCGATGCGTGGTGCACGCCAGGCACTCGCCCAGGATCGACCCAGCCGGTGGGCCATTTCTAACCAGTCCATGGGTCGGTACTTTGAGACCCCTGATC
The DNA here is from genome assembly GCF_037356315.1 of Lithobates pipiens. NCBI lineage: Eukaryota > Metazoa > Chordata > Amphibia > Anura > Ranidae > Lithobates > Lithobates pipiens. The sequence continues at coordinate 2,990,673 of NW_027507685.1, read as the reverse complement.
TAAAGGCTTTTAACAGACTCTCTCCATCACAATCGTGGTTTATTGAGAGAGTTCTGCCTCCAGAATTACTCATGCGAAAGATAGGAAGAGCGCCTTGACAGTGATGTAATTAGTTTTGGCCTTTTCAGTTCTCATTCTAACGTTAATCAAAGGTTTTAAATGACAGACAAGCACACAGTGACCTGTACTAATACTGTATATACAATGGCAATATAATACATGTGTAGTCATACAAACCTGCCTTTAAATGTTGCTTTTTGTTTTCCCCAAATCTCTCTGTGCTTGCCTAACCGTCCTTTACTGAACAACATGAAGGTACTTTATAAATGCATATATGTACAAGAATGGTTATTTGTGGTTTATATGGTGCCTTTAGTTTGCTAACACTGACAATAATGTTTTGAGAGGTATGAGCAGAGAAAGGACTGCACAGCTACTGCTTTCTGTCTCTTGCTTTAAAATCACCTGCAGATCAGTCAATCAATATAGAAACGGCTTGTACTGCCTTTCTAGTGCCGTCTATTTAACTATTCGAGGATTCTGGATGCATATTTGTGAAAACTGGAAACAAATGGTTTTCTTCTCAGGCCGCTGACCTAAGTCAACAATTTGCTTGGTAGGAGAACTGTTATAGTTGACAAGTAGATAAAGAGGTTGTGTAGGAAAAATTACAATAATAAATTCAAAAATATTTCTGGAGATTAAAGTGGTTGTAAACCCTTACAAACCACTTTGACCTCCAGGTAAGCCTAGATTAAGGCTTACCTGTAGGTCCAAGAAATATCTCCTAAACCTACACGGTTTAGGAGATATTTCCAAAAAGACAGGCACCGCTGCGGCGCGCAGGCGCACTGGCCAGGCCGCAGATCACGGTGATATGCCGCGAGTGTCGGCTCCCGAAACACAGCGCCGGAGCAGCGAGACCCATGGCAGCGGCAGACATGAAGACGGAGGAGCGCTTCGGGGGCTTCGTTCTCAGGTAAGTTATTCATAATGAGCTAGTATGCTATGCATACTAGCTCATTATGCCTTTGCCTTGCAGGTTGCTTTTTTTTTTTCCCCCATGGGTTTACAACCACTTTAAGATTATTGCTGGATATGTATGTTTTGTATGTTATATGTATATGTATGTTTTACTTCTTATAGCTCTTGTTGGAAGGTAAGTTATTCATAATGAGCTAGTATGCTATGCATACTAGCTCATTATGCCTTTGACTTGCAGGTTGCTTTTCCCCCCCCCCCCCCCCATGGGTTTACAACCACTTTAAGATTATTGCTGGATATGTATGTTTTGTATGTTATATGTATATGTATGTCTTACTTCTTATAGCTCTTGTTGGAAGGTAAGTTATTCATAATGAGCTAGTATGCTATGCATACTAGCTCATTATCCCTTTGCCTTGCAGGTTGCTTTTTTTTTTTTCCCCCATGGGTTTACAACCACTTTAAGATTATTGCTGGATATGTATGTTTTGTATGTTATATGTATATGTATGTTTTACTTCTTATAGCTCTTGTTGGAAGGTTTACACGGGTGTCCACCGCTATCTATCACATCCTGTTAAGAAATAAGCACATTTGAGGCAAATTCTTCAGGTGAATTTGCTAATTTGACAAGCCTTGCAAATTTTTCCGTTTGTTTAAAATTGTCGAACATTTGAAACCTGATTTCCTAGATTTACGGAGAGCAAAACAAATCTTTATATAGAGATTCTGGTAAATGACTGTTATCTGACATAGAGGAAATTCACTGAGTTCACCAGATTCATCCGGTTTGTGATTTGATTAGCGCGTCTCTAACTGCGGTCCATGCTGTCAGCACCGATACATTTAAACGCAATCACAGGGCATCACACTGATGGTCAATAGCGTGTGTGCTGACTGGCAACAGGTTACAAGCGCACCGTTCATTCTGTGTTCATTAGCTCCGCCACATTATTTCCAACTGTGGAGATTACATCAAAGAAGACAGAATTATGTACCCTCTCTGCCCTCCTCACACCTAGAGGTAAATATAAAATAATTTCAACACTCATTATCAGCCTTAAAGCTGATCTACAGTGCACAGACTTAAAGTTACAAAGACTGGCAAATGTGTGATACGATGAACGGGCCAATTTAGGCTGAATGGTTTTGGGTGAATAAATGAAATGGTATATATTACTGCACAACCACAATGTTCATACAAAAAGAAAAGACCGGAAATCCATTTTAAATAGCCAATCAAACGCAGATGAAACTAATTAATGTGACTACTTTTCACATGATTGGATAATTAAAGTGAATCTTTTTAGTGTGAACATTTTTAACTCTTTTGGTAAATAAGCCACATGATATTTGTTTAATTGGTCCTTTCACACTAAACTTATAATTGGGAGAAAGAGTCTGTAACGGCACCCCTAATATAAAGGGGGTTAACGCCGTTTACGATGTTCCCTCTCCTAGACACACATCCACTCGCTACCAATATCCACAGCTAAACGACCCTTTCCTATAGGAGCCAACCCCTCTGGCAAAAAGACGAGACGCACTCTGTCTCTTCTGTAGTAGGAATGACTTTATTAATGAGAAACATTGTAACTTTATACACAATTCAAGGCACATGCTTTAACATGAACAAGGGCCCAGCTCCACCCACACATCCCAAGACTCAACACCTCATCCTGACGTCTGCTAGGCTTCAAACGATCCCACCCAATACACATCTTTTCACAAAGGGTTGGCAGCCAGTCTGTCTGGCACTTTACAATACACACAAGGACAGACTTAAATGAACAATAGAAATGCAAAACAACTTAATTCCTCACAGCAATGATACTTAACCCCCATATACAATATACATCCAATCTATATACAATGTATATACAGCCTTGAATATGGCTATCACAGACCATATCGGGGTTTTCTTTTATTCACCCTGTGTCCAAAGTGACCCCACTGTCACAGAGTCCAAGCAGACGTTCGGGGGGAGGGGGGGGGGAGGGGTGTATACAAGGCAACAAGGCAACTCAGAAGTCAAACAAAGAAGAAAACGGAGGCAGAATGGGCTAAACAGTGACAGCTGGGACAGAGCTAAGGGGCCTAAAATGTGGACCAGGGGATTAAAATATCTGCCCGGGGATCTGTTTTTTATTATGGTAAAAGTGGACAGCAAGACAGTTCTATATAAAATACTATGGAAAAATAGCATTGTGTAGAATGGGCAGAATGCCAAAGATACTGGAACACAAATGCAGTACAAGGCAGGGACCAAAGGGCGGATACCCTGAGCGGTACAGTTTACTGCAGGGAGGGGAGCGCAGGTGAAGTGGGCTTATAAAAACTGTGTGACTGTACACACCACCTGCTAATAGCTGCAGTTGCAACAATGTGTCGAGTGCGCTCCTGCACCCGGCACAAGCCAACATGCCAGCCCTTCCCTGTCAGTGGAGATACTCGGACTCCCCCCGTGACAGGTGCTTCGTAGTGCCAGCCCGGCGTGACGTCACTCATTGGGAGGCGGGATGGGAGGACTCAGAGGAGAGTGCTGCTGCAAGAGCTGTGACCAAGAGGGGCCGAGGAGGAGGAACTAAGCGCTGCATGACTGCAGTGTGTATCACACAAGTAAGCAGATAAATGCAGCTTAATTAACTCTGTAGACTTGGGGGGGGGGGGGGGTGGAGGTGGCTGAGGGGAGGTTAATTACCAATTATATTTAATTTCTGTAATATACAGCATGGAGGGGAGTTAATATATTGCCATTGTTCACTGATGCATTAGTGACCAGTTGCAGTTATTTAACCCATTTGTGCTGCATTAATGGCACCAGTGTTAGTGTTAATTAACACCGACACTGGTGCCACTAATGCAGCACAAAGTGGTTAATTAACTGCCACTGGTCACTAATGCATCAGTGAATACTGGCAATATATTAACCCCCCCTCCATGCTCTAAATTACAAATTGGGTCAAACACCATTGATAAAAACAAAGTCCCAATGTGTTAAGAAAAAGGTTCTTTGGTAACATCCGCACCATCCGCCACCTTCAATTGAGCGATCCTGTGACAGTCACCTCCACCATAGATAAAGTACTTGCTTACCAGATTGCATGGACCTCCTATCACATGTAATCGCAGGTTCAAAACAAGCCGGCTGGCTAATCGCAGCTACCTGTCCTTCCTGGATTTGAGAAGTGCAGTGACGTCAGGTGATGGAGCGGCGTGCAGATGTCACGCCACTTTTCAAATCCCGGAAAGTCAGGTAACTGCAATTAGCCAGCCTTGTTTTTATCCAAATGTGATTACATGTTTTTGCTGTGAGTGCAATGTTTTATACCTTAATTAAATAATGTTTTTAAAGATTTTTACAGCAAATTTAAAGCAAGGAAATGCAATGGGTCCTGTGTACTCCCCTCCTAATGCAGGGCCTCCTCTGCACTCCTCTCCCAGTCCAGGGATTCCTCTGCACTCCTCTCCCAGTCAAAGACCACCTTTACAGCCCACCCCAAGTTCAGAGCCTCCTCTGCACCCTGTTCTCCGAAACCAGGTCCTTTATCAACCCCACAAGTCCAGGGCCTCCTATATACACCTACCAGTCCAGGGCCTTCGGTGTACTTCCCTCCTAGTCCATGGCCTCCTCTGCATCCCCCAGTCCAGGGGCTCCTCTACAACCTCCAGTCCAGGGCCTCCGGTGTATCTCCTTCTAGTCCAGGGCCTCCTCTGCACCACCCCAGTCCTAGGCCTGCACTCACTATGAACCATTAAATGATTTATTGAAGCTTCAGGTTGCACAAACACCAAATGAAATCCACATATCTAAAGGCCATTTCCCACATCTATGTGCCTTCCCAAAGCAGTAGGAACTACTGATCAGGGGCGGACTGACCATTTGGACACTCGGCACTGCCCGAGGGCCCCAGGCCACTAGGGGGCCCCATCAGGGTTGCCAGCCTCAGTAAAACCAGGGACAGTATTTAAAAATCTGTGTTTTCTTTATATCTGTCTCTGAAATGTCCCTTACCAACATGCTTTTGGTCTAAAAATCCAGAGATTATAGCTGCCCCACCTCTCCAGTACCTTCTCAGTCAATAGAAACATGTCTGTGTATACTGTGTGTGTGTGTTTGTGTATACTGTGTGGCCCCATAATCTCCTATTGTCCGGGGGGCCCCATGAGTTGTCAGTCTGCCCCTGCTACTGATTTAATTATGTTGCAATTCTGGAAGATTAACTTTTGTGGCATTTAGCAAATATGCTATTAAATGCCAATCCCTGCTGGTGAGCTGCAACATGTGACATGTCTGTGTTTGTATATGATTAGGATGTCATTATTTTTGAGACTTTTGACACATTTAAATGACTTTACATTTTGCTGATACACTTTAATTTGGACACCAACTGTCTGACTTCAGTGTAATAATTCTTCTATAGCTGGAACATAATGCTGGTTGACAATCAATGTGATATGACTCAGGATGCAGCTGTGTTTGTGATTGTGACATAGTTTGCGCATCCTTTATTTTATTCACCTTCTACTTCTAAAAGGAACAAATTAGCACTTACCACTTACTGGGTTGTATGGAATTAATCTTAATATTGTTCAAGCATAACATATTTGCAGTAAGAAATATCTGATTCATAGTGCTTGCGGTAACATGCTAACATGGAAAGACACTCAAAGCCCTTGTACACACAATCGGAGATTCCGACAACCAAATCCGTCTGATTTTGTCCGTCGGATTTTGTCTGACGGATTTTGTCTGAAACTGTTGCATACACACGGTCGGACGAAGTTGTCGGAAAATCCGATCGTTCAGAACGTGATGACGTTATTTCGTTAAGACGGGACTACGTTCAGACTAGTAGCCAATAGCTTTGCTGTAGGAATTTGATCTGAGCATGCGTGGCACTTTGTCCGATCGGAATTCTCTACACATGATCGGAGTATGTATCGGAGTATGTCCAGTCGGAGCATTTTGTCGGAAAATATTTCCAGCAAGTTGGAAAATTTGGTCCGACGGAAACAGTCCGATGTAGACCACACACAGTTGGAATATCTGACAAAACGCTCCGATCGGACACATTCCATCAGAATCTCCGATTGTGTGTACAAGGGCAAAGACTTCTTGAAGTTATATTAAAGGCCTTTTTTTTTTGTTTCAAAATAACAAACATGTCATACTTACCTGTTCTGTGCAGTGGTTTTACACAGAGCAGCCCAGATCCCTCTCTTCTCGGGTCCCTCGCTGGCACTCCTGGCCCCTCCCTCCTACCGAGTGCCCCCGCAGTAAGCAGGTTGCCATGGGGGCACCCAACCCCGGCTGCTGCACTTTGTGTCAATTCAGAATTCTGACAGGGAGCCGTGACTTGGCCCTGCCCCCTCTATCTCCTCATTGGCTCGCTGAGTTTAATTGACAGCAGTGGGAGTCAATGGCTGCGTCTCAGTCAATCAGGAGAGAGAGTCCTGGACAGTCAAGTCTCTTGTGCAACATTGCTGGATAGAGATGGGGTCCAAGTAAGTTTTAGACCCCTTTCACACCACGCCGCTCATAGCGTCGGCGGTAAAACGCCGCTATTTTGCGGCACATTTCAGCTGCTAGCGGGGCGCTTTTACTAAAACCGCCAGCAATACACCACAATAACGGCGTTTTGCCGGCGGTATTACAGCGATGCCCCATTTATTTCAATAGGGAGCAGCGGTGAAGGAGCGGTAAACACACCGCTCCTTCACCGCTCCAAAGAAGCTGCTGGCAGGACTTTTCCCTGACGTCCTGCCAGCGCATCGCTGCAGTGTGAAAGCCCTCGGGGCTTTCACACTACATACAATGGTGCAGCTTTTTTAGGGCGGATTGCAGGCGCTATTTCTAACGCTATAGCGCCTGCAAAAAGCCCTGGTGTGAAAGGGGTCTTAGGGGGGCTGTTGCAAACAGAAGTTTTTTTTTTTTATCTTAATGCATAGAGTGCATTAAGATGAAAAAAGACTTTTGCCTTTAGAACCACTTTAATTGATTTTATATTGTGCCTACAGTCTGGAGCAACCACTACTAGCAAGCTTGAATTAACTGAGCGGTCTTTACACTACTCCAGTGTGATCCCACTGCACCTTATGCTAAGAACAGCTAACTCACAGGGATCAGCTGCGCTTTCTATGGTGACCCACAATTTTGTGTGGTTTCAGAAAGCGCACCAAAGATACAGCATGCACGAGTTTTGGTGTGTTTTCCGAAAATGCATAAAAACTGCTAGACCTTAAAGAAGTGAATGGTAAAGCACAGGGAACCCATTGCGCTGTAGCATAAGCACTGCGGGGCAGCTTGAAGCCACCCTTAGCAGGAACTGGCTGAGATTCAAACCGTTACCGTCAGGCTGAATTTCCTAGTTGATCGATGGATCAACTTAGGTACAACCATCCTGCTGAATTCTCTTACAATTATCGCTAGCAGCTGCTATAGCCTCTAGCGATAAACACTGTCTTCTCCCGGCGGGGAGTGGCTTCCCCATGCCCCCCCCCCCCCCACCGGGAGCAGACAATTGCTTGACAGGAGGGATTATCCTGCCCTGTCAGCACTGTCTGTGTTGATGGGGAAATTGTGCGAATTTATTTCCTGCAACCCGTGGTTGCTGAAAAAGGAATCTGCACGTGTTCGTTTTTAAACAAGCAAGTTAAACATCACGATAAATATATATTATAATTACATTTTTACTCTGTGCTTACCCATTGTTATTAGATAGTCCATGTAATATAATGGCTAAAGATCTACGTAGAAGCTATGAGGTCTGCTGGAAGAGAATAGCTTGAAGAAGCCAAGCATTATTTCTCTAGTGTTATTTTTGCCTCTGTCCCTCAATTAACTGCTCAACTCCACCAATCTCCCCCACACTAATTGTATAATGACCAACCTCAGCGCTCTTGTATGAGTGGCCCTTTATGCTAAAAATACATTGACAATGAATAAAACAAATATTCTCTGATTATTCACTTTATCTCTCAGTAACATTTGAAACTCTGGACAGTGTATCTTTCTGAACAAACTGACATTATCCTGTGGCTTTCCTTACAAATGTAGCATCACTGCGAGGATAATACAAATTCACTCTGTGAACCCAGCATTGCTTCTGCAGGGAGAATCTTCCAGATCTACTCCAGCAACTTGACATTATATTGGCTGTACAGAGCTTCACTATGGGAATCCTAG